>NC_062265.1:10979717-11603370 GCF_916048215.2 Malus sylvestris | reverse complement strand
TAAGGGCTTTATGTGGTTATGTGTTGTGCAGCTTGGTTTGTTCATGCTTTGATCAACCCAGAAAATCAGTACTTATCAGGATTTAGGGATAAGAGAGCATGCAAAAGTAGGAGGTGTGATCAGATTAAACCTTTTGATAATGGATGGCTTGCATTTAGTTGGAAAAACAAGGGATAATGCAAGTGAATTGATGCAATTATTTTGCAACTTATGTTGCATGTATGAATGCATCTGGACGAATAAAGATGACGCATGCACTTGGTAATTGGCAAAGGGGGAACGGAAAGTTTTCTTCCGTGTGACTAGTTTGAGAGTTCTATTTAAGATCAGTTTGCCATGCATCAATAAGGCTTCGCACACATGGACTCAATGTGGTTGCACAGGCTGTTGGAATAATTCCATTGGGCTTGTCTCTAGCCAAGTATTTCAGACTGATGCTAATTGAGTTTCTTATACGAATAGCACATGGAAAATTACTTGGCTAAGGGTGGTGAATGTTTATCACGAAAGTGTGTTATAATCATTCCGTAGTGATTCACATGAGTTATGATGTTGCATCAGGATGGTGAATGTTTTCGCACTAGAGAAGTCACTCTTATAAATAGAGAAAAGAGCGCATTATTCAAGACCCCTTCAAATCAATACACAAATTGCCTTGTGCAAAGTTTCTCAACAACCTTGAGATTTTTTTTCCTTTCCCCCTTTCTTCTCGCCGACACATCTTCAGTTTAGATAAATAGCACTATGAAGGTAACCGACAACATTTTCAGATTGGATAGACATCACTGGAGACGTAAAATCAGCCGACTGAGGATCACCTTCAGTTTGGATAGACAACACCGCTTCGAGATCGACTGGTTATTTATCCAAGTCTCGGTTAACAAGGATTTCTAAGTCCTTGTTGGTAGAGGTCATTTCATTATCCTTCTCGGTGAAGTGAGGTGTTACTAGGTTACTACATTCGGCACATTGAAAGCTGAATTTGAAATTGAACTTCGTAGAACTAGCAGCCTTGTCTTCAGACTCTAGAACCTGAAGGTCGAGACATGTTCCTTCCTCAGCCATAGTTGCGAGATCAAGAAGTCAACAGCATGCCCAACGCCACAACAACATATTTTCCTCTTAGGCCGAACTCAGTCGGCGAGTTTACACGCCCGGCACACAACCGAAGGACGTAGTTAGCTTATTAATTATTCGATGAACGGTTGGGATCGTTGATATTATATTCAGAGTTTTAAGGCTAATGAAAATATTGTTTGATGTTTATAAAGTTTCTACAAACTATATGACATCGACTCATATTTCAGTTAACCGTAAATATCAAAACGTGATATCAAAGATCTGACCCGTTCATCTTCTTACATCCACCAGATGATCATGTTTTCAAAAAAGAAAATTTAAAAAATGAAATTCAGTAAGAAGAATTAAGCGTAAATGGCAATCGACGGTTAAATATAAATTTAAGGTTTATAAATTATAGTGTTAGATTTCGAAGTTGACCCCTTCATGAAAGTTGTAAAGTTTGTCACTATGAGTGATTGTATATTTTTTTTTTTTTTTTTTTTTACACTTCTACAATAATTATTATTAATTTTGCCCTCAAATAAAAAACATTATTCATGAAGGTTTGGAGGATTTTAAAAATCTAAACGATAATATAAGGTAACCATTATCTACTCGTGGAGGAATAATGATGAATCACGAGTGTTTATATATTCTTTCACATTTTTCATATTTGTATGTATGTCTTCTTAGTTCTTGCCTATACAAATACTATATTAGTTTATTTTAATTTTGAACAACAACATGTTAAGTAAAATTTATCCTAGTAATGATAATAAGGAACTCTCATAATAAAAATAAATAATGACTAAAACTTTTTTTTTTAAACTTATATAGAATAATAATACAAAACTATATATTTAATATAGAATATATTGTATATATTAATATGGCTATTGTATTTTATAATAAATCTTTTAGTAATTAAACTTTAAAATTATCAAAATAAATTTTTTCTTAACGGGTCGAAACGGGTTACCCACGTGTTACCCGCGTGTATACCCGTTAAGAACCCGTTATTAACGGGTCACTCGATAATGACTCAATAAGTTATCGTGTTGACTTGAAACCCGTTATTTTCGAGTCATTTTCGTGTCGTGTCAGAAACTGACAGGTCTACTACCAATACCATTAACTTGTCAAGCAAAGCCTTTTTATTTTGAACAGTATGTTCAAAAGGATTTAAAAAATTATCGAATTTTATGATTAGAATTACCCAGTATGTGTGGTATTGCAAAATATGAACCCAATCCGAACTAAAATGACTGTTAAATCATGAATTTTGATTTTTAACCGTCGAATGATTTCGTCCTATTACCTAATCTTCGAACGTTCATTTTTGGGTTATTTTTTGCATAGGAGATTGCCAAGTATATGCAAACATGTTTAATGGTTAGATCGTGGAAACTAGTTTCGTATAATGCATGTGTCCTTCTAAAGCATCAATACCAAAACACTTGGTGTTTTTTCTATGCTTCTATTAAGTAGAATATAAGTTTTTGTTGTATCCACTTTTTCAACCTTTTTAATGCATGATTGGGAACATTCATCTTCTTCTTGTAGGATTGAGGAATGTATTTGCATAAAATGAACCCAATCGAAGCTAAAACAACTGTTGAATCGTGAATTTTGATTTTTAATTGTCGAATGATTTCTCCTGTTACCTAATCTCTGAACGTTTTTTTTTTTGTGACTTTTTGCATAGGAAATATCCAAGTATATGCAAACATGTTTAATGGTTGGATCGTGGAAACTAGTTTAGTAGAATGTGGGTGAGTGGTGGCAGGGCCGGTCCAAAGATTTTTGAGGCCCGGGGCGACGTCAAAAAAAGTGCCCTAACTTCATGTAAGAAAATTATTTATTTTCACACATAAGACATCGAAAAATTATACTTAGAAAAACACTTCAAACTCAATAATTTAGAAACACAGAAAGACTAATTTATTTTGTATTGAGAGAGGTAAACAAAAAAACTTACGGGCTTACAAGTAGATAGATGATGAGTTTTGTTTTCCATCTGAACTTTGAATGTGTTTTTGAATAAATCGTGAGGTGTTTTTTTCTTATTTACTAACCTTGTCAATATGGGACTAAAAAATAATGATGTTTTTTAGTCTTTAATTGATATGTATTATTAATGAATGGGCACTAAATTAAACATTTTGATGACACGTCATATAATTTGCAAATTTGGTCTACGTATTATTCTTTGTTGAAGATTAGACTTGAATTAAAACGAATATTTAAAAATAACAACACACATAGCTACTAGATAGTAACTAAGAATAAATTAATAACCAAACAAAAATTTGTAAAAATTGAAAAGAATAAACATGTACATAGCATTTCGAACTTATGACCTCTTGTTAATTTTAAACAACAAAATCATTGTTTCTAATTAAAATTTTTGATCCTTTAACCAAATTTTATAAATTTATACTCTTATAAAAAGAAATTTGTAAAAAATAGAAAGTAAATAAGCACACATGGTGTTTTGAACCCAAGACTTCCTCATTATTTTCAAATGACAAACTACCACTTCTAGTTAAATTTCTATGTCTATGAACCAAATTTTATAAATTTATACTCTTATAAAAACATATATAAATATATCGCCCTAATAATTCTGGTGCCCCTAATTTTTTTGGACCCTGGACGGTCGCCCTGCCTGCACTGGGCCTGGGCCAGCCCTGAGTGGTGGGAGGGAAGATCAGAGAACTCAGAGAAGGGTTTTGTTTCGTAAAGTTGCTTTTGGAGTAATAAGGTTATTTTTTACGATATCAGAGTGTGAGGATGAACGACCTAGATGTAATCTGTGGTGAGACAATTGTGGGGGTTTACAGCAACTAAGTTTTTGGAATGATAATATTAGAACTAGTAGTTTGAAAGGATGCAAGGATTGCCGTGTGGAGTACTTGAGTAATTCCTCTGTGTTGATTAAGATGATAACCAAAAGTTACTTCGATGTCTTGAATGTAGATAGATAATATAAGTATTAAAAATATTAGTAATGCCGTCATATTCCATGGCAAAAATTAAGCTGAAATCATGTATAAGATTAAATGTGGGTTGGTTTGGGTAGAAATTGTTGGATATTATATATCATAATATGAAATATTGTAATATATAATTTTAATAATTGAATGAAAAATAGTGTTAACTCCGCCGTGTAAGTTTATCTTACATTGTCGGTCCCAAGCCCGGATAAAGGAGGAGGGGGAGGGCGTCAGGTAGTCGACAGCCGGCACTCCATGATCACGTCGAATCCTTATGAAAATGAATCCAGAACGAAATCGCGCTAAAGCTAGGGCGTCACCCGTAAGTGGCGCGCTGTGTGGCCCGAGCACAGTGATAAGTGAGCAAGGGTCGCTGTATCTCCATCGGCACCCGGATGCAGTGTTAAATGAGCAAGGGGGCTATAGAAACTTCTTTTCGAACGACTCCACTCAAAGTTGTTTGGGAGCATATGCTCCTATCAACTTTACACGGGACACACAAAAGAAGTACTTTGATCCTATTAGACGGGGAAGGGTGAAGAAGCTAGGACAGAAGGGTAGAGTTCAAGAGAGCAAAATGCGTTTAGGAACGTGGAATATAGGAACCTTGAAGGGAAAATCTATGGAAGTAGTAGAAGTTATGGTGAGGAGAAGGATAAATATTATGTGCCTACAAGAAACTAAGTGGGTTGGGCGTAAGGCAAAGGATCTAGAAAACTCAGGGTTTAAACTATGGTATTCGGGCACAAATAGAACGAGAAACGGTGTTGGCATCATCGTGGACAAGACCTTGACACAAGATGTTGTAGATGTCAAGAGGGTAGGAGATAGAATCATGGCAATCAAGATTGTAATAGGACAAGAACTTATCAATGTGATTAGTGCGTACGCACCTCAAGTAGGGTTGGATACGAGTTCGAATGAGAAATTTTGGGAAGACCTTGGAGACTTGGTGCAAGGAATTGCTCAGACGGAGAAGTTATTTATAGGAGGAGATTTAAATGGACACGTGGGCAGGGAGACAGGCAACTATGGAGGTTTTCATGGTGGCCATGGTTTTGGGGAGAGAAACGAGGATGGGGAAGCTATCTTGGATTTTGCAATGGCATATGATCTCTTCTTAGCCAACACCTTCTTTAAGAAGCGGGAAGAACATGTGATCACCTACAAGAGTGGGTCGTCAAAAACACAAATAGATTTTCTTCTAATGAGGAAAAGGGATCGTATAACTTGTAAGGATTGCAAAGTTATACCAGGAGAGAGCGTGGCTAATCAACATCGCTTGTTGGTGATGGATGTACATATCAAAAGAGTGAGAAAAAAGAACAAGACTTGGAAGTGCCCAAGGACTAGATGGTGGAATCTAAAAGAAGAAAAACAAGCCATTTTCAAAGAGAAAATAATCACCCAGTGTGTGTGGGATAGAGAGGGGGAAGCTAACCAAATGTGGGATTCCATGGCTAGTTGTATCCGAAAAGTAGCAAAAGAGGTATTAGGAGAGTCCAAGGGCTTTGCCCCACACCAAAAGGAATCTTGGTGGTGGAATGAGGAGGTACAAACAAAGGTGAAGGCTAAGAAGGAATGTTGTAAAGCCTTATACAAGGATAGGACCGATGAAAATGGTGAAAGGTATAGAAAAGCGAAGCAAGAGGCGAAGAAAGCTGTGAGAGAAGCTAAGTTAGCAGCTTATGACGATATGTATAAACGACTAGATACCAAAGAAGGAGAGTTGGATATCTATAAACTAGCTAGAGCAAGGGAAAAGAAGACAAGAGACCTAAACCAAGTGAGGTGCATCAAGGATGAGGATGGAAAGGTTCTTGCTACAGAGAACGCGGTTAAAGACAGATGGAAAGGTTATTTTCATAATCTTTTCAATGAAGGACATGAAAGGAGTGCTTCTTTAGGGGAGTTGAGTAACTCAGAAGAGTGTAGAAACTACTCTTTTTATCGTAGAATCCGGAAGGAAGAAGTGGTTGTAGCTTTGAAGAAGATGAAGCATAGAAAAGCAGTAGGCCCAGACGATATACCAATCGAAGTGTGGAAAGTTTTGGGAGAGACAGGTATAACATGGCTCACTGACCTTTTCAATAGGATTTTGAAAACGAAGAAGATGCCAAATGAGTGGCGAACGAGCACTTTGGTGCCTATCTACAAGAATAAGGGCGATGTACAAAATTGCATGAACTATAGGGGTATTAAGCTAATGAGTCATACAATGAAGCTCTGGGAGAGAGTCGTTGAGCATAGATTGAGGCAAGAGACACGGGTTTCAGACAACCAATTCGGGTTCATGCCAGGGCGCTCAACCATGGAGGCAATCTATCTCTTACGAAGATTAATGGAAAGATATAGAGATGGGAAAAAGGATTTACACATGGTCTTTATAGATTTGGAAAAAGCGTATGATAGGGTCCCAAGAGACATTCTTTGGAGGATTTTAGAGAAGAAAGGAGTACGAGTAGCATATATCCAAGCTATACAAGATATGTATGAAGGAGCAAAGACTGCCGTAAGAACTCATGAAGGACAAACCGAAAGCTTTCCCATAACTGTAGGATTACATCAAGGCTCATCCTTAAGTCCTTACCTTTTTGCGTTGGTAATGGATGAGTTAACAGGACATATTCAAGATGATATTCCTTGGTGTATGCTTTTCGCAGACGATATAGTGTTGATAGATGAAACTCAAGAAGGGGTAAATGCAAAGCTTAACCTTTGGAGAGAAGTGTTGGAATCTAAAGGTCTACGCCTAAGCCGATCAAAGACAGAATATATGGAGTGCAAGTTCAGTGCAAATGGAGGCCAAAACGAGTTAGGGGTGAGGATCGGAGATCAAGAAATACCAAAGAGCGACCGTTTTCGTTACCTAGGATCTATCTTGCAAAAGAATGGAGAATTAGATGGAGATCTCAACCATAGAATACAAGCTGGATGGATGAAGTGGAAGAGTGCATCCGGCGTGTTGTGTGACCGCCGTATGCCACTGAAGCTCAAGGGAAAATTTTATAGGACGGCAATAAGGCCGGCGATGCTGTATGGCACAGAATGTTGGGCGGTGAAGCATCAACACGTACACAAAATGGGTGTAGCGGAGATGAGGATGCTTCGTTGGATGTGTGGGCACACGAGAAAGGATAAGATTAGGAATGAGGATATTCGGGGTAAAGTAGGAGTAGCCGAAATTGAAGGAAAGATGAGAGAAAATCGGTTACGGTGGTTTGGACATGTGCAAAGAAGGCCTACTGACGCTCCGATTAGAAGATGCGACTATGGGACAGAGGTTCAGGGCCGAAGGGGTAGAGGAAGACCCAGGAAAACTTTGAGAGAGACCCTAAGAAAAGACTTAGAGTACTTGGATCTAACGGAGGACATGACACAGGACAGAACACAATGGCGTTCTAAGATTCATATAGCCGATCCCACTCAGTGACTTGGATTTTCCAAGTCTCTAACCGAGAAGTTGTCCTCGCTCGGGAAATTAAGGGAACACTACCTCAACCTACATGCTCCACTCACAAAGCTCCAACATACAAGCTTCAACAAAAGAAAATTCAAAGAACTTAGCGAAGAAGGCTTTGGTGATTTAACACAATACGTTGAAATGAAGGAAAGCTTATTTATTGATATCCCCGATAAATTACAAATATGTACATATACTTAAGTCAAAATAAACAAACAAGAGGGAGCCTTTGAAGGAAAAATTTTGTCCTAGCTAAGAACAAGTATGAACATTTGAATACATATGCTAGCAATTAACACTTTAAAGTAGGCATGCATCCAAAAAACAATTCATAAAACCCATGACTTTCAAAGCCTAGTATATGGTGAACCAAAATAAACTCTTTAACAACATTAAAGAGAAGTAAAGATTTAGAGTTTCTTTACCCTTGAAGATCATCCTTGTTTACACAAGGGATTCACCCAAGTGGAGGGCCTTCAAGTCACCTCCAAGCTCCTTGAATCCTCCTTGTGTTATCCTCCCTTTGGTGCTCCTTTGAAGATTTGAGAAATAAGGATTTGTTCTCCAAAACACCAAAAGCTTGATGTCTCTAATTCTCTACACCAAGGATGTATTTTATGAAGATGATATGGATGACTTAAGGAAGAAGAGATTGCTAGATGTCCCTTCCTTTAGTGGCTGCCCTCTTGGAAGAAAATGGAGAGAACGTTTCACCCAATTTCAATTAGAAAACACCTTAATGAAAATAAAGCTATAAAATTCCTTTTATACTTCATTTCTTTGGTGAGTGGCAAGCTTGCAATTAAGCAAACTTGCAATTCACCCTAATGGCCGGCCCTCCTTATTGTTATTGGGCTATTTGCCCATTTTGTTTTAGTTGTCATACAACTTAAACATAATGGGCCTTTTGGACCAAAACGCTTTTGGGCCCCGTAACCCAAAACCAACATATAAGCCCAATACGAACCTTTCGTATAATTAATTAACTAATTAATTAATCTTGACCATTCTTCAATTAAACCATTTAATTGCTAATCCATTTCATATAATTTCTTCACATACATCCTTACTCGGTGTACGATCCATTAGGTTCCAATTAGCGAGGCAGTGGGCGATGTTACTCTTAACGATCGATTGTGAATTGAAACCACATTTCAATTCTCCCTTTTTGTTGATTAGTGTTTGCTAACCATTAGGGCTTCCACAAACCATGAGTGACGCCTAGCAGCATATCATGGTTACCCAAGCTAAGTAGAATTGGTTGGAGAACCTATCCAGTTACAATTACAATGCAATACGGTCCTTCTCTAATACAATACTCTTAATCACATTGTTTAAGTGATAGTTGGTTTCATGTCTACTATCCAATGTGATACTTTCCTATATGATTCCCTTGAATATGATTTGGAACAAACTTCCTAAGTCATATTCATTTGCTTTGGCCAAAGACTTTAGAATCATATCTTAGAGTATTCTCCCTCCACCATGGAAGGTTAGAGATCCCTTGTTGTACATTCATATGCCTACATGACTAGATAGCTTGACCCCAACAATGCCGTGGACACTCCAAAGGAATGCCGTTGACAGGATCAAAGATCAAGGACCTAACCATTAGACATCGATGATGCCTCAGGTCAAAGGACTACTTTGCATATTGCAACCTTAGAGTTCATACATGACATGTATGTTCGAACTCTCTTTTGATCGTAGTTCAGTGTACTCGAGTACTCTTTCGAGCACCTATGTGTTTGTCTTAGTGTCCAACACCAAATGACTTGAGACTAGTTATACTCACGATTGAGTCAACATAACACATACTAGCCTTAGCAGATTGTCAATGCCCAATTAGCAATCCTATGGCTAGGAACGTTTTAGGAATGAACATAAGAGAAATGTCTCGATAATCTAACTCATTAGATCACTTTTCTCTTAGAACAAATACATTCCTTGGATTCCCTTATTGCTTAAACACATGATACAAATAAATAGTGATTAACAATAGGATTGCCCTCCATTAAACATATAATAGTTTAACACAATAAGTATTCCAAAAAGCTATTACATCAAATGAGTGGCTTTGTGGGCATACTTCCAACAATCTCCCACTTGCACTCAAAGCCACCTTCCCATGTATCTAATACCCATCTTTTCCATATGACGGTCAAGCTGGATCAGAGACATTGGCTTTGTCAGTGGATCTGCTACGTTATCGGCTGAAGCAACTTTGAGGATATTGATTTTCCCCTCGGCAGCATATCTTCTAATGATATTAAAGCGTCTGTCAATATGCTTGTTCTTTTGATGTGCCCTGGGTTCCTTGGCTTGAGCTATCGCCCCACTATTATCACAGTACAAAGTTACTGGTGATGTAATGGTTGGAACCACCCCAAGTTCAGCGATGAACTTCTTCATCCAGAACGCTTCTTTGCCGGCTTCAGCTGCAGCGACATATTCAGCCTCTGTCGTGGAATCAGCAATTACACTTTGCTTCTTGCTTTTCCAACTGACAGCCCCACCATTCAGAGTGAATACATATCCGGAGTTGGAACTTCTATCATCGACGTCAGATTGGAAATCTGCGTCTGTATAGCCTTCCACTCGCAACTCTGATGCTCCTCCATACACGAGGAACATGTCCTTAGTTCTTCTTAAGTACTTAAGGACCGTCTTGACAGCTCCCCAGTGTTCTGATCCTGGGTTAGATTGATATCGACTAGTAATGCTCACAGCATATGCAATATCTGGCCTTGTGCATATCATGGCATACATAAGACTTCCTATGGCTGAAGCATAAGGAACACAACTCATTTGCCGTATCTCTTCAGGAGTTTTAGGTTCCATGGATTTAGAAAGGTGAATTCCATGTCCAACAGGAAGAAAACCTTTCTTAGATTGTTCCATCTGGAACCTACTTAGCACCTTATCAATGTACATAGATTGGGATAATCCAATTAATTTTCTGGATCTATCACGATAGAGCTTTATCCCAAGTACATAAGATGCATCTCCCAAATCTTTCATGTGGAAGGTTTTGGACAACCACACTTTTACAGAAGAAAGTATTGCAGTGTCATTCCCGAATAGTAATATGTCATCTACATATAACACTAGGAATACTACTGCATCCCCAACGACCTTTTGATAAACACAATTGTCGTCTTCGTTTTGAGTAAAACCAAACGTTTTGATTTCAGTGTCGCAACGAATGTTCCAGCTCCTGGAGGCTTGCTTAAGTCCATAAATGGACCTTTGGAGCTTGCATACCTTAGTCTTTTCAGACTTGGACACGAAACCTTCGGGTTGAGTCATATAGAGCTCTTCCTCTAGGTAGCCGTTCAGAAAGGCCGTCTTCACGTCCATTTGCCATATCTCATAATCATGGTACGCAGCTATCGCAAGCAAAATCCGAATGGACTTAATCATGGCTACAGGAGAGAAGGTTTCTTCATAGTCAATCCCTTCTCTTTGCCTATAACCCTTGGCTACTAGTCTAGCCTTATAAGTCTCCACGTTCCCATCAACGCCTATCTTCCTCTTGAAGACCCATTTGTTTCCAACAGGTACAATACCTTCTGGAGGGTCTACAAGAGTCCAGACCTGATTTTGATACATGGAATCCATCTCGGATTTCATGGCCTCTTGCCATCTCTTTGAATCAATGTCGGACATTGCTTCAGTGTAGTCTCTAGGGTCCTCCTTTGTTTCATTGTCACCTAGAAGGCACAATTCATCAAAGTCATTGTCTAAGCCATACCTTTCAGGTGGCTTACTAACCCGTTCAGATCTACGTGGAGCTAGGGGTTTAGGAACAGGATTGTCAATATGTCGAGTGCTCATTTGTGGTTCATTATTAATCTCATTAATTTCCATCTGTTTGCTTATAGTTCCTTTGAGAACAAATTGTTCTTCAAGAAACATAGCATTTCTGGCGACAAAGACTTTCTGGTCGTCAGGATGGTAGAACTCGTATCCCATAGTTTCTTTAGGATATCCCACAAAATAACATCTTACTGATCTCGCTTCAAGCTTAGTAGCTTCAAGCTTCTTGACATATGCTTCACAACCCCAAATCTTAACATGTTTAAGACTTGGCTTTCTTCCATGCCATATCTCATAGGGCGTTTGTGGAACTGACTTGGAAGGTACTCTATTAAGCAAGTAAGCTGCTGTATATAGAGCATATCCCCAGAATGTTACTGGTAGATCAGCGGAACTCATCATAGAACGAACCATGTTCATCAAGGTTCGATTTCTCCTTTCAGAAACTCCATTAAGTTGAGGAGTTCCTGGAGGAGTCCACTGTGATATTATTCCACACTCTTTGAGATAATCTAGGAACTCATTACTCAGATATTCACCCCCTCGATCTGATCTTAGGGTCTTTATCTGTTTCCCAGTTTGCTTCTCAACTTCATTCTTGAATTCTTTGAACCTTTCAAAGGATTCTGACTTGCACTTCATAAGATACACATAGCCAAACCGAGAGTGATCGTCGGTGAATGTGATATAGTAGGAGAAGCCTCCTCTCGACGTAGTAGACATAGGTCCACAAACGTCAGTGTGGATTAACCCTAGAATTTCAGTGGCACGCTCTCCTTTTCCAGTAAATGGAGATTTGGTCATTTTCCCTTTCAAGCAACATTCACAAGTACCCATCTGGTCATTACCTAATGGGCGGAAATATCCGTCTTTCGACATCTTGCGAATCTTATCAAGGTTCACATGTCCAAGTTTAAGATGCCACATCTTTTCTTGGTTAACACCTTCTCTAGCCCTTTTGGGTTTTGAGGTATTCCCGCTTTCAATACAGTGCAACCCACTATTCGTCTCTAGGTGAAAAAGTCCCTCTATCATATTACCTTGAGAGATAATACGACCATTCAAGTATAAAGTGCAACTCATTTTGTCAAACAATACTGAGTGCCCATCTCGTAAAAGCTTAGAGATGGAAATCAAATTCTTTATACATGAAGGAAAATATAAACAATTTTTAAGTTCCAGGACTTCCCCAGAGGGTAGGTTAAGCATATAGGTGCCTATTGCTTTTACTGAGATTTTAGTGCCGTTCCCAACTCGCACAATCATCTCCCCATTGCTCAGTGACTTGCTCCCTACTAGTCCCTGCATCGTATTACAGATATGTTGACTAGCGCCTGAATCAAATATCCAGGAATTGGAGCCCACTGTAAAAGAACTCTCTATGACAGAAATAGTCTCTTCAAAAGTTCGTGTCATAAGGCTCGCAATGCGCACCCTGTATTTCTTCTTCCAACGTTCATCCTTTCCACAATGAAAGCATGTTCCTTTGGATTTCTTTGCCTTCTTCTTATGCAACCTTTTCCTTATGTTTGCATTCTCACTCCCACTGTCCATTTTGAAACCTTTTTCAAATCTACAGCACATGTCAATCATCTCTTTCAAAGAATGATCGAATCTATTCACTTTATAGTTTACAATAAACTTAGTGAAATCATCCGAGAGAGATGCAAGGAAAAAGTCTTGGGCCATTTTCCCATCGATGGAAGTTCCTAAACTTTTAAGATCTTTAAATATCTTTTCCATCTTTTGTCCATGTTTATGAACCGATGCCCCCTTTGCCATCTTGGCATTCATTAGACTACAAACATTTGAGAATCGTACATTACTAGTCTCAATGTCATGCATCTTATGCAAACTTTCAACCATGGCACAAGAAGTGTCCATGTGCTTATGTAGCTTCATAAGCTCCTCACTAAGTGAAGTAAGGATTAAGCATTTGGCTTGTAAGTCATCCTCATAGTGTCTAATATAATTTTGACACTCCTCCTTTGAAGCTAGTTTCGTAGGAGGTACATGAGGAGGGGATTGCTTAAGCACATACAATATGTCTTTCACTTTTGAGACATTCTCAATATGGCGATACCAAGCAAGGAAACGTTGGCCCTTAAGGCCCCTTTTGTCAAGTATAATGGTGGGTATAATTTTAGGCATGTCGTTCACTACATAACATAACAGAAATCGTATTAGATTGTTTGTTTAAAACTATTTGATTGGGTCTTTAAATCAAATAGTACCACCCACTATTTTTGGCAAATTCCACATCCCTCAATAGAATTCGAGAGTTATATTGAACTCTTAGCGGGTTATGGGAGACTCACCATTACCAAGCCCACCTCACGATGATACGATATTGGTTAGCAAAAATAATGATGAGAGAATAACGCATTATTCATTTACAACTTTTGTAATTACCCATCCGTTTGGCCTCTAGAGAATGTTGCCTCACGATGATACGATATCGGCACCATTGCACTTAGTTTAAGTTATTCCCACCATGCTTAGTGTGTGAAGGGGTTCAAGAATAGCCTCACAATGATATGATATCGGCTATCCTCGTTGCCTACACTCACCTCATCGTATGTTTATGGACTCCTCCTGGATGTAAGCGCATACTTTGTACTCCCCCATGATAGGGTGAAGCCGGTGTATGAGTCACAAACGCTTGGAGCCCACCACGGTGGAAGGCCTACGAAGAGATGTTCTAAACATCTCTCGCTTATCAACTTAAATCTTCATTTTGAGGGAATAGTTTTGGGCTACATCAAAACATTTTAATCACATTAAAAGAACTTGGGCCTATCACAACCATTGGTCCAAGTTAATATGAATTAGTAGCATATAATACTCCCACTGTTTCGTTGAAACAAGCGAGACTATATGGAACTACTAACGAACGCATTGCATCCTCATATGGACTATATAGTCATATTAGGTTTTTAGGATGATTATGAACCGTTCGATTTGATCCAACACGAGCCTTGTGTTGGACCTTGGGTTTAAGGTAGATAGTTGTTGATTTTAGTTACGCGTTTAATCCAATTAAACCGTTATTTCCTATTGGGCGTTGGACCCAACTATTCCATTTTGCATACAAATAAACAAAAGGAATACATGAAATAATAATAAGGGCTTATGCCCTTTTACAACACAAATCAAATAATGGACTTATGTCCATTTACAACAACTTGAATTAATCAAATTACATTCAAATCTACACTACTAAAACCCAAACATTCATAATGTTTATCGGCCAATCACATAGCTCAATTATCGTGGCCTTTGGTTCATAATCACCCTTTTCTTAATCAATCATATTAACTAAGAAAACTACTTTAAACAATTGGTTTTTGGATCCATTGAATTGATTTAAATGGAACTAATATGAAATGAAAATCCAATTCTCATTAAAGAGACAAAACAATTTTGTTCTCATCCTTTTGGGCCAATAGGAAACTATGACCACAACAATTGGGCCATAATGCAAATACAAAAACTTTTGGGGTCACTTTGTAAAAACACAATAGTCCACAACTTCATGTAATTACAACTAGATCCCAAAATTTTAATAATGCAAAACCATCATTAAAGGATCAAAACAATTTGTCCTTTAGAGTTTTTGGGCCTTAACGTAAAAACGTAAACTTTTGGGCCAAAATGCAAATACACAAAAGTATCAAAACTTTATGTAATTGCACAAAAGACCCAAAAATACCCCACTTGATGGGGTGGCCGGCCAAGGAGATAAGATAAATGAAAATTTTCTAAAAGTTTTGCAAGTTGATTTTATTAGGTGATGTAAATGTGATAAGGATAAGTTTGTAAGAAAATTTTGTCAAACAATAATGAAATTTTGTCTAACAATTAATATATTTATTATCCTTCATCAATAATCATCACCCATCAAATATAAACCAAAACTTTATGAAAAACATAAAACTTTTGAATCAAAACTTCAAAACTTTATGTTCTTGGCAAGAACTTCAAGAACATTGAAGAACACTCATGAAAACTCATAATAGCCCCATGAATGTTTTCACTCATCAAAACTCAATTTTTCACCACTCAAAAGAGGGCTTATATCCTAGGGTACTTAGGGGTTCCATAAGTCACTTTAAAACCATTTTAACAAGCCAAACATGAACCCTAAAAATCACCCTTTGGATTTGGCCGAATTTCCCAAAACACATGGCACCAAATTTTAGTTCCAATATTCATGCTTAAATGAAATACATCTACAACATTTGAGATGCTAAATTTTCTAGCAAAATTTATATATTCAAAAGCAAGAACAAAGCTTGTAACATTTACAACATTTAAATCACAAAACATGAACATCACAAAACCCAAAAGGATTCACCATAAACTAGGCCTAGGCTCTGATACCACTTGAAGGAAAAATTTTGTCCTAGCTAAGAACAAGTATGAACATTTGAATACATATGCTAGCAATTAACACTTTAAAGTAGGCATGCATCCAAAAAACAATTCATAAAACCCATGACTTTCAAAGCCTAGTATATGGTGAACCAAAATAAACTCTTTAACAACATTAAAGAGAAGTAAAGATTTAGAGTTTCTTTACCCTTGAAGATCATCCTTGTTTACACAAGGGATTCACCCAAGTGGAGGGCCTTCAAGTCACCTCCAAGCTCCTTGAATCCTCCTTGTGTTATCCTCCCTTTGGTGCTCCTTTGAAGATTTGAGAAATAAGGATTTGTTCTCCAAAACACCAAAAGCTTGATGTCTCTAATTCTCTACACCAAGGATGTATTTTATGAAGATGATATGGATGACTTAAGGAAGAAGAGATTGCTAGATGTCCCTTCCTTTAGTGGCTGCCCTCTTGGAAGAAAATGGAGAGAACGTTTCACCCAATTTCAATTAGAAAACACCTTAATGAAAATAAAGCTATAAAATTCCTTTTATACTTCATTTCTTTGGTGAGTGGCAAGCTTGCAATTAAGCAAACTTGCAATTCACCCTAATGGCCGGCCCTCCTTATTGTTATTGGGCTATTTGCCCATTTTGTTTTAGTTGTCATACAACTTAAACATAATGGGCCTTTTGGACCAAAACGCTTTTGGGCCCCGTAACCCAAAACCAACATATAAGCCCAATACGAACCTTTCGTATAATTAATTAACTAATTAATTAATCTTGACCATTCTTCAATTAAACCATTTAATTGCTAATCCATTTCATATAATTTCTTCACATACATCCTTACTCGGTGTACGATCCATTAGGTTCCAATTAGCGAGGCAGTGGGCGATGTTACTCTTAACGATCGATTGTGAATTGAAACCACATTTCAATTCTCCCTTTTTGTTGATTAGTGTTTGCTAACCATTAGGGCTTCCACAAACCATGAGTGACGCCTAGCAGCATATCATGGTTACCCAAGCTAAGTAGAATTGGTTGGAGAACCTATCCAGTTACAATTACAATGCAATACGGTCCTTCTCTAATACAATACTCTTAATCACATTGTTTAAGTGATAGTTGGTTTCATGTCTACTATCCAATGTGATACTTTCCTATATGATTCCCTTGAATATGATTTGGAACAAACTTCCTAAGTCATATTCATTTGCTTTGGCCAAAGACTTTAGAATCATATCTTAGAGTATTCTCCCTCCACCATGGAAGGTTAGAGATCCCTTGTTGTACATTCATATGCCTACATGACTAGATAGCTTGACCCCAACAATGCCGTGGACACTCCAAAGGAATGCCGTTGACAGGATCAAAGATCAAGGACCTAACCATTAGACATCGATGATGCCTCAGGTCAAAGGACTACTTTGCATATTGCAACCTTAGAGTTCATACATGACATGTATGTTCGAACTCTCTTTTGATCGTAGTTCAGTGTACTCGAGTACTCTTTCGAGCACCTATGTGTTTGTCTTAGTGTCCAACACCAAATGACTTGAGACTAGTTATACTCACGATTGAGTCAACATAACACATACTAGCCTTAGCAGATTGTCAATGCCCAATTAGCAATCCTATGGCTAGGAACGTTTTAGGAATGAACATAAGAGAAATGTCTCGATAATCTAACTCATTAGATCACTTTTCTCTTAGAACAAATACATTCCTTGGATTCCCTTATTGCTTAAACACATGATACAAATAAATAGTGATTAACAATAGGATTGCCCTCCATTAAACATATAATAGTTTAACACAATAAGTATTCCAAAAAGCTATTACATCAAATGAGTGGCTTTGTGGGCATACTTCCAACAGCCTTCACAAAGGTTGCTTAGGAGAAGTCTCGGCAGTCGGTAGAGCCCCAGAAAGAGAAGGCACCGGAGGGGGATCATTCGGAGCCTCAGTACTGGACAGAACCCTAGAAGGAGGAAGCATCAGAGGTTGATCATTTGGAGCTTCATTACGCGGCACAGCCCCAGAAGACGAAGGCAATAAATGCCTTTGGAACAAACCCACAAATCTTTGATGATCAAGTAAAACCTAACCATCAGATTCCTTCATCTGGTCAAGCTTCCTCTTCATGTTTGTAGCATAGTCATGTGCGAGCCGATGCAACTGTTTATTCTCATGCTTGAGCCCTCTAATCTCCTGTTTGACACTCATCACTTCAGCCGCCAATGATTCAACTTGGCGGGTTCGAGCAAATAGGCGTTGGGCCATATTAGACACAGAACCTGCACACTGAACACTAAGAGCCAGAGAATCCTTAACAGCCAACTCATCAGACCGTTTGGAAAGTAGTCTGTTATCTTTGGGAGTGAGAAGGTTCCTGGCCACTACCGCAGCGGTCATATCATTCTTCATCACGGAATCCCCAACGGTAAGAGGACCAGTAGGGGAGACGAAGGATGGGCGCCATATGTTGTCTGGAGAAGGCGGGGCTGCCTCTTCAACAAGGTTCAAGTCAAAACGACGGTCGGAGGGGCCAGACATTTTCAAAGGTGTAGAAGAGAGAAGAGGTCGGACAAATCAAGATCTTAGAAGTGCAAGAATGGAGCTTCTACTGGTGGATATTCAAGTGTGCTTTGGAACTTAATGTCAGCCTCTATAAAAATCTGCACTCGACGAAGCTTCAGAAATCGAAGAGGCGTTTGCTTTCTCAAAAGCTGGGCTGCTCAGAGACCACGAGGGTCGATCTCAGAAATCGAAGAGGCGTTTGCTTTCTCAAAAGCTGGGCTGCTCAAAGACCACGAAGGTCGATCTCAGAAATCGAAGAGGTTTGCTTTCTCAAAAGCTGGGCTGCCCAGAGACCACAAAGGCCGATCTCAAAAATCGAAGAGGTTTGCTTTCTCAAAAGCTGGGCTGCTCAGAGACCACGAGGGCCGATCTCAGAAATCGAAGAGGCACCAACTTTTCCAGCCTTGTCAGCACCTGTCACACGCACATTCAGCTTTGCGGAAATTATGGGCATTCTGTCGAAGATTTCTGGCGAAGTAGAAAGCACATGAATCGTACTGTTCAATCATCCACTTCCCACACGCAACAGTAGCTCATGGGTACCACATATAACTTTGCCAAAGTTCTTTGACAAAGATGAGACTACTTTTCCAGCCTTGTCAGCACCTGTCACACGCACACTCAGCTTTGCGGAAATTATGGGCATTCTGTCGAAGATTTCTGGCGAAGTAGAAAGCACATGAATCGTACTGTTCAATCACCCACTTCCCACACGCAACAGTAGCTCATGGGTACCACATATAACTTTGCCAAAGTTCTCTGACAAAGTTGAGACACGTGAAGCTTGCAACTCTCACTACATCGCTCTGACCAAGAAGGGTAAAAGAATAGCAAAGAAACAACACTAACAAAGTTTAGACACATAAATTTTGAAGGCCTAGCTACCATATTATTACCCACAAGGGTAAAGGAACAGTACCACTGCTGGATAATTGGAAAGTCTCGGTGTGTCAACCTCTGTGCTTCATGGCAAGGTAGACTAGCAAACATGCCCAACCTTTACTCACATTCGAGAAAACACTCCCAACAAGATTGCTTGCCCCAAAATCGAAGAGGCATCGCCCTCCGAATCTCGAGAGCCAGACTCCCAACATGATTACTTTCTCAAAAATCGAAGAGAGGGTAAAGGAACAGTACCACTGCTGGATAATTTGAAAGTCCATGTGTGTCAACCTCTGTGCTTCGTGGCAAGGTAGACTAGCAAACATGCCCAACCTTTACTCACATTCGAGAAAACACCCCCAACAAGATTGCTTGCTCCAAAATCGAAGAGGCACCGCCCTCCGAATCTCGAGAGCCAGACTCCTAACATGATTACTTTCTCAAAAATCGAAGAGAGGGTAAAAGAACAGTACCACTGCTGGATAATTGGAAAGTCCCTGTGTGTCAACCTCTGTGCTTCGTGGCAAGGTAGACTAGCAAACATGCCCAACCTTTACTCATATTCGAGAAAACACTCCCAACAAGATTGCTTGCTCCAAAATCGAAGAGGCACCGCCCTCCGAATCTCAAGAGCCAGACTCCCAACATGATTACTTTCTCAAAAATCGAAGACACCGCTCTCCGAATCTCGAGAGCCACACCCCCAGCATGATTGCTTTCTCAAAAATCGAAGAGGCATCGTTCTCCGAATCTCGAGAGCCAGATCCCCGACATGATTGCTTGTTCGAAAACCGAAGAGGCACCACTTTCCCAACTTCAAGAGCCGGATCTCCTTGGATAAAGCTTGTCTGTAATCTTCACACGCAACATCAGCTTTCCAGATACCACAGACCACTTTTTCAAAGTGCTCTAACAGAGTTAAAACTTGTGAAGCTGGCAACTCCCACTACCGTGCTATGACCAAGCAGGGTAAAGGAATAGCATTATTACTTGATGTTAGGGAGACTCCTATATATGTCGACCTCCATCCCCAACGGACAGGCAGACCTGCAAAAATGCTCAACCCTTCCTCTTATCTGAGAGGGCACTCCCAACGAAGCCTTTCGAAATATTCAGCTTTCTTTCCCCCCGATAATACCTCTGTAAACAAGCTATACTAGAGCAAGAATATCTCATATCATCAGGGTTAAAAGCAAGAGTATCCCATATCATGCTTTTTCCCTGTCTTTTCCTTTGGCCTTGTTCTTACCTGCAAGACAAGGAGAAAGAGAGCAATCAGTCAGCACTTGGAATCAAGCTTCCAGCCAGGAACTGACTGCCTGGAACCCCCTACCCTGGCATTGCTCTTGAGTACTCATCTTCAACATCTTATGCTTCCAGGGAAGATACCGCATCTGCCTGAGGAACAGATAGGGCAAGTGAGAAGGATACAAGGAAGCATGTGGAGACAAGCGTAACAGCACACGTGCCGATACATCCACTACTCTGTCAAAAGCAAAAGTATCCCATATCAGCAGGGTCGAACGTACTCTAGATTTGATGGACTTGTTTTGACCCTCAAATTCTTCAGTCAGCCTTATACTTTGGAGGAAACCAGAAAACCCTCCAGCCCAGTTCAAGAATAAGCCTGTGGAAAGTTACTTCTTCAAAAGCAAAAGTATCCCATATCATCTCTTCTCATTTTTCTTCTCTTTATCCTTCATGCTGCCTGCAAGATAGGGAGAATGTGAACAATCAGCCGGAGCTCTGATTGCTTACCTTGTCTGTTACCGCTTTCAGCAGATCCCCTAGCTCGGCGACTTGGGGGACTCCTACTACATGGTTTGTATCGCGCTTGACCAAGCCTGAAACTACAAGTAAGCTTCAAGTGACATTGATACATTACCTTGTGCATCTCCACCAGTTACAGATACCACCCCTGGATGGAGGAAGAGTACTTCCAGAGAAGATTCCACATCTACCTATGAGACAGATAAGGAAAGTCAAGACGATACCACACTCCGGTACTTAAAAGTTTCGTGGTTACGAGATCATTCTCCCACAATATTTCTTAATGTCATTTGTACTAAATCATTCACTTGTACTCCCTAAAGGAGAGCTTGAACTTATGTACTTGTGTAAACCTTTCACAATTAATGAGAACTCCTCTATTCCGTGGACGTAGCCAATCTGGGTGAACCACGTACATCTTGTGTTTGCTTTCCTATCTCTATCCATTTATATACTTATCCACACTAATGACCGGAGCAATATGGCGAAGATCACAAAAAGTGACCGTTTTCGCTACCTAGGATCTATCTTGCAAGAGAACGGAGAATTAGATGGAGATCTCAACCATAGAATACAAGCTGGATGGATGAAGTGTAAGAGTGTATCCGGCGTGTTGTGTGATCGTCGTAGGCCACTGAAGCTCAAGGGAAAATTTTATAGGACGGCAATAAGGCCAACGATGTTGTATGGCACAGAATGTTGGGCGGTGAAGCATCAACACGTACACAAAATGGGTGTAGCGGAGATGAGGATGCTTCGTGGGATGTATGGGCACACGAGAAAGGATAAGATTGGGAATGAGGATATCCAAGGTAAAGTAGGAGTAGCCAAAATTGAAGGAAATATGAGAGAAAATCGGTTCCGGTGGTTTGGACATGTGCAAAGAAGGCCTACTGACGCTCCGGTTCGAAAATGTGACTACGGGACAGAAGCTCAGGGCCGAATGGGCAGAGGAAGACCTAGGAAAACTTTGGAAGAGACCCTAAGAAAAGACTTGATTACTTGGATCTAACGGAGGACATGACACAAAACCGAGCGCAATGGCGTTCTAGGATTCATATAGCCGACCCCACTTAGTGGGAAAAGGCTTTGTTGTTGTTGTTGTTGTTGTTGAATGAAAAATAGTGTTAAACAATTTCTTAGAAAGGTTATGTTGTTTAGGTGTATTCCCTTGATAAGTGATGTATACTTATAGATGAAAAGTTACATCTCTTTAATAAGTAGAAATTGGATTCTATATAAACCCATAAAACCATTGGTATTAAATATAGAAAATTAGAGTTAATTTTTACTCTTGAGAAATAGGGTTTCCCCACTTTGCTTCTCTCATGCTTCATGTGTCAAATTCTGAGTCATGTCTTGACAATACGGAATATATAAAGTTCACCAGAGTCCGAAGATTGAAGTGATTTGACTTCGGATTATAGATTGTTGAATCCTGGGAGATAGACGCCTACTGAACTACAAGCACAAGAGTAGGGGCGAAATTCTATCTTTAGGACATTGCATTTATGCAAGCCTCAATATCCAAGTTTGTCAGTTTTTCTAATTTTATCTCTAGTTGTTTATATTAATCTTGTGTACTATTGATGTTGTTATTTACTTTATGATTATTATCATTGGAATTCTTGTGTTATTTTCATATTTTCTAATATTGCTCCATCAATCTAAAGATAGAATTTTTTTACCTCTATGAAACAATTAGAAATATGAATGTGTGTGCACAATTTATGTGATAGATTTTGGAAAAGTCTAATTACTTGACAGTTGACATGTATAAATCTGATATTGAAAGTGCATTACCGCTGCCTTATGCTGTACATTCTTGATGAATGATTATGATGTCCATTCGTGTGTGTGTGTATATATATAAATATATATATTTGACATGGCATTAGGTTGTTATAATTGCAATTTGTCATGTCTAATGCAAAAGGTAATGTGTCTTTTGCGAACGTTAATGTGATGGTTCTTATTTCTGAAAGCATGCCTGAAGCGGTGTATGCGGTTACTTTACTAAAATACTTACTGCATTTATTTAATTATATGAATGCTTTGCTAACTGACATTAATAGTTGCTAGACTCATATTTAGATTGACATGGACGATGCATGCCTTGATTTGGTTGTTGCATTCATGTGTGAAGAGTCCTGGGATTGATTCATTGATTGTTCTTTAAAATACATGTAGTATACATCCCGTAACATCTGACCAACTGGAGATTCCAGAAAAAGAGCAACGGTGAGACCGCGACTTCCATGCTTGACTGTTTGATATCCATTTGAGTCAAGGATCTTGGATCATATAGAACCATGTGGAGGTTAACCTTGGTTCATTTAGAGCCGTGTGGGGGTTAAGTTGCGAAATGATACAACTATTTGACAAATCAATGGTTTTGAAGTGCTGCTTTTGACAATTAGAATCTACCATGTGAGATTCAAAGAAAAAGCATGTCATTTGAAGTGCTGCTTTTGACAGTGAAAGGGTATGACCTTTCAACTAGTCATTGACATTTTCAAATGTGTTCATGGGCTGGTATGTAAACTTCTACTCTCATAACCAGTCCGTGCATAAAGTTCTTTTCGCAGAAAGGAATGACATCTGTTGTTCAATCTTAAGAATTCCTGGAAAATATGTGAGACATATTCACTCATTGAGGAATTCAGAAACCGCCAACAGTTCATGATGAATTATCTAGTGTATTCTCATACCAGTTGGTGGAAAAGTTGTTTATATTGTTAACAATGTGTTTTTTGCAGTAAAATTAATTTTTGTGATTTTGCACTAAGAAGGATTCATGATCAGTTTTTATTGAGGAAACCTAATGATCATAAAGAGGCAAAATGTAATCCATTTGGACATTGGGGCTGAAGAACCTAATTATATAGTTTCTCACTATTACCAAATGGTGTTTGAGGTTGTTAAAAGGATGCCCCACTTGGCATGATTTGACTAAGAAGGCACTATAGAACTTGGTGCCATAAATCACAGACATGTAACTTTGTAGTGCCAAGAATGACTATAGCCTAATGCTTCTTTCAAGACAAATTATGTCATGGCAACTACAAACCGAGTATTGCCATAAGTCAAGAGTATAAATTACTTGAGAAATCCAGAATTCATTTGAGATGAATTAATTAACTTTGTCTTGGAAAGATGACAATTGAATTGTGGGGGGCCGAGGCAAAAAGGGAGATATCATTCCTGTATGGGGGTTCGAGACCCGTGATAATTTTGAAAGCTTATAAGCTAAAGGATGAAGGTGGATAAGTACTTTTCCAAAAACGGCTAGTAAGGCATTAAGGCTCTAATTATATGAAGATATAGTCTTCATTGCTTCCTACTTCTTAAAATACGAAAAATGCTCAATTGAGTGATACCATTAAAAGCAACCACAATTATGAAAGAATTGTGGGGGTTGGTTAAAAATAATTTGCTAATTGAATGACATTCAAGATGTCATCTCATGTAATGAGTAATTGTTTAAGGTATGGCAAGGTTAGAGACCTTCTTACAAATACCTTAAATGTGGGGGAAGTCTACTTCCAAGTGTTAGCAAATTATTGAATAAATCCTAACCTATGTTTTGAGGACTTGACATTCTAAATCAACTACTCTCGTATGAAATATAATTTCATAAGATGGATTGTATACACCATTAAAGATAGTCAACCTAAGTGGTACCAATTATTAAAGGTTTGACTAGAGAGTAAGTTGATCATCGAGGGAAATGAGGCTAAAGCCAACATAACTAACGAATTAGTCGAGTGGAAACCTAGCTTAGTTGATTGGAGATCCCATGGTCTAAGTTCAATAGGCAAACTGGTTGGGCATGATTCAAAGAAGTTAACACACTACATACCTCATTCCTATGGTGGAAGAAGTGTGTTGTTTGTAAAAGTTTTAGGATGTATATTTATACTTAATGACAGTGATATCTTATAAATAAGAGGAATAGAGCAGACCATTCTTAATCAATGGTCACCTATGTGAGAGTAGAAGTGGGGCTTCTATGAGTATGTGATAGGAGCATATTTATGTGACTTAGTTAGCTTGTTTTCTTGCATTTTCATAGTTAGTTTCTGTTTATTATAGTGATTTAAGCTATTTTCATGTGTTTGTAGGTCCAAATGACAAAGTTGGCAAGAAAGTGTAATTTGGAGAATTTTGAACCAATTTTGGGCATCAAATGGATAGCTTATGAATGGAGCAAGATGGATGGACGAATTTGAAGACCAAAGATGTCTAGGAATGTGCTAGAGAGTTGGAGAATCAAAATTGGAAGTTTTGAAGATAAGGAATCAGCTACAAAGAAGGAACATTATCCAAACAAATCTTATCTTATCCTTTCCTAATCTAGCCTTATCCTATCTTATCTTATCCAATTCAGTTTGTGCCTTAATTCCAGCCATTTATAAAGGATAATTATGCATTTAAACTACATATTTCAGATTCTAAAGCCCTTATCCCTTATGTGCCGCATATACGCCTTCCCCTTGGTGATTTAGGAATTGTAATTCGTCCCTAAAACCCATGTCGTGTGTCCTTGTCCCTTTAGGTTCAAAAATCTATTCTGAAACATCCTTTCTAGAAGCTTTAATTCCTGCTACACCTTTCTAACCTAATTCCCCTTGGTTTCTAGTTGCTTTAACCAATTCCACTTGGGTTTTGGTTACACAATCCTATCTCTACTCAGCCTTAAGCCCTTAAGATGTGTCTAGCCCTATATATACATACTTGTGCACCTATTTCAGAAGTTACGCATGCATATATTCATATACAATTAAGAGAAAAGGCAGTGAGTGTCGCAGGTTTCTTAGAGAATTCTTGGAGATTTGTGTGTGCTTGCAAGGAAGGAGGGAGAAGAAGGAGCTTTGTACCATGGCTTGCAATCCAATGAGGGTTCGAAATCTACCATTGGAGTTGATGGGGCGTTCCTGGTTCTTTCTACCCTTAGATTTGTTTCAATGTTGGTTTTAATGTTGTTTTCAGTTTCTAAAGACATGTGGAACTAATTTCTTTATAGTTGGTGGTGAATTCGAAGCCATGATTATATGTTTTATGTGAATTGATTACATCCAGTTATTTTTTTAGTCTTGAATGTGATTTGCTTATCTGAGTTATCAAAACTGATTTATGTATGTAGACTGAGGGTTTACACTTAATTTGCATGCATGAATTTGATGCTAGAGTGTAAGGGAGTTTCACCTAATCGTTATGAACTTATATTCACAAGTAGTGAAAGTCACTAGTCATGATTGTGTTAAGTGAATCCTTGGTAGGAGTATCATGCTTTTCATAGTTACGAATGCCTCGTCAATGCTCATGGTTTTCAAAGAACTTAATGACCTTTGATATGTCTTTCTATCATGCTTTTCATAGTTAGGGAACTTGATAAGGATAATTTGGTTGCGATGCATATTCCATCCAATTCAATGAATTAAGGAAAAGCTGATGGTTAATTTGTGCTATCATGGTTAACTTGGGGTGTTGTCATTCATAGTCTAAAGGAATGATAACTGGAAATTGGTTTGTATGCATATGTCATGTGTGGAGAAGGACCCTCTAACTAGCCTTTCACCCTTTTCAATTCACCCTAAATTCATAGCAATTAGTTTAGTAACTTAGTTTAAGTTTTAAATTCATCAAAACCACTTCCCCCTTTTTATTTTGTGTCTTTAGGTTAGAATCTGTCCAAATTGGGTTCTTTTCATTGTTTTGAGTCTTTCTAGTTTAGAATTCGTCCAAAGTCATCTTTAGTGTTAGTTTTGAGTCAGTTTGCTTGTTTTGTCCTGTTTTGAGTAGTTTGAGTAAGTTTTGAGTCATAAGAGTCTAGTTTAGTGTTTTTAAGCCTAGTTAAGTGTAATAGAGTCTAATTTAAGTAGATTAGCAGTCCCTTCTAATCCCCGGCCTAGAACAATCCCTACTTATCTATACTACAATTGTCAAAAAGAGGGTTTAATTTGTGTGCTAGTTTAATTTCACATCAAATTTTTGGCGCCGTTGCCGGGGATTAGTAAAATTGCTAATCACCCTATTTTGTTTATTTTACTTTTGATATTTGATTTAGTTTTCTTTCTTTGATTTTAGGTACTAGAGAAGTAAGACATGGCAATTGCTAATCTTCAAGCTCAAATAACGAATCTTACTTCTCAGTTAACACAATATATCGAAAAGACCACAAGGCAAAGTGTCCCTACATTTGGTGCGTCTTATAGGCAAGAATATCAAGCAAATCAACGTCCACAAAGAGTTTGGGAGAATGTCAATACCTGGGGTTATCAAGATCATAATCAATCAGGGAACAATTTGTTTTCCAACATGTACAATTCATATTGGAGTGATCATTCAAACTCTATGTGGTGGGAATCTAAACAAGTTCAACATGAAGGATATTGGCAGCCATATGAGGAGTTCTATTCAAGACCTGTGTAGCCACCACAACCTCATATACAATATGCCCAACCAAACTCAGGTTCGTCAATAGATTGTGATCAAATTCTTGATGAATTAATTTATTTGGCACAGGGCTCACAAAATCAAGCCAAGGAGGCTTAACAAGGAGAATATTGGCAGCCATATGAGGAGTTCTATACAACGCCTATGTAGCCCCCACAGCCTACCCCGCAACAATTCCAACTGAATTCAGGTTCGTCAATAGATTGTGCCCAAATTCTTGATATACTAACTTCTTTGACGCAGGAATTACAAAATCAAGCCCAAGTGATGAGAGAATCAAATGCGAGAGATCATGGAATTCATGGGGAAAATGCAAGAACAAAGTGAACTATCTGACTCAACTGTTGAAATTGCTAAAGCTATCACCTTGGAAAGTGGAATGGAGGTTGGGGATGAACCCAAGGCGTCCAAACCAAGCCAAAACATGGATGAACAGCTGCTGCTCGAAGAAGAGGAGGATAACAAGGCCACGGCTAAGGAAGAACCACCCTTGCCGCAGCCTATCCTAGCCCCAACACCCTTGCCACAGCCCCATATGCCCTATATGCCGTCCACTACAACCAAGGTAAGCCCAAATTCAATTCATCTTGACCCCGTTCCACCAAATTTCCTTGCAGGATCATGCAATCGAAGGAAGAAGAGGGTGAGAAAAGCATCTTTGAAACCTTTCCAAAGAATAAAGAGCAAGAAGTGGATGGGGAATGTCTAGAATTCATCAAAGAGGATATACTTGAGACTACAATTCCTAAAGAAGTTGGATTTTATGACATGGGACAAGTCATAACTCTCAAAACATCAAATCTGGCTGAATTTTATAGCCCTACAACTTTCGAAGGGGTGTTTATTCTTGAGTTCATGTTGGAGCACACAGGTAAGCCATCTCCTTGAATTTCAATTTTGTTTTATGCCAATATGTTGTTAATGATTCAGGCACCCACTTTAGAATTTAAACCATTACAGAATCATTTCAAGTATCACCTCCCATTCAAAGATTAATTACATGTTGTGGGACCTAGGGGAGTTTGAATGGAAGTATCATCCAGCTGGAAGACGTTAAAACAAGCGCTTCTTGGGAGGCAACCCATGCGTTCAAATAAAAAAACCTAGGAAGCTTCGACTCCATAACCAGATTTGTGTTCCTAAACTCTACTCTTTTTTTGCTTTTATTTTGCCATGATTGTTGTGATTGTTAGTTGTGTTGTTTGCTTGCTTGCATGTTAGTCTATGTTTGAAACATTGAGGACAATGTTTGGTTTAAGTGTGGGGGGGGGGGGTAAACAAAGTGTTTTGTAGTGATTTTCGTGGGATTTTACCACCTAGCACCACTAGAGTTGTTTTTCGTTATTTTAAGTGTTTTTAGTGTGTTTTGAAGTGTTTTGATGTGTTTTGAAAGAAAAATACGAAAATTTGAAAAGAAAATTAGAAAAAGTTTTGAAAAACCCAAAAAGAGTCATTTTTGTGTGTTTATGTCTTAGGATACCCTCCAACACAATGATGAGAATTTTGGTTTTTAATTATATAACTGTTAAAGAAAAATTACAAACATGGATGAAAGTTTGATATGCTCTTTGGTTTATACTTGGTTGTAGTTGTCATTAACAAATTCACATGTAATCACAAAAGAAAAAAATTAGTTTTTGTAACATGCTTGAAGGAAGGAACTCAAACTAACGCTACAACCCTGAGAGACTTGAGCCTAAACTTTGTTTGGAGAGTTATTAATCTTTGAATGTTTTTGTTTTCTAAAGTCATTGCATGATCTCATCATTCTTTGCTTGGTTGCTACTTAGAATGCGTTTTCATCATTATAGTTCCAAATACTAGAACTCATGCCCGTTTCATTCGAAGCTTAAAATTGAGTGCATAACATAGAACAAGGTGAAGTTGCTTAGTTACCATCAGAGCCAAAAAGCCTTAATCCCTTGCATATGTATTATAGGTTTAACCCCTTTGAGCCTTATTTAGCCTATTTTCTTTGTTAGCTACATTATCCCTACCTAGCCTAGAATAGGACTATCCATACCCTTGTTCTTAAAGTATAGCGGAGCATGACTTAGGTGAATTCCTGTTTATCGACATTATGTAGAAAAACAAGTGTGGGGGAAAGGTTTTTCATGAGAAATATGTATGGTTAGTATGCCAAAAGAAAGGAAGGGCAAGGGTAAAAGAAAAAAAAGAAAAAAAAATATAGAAAAAAATCGTGAAAGGAAGAAAAAGAAAGGAAAGAGAAGAAAAGAAAAACAAATTTGTGAAATAAGTGAGAAAGTACAAGTATTGGTTGTTGAAGAAAGGGTCCAAAAAGTTTGAATTGACCCTAAGTATGTACGAACTCCCCTTGGTGTTTGAAGTTAGTTGCTACAATCAAAAGTTAAATTCTAAGTGTTGATTTCATTGCTTTGCTTACTATTGCTTTAAGAATATTTGTTTATCCTTACCTTTCTTTGTTAGCCAATACCCCCTAGCCCGTTACAACCCTTAGGCTTCAATCTTGAGTGTTGTGTGTTCAATAATGTGGAGTTTGGGATTGGTATGAGCATATGGTATCCCTGGTTCTCGCTTCTAAGTGGTAGCATTCGATTCATGAGATCGTATATATATACATGCATTAATAATTCCAGAAAGTGCCTCCTTTGATTATGACATATGTGAGTGCTAGTCTACATGTTTACATCAACCTTTTCACATATACCTACTATAGGGAGTGTAGTTAGAAAATCTGTGTGAAAATAGAGTGTATATCCGGTGAGGAATTGAGGGAATTCTCTAAGGCATGTTACTACATTCAAAATGTTGTTTTAATTGCTTAAATGCGAGCTAGTGAGTGGTGACTGCGATTAAGTGTGGGCTCGAGGGTAAGGATAACTAAAATATGTGGGAGTAGTGATTTTTGACATGTCAAGTTTCATTGGAAATCCCTAAGGCAAACGTTGGAAGGTCTAGGTTATGTTTTGTTTGTTTCGTTTTGCTCGAGGACTAGCAAAACCTAAGTGTGGGGTAATTTGATAGGAGCATATTTATGTGACTTAGTTAGCTTATTTTCTTGCATTTTCATAGTTAGTTTCTATTTATTATAGTGATTTAAGCTATTTTCGTGTGTTTATAGGTCCAAATGACAAAGTTGGCAAGAAAGGGCAATTTGGAGCATTTTGAACCAATTTTGGGCATCAAATGGATAACTTATGAGTGGAGCAAGATGGATGGATGAATTTGAAGACCACAGATGTCTAGGAATGTGCTAGAGAGTTGGAGAATCAAAATTGGAAGTTTTGAAGTTAAGGAATCAACTACAAAGAAGAAACATTATCCAAGCTTATCTAAAACATTATCCAAACAAATCTTATCTTATCCTTTCCTAATCTAGCCTTATCCTATCTTATCTTATCCAAATTAGTTTGTGTCGTAATTCCAGCCATTTATAAGGGATAATTATGCATTTAAAATACATATTTTAGATTCTAGAGCCCTTATCCCTTATGTGCCGCATATATGCCTTCCCCTTGGTGATTTAGGAATTGTAATCTGTCCCTAAAACCCATGTCGTGTGTCATTGTCCCTTTAGGTTCAGAAATCTGTTTTGAAACATCCTTTCTAGAAGCTTTAATTCCTGCTGCACCTTTCTAACCTAATTCCCTTTGGTTTCTGGTTGCTTTAACCCATTCCACTTGGGTTTTGGTTACACAATCCTATCCCTACTCAGCCTTATGTCGTGCCTAGCCCTAAATATACATACTTGTGTGCCTATTTCAGAAGTTACGCACCCATATATACAATTAAGAGAAAAGGCAGTGAGTGCCACAGGTTTCTTGGAGAATTCTTGGAGATTTGTGTGTGCTTGCAAGGAAGGAGGGAGAAGAAGGAGCTTTGTGCAGTGGCTTGCAATCCAATGAGGGTTCGAAATCTGCCATTGGAGTTGCTGGGACGTTCCTAGTTCTTTCTACCCTAGATTTGTTTCAATGTTGGTTTTAATGTTGATTTCAGTTTCTAAAGACATGTGGAACTAATGTCTTTATAGTTGGAGGTGAATTCGAAGCCATGATTATATGTTTTATATGAAATGATTACATCCAGTTATTATTTCATGAGTCTTGAATGTGATTTGCTTATCTGAGTTATCAAAACTTATTTATGTATGTAGACTGAGGGTCAACACTTAATTTGCATGCATGAATTTGATGCTAGAGTATAAGGGAGTTTCACCTAATTGTTATGAACTTATATTCACAAGTAGTGGAAGTCACTAATCATGATTGTGTTAAGTGAATCCTTGGTAGGAGTATCATGCTTTTCATAGTTACGAATGCCTCAGCAATGCTTATGGTTTTCAAAGAACTTAACGACCTTTGATATATCTTTCTATCATGCTTTTCTTAGTTAGGGAACTTGATAAGGATAATTTGGTTGCGGTGCGTATTCCATCCAATTAAATGAATTAAGGAAAATCTGATGGTTAATTTGTGCTATCACGGTTAAGTGTTGTCATTTATAGTCTAAAGGAATAATAACTGGAAATTGGTTTGTATGCATATGTAATGTGTGGAGAAGGACCCTCTAACTAGTCTTTCACCCTTTTGAATTCACCCTAAATTCGTAGCAATTAGTTTAGTAACTCAGTTTAAGTTTTAAATTCGTCAAAACCACTTCCCCCCTTTATATTTTGTGTCTTTAGGTTAGAATCTATCCAAACTGGGTTCTTTTCATAGTTTTGAGTCTTTCTAGTTTAGAATTCGTCCAAAGTCATCTTTAGTATTAGTTTTGTGTCAGTTCTCTTGTTTTGTGCTGTTTTGAGTAGTTTGAGTAAGTTTTGAGTCATAAGAGTCTAGTTTAGTGTTTTTAAGCCTAGTTAAGTGTAATAGAGTCTAATTTGAGTATATTAGCAGTTCCTCCTAATCACTGGCATAGAACGATCCCTACTTATCCATACCACAATTGTCAAAAAGAGGGTTTAATTTGTGTGCTAGTTTAATTTCACATCAGTATGAGATGACTAAATTCTCTAAAGCTCTCATGAATCCGGGATTTGTTCAGGACCAAAATGAACACAACCGTATGAACCGTAAGATATTAGGATAAGTGATGTGTGTTACTTATTGTCTCGGTTTACTGCTGCGGTGAACAGTTCAAGATCTTTCACATCCACTGCGTCACCAAGTAAATCCGATAAGTATTCACTAGGGTAGGTTCAAGTCCCAAAGACACCTCTCCCAATGCATCTGTTGTTCGCATGTACTCTCAAATTCTTCTTAATTTTTCATTCATGTGGGAGATTGTTGGAAATTATATATTATAATATGAAATATTGTAATATATAATTTTAATAATTGAATGAAAAATAGTGTTAAACAATTTCTTAGAAAGGTTATGTTGTTTAGGTGTATTCCCTTGATAAGTGATGTATACCTATAGATGAAAAGTTACATCTCTTTAATAAGTAGAAATTGGATTCTATATAACCATAAAACCATTGGTATTAAATATAGAAAATTAGAGTTAATTTTTACTCTTGAGAAATAGGGTTTCCCCACTTTGTTTCTCTCATGCTTCGTGTGTCAAATTCTGAGTCATGTCTTGACAGTATGGAATATATAAAGTTCGCCAAAGTCCGAAGATTGAAGTGCTTTGACTTCGGATTATAGATTGGGAGATAGACGCCTATTGAATTACAAGCACAAGAGTAGGGTTGAAATTCTATCTTTAGGACATTGCATTTATGCAAGCCTCAATCTCCAAGTTTGTTAGTTTTTCTAACTTTATCTCTAGTTGTTTATATTAATCTTGTTTACTATTGATGTTGTTATTTACTTTATGATTATTATAATTGGAATTCTTATGTTATTTTCATATTTTTTAATATTGCTCCATCAGAAATGAGTCTTCACCAATATCCAAGATAACGTTGTAATTCGACAGCCAACCCATCAGTGAATGATTAGCCATTCGAATTACGACTTCATTAATGATCTTGGTGAAGACTTCTTTTTCTGTCCAAATCAACCTACATTTAATCCTATACATGATTTCGGCTTAATTTTTACCATGGAATATAACTCTATTACCAATATTCTTCAATACTTCTATTATTCTTCCACTCGCAAGATATCCGACTAAATTTTGTTCATCACAATCATCGACACATGGAAATTACTCAAGTATGTCACACAACAATCTTTATATCCTTTCAAACTACTAGTTATAATATTATATTTCCAAAACACTTAGTTACTCCAAACCCCCACAATTGCCTCATCACAGATTACATCCGGACCGTCCATCCACACACTCCCATATCCCAAAAACAACCTTATTACTCCAAACCCTCCCACCACTTACACAACTTTACAAAACAAAACCCTTTTCTAGTCTTCCCTACTGCCACTCACACGAGGAAGATGAAAGCACGGAGTATGGAAAGGAAGAGAGGAAGGTACTGAGGAGAAAGATGAAGAGGAAGGAAAACATTTATAGTTGAAGAATATGGGTTTACTCGACGGGGGTCCTTCGGGCAAGGAATGTATTAGTGAATTTTTCAGCATCTGGGTATGGATAGTTGTGACGTTTTGAAAATTGGTGCTCAAATTTTGACCTATATAGATTTACCCATGGAGGTCTGTCGGGCAAGGATTGTGTCAGTAAATTTTCAAGACCTGTGTGTGGATACATGTGACACATCACATTGAAAATTGGTGCTGGAATTATGACCTATGTAGGTTTACCCGACGGAGGCTCGTTAGGCGAGGACTGTGGACCCGGGTGTGGTTAGTCGTGACACTTCGATATTCAGAATTGGGCCTATATGTTTTTACCCTGCAGACATCTGTCGGCCACTAGTTGTGTCAGTACAAATTCAGGGCCAGTGGGTGGATAGCGGTGACATTTCAAAAATTGGAATTGACCGAATATTGGATTGCGCGGCGGACCTTTGTTGGGCAAGGATAAGAATAATTTTTTTACTAAAAATGTAATTTGCAACAGATGGAAAAAAAATAAAAAAATAAATAAAATTTACCTTATAGAATTTTGTATATAATATCAAAACAAAAAGTGATTCAATTTTCTACCATTATTATTTTTTATGTATATTATGTACGAATCCAATTTGATACCATAATAAAATTAGAATTGGACTTTTCAATTTTTAACCATACGCAAACATATTTAATGATTGGGTTGTGGAAACTAATTTCGTAGAATGTGAGCATCAATTCCAAAACACTTAGTGCTTTTTCTATTCTTTCATTAAGTAAAATGTTAACTTTCATGAACAAAGACTCAACCCTAGGGTTTACAGCTTTGGAATCTATTACAAAATACTGAGAATAAAAAACAAATTTACATTATACCAGCTAATGATGTGATACAAGACAAATTTGATTCTGCAATGCTTAATCCATTTGTTGGAGATTACAAAAATTTTAAAAAATAGTCTTGTCGTGAACTTACAAGGAAACACTTTTAAATCTAATTCTGTTTGATCTTTACAAGTAAGGCGGAGCCTTTTTACTTGAACGGCTCATGCTTAGGATTTAGAGCTTTTAACCAATTACAGTAGTATCCTCTCCATGTTCTTCCACATGCAAGATCCGAGGAACTTTTGTTCAACACCTTCTTCGACCTTATGGTGGCATCCTCACCATGTTTCTACACATTACACTAGTATCCTCTCCATGCACTCACTAGACCTCTGGCCACAATAGCAATGCCTTTGCTACTAGTTTATTTCATGACCTTGTGCAAAGTGGTGAAATGGTAGTGGGAACAGTGGGTCTTGAACCAAGGAAGAATGAAAGAAGGGAGAAAGATGAATAAGAAGGCACGAAGTAGAAAGAGGAAAATCAAGGTATTGAGGAGAAAAAGGAAGAGGAAGACACAGACTTATAAAATGATGGCTAAGGGTTTGCTCGACGAACAACTCCGGCAGGAATTGTTCGGTATATGTCAAGCAAGGTTCATGGCAGTGGATATTTATTACATATCATTAGTGGACTTTTGGCCACCGATAGTGCACTTAGTCTACTAACCACATCCATGGGACAAATGTTTCCTAAACGATGAACACCTAATTCGTCAAGCAAATGTTTCTCATCTTCGCGCCAAATTTTACCTGACAACTTACTTCTTGCCCTACAAATCGCTTTGCTCGTAAATGTTTTGAGTAAACCAAATTTTACCTGACAACTAACTAAAATAGCCGTTGGGTAAAGAGGTTTTACTCGACGGAAACCCTTCCATCGCGCAAAGTTTTATAGGGTAATTAAACATTAGTTTCTGGTAGTGGTACATTTAACATTTCACTCTTGATTATGGCACATTAAGTATTGTGAATTTTGTCCGGTAGTAGAAGATGGTAATTATCTCAAACTCCATTATCTCACCCTTTTTTTATTTTCATTTCTTAATCTTAGTATTCGTGTCATAATTGGTTTTATTATTTTGAGGGGGACATATAAACCAAAATGTAATCATAATCTCTGATGCGTTTAACATTATTATTATTAAAGAAATGCCAGATGTATTATCTCAAAGCAAGACTTTTCAATGATTCTTTGTCACCTCATGTATTTTGCATAATGTTTTATAATATTAGCATAAAAATTGACGTTAAACAATACCATTACAAGAAGTCCATAAAAAATTGTTTATTTCAGTTTTGTTTTTCATTTCCTAACTTTGCAATTAACACTCCTAGAAAGAGCCATACCCCACAACCTATGAATATTTTTTTCTTATCAAAATATTTTGAAACTGTAATAATTAGCCATTACGCCTTGAGCAACATAGAGTACAATGCTATATTTTGCATGTGTTTTTGTGCCCCAACAGTTGACCTATGGAGGCAATTTTTGAATTAGCTAATAAAATGTAGACATAATAATTGATAAATTGGTGGGTGGGTGGAGACATGTACATACTATTTAAAGAGTTGTCGATTCTAATCCAATCCCAATATCAAAGAGCTCAAATTTTTGTAATCGAATCCGAAGAATCGAAGCAGAACCACCTACTGAGCCCTTGAGATATCAAAGTATCCTCTTGACGATTTCCCAGTCAACTAGAGTAGGAGAGTGCATGAACTGACTGGCTAGGCTAATTGAATATGAGATATCAGGTATAGTAATAGTGAGATAAATAAGTTTCCCAACCATTCGCTGATAAACACTAGGGTCCGAGAGAGGTTCACCTTTTTCATGCCACTGAAGTTTGCGAGCTAGGGGTGTCCGAGCTGAAGGAAAAATTTTGTCCTAGCTAAGAACAAGTATGAACATTTGAATACATATGCAAGCTATTAACACTTTAAAGTAGACATGCATCCAAAAACAATTCATAAAACCCATGACTTTCAAAGCCTAATATATGGTGAACCAAAATAAACTCTTTAACAACATTAAAGAGAAAGAAGAATTTAGTGATTCTTTACCCTTGAAGCTCATCCTTGATTACACAAGGGATTCACCCAAGTGGAGGGCCTTCAAGTCACCTCCAAGCTCCTTGAATCCTCCTTGTGTTTTCCTCCCTTTAGTGCTCCTTTGATGATTTGAGGAAAAAGGATTTGTTCTCCAAAACATCAAAAGCTGGATGTCTCTAAGTCTCTTCACCAAAGATGTATATTGTGAAGATGATATGGATGACTTAGAGAGATTTTAGATGCTAGTAAAAATCCTCTAAGTGGCCGGCCTCTATGTATAAAATGAGAGAAAATGTTTCACCCAATTTCTATTAGAAAAGCCCTTAATGAGAAACAAAGCTATAAAGATGACTTTATACTTCATCTCTTAGGTTAGTGGCAAACTTGCAATTAAGCAAAATTTCCCACTACCCTTGCTATGGCCGGCCTCCTTTTGTTATTGGGCTAAATGCCCATATTTGTTTTAGTTGTCATACAACTTAAACATAATGGGCCTAGTGGACCAAAACAATTTTGGACCCCGAAGCCCAAACTAACTTAAAAGCCCAATACGAACCTTTCGTATAATTAATTAACTAATTAATTAACTTTGACCATTCTTCAATTAAACCATTTAATTGCTTATCCATTTCATATAATTTCTTCACTAACATCCTTATGTGGTGTGCGATCCATTAGGTTCCAATTAGCGAGGCAGTGGGCGATGTTACTCTTAACGATCGATTGTGAATTGAAACCACATTTCAATTCTCCCTTAAGATTAGTGTTTGCTAATCTTCAGGGCTTCCACAAACCATGAGTGACACCTAGCAGCATATCATGGTTACCCAAGCTAAGTAGAATTGGTTGGAGAACCTATCCAGTTACAACTACAATGCAATACGGTCATTCTCTAATACAATACTCTTAATCACATTGTTTAAGTGATAGTTTGTTTCATGTCTACTATCCAATGTGATACTTTCCTATATGATTCATTTGAATATGATTTGGAACAAACTTCCTAAGTCATATTCATTTGCTTTGGCCAAAGACTTTAGAATCATATCTTAGAGTATTCTCCCTCCACCTCCACCATGGAAGGTTAGAGATCCCTTGTTGTGCATTCATATGCCTACATGACTAGATAGCTTGACCCCAACAATGCCGTGGACAATCCGAAGGAATGCCGTTGACATGATCAAAGATCAAGGACCTAACCATTAGACATCTATGATGCCTCAGGTCAAAGGACTACTTTGCATATTGTAACTTTAGAGTTCATACATGACATGTATGTTCGAACTCTCTTTTGATTGTCGTTCAGTGTACTCGATTACCTTTTTCGAGCACCTATGGGTTTGTCTTAGTGTCCAACACCAAATGACTTGAGACTAGTTCATACTCACGTTTGAGTCAACATAACACATACTAACCTTAGCGGATTGTCAATGCCCAATTGGCAATCCTATGGCTAGGAACGTTTTAGGAATGAACATAAGAGAATGGTCTCGATAATCTAACTCACTTAGATCACTTGTCTCTTAGATCAAATACATCCCTTGGATTCCCTTATTGCTTAAACACATGATACAATAAATAGTGATTAACAATAAGCTTTGCCTTTCATTAAACATATAAAAGTTTAATACAATAAGTATTCCAAAAGCTATTACATCAAATGAGTGGCTTTGTGGGCATACTTCCAACAATCTCCCACTTGCACTCAAAGCCATTTTCCCATGTATCTAATACCCATCTTATCCATATGACGATCAAGCTGGATTTGAGACATTGGCTTTGTCAGTGGATCTGCTACGTTATCGGCTGAGGCAACTTTGAGGATGTTGACTTTCCCCTCGGTAGCATATCTTCTAATGATATTAAAGCGCCTGTCAAAATGCTTGTTCTTTTGATGTGCCCTGGGTTCCTTGGCTTGAGCTATCGCCCCACTATTATCACAGTACAAGGTTACTGGTGATGTAATGGTTGGAACCATTCCAAGTTCAGTAATGAACTTCTTCATCCAGAACGCTTCTTTGCCGGCTTCAGCTGTAGCGACATATTCAGCCTCTGTCGTGGAATCAGCAATTACACTTTGCTTCTTGCTTTTCCAACTGACAGCCCCACCATTCAGAGTGAATACATATCCGGAGTTGGAACTTCTATCATCGACGTCAGATTGGAAATCTGCGTCTGTATAGCCTTCAACACGCAACTCTGCCGCTCCTCCATATACGAGGAACATGTCCTTAGTTCTTCTTAAGTACTTAAGGACCGTCTTGACAGCTGCCCAGTGTTCTAATCCTGGGTTAGATTGATATCGACTAGTAATGCTCACAGCATATGCGATATCAGGCCTTGTGCATATCATGGCATACATGAGACTTCCTATGGCGGAAGCATAAGGAATCCTACTCATATGCCCTATCTCTTCAGGAGTCTTAGGTTCCATGGACTTAGAAAGGTGAATTCCATGTCTTACAGGAAGAAAGCCTTTCTTAGATTGTTCCATCTCGAACCTACTTAGCACCTTATCAATGTACATAGATTGGGATAATCCAATTAATTTTCTGGATCTATCACGATAGAGCTTTATCCCAAGTACATAAGATGCATCTCCTAAATCTTTCATGTGGAAGGTTTTGGACAACCACACTTTTACAGAAGAAAGTATTGCAGTGTCATTCCCGAATAGTAATATGTCATCTACATATAACACTAGGAATACAACTGCATCCCCAACGACCTTTTGATAAACACAATTGTCGTCTTCATTTTGAGTAAAACCAAACGTTTTGATTTCAGTGTCGAAACGAATGTTCCAGCTCCTGGAGGCTTGCTTAAGTCCATAAATGGATCTTTGAAGCTTGCATACCTTAGTCTTTTCAGACTTGGACACGAAACCTTCGGGTTGAGTCATATAGAGCTCTTCCTCTAGGTAGCCGTTCAGAAAGGCCGTCTTCACGTCCATTTGCCAGATCTCATAATCATGGTACACAGCTATAGCAAGCAAAATCCGAATGGACTTAATCATGGCTACAGGAGAGAAAGCTTCTTCATAGTCAATCCCTTCTCTTTGCCTGTAACCCTTGGCTACTAATCTAGCCTTATAAGTCTCCACGTTCCCATCAACGCCTATCTTCCTCTTGAAGACCCATTTGTTTCCAACAGGTACAATACCTTCTGGAGGGTCTACAAGAGTCCAAACCTGATTTTGAAACATGGAATCCATCTCGGATTTCATGGCCTCTTGCCATCTCTTTGAATCAATGTCGGACATTGCTTCAGTGTAGTCTCTAGGGTTCTCCTTTGTTTCATTGTCACCTAGACCTCTTAGGTGGCTTACTAACCCGTTCAGATCTACGTGGAACTAGGGGTACAGGAACAGGGTTGTCAATATGTCCAGTGCTTGTTTGTGGTTCATTATTAATCTCATTAATTTCCATCAGTTTGCTTATAGTTCCTTTGAGAACAAATTCGTCCTCTAGAAACTTAGCAGTTCTGGCGACAAAGACTTTCTGGTCGTCAGGATGGTAGAACTCATATCCCATAGTTTCTTTAGGATATCCCACAAAATAACATCTTACTGATCTTGCTTCAAGCTTAGTAGCTTCAAGCTTCTTGACATATGCTTCACAACCCCAAATCTTAATGTGTTTAAGACTTGGCTTTCTTCCATGCCATATCTCATAGGGCGTTTGTGAAACTGATTTGGAAGGTACTCTATTAAGCAAGTAAGCTGCTGTATATAGAGTGTATCCCCAGAATGTTATTGGTAGATCAGCAGAACTCATCATAGAACGAACCATGTTCATCAAGGTTAGATTTCTCCTTTCAGAAACTCCATTGAGTTGTGGAGTTCCCGGTGGAGTCCACTGTGATATTATTCCACACTCTTTGAGATAATCTAGGAACTTGTTACTCAGATATTCACCCCCTTGATCCGATCTTAGGATCTTTATCTGTTTCCCAGTTTACTTCTCAACTTCATTCTTGAATTCTTTGAACCTTTCAAAGGATTCTGACTTGTACTTCATAAGATACACATAGCCAAACCGAGAGTGATCGTCGGTGAATGTGATATAGTAGGAGAAGCCTCCTCTCGACGTGGTAGACATAGGTCCACATACGTCAGTGTGGATTAACCCTAGAATTTCAGTGGCACGCTCTCATTTTCCAGTAAATGGAGATTTGGTCATCTTCCCTTTCAAGCAACATTCACAAGTACCCATCCGGTCATTACCTAATGGGTGGATGTATCCGTCTTTCGACATCTTGTGAATTTTTTCAAGGTTCACATGTCCAAGTTTAAGATGCCACATCTTTTCTTGGTTAACTTCTTCTCTAGCCCTTTTGGGTTTTGAGGTATTCCTGCTTGCAATACAGTGCATCCCACTATTCGTCTCTAGGTGAAAAAGTCCCTCTATCATATTACCATGAGAGATAATACGACCGTTCAAGTATAAAGTGCAACTCATTTTGTCAAACAATACTGAGTGCCCATCTCGTAAAAGCTTAGAGATGGAAATCAAATTCTTTATACATGAAGGAAAATATAAACAATTTTTAAGTTCCAGGACTTCCCCAGAGGGTAGGTTAAGCATGTAGGTGCCTGTTGCTTTTGCAGAGATTTTAGTGCCGTTCCCAACTCGCACAACCATCTCCCCATTGCTCAGTGGCTTGCTCTCCACTAGTCCCTGCATCGTATTACAGATATGTTGACTAGCGCCTGAATCAAATATCCAGGAACTGGAGCTCACTGTAAAAGAACTCTCTATGACAGAAATAGTCTCTTCAAAAGTTCGTGTCATAAGGCTCGCAATGCGCACCCTGTATTTCTTCTTCCAACGTTCATCCTTTCCACAATGAAAGCATGTTCCTTTGGATTTCTTTGCCTTCTTCTTATGCAACCTTTTCCTTATCATTGCATTCTCACTCCCACTGTCCCTTTTGAAACCTTTTTCAAATTTATAGCACATGTCAATCATCTCTTGCAAAGAATGATCGAATCTATTCACTTTATAGTTTACAATAAACTTAGTGAAATTATCCGAGAGAGATGCAAGGAAAAAATCTTGGGCCATTTTCCCATCGATGGAAGTTCCTAAACTTTTAAAATCTTTAAATATCTTTTCCATCTTTTGTCCATGTTTATGGACCGATGTCCCCATTGCCATTTTGGCATTCATTAGACTACAAACATTTGAGAATCGTACATTACTAGTCTCAATGTCATGCATCTTATGCAAACTTTCAACCATGGCACAAGAAGTGTCCATGTGCTTATGTAGCTTCATAAGCTCCTTACTAAGTGAAGTGAGGATTAAGCATTTGGCTTGTAAGTCATCCTCACAGTGTCTAACATAGTTTTGACACTCCTCCTTTGAAGCTAATTTCGTAGGAGGTACATGAGGAGGGGATTGCTTAAGCACATACAATATGTCTTTCACCTTTGAGACATTCTCAATGTGGCGATACCAAGCAAGGAAACGTTGGCCCTTAAGGCCCCTTTTGTCAAGTATAATGGTGGGTATAATTTTAGGCATGTCGTTCACTACATAACATAACAGAAATCGTATTAGATTGTTTGTTTAAAACTATTTGATTGGGTCTTTGAATCAAATAGTACCACCCACTATTTTTGGCAAATTCCACATCCCTCAATAGAATTCGAGAGTTATATTGAACTCTTAGCGGGTTATGGGAGACTCATCATTACCAAGCCCACCTCACGATGATACGATGTTGGCTAGCAAAAATAATGATGAGAGAATAACGCATTATTCATTTACAACTTTTGTAATTACCCATCCGTTTGGCCTCTAGAGAATGTTGCCTCACGATGATACGATGTCGGCTTCATTGCACTTAGTTAAGTTATTCCCACCATGCTTAGTTTGTATAGGGGTTCAAGAATAGCCTCACGATGATACGATGTCGGCTATCCTCGTTGCCTACACTCACCTCATCATATGTATATGGATTCCTCCTGGATGTAAGCACATGCTTTGTACTTTCCCATGATAGGGTGAAGCCGGTGCATGAGTCACAAACGCTTGGAACCCACCACGGTGGAAGGCTTACGAAGAGATGTTCAAAACATCTCTCGCTTATCAACATAATATTTGATTTGAGGGAGTAGTTTTGGGCTACATCAAAACATTTTAATCACATTAAAAGAACTTGGGCCTATCACAACCATTGGTCCAAGTTAATATGAATTAGTAGCATATAATACTCCCACTGTTTCGTTGAAACAAGCGAGACTATATGGAACTACTAACGAATGCATTGCATCCTCATATGGACTATAGTCATATTAGGTTTTAGGATGATTATGAACCGTTTGATTTGATCCAACACGAGCCTTGTGTTGGACCTTGGGTTTAAGGTAGATAGTTGTTGATTTTAGTTACGCGTTTAATCTAATTAAACCGTTATTTCCTATTGGGCATTGGACCCAACTATTCCATTTTGCATACACATAAACAAATAGGAATACATGAAATAATAATAAGGGCTTATGCCCTTTTACAACATAAATCAAATGATGGACTTATGTCCATTTACAACAAATTGAATTAATCAAATTACATTCAAATCTACACTACCAAACCCCAAACATTCATAATGTAAAGCGGCCAATCACATAGCTCAATTATCGTGGCCTTTGGTTCATAATCACCCTTTTCTTAATCAATCACATTAACTAAGAAAGCAACTTTAAACAATTGGTTTTTTTTGGATCCATAGAATTGATTTAAATGGAACTAAATAGAATGAAAATCCAATTCTCATTAAAGAGACAAAACAATTTTTGTTCTCATTTTATTTGGGCCAAAAGGAAACTATGACCACAACATTTGGGCCATAATGCAAATACAAAAACTTTTGGGGTCACTTTAAAAAAACACAAAAGTCCACAACTTCATGTAATTTCAACTAGAACCCAAAATTTCATTAATGTAAAAACATCATTAAAGGATTAAAACAATTTGTCCTTTAGCGTTTTAGGGCCTTAACGTAAAAACGTAAACTTTTGGGCTAAAATGCAAAAACACAAAATTTTCACAACTTCATGTAATTGCACAAAAGGCCCCAAAAGTACCCCACTTGTTGGGGTGGCCGGCCATGGAGGGTGTGAACAAGTGTGAAAGGGTTTTAGTGCATGCATGTGCAATATGCAAGTGGATTTTGGTGGGTGAGGTGAAATTGATGATTTGTAAGAAAATGTTTTGTAAAACATTTATGAGTTTTGACAAACATTAAATCCTTTTAATCACTTCTCACCAATATCCATCACCCATCAAAATTAAACCAAAACTTTATGAAGAAACATAAAACTTTTGAATCAAAACTTCAAACCTTTTTGTTCTTGGCAAGAACTTCAAGAACATTTGAAGAACACCATGAAAACTCATAATAGCTCCATGGATGTTTTCATTCACCAAAACTCAATTTTTCACCTCTCAAAAGAGGGCTAATATCCTAGGGTACTTAGGGGTTCCAAAAGTCACCTTAAAACCATTTTAACAAGACAAACATGAACCCAAAAAGTCACCATAAGGATTTGGCCGAATTTCCCAAAACTCATGGCACCAAATTTTAGTTCCAATATTCATGCTTAAATGAAATACATCTACAACATTTGAGATGCTAAATTTTCTAGCAAAATTTATATATTCAAAAGCAAGAACAAAGCTTGTAACATTTACAACATTTAAATCACAAAATATGAACATCAAAAAACCCAAAAGGATTCACCATACACTAGGCCTAGGCTCTGATACCACTTGAAGGAAAAATTTTGTCCTAGCTAAGAACAAGTATGAACATTTGAATACATATGCAAGCTATTAACACTTTAAAGTAGACATGCATCCAAAAACAATTCATAAAACCCATGACTTTCAAAGCCTAGTATATGGTGAACCAAAATAAACTCTTTAACAACATTAAAGAGAAAGAAGAATTTAGTGATTCTTTACCCTTGAAGCTCATCCTTGATTACACAAGGGATTCACCCAAGTGGAGGGCCTTCAAGTCACCTCCAAGCTCCTTGAATCCTCCTTGTGTTTTCCTCCCTTTAGTGCTCCTTTGATGATTTGAGGAAAAATGATTTGTTCTCCAAAACATCAAAAGCTTGATGTCTCTAAGTCTCTTCACCAAAGATGTATATTGTGAAGATGATATGGATGACTTAGAGAGATTTTAGATGCTAGTAAAAATCCTCTAAGTGGCCGGCCTCTATGTATAAAATGAGAGAAAATGTTTCACCCAATTTCTATTAGAAAAGCCCTTAATGAGAAACAAAGCTATAAAGATGACTTTATACTTCATCTCTTAGGTTAGTGGCAAACTTGCAATTAAGCAAAATTTCCCACTACCCTTGCTATGGCCGGCCTCCTTTTGTTATTGGGCTAAATGCCCATATTTGTTTTAGTTGTCATACAACTTAAACATAATGGGCCTAGTGGACCAAAACAATTTTGGACCCCGAAGCCCAAACTAACTTAAAAGCCCAATACGAACCTTTCGTATAATTAATTAACTAATTAATTAACTTTGACCATTCTTCAATTAAACCATTTAATTGCTTATCCATTTCATATAATTTCTTCACCAACATCCTTATGTGGTGTGCGATCCATTAGGTTCCAATTAGCGAGGCAATGGGCGATGTTACTCTTAACGATCGATTGTGAATTGAAACCACATTTCAATTCTCCCTTAAGATTAGTGTTTGCTAATCTTCAGGGCTTCCACAAACCATGAGTGACACCTAGCAGCATATCATGGTTACCGAAGCTAAGTAGAATTGGTTGGAGAACCTATCCAGTTACAACTACAATGCAATACGGTCATTCTCTAATACAATACTCTTAATCACATTGTTTAAGTGATAGTTTGTTTCATGTCTACTATCCAATGTGATACTTTCCTATATGATTCATTTGAATATGATTTGGAACAAACTTCCTAAGTCATATTCATTTGCTTTGGCCAAAGACTTTAGAATCATATCTTAGAGTATTCTCCCTCCACCATGGAAGGTTAGAGATCCCTTGTTGTGCATTCATATGCCTACATGACTAGATAGCTTGACCCCAACAATGCCGTGGACAATCCGAAGGAATGCCGTTGACATGATCAAAGATCAAGGACCTAACCATTAGACATCTATGATGCCTCAGGTCAAAGGACTACTTTGCATATTGTAACTTTAGAGTTCATACATGACATGTATGTTCGAACTCTCTTTTGATCGTCGTTCAGTGTACTCGATTACCTTTTTCGAGCACCTATGGGTTTGTCTTAGTGTCCAACACCAAATGACTTGAGACTAGTTCATACTCACGTTTGAGTCAACATAACACATACTAACCTTAGCGGATTGTCAATGCCCAATTGGCAATCCTATGGCTAGGAACGTTTTAGGAATGAACATAAGAGAATGGTCTCGATAATCTAACTCACTTAGATCACTTGTCTCTTAGATCAAATACATCCCTTGGATTCCCTTATTGCTTAAACACATGATACAATAAATAGTGATTAACAATAAGCTTTGCCTTTCATTAAACATATAAAAGTTTAATACAATAAGTATTCCAAAAGCTATTACATCAAATGAGTGGCTTTGTGGGCATACTTCCAACACGAGCTGGTTTACATTCCATCATGTTAGCTTCATCTAGAAGATCGAGAAAATACTTTATTTGATTCATGAACAATCCATTTGAAGAGGTAGCTACCTCAATTCCAAGAAAGTATTTCGAGGGCCCTAAGTCTTTAATGGCAAATTTTTGGTGAAGTGACTGCTTAAGCGTCTTGATTTCACTTATATTGTCACCTGTAATAATTAGGTCGTCAACATATAAGCACAACCAATTTGCCAGCAATACTACTTCGAACAAACAAAGAAGAGTCAGCATGACTCCTTTTGAACCCTGCAGCTTCAAGGACTGAACTAAGCTTCGAATACCAAGCTCGAGGGGACTGCTTGAGACCATATATGGCTTTTTGAAGTCTGCAGACCTTGTTAGGTTCATTTTCTCTTGGATGACCAGGAGGCAACTTCATGTACACTTCTTCTTCAAGATCCCCATGAAGAAATGCATTCTTCACATCCATTTGGAATAAGGGCCATGCATTATTGACTGCCACAGACAACAATACCCTAACTGTGTTCATTTTGGCAATAGGAGCAAAGATCTCCTTATAGTCAATGCCATAGGTTTGAGTAAAGCCTTGAGCTACTAATCGTGCCTTGTGTCTTTCAATGCTTCCATTAGAGTTGAATTTGGTCTTATATATCCACCTACTTCCCACGACCTTCTTGCCATTTGGAAGATCCACCACCCTCTATGTCTGCTTGTCATTCAGAGCTTGAAGCTCTTTAGTCATACCATATTGCCACTCAGGCATGCATGTGGCTTCATGAAAATTCCTTGGTTCGAAAGTGTGGGACACTTTCTTAAGGAAAGAAGTACGAGAATATGAGAATCTGTGATAAGAAATAGCTGCAGAGATAGGATACCTTGCAGTGTAAGTAACATACTCTTGTATCCTCACTGGTGGATGTCTATCTCGTGTAGGATTTCTTTTTGGTGCACTTATAGCTCGTTGATTTGGTTGAGCTTCTGATGGTTCAGAGGAGCTTGGCACTGTATCAGTTACACCCTCAGTGAGTTGAGAATTATCAGTGCTGATATGAGCAGGAGTGACTTCATGAATTTCCGCTGGAATAGGTAGTGGAAATAGGTCTATAAGATCTTCCATATTAGCATTAGTCTCCAACCCTTTGTGGAAATAAGGTGAATATTCATCAAATCGCACATCTCTAGAGACTGCCAGCTTCCCCGTGTTAGGGTTGTACACTTTGTAACCCTTTTGAGAACTGGCGTATCCCATAAACACACATTTGACAGCTCGAGGGTCGAGTTTGTCATGATGGAGAGCTTAAATGTGCACATAACAAGTACAACCAAAGGTCTTGAGGTGAGACAAGCTTATAGGCCTGCCCTTCATGACTTTAAAAGAAGATTTAGTATTCAACACCCGAGTTGGCAGTCTATTAATGATGTATGATGTAATGAGTAGAGCTTAAGACCAAAATTTCTTAGGAACATTCATTTGGATCATAAGTGATCGAGTATTCTCCAATAAGTCTCGATTCTTTCTCTCTGCCACACCATTTTGTTGTGGTGTACCAACACAGCTAGTTTGATTGAAAATGCCATGATTGCTCAAGTAATTACTCATGCTATTGGAAGTGTACTCGGTACCATTATCTGATCTTAACATATATAACTTAGATGAAAATTGATTGGTGATGAGGTTGTGAAAGTCCTTAAAAGCATCAAACAGATCACTTTTAAGTTTTAAAAATACAACCAGGTTACTCTAGAATAATCATAAATAAATGTAAGATAATATCTATACCCATCAAAGGATTCTACACGAGAAGGACCCCAAATATCAGAGTGAACAAGCTTAAAAAGTTTACTAGTTCTAGAATTAGAGGAAACAAAGGGAAGTCTAGTGGCTTTTGACATTTGACAAGTTTCACACTCCAGTGTGTTTTTACAAAAAAAAGGAAACAACTTGGTCATCGCATGTTCTGAGGGATGGGCAAGGCGTTGATGCCAGAGTTGGTGTTCCTGAACTTGACTTAAGTTGACACTAAGTTTTTTGACAAAATTAGACTCCTTTGAAAGATAGTAAAGTCCATTCAAGAATAACCCTTCACCAATCTTCTTCTGAGTAACTCGGTCTTGAAACATAACATTATGAGGGGAAAATATGGCAAGACAGTCTAAGGTTTTTGTGATTTTTCTTATTGACAAGAGCTGAAAAGGAAAACAAGGTACATAGAGAGTAGTGGTATCAGTATGCTCACTTAGCAATCTAATCTTTCCTTTCCCTAGAATAGGTTCCCCTTTCCCATTTGCAACAGATACATGAATTGGATCAATAGTTCTTTGAAAATCGTGGAGACTAGAGGGTTTATTAGTTATATGATCAGTGGCACCAGAGATAATAATCCAAAAATCATGTGTAACATTTGCATTAAGAGCAATGGAAATGGCACTGATAATACCTGGAATATTGCCTTTTGACGTGTTCTCTGAGTCAAACAATAATCCAACAAATTTCCCTAGCATTGCAGTAGGGTTTCAGGTGTCATTTCATCAGGTTTAGTGCTTCATTGCTTCTTTTGAAGAAAACAACAAACTCGTTGATCAAAGACACATGATTTGTTGAGAAATTGGCCATCCCATCAGTTGAGGAACAAGCTGAATGAAATGCTTTTGGAGTGACTCCACCCTTCCCATCTTTGATCATCCTGCATTCCCTATCAAACTTAGGCTTTAACTCCGGATGCCATGTTGAGTTTTGGTTTCAATATTTGTTGTATACTTCATTATGAATGTTACAAAAGAGTGAAGACAACTCTTATAGAGAGCCAAAAGAAAACTACAATAGATTGTAAGATAACTACACAAACACAATCCCTAAAATCTGCTCTAATAAGTGGAAAATCAAAAACCAAATTACAAGTAAAGAAGCTTTTACAAGCAACTAAGAAAGGTTGATGTAAAGTGAATGACAAGCTATGGAAAGGTTGATGTAAGGTGAATGACAAGCTATGGAAAGTGAGGTTGATGCTATGGAAAGTGAGGTTGATGTAAGGTTAATGACAAGCTATGGAAATTGAGGTTGATGTAAGGTGAAAGACAAGCTATGGAAAGGTTGATGTAAGGTGAATGACAAACTATGGAAAGTGAGGTTGATGTAAGGTGAATGACAAGTTATGGAAAGTGACTTTAGCCTATGACTTAGCTAAAGTGAGGATGATAACTCATACATACAACCTATCCATACAAATCAGTTTCAATACACCCCCTCAAGCTGGATTAAGGGGATTGATTGATCCAAGCTTGCACAACAAACGCTGAAACTGAGTAGAGTCTAGTGCTTTTGTGAATAAATCAGCAAGTTGATCGTGGCTGCATGTGAACACAGTGTCTATCACTTTGGATTGAACTTGAGCATGAATATAATGGCAGTCAACTTCAATATGTTTGGTCCTTTCATGGAATATTGGATTGGAGGCAATGTGCATGGCAGCTTAGTTATCACAATACAAGGACATATATGCCATGCTTGTGAATCCGAGCTCGGAAAAAAGACCTTTCAACCATATGAGTTCACAGGTTGTTGCTGCCATAGCCCTATACTCAGCTTCGGCACTAGATCGAGCAAAATCGGTTTTTTTATTGCTCTTCCAAGTGACAAAGTTCCCTCCAACAAATGTGCAAAAACCTGTTGTGGATTTTCGATCAAGGGCATTTCCAGCCCAGTCAACATCTGTGTAGGCCAAGATGTGATTTGATCCATTGTTCTTCATAATTATCCCCATTCCTACTAAGCCCTTGAGATATCGAAGTATTCTCTTGACGATTTCCCAGTGAACTAGAGTAAGAGAGTGCATGAAATGACTGGCTAGGCAAACTGAATATGAGATACGAGGCCTAGTAATGGTGAGATAAATAAGTTTACCAACCATTCGCTGATAAACACTAGGGTCTAAGAGAGGTTCACCTTTTTCATGCCACTGAAGTTTGCTAGCTAGGGGTGTCCGAGCTGGTTTACATTCCATCATGTTAGCATTATCTAGAAGATCGAGAACATACTTTCTTCGATTCAAGAACAATCCCTTTAAAAAGGTAGCCACCTCAATTCCAAGAAAGTATTTCAAGGGCCCCAAGTCTTTAATGGCAAATTTTTTGTGAAGTGACTGCTTAAGCATCTTGATTTCACTTATATTGTCACCTGTAATAATTAGGTCATCTACATATATAAGCACAACCAATTTGCCAGAAATACTACTTCGAATAAACAAAGAAGAGTCATCATGACTCATTTTGAACCCTGCAGCTTCAAGGACTGAACTAAGCTTTGAATACCAAGCTCGAGGGGAATGTTTGAGACCATATATGGCTTTGCGAAGTCTGCAGACCTTGTTGGGTTCATTTTCTCTTGGATGACCAAGAGGCAACTTCATGTACACTTCTTCTTCAAGATCCCCATGAAGAAATGCATTCTTCACATCCATTTGGAATAAGGGTCATGCATTATTAACTGCCACAGACAACAATACCCTCACTGTGTTCATTTTGGCAACAGGAGCAAAGGTCTCCTTATAGTCAATGCCATAGGTTTGAGTAAAACCTTAAGCTACTAACCGTGCCTTGTGTCTTTCAATGCTTCCATTGGAGTTGAATTTGGTCTTATATATCCACCTACTTCCCACGACCTTCTTGCCATTTGGAAGATCCACCACCCTCCATGTCTGCTTGTCATTCAGAGCTTGAAGCTCTTTAGTCATACCATATTGCCACTCAGGCATGCATGTGGCTTCATGAAAATTCCTTGGTTCGAAAGTGTGGGACACTTTGTTAAGGAAAGAAGCATGAGAAGATGAGAATCTATGACAAGAAATGGCTGCAGAGATAGGATGCCTTTTAGTGGAAGTAACATACTCTTGTAACCTCACTGGTAGATGTCTATCTCGTGTAGGATTTCTTCTTGGTGCACTTATTGCTTGCTGATTTGGTTGAGCTTCTGATTGTTCAGATGAGCTTGGCACTGCATCAGTTACACCCTCAGTGAGTTGAGAATTATCAGTGCTGATATGAGCAGGAGTGACTTCATGAATTTTTGCAGGAATAGGTAGTGGAAATAGGTCCATAAGATCTTCCATATTAGCATTAGTCTCCAACCCTTTGTGGAAATAAGGTGAATATTCATCAAATCGCACATCTCTAGAGACTACCAGCTTCCCCGTGTTAGGGTTGTACACTTTGTAACCCATAAACACACATTTGACAGCTCGAGGGTCGAGTTTGTCACGATGGAGAGCTTGAATATGCACATAACAAGTACAACCAAAGGTCTTGAGGTGAGACAAGCTTATAGGCCTGCCCTTCATGACTTCAAAAGGAGATTTCGTATTCAACACCCGAGTTGGCAGTCTATTAATTATGTACGTGGCAGTGAGGAGATCTTGAGACCAAAATTTCTTAGGAACATTCATTTGGATCATAAGTGATCGAGTCTTTTCCAATAAGTCTCAATTCTTTCTCTCTGCCACATCATTTTGTTGTGGTGTACAAACACAACTAGTTTGATGCAAAATGCCATGATTGCTCAAGTAATTACTGAAGTGTACTCGGTACCATTATTTGATCTTAACATATATAACTTAGATGAAAATTGATTGGTGATTAGGTTGTGAAAGTCTTTAAAAGCATTAAACAAACCACTTTTAAGTTTTAAAAGATACAACCAGGTTACTCTAGAATAGTCATCAATAAATGTAACATAATATCTATACCCATCAAAGGATTCTACATGAGAAGGACCCCAAATATCAGAGTGAACAAGCTCAAAATTTTTACTAGTTCTAGAATTAGAGGAAACAAAAGGAAGTCTAGTGGCTTTTGACATTTGACAAGTTTCACACTCCAGTGTGTTTTTACAAAAAAAGGGAAACAACTTGGTCATCACATGTTCTGAGGGATGGGCAAGGCGTTGATGCCAGAGTTGGTGTTCCTGAACTTGACTTAAGTTGACATTGAGCTTTTTGACAAAATTGGGTTCCTTTGAGAGATAGTAGAGTCCATTCAAGAAGAACCCTTCACCAATCTTCTTCTGAGTAACTCGGTCTTGAAAGACAACATTGTGAGAGGAAAATATGGCATGATCGTCTAAGGTTTTTTTTATTTTTCCTATTGACAAGAGTTGAAAAGGAAAAGAAGGTACATAGAGAGCAGTGTAATCAGTATGCTCACTTAGCAATCTAATCTTTCCTTTCCCTAGAATAGGTTCCCCTTTCCCATTTGCAATAGATACATGAATTGGATCAATAGTTCTTTGAAAATTGTGGAGACTAGAGGGTTTATTAGTTATATGATCAGTGGCACCAGAGTCAATAATCCAAATATCATGTGTACCATTTGCATAAAAAACAGACTAGAAATGTTCTTATTGCAACATGAAGGGACATTTGAGAGAAAAATGTTGGATTGTTCATCCGGAGTTAAAGCCTAAATTTGATAGGGAAGGTAGGATGATCAAAGATGGGAAGGGTAGAGTCACTCCAAAAGCATTTGATTCAGTGTGTTCCTCAATTGATGGGATGGCCAATTTCTCAACAAATCATGTGTCCTTGATCAACGAGTTTGCTGCTTTTCTTCAAAAGAAGTAAGGAAGCACTAAACCTGATGAAATGACACCTGAAAACCCTACTGCAATGCTATGGAAATTTGCTGGATTCTTGGCTGACTCGGAGAACACCAACATTTTTCTCTCAAATGTTCCTTTATGTTGCAATAAGAACATTTCTAGTCTGCTTTCTTGCCAAGCACTCTATCACCAGTTGCTTTGTGATTTGTCATGAAAACCCTAGATTCAGAGTTGGATTTGGGCTCAACGTTCATCACTCTTCGTCGAGTTTCTTCTCTCTAGACTGCATGACACACAGTGGTAAAGGAGGGCAGCTCTTGAGTCATTAACAAGTGGCTACACAGGTCTTCATACTCCGCTCCCAAGCTTGCTAAAAGTTGAAAAACCTTGTCTTCATCAGCCTTCTTCAGTAGCACAGTGGAATCAGTCGTGTGTGGACGATACATATCGAGTTCATTCCACATGGATTTCATACTTCCAAGGTGTTGAACAAATGAATGATCACCTTGCTTTAAACTAGCCACACTCTTCTTCAGTTGAAAGATGCGAACTGAGTTGTTTTGGCTGCCATACATGTCTTTGACAGACTCCCATAGGAGAAGGGAAGACTTTGAGTAGCTGAAAAGCTCACACAATTTTGGCTCCATGGAGTTAAGTAACCAGGACATGACCAGCTGAGCAGTAGTATGCCATGCATCGTAAGTTAGTGAAGTGGATTCTGGGGGCTCAGAGCTTCCATTGATAAACCCTAGCTTTGATCTTCCTCCTAGAGCAAGTGACACAATTCTTGACCAAGGAAAGTAGTTGAACTCGTTCAGTAGCACCGAGCAGAGTCATTGATTTGGATTGTTCTCAACCCCTTGGGTTAAGTTTGGGGAGGAGGATGAGGCACTGTCGGCACTAGACACATTTTCTTCTGCCATCTATATCGATGATGAGCAAATGAAGAAGTAAAAAAAGAAAAAAGAACAGAGTCAGGACCCTATGGTTCCTGCTTTGATACCATGTTGAGTTTTGGTTTCAATATTTGTTGTATATTTCATTATGAATGTTACAAGAGAGTGAAGGCAACTCTTATAGAGAGCCAAAAGAAAGCTACAATAGATTGTAGGATAACTACACAAACACAATCCCTAAAATCTACCCTAACAAGTGGAAAAGCAAAAAACAAATTACAAGTAAAAAAGCTTTTACAAGCAACTAAGAAAGGTTGATGTAAGGTGAATGACAAGCTATGGAAAGGTTGATGTAAGGTGAATGACAAGCTATGGAAAGTGACTTTAGCCTATGACTTAGCTAAAGTGAGGATGACAACTCATACATACAACCCATCCATACAAACCGGTTTCAATAATCGGAATCATTTGTTCTCTTTATCATCATCTAAAGATCATATCTGGAAAAAAAAATTCATTCAATTTGGAGATCATTTAGTCATTCATATGTGTCCAACCATCAATGGTTTTGGTAATAAATAACATGCTTGTGATGAACAGTCCATTTGTTTTGTGCATATGAATGGCTAAAAGATATCCGAATTGAATATAGAGATCTTTAGATGATGATAAAGTGAATGAACCATTCTAATACGAGAAAGACGTTAATCATAAGAACATCTCTAAGGGATCTCTGTCCTCCACATTGCTCTCTAATTTAGAGGTGGAAAAAAAAAAACCCAAAAATTCCGAACCGTCTCGATTGTTGAAAAAATATGCATCATTTGTCACTATCTTGGGACCTGATTGTTGGATCCACGGCCATCTTCTATAAATATAATTTTGTTTATAGAAATCTTAGACAAACTCATATTTCCTTTTTTTGTTATGTTTTCCATAGACGTCTTCTTTATATAGAATAGACGGAGGCCAGCTTCCAAAGTAAAATAAAAGCAGTGATTCAAATTTATCAGAGCTCTGTAAGCAATATTAAAGATCATGTATGTAAAGATAATATCAACATGACTACAGGATTACTATACACCAAAACAATAACCATGTGAAACATGCAATTGCAGATTAGTAGAAAAACCTACTTGAGTTCGAAGCCACTGAAGAAGACATGATGCAAAGGTTGTCTTCTACTCCCACTACTCAATAGCTCCCTTACTGTATCAATAGGTCTCAGTAGTTATTAGGGTTTTTCACGTAGGGAAGAAGGGATTATCACCTCATATATATCGCTAGGGTTTGTACACAACTAGCCTATTAAGAGTTGTATACCCCATCAACTTGATTATGATTGAGTCCTATCATGATACAATATCTTTGCATTGAATCCCTTAATGATTCCTATAAGTTTGCTGCATGGTTAAGACTTCATAATCCTGACGGTGTAGAGATTTACCGAATCACGTGTAACACAAATAACCCAATAAACAAGTTACTTGCAACCCAAGTAATCTTCCTTAACACTCATTGTCATTCATTAGAACTTTACAAGCTCATCACCGAGCTCCTGAATTTCTAAAGTAAAATAAAAGTTGTGGTTGTAATTTATCAGGCAAAAGATGACTGTATTCAGTGAATGTATGAGTCATTGAGTTATGCTCTCTATTTCTGTAACAAGCAAAAAGCTTATAGTTCATGATGAATTTCAAAGCACGTGCGAACATTTTAGGTACTCTAATCATACTTGTGAGTTATGAGAGAGTGACAAATTATTAGTGTATATTTTAACCAGATGAATCTTTGTCGGCCGCATGTTGATGAGCATGTACTTCCAAAACTGAATTCAAGTGAAACATCCCATCCCAACTCTCTCTATCGCTTCGTAGAATCACACTTATCAGAGATGCACCGGTCCAAAGTTGTGCTTGAATCTTTGCCCTAGCTAGCATATCACTAGTAGAAAAAAAGCTTGCGCTACGAAAAGGGGCATTTTCGTGACCAATAGTTCGTCGCGCAAGTTCGAGTCAGTTTTGACCATTTAATGCAGGTGAATTAGAGCAATCAGTACCACATTTAATACAGATGTTTGTGCGACAAAGCCTTCGTCGCTCAAAGATCCTACCTTTGCTATAAATAGGCATTTTTGCTGTCCTTATTCTTTACATTTATGTTCTCCTTATTCTTCACAATTTTGTTCGTATTGAGATGGTTGATAAAAACAAGGATGAAAGTGTGCATGATGCCGTCCCACATGATTTGAGGGAACATTTTGAGTTTGCTCATGTGATTGATGTAGCCATGGGGAATAATTGTCCCACTGCTGAGTGGCGTTCTTGGGAAGATGTTCCCGGTAATGTGAAGAAGGCTGTGATGGATGAACTATTAGTACGTATATTGTTGATGGATCAATAATTAAGTTTGTGAAATTTTTAGTTATATGTTGGAATTAATTATTTTCAAATATGTGTAACAATGTAAGTATGTTTTTGATGATGAACGGAAAGAACAATTGATGAAGTTGCTAGAGGATGCGTTGGAGGGAGGTTACAATCAGTGGCGTTATGAAGTCTTGCGGAATGGACCAGGATCATCCAAATAGTAGTTTAAAATTTATGTTTTGTGTGACAATATTTAAATTTAAGGTTATTTTTTTATTTTTTTATTTTTTTTATTTTTATAAGTTATATATTTGGACTTAATTAGGTTTCAATTCCTGTCGGGTTTTTTATTGAGACCTAATGTAAGCACCCTAGTTATCCTCGGTTTATATGTGTTTTTAATCTTCAATGAATATTGTACTTATGCTGAAAATAATTGTATGAATTAAGGTATTAATTTTTTGTAGAATAAATAATTAAGGTATTAATTATTTATAGAATAATATTTCAAGTATTAATTATTTATAGAATAAATATTTAAAGTTTTAATTAATTTTGAATAAATATTTGAGGTACTAAATAGTTTCTGAATATTTGTTTGTAATTATAAAGTTTACGTAAACATAGATATCTATGTTTACATAAACTTTATATTTACAATCATTTAATTCGTCATGCAATATATTGCACGACGCTATTTTCGTCGCGTAAGACGTCTTTGCGTGACTAATATAATGTGTTTGTCGCGCAAAGGACGGTCAAATCTTCCCATTTATTTCGTATTTATGACGAAATTTGCGCGATGAATGGATTCGTCGCGCAAAGGTGTCTAGTGCTATATAAACGTTGTCTTATAACCCTAAAATTTTCAAAAAAAAAATTGTTTAAAAAAGAATGGCCGGTTCAAGATAAGGTTCCGGCAAAAAAAAATCTTGTAGTGCGGTCAGAGAGGTATTGACGGAAGCAAGTGTCGTACTTTGAAGGCAAAAATATGGCTGACGCGTATGCCGAATTTAAGTATGACATTGGAAATTTGGTGCGGAGGGATTGTTCTATCAAGTTTGAGTCTTGGAAAAAGGTCCCTGAGGAGTTGAAGAAATCTATGCTGGGAGAGTTATCGGTAAGTTTGTGGTAAATAATAAACAAATTTTTTTGTTAAAACGTAATAATTTTTAAATTACTAATTTATTGTTACTGGCATTAATGTAGGTTCATTGGGATGTTGATGAGAAGCAACATATTTATGTAGATGGGCTTTTCAAGCAGAGTTTCTGCAGTGGAAGTTTGATGTGTTGCGGGTAAGGGAGGATTGAAGTTGATGAGAGTTGTTTTTTTTTAAAATAATATTTTATGGACTTTATATTTAACTTCATGAATAAAGATATGTTATGTGGATGAGTATTAATATTTGCATTAATTATAATTTCTATTTGGGATATTTGGGATAGTAAACTAGTTTTGTTAATTAATTTAATGTTAAATTAGGTTTGAGTTTTTGATTTATGATAAAATAAAAATTTACAATACATACAAATAAAAAAGAAAAACATAAAAAAAAAAAAAAAGCATTGCGCGATGATACATTCTTTCGTCTCGCAATGTGTTGAAAAGAATAAATTGTAAAATAAAGGACATAAAATTAAAAAAAATGGTAAACTTGTGCGACGAATGTTTCTTTTTGCGTTGCGCAAATGTCATTTGTGCGACGAATACCATCTTAGTCGCTCAATGGGTGTTTGCGCGACGAAGACCAGGTTCGTTGAGCAAAATCGTTCGTCCAAAAGTGAACTTTTTAATCTGGATTCAGCCATGTGCAGAAGCAAACTGCAAAAAAAATTGCAAATTGTGCCTCTGCACTCACCCCTTTGATTTTTCTCAATCTGGCATTCATCATTTCCATTTTCTCTTAATTTCATCATCTAATACTCCCTCCATCTTCTTCTCTAGGTTGATCGAGCTATCTTGGTGTGTTTGGTAAGCGTTTTTTGTCGTTAGGGTAAAAGTATTAATGTAAATTCATACCAACGCCATTAATTTCGTTGTGTATAGGGATATTGTGTGTGATTAGCGATTGGTGGAGAACGATTGCGAAGGTATTTCCTTCGTTTTATTTTTTAGACATATAAAATTAATTAAATTATGTTGAACTTAGTTTGTTATGCTTATATTGTATTGTGAAATTATATTTATATTATGTTGTTAAATTTGTACGTGATGTACAAATATGTGTTGTGATGTACGGAGTTAATTGAAATTAACTTCGTACTTGTCTTTTATTTTTAGTAAAACTTAGTTTCTCATTCGAGGATTAGTTGGATTTCACGCATGCAAAAGCATGACTGCGGTCTAATTAATTCTTGAATTGTCCCATTATTTGGACAATTTGGAAATGCACAGTTATGACACGTAGTTTATAGTTGAAGGATTAGGTTTCGGTTGTGGAGATTTTAATGTCATCTCTGTACATTCTTCGTGTCGTACACCTGAAGAACTATATCAAGATGCTGTTGAAATTCATCCACGTCAAAATCTAATCTGATGTAGCCGTAAATTACATGCATTCTCGAATGGGATAGGACCCTTACTGGAGGCATAAGGTGACATTATCATTTTGTATGAAGTTGTTGTGATTGTTGTATTGCTATTCTAGTTCCAAGATGTGGATACAGAATCCAAATAGATAAGCGGACGAATACTTGAATGGAATTGAGGATTTTACTGACTTTGCACGTACACACAACCCAGGTGCAACTAGAATCCGGTGTCCTTGTAGGAGGTGTAACAACACGTTAAGGGAGACAATTGAAAATGTTCGATTTCATTTAGTAAGGAATGGAACGATTGAGACATATAATACTTGGAACCATTATGGGGAATAATTAGACAATGCTTCATCTTAAAACGCCACAAGAGTGGACAATGTTGAACCTATTGTGGATCCTAATGAACAAGTCATGTATATTATAAATAATGATTTTCCATTTGCACCAACAAACATCAATCAGGAAGGGGAAGATGACGTGCCTACACCAATTGATAGTGCAGAGTTCAAACAACATGAAAAACTATTAAAAATGCCAACTAAGAGTTATACCTAGGGTGTGGAGCTTTTCCGTTTTCACGGCCATTGTGGAACTAATGCACGGAAAAATAAAGTATCGTATGTCGAACCAGTGTTTCGATTTCTTTTTGGGGGTTTTCAAGAGAATGCTTCCGAAGGACAATTGTGTGGATGAAAATTTTCTCCTCCTCGATCTTGGACGATTTTGCACCTACAAAACAACTAGCACCTTAGGTTAAGGCCAAAAGCCTCACGCGCCCACGATGAATGGGGGGGGCTTTGGCCGAAGAACCTCCGATGCCAAAGTTAGAATTTTAGAGAGAAATAGTGTTTAGAGTATTTGAGATTTTTTGCAAGAGGTTTGGAATGAGTATTTGGTAAAAATGGGTGACTATTTATAAGACTAGATTGGTCCACTTTTCCAAGAAAGTGGCCGGCCACTTTGTCTATTTTTTGGTGAGTTTGTGGTTTAATTAGCCACTTTATTGGCTAATAAAATATGATAGAAATAAATGGGGAGTTACCAAATTGAATGACTAGCTTTATTTGGGTAATAAAGTGGAGAAAATCAGAAAAGGTATGGAGCAAAGGGAGGTGGCCGGTTTTGTCTACTAATTTGGGTCACTTTATTGACAATTAGGGGATTAATTGAGTTGATCCCCTAATTAATCAATTATTTATGATTTTAAGTGATGATTTTAGGAGATATGGGAATAATATATTATTAGATAATTAATTAACTAAATAATATATTAGAGAAATTAAGTTTTGGAAATAATTACCTAAAATGAGATAGTTTGGAATTGGTTACCTCTTTTGAAGCATTTTTGAATTGGTTGAGGATGATTACCCACTACTTGAGCGTAGGAATCCTGTTATACCTCAAGGGTATTTTTGTCTTCTTTTGTCCCAAAGTCCATGTGTCGCCTAGTGAATATTTTTGGCTCCACAAATGCCCCCACACCTGTTGGGCTGTTTGCAAAAAAGGGCAACAGGTGTAGAGATTTTCTCGCTTTAGGCAACTCTGAATTGCTTCCTATTTTGTTGTTGATTCTCTCTTTTAATAGGAAATTTAATCCTTCTAGGAAAAGGAAATAAATTTCCTCAAAGCTTATTTAAGTCCACCTTAAGTGGATTATTAAATCAACTTTTAGAGAGAAACTTATTCAACCTTACAAGAGAGAAAGAGAGCTTAGAGGATATTTGTTCCCCCTCCTCTAGCAATCTTCTACGTCTTGCCCGTGCAAAGGATCGCCTTTCGTTGCGTGCTTCGTCTTCTCGTTGCTTCTTGCTAAGAAAAGATTATTTTTCGTGTCTTCTTGATTTTCTGGAATCTTTGGATCTTGAATCTTGGCTTGATGGGAATCGGAAACTTGTGATGGGCTAATCTGGTGAACCATGGCAACATCGTGAATATATATATATATATATATATATATTTTTTTTTTTTTCTTGTTTTTCTTGCTGGGCGCTGGGGCGCTGCTGAATGGATGACTAGCCAAGCCGTGGGGCTTGGCAATTCGGCTGGGTTCCTGCGGCTTTCAACATATTTTATTTTATTTATTTTTTATTTTTTATTTTTTGAAAACAGCTCTCTAACAAATCTTCCTTGTACTTTTGCAGAATTTTCAAACATGTCTTCCTCGAGCCACAAGAATGATGATGGTGTGCCCCCGTTGTATCGTCAAGGCGGGTCTTTGAGCAAGATTGGCTACTTCAAAGCTGCTCACCTCAAGATTAGCTCCGACGATTTGTTTAGAGATTTTCTTGAAGCGTATAGGCATGCCATTCCGTCGGGGGTGCGTGTGAGGCGAGTTAAGGATGATAGTAGCCGAGAACCATGCAGTGGAACTCGGAGAGCTATCAAGTTTCATCCTTACTATTTTGTGTTAGGGTTTACTTTCCCTATGCCGCGTTTCTTCCAAGAAGTGCTTTGCTCCATGAAATGTGCGCCTGCCCAATGTTCCCCGAATACGGTCCGAGTGATGGTGGGGTTCCACAATTTGAACCAATTCTTTGACTTGGGACTAACCACCAACGAATTTTGGTATTTCTTTGACATAGGTCGTATTGATGGAGTTGGACAACTGCGAACTCGTCATAAGCTTTTTGATAATTCGAGCAAAGGAGATCATGATTGGGCCAAAGAGACTTTGGAGATAAGTGGAGAATGGGAATCTGATTCTTCTCTCGAGCTGCGTGTACCAACGGTCTTCATATCTGGTAAGCAGACTGCTTAGTCTTTTCGACTGCTTGGCTTTAGTGCCAAATTATTCTTCAATTTTCTGATTGTCTTCCGTGTTTTTTTTTTTTTTTTGTAGATTCGGAATTTGGCTCAACTCCTAGGGTTTCTCCAGACATGAAAAAAGTACATGTCGCTCTCGGTATCCCTTCCGAGTATCATAAGTGGCGTTGGCTGCTTAGTCCTCTTCGTAGGGAAAAAGGTGGGCTGCCCCCAAAAGAAGAAATAAAACGGATCAAGGCAGACGCGATGGCTCGTCCTATCACTGTGATGGAGCCTACTATTAATGAAGGTGGGAAAAAGAAACATTCCCCGCCTGCTCAAGAGATGCCTGTTGAGAAGAAAACGAAGACTGCTCGTAGGGATTATCCGGCTGCTCCCAAGATTGTGATTGACCTGACTTCCTCTAAGGGTGAGAAAGAACGAACTGCTACATTTGTACCGGTAACGCTTATTGTTTCGAAGGCTGCTAGCTCGATTGCCGAAAAAATTGCTCAGCGTAAAAGTTCTTCCATGCCTTTGGTACCGAAGTTTGTGCCGAAGCGTCCGTCCGGGACTAAGCCTGGCTTACCCTTGAAGAGGCTTGCTACTATGAAGAGTGATAAGGTGCCCCTGTCTGCTAAAGTGGCGCCAAAAACTGCTTCTTCCGCTGCTGCAACTAACTCGTCTGCTGATAAGAATGAAGTTGCTCATTCAGGCAGGCTTGAAGAATCCGCCAAGGCCGTTTCTGGGGAACCTGCTAAGATTTGTGCGCTTTTGAAACCAGATCTTCTTGAAGACATGGATGTATGTGCCAAGTTTGTTGATGGCGTCAAAGAGATTGTTGGTCCGAGTCTTTTTGTAAAGCATACACCCGAGTATAAGAAGACTGCTCTGCTAGCCATGATGCAGAAAACAACAATTCTGGCAGCCGAGTCTATGTTCCTTGACCAAGAGGACACCAAGGCTGCTAAAGAGATGGCAAGAACTATGGTTGCCGAAGCTTGCTCCTCGGCCGAAAAAATCAAGAAATTGGAATCTGAGCTTGCTGCTTTGAAGGAATCTAATACTTCTGCCCCCACTTCTCCGTAGCTTGAGGCCGCTCACCAAGAGATCATGGATTTGAAGACTAGGCTTGATGCGATCCAAATAAAGAATGAAAGTGCAGAGAAAGAAATCGAGCGTTACATACCTCAGATTCAAGATCTTGAGCGTTTCATATCTGAATTTCGCTCTGCTGCTTATGCAAAGGATGAAGAATTGATTGCTACTTACAACCAAACGATCCACTCCAAAAAGGTTGTTGACAGGCTTGAGCCTCAAGTGTCGGAACTTCAAGGTGTTTTGAAGACCAACGACAATCTGAAGAAAGAAATTGAGGAGTTGCAGCGGGTTCGTGCTTGCCTGCTTGAGGAGAATGAGCAGTTAAAGGGTGAGAAGGATTGTTTCGAGGCTTCGCTTATTCAGAACCAAGCCGATTTCTACAAGTTGGGCTATGTAGATCATCTCTATGGGCGGCTGTTTGACTTTGAGTTTTCCGGTAAAGACTTCGAGACCTTCTCTATTTCTCCAGAAGACTTGCTCGATTTTACCTTTGAGTCTTCTATCGGTGAAATAGTTGGAGGAGTTGATACCCAGGCTGGAGCAGTCGAGGGTAAAGATTCGGAGGATGCCGCTGTTGAAAACACCAAGGCTGCTGAACGTGTAACGACCGAGCAGTTGGGAGATGTCCAAGCTACTGAAGAGTAGTCTTCTAGGTAGCTTTTAGGATTTCCTTTTCTTTCCTTTGTTGCGTTTGCTTGAACTCCTTCGGTATTTGCTTGTTGTTTATCAATTTTGCTATAAAATTTAATAAACTTGCTTCTTTTGCTTTTCCCATCCTTACTTTTTTTTTTTTTTTTTACCCTAACCTTTAGACCTTATAAGCCAGTGGCAGGCGTGCTACTTTTCTATAAGCAGACAGGCCCACATAGCCTATGCAGCCGTAAGTGTTGATGTAGAACTTTTGCAAAGCTATTAACCATAGGGTTGGCAACCGGATGCCTTACTTACAGAAGCAGACGAATCCGTGTAACCACTTAGCTATTCAACCTTGGCTCTTTCCAATTCCATAGGCTGTGTAGCAAGTATCACAACACTTTAGGACTTGGTGTAGGTTATTCTGCGTTTGACAGAGGTGAAGCTTATCGACTACGTAACATGTCGGCAGTGGATAAAATCTTCGTGTGTGCACGCTAACTTGTTTAACCTTTCATAATAATGTGCGGTTGCATAAGTCTAGCGTGGTTCTACTGCTCGAAGGGCAAGCCGTAGGCAGTCTTCTAGAAATCCGTAGGCTACCTTAGTGCACTTGATAACAGCTTTAGGTTTCCAGGGCAGCCGCCCATTGGGTGTGCTGCATAATGTGCCCCCTCCGTTTCTAGGGCCCGGTTCCCTGTGGATTAAGCCGATAGACCCATAATCCTTCAACTAGCTAAGCCTTGAAACAGACCATTGTGGCTACTTCTAGGAATCTCGGCGCAAGCCATCATGCACCTAGTTATACTAGGGCAGCCAAGCTCATCCACGTCTGGATATTTGGAGTGTTGAGTTTATCCTCCCGCCTTGGAGAGCACAGTTGGTCCCTCGGGGGGTGCAATCTTCTTTTGAAGTGTAGAAAGAAATAAGTTGTTGTAGACATATAATAAAGCCAAGTTACAAATTACTTCTGAATTCTTTATTGAAAAATAAAATGAGCAAATAACTTGATTGCAAAAAACTGCATGATGATTGGATAGTCCTCGGTTTACGAGGTGGTGCCCGTTGAGCTGCTCGAGTCTTCGGGTCTTGATATAGTGTGAAGTCACACATGGTATTTCCTCAAATTGTAGGCATTCCATTGCTTCTCGATCTCTTTATCATTCATGGTAGCAAGAGTATAACTACCCTTGCCGCCTACTCTACTGATCTTGTAAGGACCCTCCCAGATGGGGTCCATTTTTTTCGAGCCTTTTCTGCGGGCAGTGATGAAGGTCTTTCTTAGGACTAGGTCTCCGGGTTGGAATTGCCGGATCTTGGCCCTTTTATTGTAGCTGGAAATGAGCTGTTGCTGGTAGGCTGCGATGCGGGTGATGGTTTGTTCGCGCCTTTCTTCTGCCAGATCTAAATTTGTGGCCATCTCTTTACTGTTCTGCTCAACGCTTGGTAATAGAGTGTTGATGCTTGGCACGATGATGTTGGGAGGAATGATTGCTTCCAAACCAAACGCCAAAGAGAAAGGAGTTTCACCGGTTGCTCATCTTTTGGTGGTGCGATATGCCCATAAACATCCCGGAAACTCATCTGGCCATTTTCCCTTTTTGTCGGTGAGGGATTTCTTGAGACAGTCGAGGATCGTCTTGTTGGATGCTTCGGCCTGCCCATTGCCTTGAGGATATCTTGGTGTGGACATGTGTTGTTTGATGCCGTATTTTTGGAAGAACTTTGCCAAATCTTTACCCACAAATTAAGGGCCGTTGTCAGTGACGATGGACTAAGGGATGCCAAATCGGCAAATGATGTTCCTCCATATAAAGCGCTCTATGTCCGTCTGAGTCGTGGTCGTCATGGGTTCTGCTTCTACCCATTTGGTGAAATAGTCGGTTGCCACGATCATCATGCATCTGCCCCCCGTGGCAGGCGGCATAGGTCCTACCAGGTCGATTGCCCATTGCATGAATGGCCAAGGACTCATTTGCGGGTGTAGCTCGCTGGCGGGTAGTGCTGGTACTGGTTTGTAGCGTTGGCAACGGTCGCACTTTTGTACTAACTCCTTAGCATCTTGGTGCATGGTAGGCTAGTAATAGCCTGCGTTAAGAGCCTTTTGGGCCAAGGATCGGCCTCCAGAGTGATTCCCACAAACGCCTTCGTGGATTGAGCTTAGAACCTTCAAGTCATCGGCAGGTGCTAAGCAGTGGAGATGTGGTCCGGTGTAGGATCTTCGGACAAGAATGCCATTCCACATATAGTAGCGTGCCGACTTAATTTGGAGCTTCCTTGACTTCAACCTTTCTGTGGGTAATGTGCCGTTGACCAAGTAGTCTATAATTGAACTTTGCCAAGTGGGAGTTACACTAACCTGTGACACTTCGGCTATCGGCTCCATCTCTATGGTTAGGTTGTCTAGATATTCCACCGGAATGGAGCTTTTAAATTGGTGGTAAAGGGCGGCGGAGCCTAAACCAGCTAGTGCATCTGCATGTGCATTGTCTGTTCGCGGAACTTGAGTGAGAGTGTAAGTCTGAAATGCTTCAAGCTGCTGGCGTACTTTCTCTAGGTATTGTGCCATCCTTGGGTGTTTTGCCGTGTATTCCCCAGTAGCCTGGCTGGTGATTAGTTGGGAATCAGAATGAATTGCGAGTTTCTTCACCGCCAAGTCTTTTGCCATTCGGAGGCCTACCAGTAGAGCCTCGTACTCTGCTTCGTTATTGGATGCTTTGAAACCTAGAGTGATCGCCTGCTCGAGCATTGAGCCATCTGGAGTAACAAGAACTACACCTGTTCCCGAGCCTTTATAGTTGGATACTCCGTCGACATGCAAGTTCCAAAAATCTTTATTGGATGGAGTAAGTGTGGCTAAGGTACTCTCGGCTGCTTCTGGGGCGTCGTTGGGCCGCACTGTTGCGTTGCCTAGGCTAGGTGTGAATTCCGCCACGAAGTCTGCCAAGGCTTGGGCCTTTATCGCTGTGTGAGGTCGAAAAACTAAACCATATTGGCCAAGTTCCAATGCCCATTTCATCACTCGTTGAGAAGCGTCTGGACCATGTAATATGGATCGTAAAGGATATTGAGTCATAACAATGACTGTATGAGCTTGAAAGTATGGTCTGAGCTTTCGAGCCGCAACAACTAACGCCAAAATTAATTTTTCGATCTTTGGATATCTTGTTTCCGCATCGAGAAGAGCTTTAGAAGTGTAGAATACCGGCAGTTGGGCCCCCAACTCTTCTCGTATGAGAGCAGAGCTCACTGCTGCCTCAGAAACTGCCAAATAAATGTATAAATCCTCCGCTGCTTCCGGCTTGGATAGTAAGGGAGGTGATGTGAGATAATTCTTCAAGTCTTGGAAAGCTTTTTCGCATTCTTCATCCCATTTGTCTCTTTGTGCCCTCTTGATAGCTTTGAAAAAGGGTTTGCATCGATCGGTGGATCGTGAGAGGAAGCGATTGAGGGCGGCTGCTCGTCCGGTCAAGCTTTGGATCTCCTTCAAGGTAGTTGGATATTTAATCTCTATGATTGCTTGGATTTTCTTGGGATGTGCTTCAATTTGTCGTTGGGTTACTAAGTACCCTAAGAATCGGCCTGAAGATACTCCAAATGTGCACTTGGTGGGGTTGAGCTTCATCTTGTACCTTCTAAGGATATTGAAAGTTTCTGCTAAATTACGAATGTGATCTGACCGCTGCTTGCCCTTTACCATGATATCGTCGACATAGACCTCCATGGTTACCCCAATTTGCTTTTTGAACATCATATTTACTAGGCTTTGGTAAGTGGCTCCCGCGTTCTTGAGGCCAAAGGGCATGACCTTGTAGCAGTAAGTGCCTCGCTCTATCACGAATGCAGTTTTCTCTTTGTCGGGCTCATGCATGGTTATTTGGTTGTAGCTGGAGTATGCATCTAAGAAACTAAGCAACTGGTTTCCAGAAATTGAATCTACTAATAGATCAATCTGGGGGACAGGATAATGGTCTTTTGGGCATGCTTTGTTGAGGTCGGTGTAGTCTACGCAAACCCTCCATTTGCCCTTCTCTTTCTTCATGACTAGTACGACATTAGCAAGCCATGCCGAATGTGCTACCTCTTCTATGAATCCGGCCTTCAATAGTTTGTCGATTTCTGCCTCGATGATCGCTATTCGTTCGGGTGCGAAATGTCTTCATTTTTGAATTACCAGTTTGGCAGTTGGATCGACGTGCAGCTTGTGGCAGGCCACTTTGGGATCAATACCGGGCATGTCGGATGGTGACCATGCGAAGATATCTCGGTTTTTCATAAGGAAAATTGTGAGTTCTTCCTTCTCGTCTGGGCTTAGTCGTGACCCAATTTTAGCCGTCTTTTCCGGCTACTGGGGATCAAGAATGATGTCTTCGACGTCCTCTTTGGGGAACCATCCTATCTTGTCTGCTTGGGTGCCATCTTCTCGATCCACCTGCTGTAATTGCTATTTGGTAATTTCTTTACCCTTTTGGACTTCGGTAACCTCTACGGGGGTAAAGGTCTTCTTTTTTTATTCTTTCAACATTTGCACAGTGCATCGTCGGGATGAAACCTGGTCAGACTTGATCTCTCCGACTCCTCCTCCTAGGATGCGAAATCAAATTTTTTGATACTTGACGGAAGTGACAGCATCCAACTTGATCAACCAAGGTCTCCCAAGAATCCCATTGTAGGGAGATGGGTCACTTACGATTGTGAATGTTTGCTTTGAAACGACTGGCGGTGTTTTTACGTCAAGTGTGATATGGCCGATGGCAGTTGAGGTGTGTCCGTTGAATCCAGTAAGTACCTCTGCCCGGCGTATGATTGTACTTTCCAGGCCCATCTTTTGAATGACCGAAAGTTGAAGTAGGTTGACTGCACTTCCATTGTCAACCATCATCCTGTCAACTATAGCATGGGCTAGTTGGACAGATACTACTAACGCATCGTCGTGTGGGAAATCGACTCCTTCTGCATCCTGCTCCGTGAAGCCAATGATAGGTCCAGGTTGGGTATCGACTGTTTGAACTTGTGAGATTAGTAAAGCCTGCTGGATCTTCCTCTTTTTGGAGTTATTAGTGGCCCCCAAGTGCTCGGATTCAGCGAAAATGCCATTGATTCGAATCGTCTTAGTTGGTGGCTCCTCATCTCCGTTTGCATTCCTTTTTGGCTGCTTAGCTGGCTTGTCCAAATATCTATCGACTTTGCCTTCTTTCACGAGTTTCTCTAGGTAGTTCTTCCAAGTGTAGCAGTCGTTGGTTGTGTGACCAGGACCTCGGTGGAATGCGCAATACTTGGTGTGGTCCAACTTGGAAGTATCTCCTTTTGACTGTTTTGGCAACTTGAACCATGGTTCATTCTTGATGTCATGAAGGATCTGATGAATCAGAATTGAGAACTTAGAATAGTTATTGGTCATCGGGTCTTCTTTCGTCGTGGGTCGGTCCCTGCGCTTGACCTCCTGCCTGCCCTTGTTGGGTTGCTTTTCATCTTTTTTTTGGGCCGTTGCTAACTCTTTTCGAGGCTGTTCGGGAGCCTTTTCTGCTTGTCGAGCCTCGTCCCAAAGTGCATGCTTCTCCGCCAGAGCAAAGGAATCTGCTAGAGTTAGGTCTTCTTTCATGATCATTTCTCCAAATAGTGGGTGGTCTGCTGGTAGTCCTTTTTGGAAGGCTGCACTTGCTATCGAGTTGTCGCATCCGACGATCTTCGCCTTCTCCGCTTTGAATCTCTTCACGTAATCGCGAAGTGACTTTTTTGGGTTTTTCTTTACGTTGAATAGGTGATCGGACTTTTTCTTGATCGAACGATAAGATGAGTATTCTTTGGTGAAAACCAAGGAAAGATCATCAAAATTCTGGATGGATCGTGCCGGCAAGGTATGAAACCAATCTTGTGCCTCTCCTTGTAAAGTAGTGGCGAATATTTTACACATAAGGGCGTCATTATTCCAATAAAGGACCATTGCACTTCGGTAATGCTTCAAGTGTCTTTCGGGATCTCCGTCTCCTTTGAAAGATGTGAAGTGCGGCATGCTAAACTTGCGCGGAGGCTCTGCCTGCTCGATCTCATCCGTGAAAGGTGACCTGCTTATGTTGGTCATATCTCGCCTTAGTGCTTCATCAACCATTTCGTTGCATCGAAAATCATGCATCCGTTCATTGAAAAGCCTTTCTACCTCTTCTTGGATCTACTTTTGTTGGGGTAGCGGAGTCTTCGGCTGCCCTTGGTCTTTATCTACCGGTCTAGGCTGCTCTTCTTCTCGCTCGGCTCGTCTATGCCATGGCTGCAATGTATGAGATAGATTCCTAGCAGGCGAGGGATTTCTTTGTAGGCTACTGGTGGAACTAGAGCTGGATTGAACGATTGTTTCCTTCCGTTTGTCAGGCTGCCCGCTCCGATGTAATGTGGAGGATACTCCTTGTGAGCCTAATCGCGAATGAATGCTTTGCCTGGAAGGCTGCCCATGTTGATTATCAAAGCGTGGCCCCAACCGTGAATGTATACTTGCTCGTGGGCCTAATCGAGAGTGCACGCTCCTCCGCGCGCTAAGACGGGAGTATACGCTATTTCGGGGGCCTAATCGAGAGTGTGCACTGTCTGAATGCTCAACTTGTGATGGGTTGAACGGCTGCTTTCCAGGTCGCTGCTTAAAAGGCTCTTTGTCTACCCTTGTTCTACTTCGGGAAACTTCATCGTGGGCGCGTTGCATCTCAGTGCGTTGTAAAAGTTGATTCACCAAGGTAGTTTGTTGTGCAAGGGCACTCGTCAATTCTATGACTTGTCGGAACAAGTTTTGCTCACCATTCGGATTGGAAGAACTTGGATGGAATGAACCTCCTTGAACAATAAAAGGGTGGTTGACTCCAAGTGCAAGATTTGAGTTGGGGAATGTCAAATCTGCGGAGAAATGTGGTAAAAACGTCTCAGCCTCGATGATTGGTACGGATGGTTGAGATTGTCTCGGGCCGACTTGGGCAGCTTGGGAAACCATGAGAGCAGGCTGGGCTGCGGGGGCAGGCTGGATCACTGGGGCAGACTGGATCGTTGGAGCAGGCTGGGCTACAAGAGCAGGCTGGATCACGGGAGCAGGCTGCTCAATGCGCGATGCATGTGAATGTGAGGCTTGGGCTTGGGTCCACGTAAACTTGGATGGCACGACTTGGATCATGGTCTTGGTATCGTGAGCTTTGGATGGCACGGCTCGGGCCGTGGTGAAGGCTCCATGGACCTCGCCACGAGTGGCTACCGAAGTAGCCACCGCGGTGGTTCCCATGGTGAGCGTGGTGAAAGTACCATGGACCTCGCCGCGGGTGGCTACCTAGGTAGCCACCACGGTGGTTCCCATGGGGTAAACTCATGGTGATGATGCCGCTCCCCTTATTGTCGCATTTTGCCTCATGGATCTCCGCAATCCCATTTCTTGAATATTAGAATTTTCACTTATGGAATTTTCTAAATTTCTAGCCATTATATTTTTCTTATACGTTTTATCAAAGAACCTTTGCAAGTAAAAAATTCTATAAATAAGAACGTATGGAAAATATTCAAATGGACTAGAAAACAAAGAAAAAACCTTTTTGCGCGAGAGTCTTTTACAAGTATGGATTTCAGCTCTCAATGAAAGCACCAATTTGTGGATGCAAATTTTCTCCTCCTCGATCTTGGACGATTTTACACCTACAAAACAACTAGCACCTTAGGTTAAGGCCAAAAGCCTCACGCGCCCACGATGAATGGGGGGGGCTTTGGCTGAAGAACCTCCGATGCCAAAGTTAGAATTTTAGAGAGAAATAGTGTTTAGAGTATTTGAGATTTTTTGCAAGAGGTTTGGAATGAGTGTTTGGTAAAAATGGGTGACTATTTATAGGACTAGGTTGGTCCACTTTTCCAAGAAAGTGGCCGGCCACTTTGTCTATTTTTTGGTGAGTTTGTGGCTTAATTAGCCACTTTATTGGCTAATAAAATATGATAGAAATAAATGGGGAGTTACCAAATTGAATGACTAGCTTTATTTGGGTAATAAAGTGGAGAAAATCAGAAAAGGTACGGAGCAAAGGGAGGTGGCCGGTTTTGTCTACTAATTTGGGTCACTTTATTGACAATTAGGGGATTAATTGAGTTGATCCCCTAATTAATCAATTATTTATGATTTTAAGTGATGATTTTAGGAGATATGGGAAGAATATATTATTTAGATAATTAATTAACTAAATAATATATTAGAGAAATTAAGTTTTGGAAATAATTACCTAAAATGAGATAGTTTGGAATTGGTTACCTCTTTTGAAACATTTTTGAATTGGTTGAGGATGATTACCCACTACTTGAGCGTAGGAATCCTGTTATACCTCAAGGGTATTTTTGTCTTCTTTTGTCCCAAAGTCCACGTGTTGCCTAGTGAATATTTTTGGCTCCACAAATTGTTTGTTGAAAGACCATAGACACACGCAAAAGGTGTTGAACGGTCTTGGATTGGGTTATGAAAAAAATTCACGCTTGCAAAAACAATTGTATTTTATTCTACAAAGAGAAAAAAAAACATTGGATAAATGCCCTGTATATAATGAGTCGAGGTTCAAAATGATATCTCAAAATAGAACGACTAAGATCCCACAAAAAGTCATGCGTCATCTAACCCTGAAACCTAGGTTGCATCGATTGTATATTGATAGGAGCATATTTATGCGCCTTAGTTAGCTAGTTCTTATGCATTTTCGTTATGTTTTCTTAGTTAAAGTAGTCTTTTGAGCTACTTTCATGCGTTTTCAGGTTCAAAGGGCATAATACATAAAAGTTGGCAAATTGGAGTTTTTAGAGCCTAATGGAGCGTGGTTTGAAAAGTACATGCTTGGAACACAAGGTTGGGATGAAATTGAAGATTTGAAGATTTTGAGGATTCCTAGTCCGAGAAGGATTCCTAGTTGAAGATGGATTCCGAGAAGAACGAAGATTCCTACTCAAATGAGGTTTCCTACTTAAAGTAGGAAAGCTAAGCCTAAAAGTTTCCATTTTGGGTTGATCTTTCCTAAACCTAAATGGCCTTGCGTTTTAGCAACATTGGAAGGTTCCGAAGCGTTGGAAGATACGAAGAGTGGTTCTAGAACATTCTCCACATCCTTGCCGTGGGTTGGGTCCATTTTTCCTTGGTTTTGGGCTTTCTAGAAGCCTTATCCCTAATCCCTACATTGGTGCCGCACCTAGGCCCAAAATATCTGATTTCCTTGCCTTGCAAGGCTTTCTAGAAGGCCTATCCACACTCCCACCAAATCTGCCGCACCCTAGCCCTTTTCCCATGCAAATTCCTATTGTGTTAACCTAATTTCTCGTGGATTTGGGTTTCTAGAAACCCTAATCTGATTGCTAGGGTTTTTAAGTGCCTATATATACTCATTCTAACCCTTTGGCTGAACCAACCACTCCCCATCTAATTCATTCACGCCAAAAACCCTAGTTGCATCCTTGCCGCAGCCTTTCACCCTAAAACTTCCATATTTCTGATTTCTACACCATTGCCGCACCATCCCCTTCCCCAAACCATTCCTACATCCTTCCATAACCATTCATCCACCTTGTGCAGCCACTAAAGGAGGAGAAAGAAGGAGTGCCGTGCAGTCCAAAGGAAGGAGAAGCCTTGCACATGCAATCTGCCATTAGTGGAGTGTTTGGAGTTCTTTCTTTCTTTGTTTCTGTTTTCATGTTTAATTTACATTGTTGTTCAATTATGTTAGACATGTGGAACTAATTTCTTTTTAGTTAGAGGTGAATTTGAAGCCATGGACATATGTTTTATATGATTTGATTTCTTCCAATTATGATTTCAGAAATTGTGAATGTGATTTACTTATCTATTTGATTGATAACTTGTTTATGTATGTGGGTTGAGGGTCGACACTTAATTTTCATGCTTAAACTTGATGCTAGGGTATAAGGGAATTTCACCTAATCGTTATTAACTTATATTCATAAGTAGTGAAAGTCGCTAGTCACGATTGTGTTAAGTAAATCCTAGGCAAGAGTAACATGCGTATCCCATAGTTATGAATGCCTCGTCAATGCTTATAATTTCCATTGAACTTAATGATCTTTGATATGTGTCTCTATCATGCGTATTCCATAGTTAGGGTCCTTTGTTGGAAATGTGCCCTAAAACCAATCATGTGATGATACTTTACGGACATTTCACATGTTAAACTAATCTAGTTTAATATAAAGGGCAAAGATTATTGTTTGAGCCGTCTCATATAAATGTTATATGCTTAAACGATAAAGTCCAAGGAATATGTGATTGGAAGAATGTAATCTAATGAAGTTAGATTCATGAGACCATTCTTTCGTAGACACATCCTAAATGTTCCTGATCATAGGATTGCCAATTGGGCATTGACAGTCCGTCAAGATCGGTACGTGCTATGTCTTCTCTCAGGGAGAGTGACTAGTCTCGAGTCATTGGTGTGTGTGACATCAAGACAAGTACGTAGGTGCTCAGTAGAGAATGAGTTCACTGAACGTGATCAACGAAGAGTTCTCATACTCATGTCACATGAGAACTCATGTTTGGGATAATGCAAATTAGTCCTTTGACCTGAGGCATCACAGTTGTCTTGTGGTTAAGTCCTTGATCTTTGATTATGTCAAAGTCACCCCATCGGGGTGTCCACGGCATCGTTGGGGTTAAGCCACTTAGTCATGGAGGCAAGTGAATGCGCAACAAGGGATCTCTAACCTTCAAATCGTTTGAGGGAGAATACTCTATGATATGATTTAGAATCTCTGGCCAGAGTATGAATGAGATTTAGAAAAGTCGTTCTAAATCACATTCAATGAAATCATATAAGCACACGAATCACATTGGATAGTAGACATGAATAAATAAACTATCAAACCAAACAATGTGGTCAGGAGTATTAGATTAGAGAAAGACCGTATTGCATTTGTAATCCCAAACTGAATAGGTTTTCTCTACCTCTTCTGATTAGCTTGGGTAACCATGATATGCTGCAAGGTGTCACTCATGGTTTGTGGAAGCCCTAAACGTGTGTAATCACTAAAGGGAGAATTGAAAGTAAGTTTCAATTCACAATCGATTTGAAATGGTTTTTAATCGCCCACTGCCTCGGTAAAAGGAACCTAATGGATCGCACACCATAAGAGGTGGAGATTGGAGATTAAACGGAGATGAGTAAGAATGATTAAATGGTTTAATCATTTATTTATGACAAAGATTAATTAATATGTTAATTAATCAAACGAATAAGTTCGTTAAAGACCTCGGGATAGGTTTTGGACCTTAAGGCCCAATGGGCTTCGAACGTCAAGCCCATTGACTTAAGTTGTATGACAACTTAATGAATAATGATTCACTAAGACCCAAAAGCCCAAACAACACCCCATGGCCGGCCATTTAGAGGAAGTGTAGTGAACTTGCTTTAATTACAAGTTTGCCACTCAAATGAATAAAGGTATAAATATGACTTTATAGCCTTTTATTCATTAGGGTTTCTTTTAGAGAAAATTGGTGAGAACTTGTCTCTCCATTTTCTCTCTAGGAGGCCGGCCCCTTGGGGGGGTGCATCTTGCAATCCCACTACTCCAAGGTCACTCATTTCTTCTCCAATCTCTCCTTGGTGAAGAGACTTAGAGGTTCTCAATTTTGGGAACTTGGAGAAACCTATTCTTCCATCCAAATCCATAGATTTAAGATGCAAGGAATGAAGGCCCTCTCTTTGGGTGATTAGCCTTTGCTTATGCAAAGAGGAATCTACAAAGGTATAAATTTCAACTCACTATGTTTTGAGTTGAGTTTTGGTTCACCAATCTACTAGGCTTTGAATTTCATGGTTAAAGTTTTGTTTTTAAGTGCATGCAAGCATGATTCCGCCTTTAATTGTTAATTGCATGCTTATTGATGTTGCTTAAATGAACTTGTTTTCACAAAATAATCCTTCATCCTTGATAAGAATAATTTGGTTGTAATGCGTATTCCATTCAATTCAATGAATCTAGGGAAATCTGAGAATTAATTGGTGCAATCTAGTTAATTTGGGGCATTGTCATTCATGGTTTGTTGAAAGAGTAATTGGAGATTGAGTTGTATGCATATGTTCATGTGTGGATAAGGAACCCTCTAACTAGCTTCTCACCATTCTATTTAATCACAATCTGTTTTGCTTTACATTTGTTTTTAAAGTTTGAGTTTTAAAGTTTTAATTTCGTCAAAATCATTCCCCCATTGATTTTAAAGTGTTAGATTAGTTAGAAATCCATTTAGTTGTGTTTTTAAGTGTTTTGAGTCAAGTCATAGTCCAAATTCGTCCAAACTAGTGTTAGGTACTCAAAACTGCCCAGAAAGTGGTTTTAAGGCAGTTTTGAGCCTTTTAGTTGCTGTTTTGAGTTTTTGGTTTGTTTAGGTGTTTTAAACCCTAGTTTTGCATTAATTGAGTCTAGTTTAGTGTTCTACATTATATTTTTATGTTCTTGAGTCAGTTTTACATTGATTAGCATCCCTAGTTAATCCCCGGTTAGAACGATCCCTATTTGCTCATATACTACAATTGTCATCCATAGGGTTTAATTTGTGTGTCAAGTTAATTTTCACATCATATATGTCGATGCATACTGCCACATACATGAAATGGCATAAGGAAAAATGGGTAGATGACGATGTGATGGGGCATCCTGCAGATGGGGAGGCATGGAAAGAGTTCGATCGAATGTTCCCCGAGTTTGTTGCTGATCCCAAAATGTTAGATTGGGACTTGCCATTGACGGATTCAATCCGTTCGGGGTTCTAAACCAACACCATAGCACTTGGCCAATTTTCGTATTCCCATATAATTTGCTACCTTGGAAATGCATGAAAAAAGAATACATGATGATCACTCTTTTGATAACTGAGGATCCTGGCAGGTCAATCGATGTTTACTTAAGGCCGTTGGTTGATGAGCTAAAGGATTTATAGACAAACGGTGTGCGTATATACGATAAGTCCACTGGGAAGATGTTCACTTTGCAGGCAATAGTTATGTGGATTGTGGATGATTTTCCCGCATATGCAATGATTTCTGGGTAGAGCACTAAGGGTTATATGGCATGCCCTGTATGCAAGGATGATGTAACATTTGGTTGGCACGCTAGAAAAGTTTGTTACCTTGGTCATCAGAGTTGGTTGCCATGGGACCACGAGTGGCAGGAAAAGGATAAAGAGTTCAACGGGAACAAAGAGCATCACCTCAGACCTAGAGAATGGTTAGGTGATCAAATTTTGGAACATCTTAATCGTTTGGATTGTGCTCCATTCAGGAGAATAGTGAGTCGGACTAGACTTTCTACACATATGAATTGGACGCATAAGCCTATGTTTTTTGAGCTCCCATATTGGTCGAAAGTAAAATTGAGACACAACCTCGACCTTATGCATGTTGAGAAAAATGTCTTTGACACATTGGTGTGCATGATTCTAGATATCGAAGGCAAGACAAAGGGGATGATCAAAGCTCATCTTTATTTGGAAAGAATGGGCATACAGAGAGGTTTATGGATGAATAGGGATAGTGATAAAGCTAGAAGGGATCTTGCATTTTTTTCCATGAAACCGAATGACAAAAAAGAGTTTTTAAAGTTTGTATTGTTTGTAAAGTTTCCCGATGGGTATGCTTATAATATCTCACATTGTGTGAATGTTGACAGGGGTAAATTTGCTGGACTAAAGAGCCATGACTGCCATGTGTTTATGCATTGCCTACTTCTTTTGGGTATTTGACACCTATTGCCGGAAGATGTATCAGCCAATCATGTTGTTGTCCAGATTTTTTTCCCAACTGACAGCAAGAACGTTGCGAAAAATAGACATTAATCAGTTGTGCCATGACATTGTCCAAGTCCTATGCAAGTTTGAGATGATATTCCCTTCAGGTTTCTTCACAAGTATGATTCACGTGATGGTTCACTTGCTCGAAACATTGCTTGCTGGTCCTGTTAGCAGTAGGCGTGGTCATCGCCACCCTCGCACACTTGACACACCATCGACATCCACTGCTGATATGTTGGGGTCACATCAAGGTAAAGATTTCCTTGAACTCCAGTTGCTTTGGACCAAAACGTGGGGGTAAAGTAGAACCTGCCATTCCACTTTTTCTACTAATCTTTGTTCAAATCTAATGTTTGTTCATAGTGAAAATATTTTTTTTTGTTTGTCATATACAAACAAATAAATATTTTGTTCAAATCTAGAGTTTCTTTTTAATACAAATAACATTGCTTTAGGTTTTGGTAAAATTTTGGTTCAATTTTTCTACTTAATTCTGAGTTTACTAGTTTAAGTTTGTTCAAAAATTTGACCTCCAGCTGATCTAAGTTCGATCTTTAGTTATTTAGGTAAGTAGAAAGAAACTATGTAAAACGGACGTATCATTGTGCTTTTCAAATGCATATGCTTCCTTGAACTGAAAGTAATTGTTGTTTACTTATGCAAATCGTGGAGTTGGATTGTATTTACGTTTTGTAATAGTGCATACAATGTTGGCAAAGGTACAAACCTTATATGGAATACCAAATATGAAATATGATAACAATTTGGTTAACTTAGTTTTGGTATTTTTGGTTCAGTTTCTTAAGCTATGTCATCTAAGGATTAAACAGTTATTATATATATTATTTATTGTTGTCATCGTTCTGCACCTTATATTTAACAGTTGTGATCATTATGTTGGATACATATATTGTTTATGTTATTTTCTGGTTTTTGGGAAATGTTTTAATTATAGGGAGGTTATGCTAAAATTTTAGTAGGTTTTGTTATTAGTTTTGGGTTAACATTAATTTTATATTTCTTTGTAGCCAAGAAGAACACCCGGGGACCTTGTCGCTAGTTGAAGACGGCAAAGATCACCTGAGTGACCAACGGCCGTATCAGTCTCGGATATGACGAGTGGCATCAGGTTGCACCAACGGCGGAGTAGCATAGCACATTGGCCCACGACATTGGTCACGTCGTTCAGACTTATTGCCCTATGAAATGGAAGTCTTGGAAGGTGATGTCAGACGAGGTGAGGACGCAGGTGCGTTCACAATTGTCAGTAAGTATCCTACCTTTCAATTGTTTTTCCTTCAAATTTTATATATTTATATTACTTAATGTATGTAATTAATTTGTTACATTGCAGACAAACTACAATTTAGAGAACATCAACAATGAGTCGTTGGCGTACGTCAATAGGCTTTTCACTGAACGGTACAAGTAGTGGAAAAACGACCTGCACCAATATTTTCAGACATTTGATGATCCGCAGGTTGCTCTTGAGGAGGGTTGCCCAAAGGAGTTTGAGGGTTGGGAGGATAATTGGGCATGGCTCTGCGGTCATTTTCAGGAGGCCAGCTATGTGGTATTTTTTTATATTAAGTTTAAAATTATTATACGTTTCTTACTAATGCTTATTGATTTTTTTTATATTTCATTTCAATTTGAACTAATACATTTATTTTTTGTATAACAAAAGAAGGCAAAGCTAATAGGAGCAATAGGGACAAAAAGACTCTTCTCCACCATTCTGGTTTAAGGCCCTTCTTATATAGGATGGAGGCGCGGCAGCAAGTAATAATAAAGTTTTTTATATTCAATTTTTAATATGTCATTAATATTAAATTTCTTTTTCGTACTAACATTTTTCTTCTCTTGTTCTATTCAGGGGGGTTAAAAATTCTCAAAGATCGATGTCTTTAGCGACGTTTATGTTCGACCCAAGGATGAGTTGGTCGAGTGCCTTCATGTAAGTATTCTTTAATTTTAATTATTATCTTACACATTCAAGTTTCATGGTTATTATATGAATGTTTTAATTAATATTTTATGTTATATTATACAGACAACGATGATGGAGAAGAGGCAGTTGGTTCTTCAGAAGTCCACCTCCCAGCTTCTTCCCGATACTCTGCTCGAGTCTGTGGATCCCCCAGAGGATGCGAGGTTTCATATCCTTACGGAGACCTTGGATCAAACTCTCAGGCGGAGACTAGGGACATATTGTAGAGGGATGGGGAATGCCCAGCAGCAGGAACTTATAGCCCCTTCATCATCACAGTTAAACAGTCAAGTGACAGCTTTGACAATATAGGTGGCCGACCTTAGGACTGTACTCACCTCGTATAGGAGCCAAATGTCACAGCTTGTATAGGCCCTCAGTCAGTCCGGTATTCGTCTCTCGGATTTACGTCCCCCGTCGACCTCTGAGCCCCTCCAACTTGAGCGTGGCCACACCTCTGCGCCTTCGACCTCTACCACTGTCGACAACCTTGAGACCTTCCAGCCGCCTTTGCAAGACGACCACATAGATTATGCCGCATTGTTTTCTTAGTTTTTTACTTCCTTACTTTTTAAACATTTTTCTTGTACATAGTACATACATTTATATTAATTTTTAATTATATTATTTTTCTCTTCATTACATTTTTTAATTGAAATTTAATTTTATTACCAAAAAAAGCAATTTAGTCTTATTACAAAATTAAAAAACAAACGTAAAATTAAATTTAAATTTTTTTTATTTTTATTTTTGCGCGACGAAATCCTTTGTCCCGCAAAGCTCAAGCAATAAACTAGGTTTCATCGTGCAATAATCAATTGTCATCATGCAAAGTTTAAAGAGACGAATAACAGTTGTCCCACGTATGTATCTTGGTATTTTGTGCGACGAAAGCATTCGTTCCTAAACATTTTGTGCAACAAAGGGTAAACCGCCGCGCCATGTTTTTGTGACCAATGATGATTTTCGGCGCGCAAAGTCTTTGTTCACAATCTTTGCGCGACGGATTCTGTGCGACGAAGCTTCTGTCGCGCTAAAGTTTGTGCGATGGAAATGCACTTTGTGTGACCAACTTTTGTTCGTCACGTAAATAGTAAAACGTAGTAGTGCATCTAGGGCAAATTAAGATGAGAAATAGAGGGCATAGTGAAAAGAAGAGGAAAATATGAATGTTAAAATGGTGGGATTAGAGTTGAGATATAGGTGCTAGGTGGTATGTAAGAAGGTTTGGAGGGGTGGAAAAAAAAACTCAAGAAAATAAAAATATAAGAAACTTAAAACCCTAAAGCAAAAGTTCAGGACAACACCATCATTGACTCTCAAAATTCCTACCACCGTACCAACCCTAACAAAGAGAATTTTTTAAGTAATACTAGAGATAATGAACATGTACGATATATAGATGTATAAAAGGTAACAACAATTAGGGTTAATTGCAATGTCTAGCTGTTGATCCTAAAAACTACCAAGCCTACGTGGCGCGCAGGTCGAGTAACTAATAAGCTAACTATGTCCTTCGGTTGTATGCCGGGCGTGCCAACTCGTCGACCGAGCTTGGTCGAGGAGTAAAATATGTTGATGTTGTGCTGCTAACTTCTCGATCTTGCGACTGCGGCCGAGGAAGGAACACTCTCGGCTTTTGGGTTCTAGAGCCTGAAGACAAGGCTGCTAGTTCTACGAAGTTCAATATCAAATTCGGCTTTCAATGTGCTGAATGTAGTAACTTGTAACACCTCACTTCGCCGAGAATGCTAATGAGATGACCTCTGCCAATAAGGATTCGAAAATACTTCTCGACTGAGACTTGGATAGATAACCAATCGGCCTAGACGCAGTGCTGTTTATCCAAACTGAAGGTGCTCCGCGGTCGGCTGATTCCATGGCAATAGTACTGTTTATCCAAACTGAAGATGTGTTGGCGAAAAAGAAAATAAAAATCTCAAGATATTTGAGAGGTTTCGCGTAGAGCGAGAGTTTGCGCAGGGCCGTTTGTGTGTTGAATTGGAGGTGGCCTCAATGTTGCATGCGACTCTGTATTTATAGTGGCTGAATTCTGATTTGACGCACTACAATAGAATCTGACTAGCAGAATAATACCTGATGCCCTAATGCTAGCCGAATCAATGGACTGACCTTTTTCCACACGTTCCTAAAATGCATGCCTTTAAAACTACCGTTTCAGGTAATCTTCTTGTGTTCGCAGTAAACTTCCATGTGGAGACCATAGAAAGCTCCCTTTTTCATGCTTGTCTTATCCATTTGCAAATCAATTGCAGCCATTATCACAAACTGACCCTGACCCTGATCACCATCAAATCACCTTAATCCAATACATGATCCTAATCCTGATGGATCGATTCTTCGCTGCCATTTGTAAATCGTTGTCCTCTTTCACCTTTATCCAATACATGCATTAACTTAAAATGCAATCTAATCCATTCGTAGTTGCATTCCCACGTAAGTCATACCAAACATCCCAAATCCATTCGAACTGTACTTCTAAGTTGGAAATATGATTTGCCTCATCACTTATCTTCAAACAACCAGCCGGATACAACTAATATTAGGCTTAGATAATCTAATACATATTAAGGGATAATATTATGATTAAAACCACAATATTATTTCTCAATAATAATTGAAAATAATCTTAACCATTTTGTCATCCAACGGTCTAAAACTCTACTCAATCAATGGCCTCGATTACTCTGGCCGATAGTGTAAAATCGGGTCCAAACACTAGCATATCTTTGTTTTCTTTATATGAAAATAAATGCATCAAAAATGAAATCTCTAGTATATCCGTTCTCAATACAATTAAATAGGGATGTTTTCAAGCAGGAATAGGTAAACACCTATTCCAAATATAAGAGTTCGAAATAGAATGTCTAAATTTGTAATGACACCAACAAGAAGTTTTCCTCTCGGTAAGCATCCAAGGATATTTGTGAGTAAGTAAATATATACTTGTAAACAAAAAAAAAAAATAAATAAAACTCTAAACTTTAGATTTATTATCTATTAGCCTTCTTTTTCTTGTGATTGTATATTTTCTGTTATGTTACCTATTAGTCTACCTATGGAACTAGATCTGTCATTCATGTTGTGTTTCTTGTGTTCGTTTTGTATTCGTAACATATCTGATATCTTAAAGGGTCCATTGTTAACATTGGTTAAAATGAACGAGTAGCATGACTCGGCCCGAACTCAACACATTAATATTAACAAATAATATGACCAAACCCGTTAAGAAAATATATTTAAATCAATAAATAATCAAATAAAAACGTAATACTAAAAAGTAAGTACGATCAAAGAATCTTACGGTAAAGATTTAATCTTTCATAAGTGAGAATAAATCCTATGGCTATTGTTGTATAGAGGTTTTTTAATATTTTTTAATTAATGTAGAAGTGTGGAAAATATTAAAAAAAACATATACAAACGCTCGTAATGACAAGCTCTTCAACTTTTGTGAAGAGGTCAACTCCGAAATTTACCACCATAATTGCATAAACGATAGATTTAATTTAACTGTTGATTGTCGTTATGTTTAAGTTCCATTCTTCTCATCAAATTTCGTTTTTATTTTATATTTTCGTTTTTTGAACATGATTTTTTTAGTGAATCCAGAAAGATGAACGGTTTGGATTGTTGATATCATTTCAGATTTTTACCGTTAGTGAATATTGCTTGAAGTTTTTAAGTCTCTAGAACCTATCTAACATCGACTCATTTCACTTAACTATAAACATCGTAAAGTCATATCAACGATCCAAACTATTCATCTTTCTACATCTGCTAAAAGATCATGTTTTTAAAAAATAAAAATAAAAAAAATCTGGAAAACGAAATCTGGTGAGAAGAATAGAGTGTAAACGACAATCAACGATTAAATATAAATCTACGCTTTATGGAGTATGATGTCAAATTTCGAAGTTGACCTATTCATAAAAGTTGTACAACATGTCATTATGAGTCATTGTATATATATAAATTGTTTTTTACATTTTTGACACTTCTACATTACTTATTATGAGTTTTTATTAATTTTGTACTTAAACAATGATGTAACCATCGTCTAAGCATAAATGATGCAATCACGAGCGTTAGTATATTCTTTTCACATTTTTATTTGTTTTTGTAACATCCTGTTCTTAATTTTACTATTTTATTAATTTTAGAAGAGTGAATTGATGAAAATGCCCTTTGAGGCGAGATTGTTGACTTATGTTGATCGTCTTTTTGTGATGTGTACGAACTACTATTTACCATATTTGCAGAGTACTCGATGGTACAAACGTGTAGGCATAAATGAAATCGGATTCGGAGTTACGATTAAAATATTACGAGATAACGAATATCGAGGACAAATTGGTAATTTCATGTCTAGAGATATTTTGTGTTGTTTTGTGAGCCACGTGGGGCCTACACCCCACTCCTGCCCCGTCCGTTATCCCCTCCTTCCAGAAACCTTGGTTTATCTCTCTCTTTACTCACACACTATTATTGTCACCCCACCTCACTACTCAACTCTCTCTATCTTATCTGTATCTCTCTCACTTTAACTCCCTCATCTGTCTATGCAATCACCAGCGCCACCCCGCCTCACCAACTCCAACGATGGCATTAAGTGCACTTTTCCCCATGAACTAGCACCACCATCACCATTTCCTTCCCTGCCTCAATCTAGGCCAAAACCTTTGAACCTCGACAATGCCTTCTACCACTGTACATGTCTCCAACGACGAACCACTGACAAGTTTTGATGATTCCAAGTAAGGTAAGGGTCTAGAGCACCTATTTTGCTCATCCCTTCTCATTTTAACGACGAATGACTCCTTACACGTGAGTTTTGGTGGCGATATTGTAGAAACCATCTCAGGGAAGCCATTTTCCCATATCCAAACTCGACTCCATATTAGTATAGTCTTAATCTACTCTTCCATACCTTCAAATCCATATATCTTGTGTTGAAAATAGTTGAGAAATCAAGTTGATCCAACATTGTTTTATTCTCCGGCTAAATTTTCCAGAAATCGGTGACTGGCGCCATTGGGACCGGCGGACCTGACGAGAAAAAAAAATGAACAAAAAAGGAGGTCCAAGCCCAAACCCGATTCCAAACCAGCCTAAGCCTGAATCTGACCCAAATTCGGCAGGGATCCATTTAGGAATCTAGCGAAATATTCCCTTGGAATATTTCGTCTAAGGATGTTGACTTTTTCAAAATTTTCTGGAAAACCCTTCTAAGCTAAATTCGATGTCTTAAGTCTGTTTTTGACATCCATTTAGTGAAATTCCAAAGTTTTAATGTAGTTGACAAGCTCAGCGTCTCTGTTGATTTTTTACGGTTTCTCGTTGACTTTTTGCAAATTTTTTCGGGGACCCTTCTTAGTGTATTTCGACGTGCTAATTCCAAATATGTGCTCCATTTTCCCAAATTCAATTTGTTTAGTTGGGTTTTACTAATGGTTTCCAATATTATGTTTAGGTGCGATTACTATCGGAGACTCTGGTTTTCCTAGCTCAAACGGCTGCGACTTCGCAAGTATCTATGAGTGGGTCTTTTCTTTTATTATGGGATGCCTTATTTATATTTACTGTAGTGAATAGTATTATGTCAACGTAAATTATTGATTTACTGCTATATGATTTTGTTTACATTATCTACTCATCGTTGCTGCACTGATGTTAGTGCTCGCTCGAGCTAGGACCAGTCTTTCACGTGTTTGTTCACATCACACCGTACGCTCACTTTGTTCCATTGTAGGTGCTAGTCCTATCTAAGATTGCTGTAGGCAATTAGGACTCGTATGTGATGCACATAACGCTAGTCTTCACGTGATTGTAGTACTAGAACGTATATCATTATTACACCCAGTCATGTTCATGTCAAAATATCTGTGTATGAACTCAGGTGTCAACATATGTCGATGAGCACTCAATATGATATGTTTGTTATGCGAGATTAATTGATTACCGGACTTTAGGTGTTTATTTACGAATTATTGTGACTTTGAATTCTTGAGATTTTGCAGGCTATGGTAAGTACTTTCATACTATACGTAATATGTATATTTGGAAACTATACTTGTTTTACGGCGAGGGGTTATTATGTTTTCAAAAATGTTTTTACAAAGCTTTATTTTTAAGCCCACTCACCCTTGTTTTTTTCACCCCTCCAGGTTTTAGTGGCAATTTCGTGTCGACGAGGATTTCTGGCATAAAGTTGATATTAAAGACTACTTTCGATGGTATAATTCTTATTCTAATTTTACAGTAGTTTATTTATGTCCTGACATCACGTGTGAAATGGGTTCATTCTCACTCACAAGCGCACTCTTTCATTTAGGCATTTTTATGTTTAAATTTACTCACATGTTCCACATCACTACACTTTATGGCTTCGTCACCCTCCTAGTGTCGGCCAGCACAGCTCGATTCGAAGTTCAGGTGGACATTCCAGGTCGAGGTGTGTCAATTTTGAATCCCCTAAAAAAACTATTCATGAGGGTTTGTAGGTTTTTTAAAATTCCAAACAACGATATACCCATCATCAAAGCGTAGAGGATGCGGTCACAAGTGTTTGCATATTTTTTTCACGTTTTTTGTAGTTGTAAATTAATTATTATGAATTTTTAATATTATGAATTTTTAATGTGCTTTGGTATTTTTGAACCGCTTTGCTATTTTTAATGTGCTATGGAAATTTTCTCACTTATGGGAGATTAAATATAATGACTATTGTATTAAGGTTTTTTAGTAGTTTAAAATTGTCAAACTAACATTTTTCTTATTGGACTGAAATGGGTTAATGACTCTATTAGTTAACGTGTTGACCCGAACATACGTATGGCGTACCTTTATTTATATTGCCCAAGCTTTTCATAAGACTTTTAGGTACACACCGAGACTTGAGAAATACTTGGTCCAAACTATATTGTCTTTGCTAGCCTAGCTTCCTAGAATAAGTAATGACTTAGCTATCAAAACCATAACTAAAAAAAGCATAAGATAAACAAAGGATTCGTATTCACCAATCCGACTTTTTAAACAATTTTTACCATTTGTTTACCAGATTGAAGAAATATTGTTTAAACAAAAGTTTCTTCTAGTCAAAACATATTATATGTAGAACAATACACTAGTAGAAAAAACTATTTGCGTGACAAAATTTTACACAACGAAGCAAAATTCGTCACTATAGGTAGTAAAGCGCGATGAAAAAGATACATCGTGGCTCAAAATTGTCGAACATTGCGTGACGACAATTTTTGTCCAAAAAAGATCTTTGCACAATGAAAAAACAACGTTGTCACCCAAACTGCGGGAAAAAACGCGGGTAAGTCCTTATTTGGCGGCAAAAACAATGTGCAACGGAATATTTCCCGCTGAAGTGTTGCGAGGCAAAGTGTTTTGTCAAAATAAGGGATTTAGGGAATTTAGGAATTTGGCAATTTGGGGATTAGGGCTTGGGTTTGGCATTGGGGATGGGTGGTTGGGCTTTTTGTGGGGGGGGGGGGGGGGGGGGGGGGTAGGGGTTGGGTTGGGGGGGAGGTGAGGTGAGGGTTGGGTAGGGGTGGAGGTGGTGCAGGGTGGGGGTTGGGTACGGTTTAATTAGTTTGTTAATTTTCTTAGTTTTTTGTAAATTTCATTTAAATTGGAATTTATTCAATTTGTTAATATGTTAACATATTAAATTAGTTAAATTGATTAAGTTGTTAACTTGATAATTTTTTGTTTGAATTTTGTAAGTTTCGGATTTATTTGCTAATGTTAGGATTAACATATTAGTGTTAAGGATTATTTTATATTGTTATAGTTATGCATAACATTAGGGTTTAGGGTTTTCTTATTTTTATTTTTGGATTACGTATTGCTTAGTACGATTAATTTGTTAAATTAGTTTACGATTTTCATTTGTTAACGTTTAAATCATAGGTTTAGGATTTTAGTTTAATTTTTTAATTTTAGGATTAAGATTTTAGTTATAGGTATAATATTATTAATATAGGGTTAAAATAAAAAAGGATTTGGATGAAGTATTACTTGTTGGGATTGAATTGTTAAATTAGTTGAATTTGTTAATTTCTAAATCCTAGGTTTACAATTTTAATTTAATTTTATAAATTTAGGATTAATATTTATGTTACAGGTATAAATTTTAAATTTTTTGTATTACTTTTTTAATTTCATAAATTTTGTGTTAATTGTATAATTATAGTGTCCAATTTTTACTTTTTAAATTTTAAGACTTTGTATTGATTATATAAATTGGTATTAATAACATAGTTGTAAATGTTTGTCGTTCAATTGGATTTTGTAGATGTCTCAGTTGGTTAGGCAGTGTAGGTCAGTGAGTAGGTCCCTGCCGACACCTCCACCACCTACCACTACAGTTACCGCTGTTCCACTAGCATTAGCCCCGAAGTCGTAGGTTATCTTACCTCCACCCCAGGCCCTAATGTCTGCAGTGCATGAGTCATCTACTTCTTCGGTCACTCATTCGTAATTGAGCACTCGATGGACTTATTGACGGACCCGGATTACCGACGAGGTAAAGGAGTCTATATCGGCTTCCATCGCAAATGGAAAGGGAGCCGACACAGGTAATACATCTTTTTGTGAAAATTTCTAATTTAATAAATTTAATATACCATTATTCAGTTTCTTTATGTGTGAATTGTTCACTACTTGTGTTGGTTGTGTTGTATATTTGTTTGTAGGTTTTGGAAAATGTTGTATTTTTAAGGAAAGTTTTGTCGAATTTTCTCGGTTAATAGCAATAATCCATCCCTACCACACCACTCATTGACCCTCCCTCTACCAATTCCACCCCAAAGATGGAAACAATTGGACCCTATTCCGTGAAGAACTGAGTAGGTAGGTTCCGCAGTCTTAGGCGGCGATTCATCATTCCCGAAGGTGATTTCTTCGACCACCACCACCATTAGACTCCTTGTGAGCCCTGGAACAAAGCCCAATCAGTTTTAGGGGTGACGGAACATTGAGGAAAGAGAATTGAAGCTCACCCTTTCTAGGGTTCTGGCGAGTTTGAGTTAAATTGGAGCCTTTCTCGGCCAAATTGGCCTTAGTCACAGGCGCCGATCGTTCGTGACGTCTTGATATTTGTGCTAGAGAGTTGTAGCATGGACTCCAGGTCAATGGACTTTTGGTTTTCTATATATATGTATATATACGTATATATGTTTTATATTCTCCCAAAAATTGTTTTAAATGGATTTACGTTTTTTATTGCCATGTCAATTGCATTACATTTTAGTATTTGCATTAGTATAGATATGCATATTATTGCATGACGCTACAGACTCCCAGGTAAGATTCAAGTGAGTACATATTGATGATAGTGATTGCTGAGTGTATGGTTATGTTTGAATGCATTTAGTGCTCATTATCCTGCACCTTGGTGTTAGTGCTCCGTCCAAGGCCAAGGCCAGCCTTCACGTGATTGTTCACCTCCCGCAACGCACGCTCACCTTGATTCCAAGCAGGTGCCAGTCTGTCGTATAGACCACATTAAGTGGTTCCGACTAGTAGGTGACTTGCGATATTTCGCACAGCCTTCACCTAATCGTAGCACTTGAGCGTACTTATTTACACCTAGCCTATCATACATACCACATTTGGTGGTTCCGACTCGTGTGCAAGAATTGGTTAATGAGCTATAGGTTCAGCGGTACAGGTCACGTTAGGTGATTCCGGCTGACATATCATTTTACATTGATTTAATTCACCTGCCTTACTTATTTTATTGCTGAGATATTTGACATGTTATATATTTAGTTTTCATTATTCTCGATCATGATTTCTATATACACATGTATTACTATTTTCTAGGAAATTATACGAGTTTTACGACAAGGGGTTATAACGTTTTCAAAAGGTTTTTATTAAAAACTTTATTTTCAGGCTCACTCACCCTTGTTTTTGTGCCCCTCCAAGGTTTAGCTACTGAAAGTTCGTATCGACGAGGATTCTTAGCAAATCTCAATATATGTGGCTACCTTTAAGGGTATGATCCTTACCCACACTACTGTACTTCACTTATGCTCTAATGTCGCATGTGAAATAGGCTCATTCCTGCTCACAGTGCACTATTGTCTTTAAGTACTTTTAGGTTTAAATTTATTCACATTTTCCACATCACTATACTTTATGGCCTCGTCACCTTCCAAGTGTCGGCCAGCACAGGTCGATTCGGAGTCCTAATGGACATTCTAGGTCGGGGTATGTCAGTTTGGTATCAGAGCATAGGTTGGGCAGTATTGCGTTCATCACACACGTGATATAAGCATTCTTGGTTTTTAAGCCTAATGTTCGGATCTTGCCACCTCGTCGAATACAAAAAATGTGTTAACTTTTCCTAAGTTTTTTGTAGTTTTGTTGACTTGTCGACGTTTTAGAAGAGCACTTTGGCGAATGCCCTTAGACTTAAAGCGAAGAAATACCCTGCCAAGGAAAGATGTAGATTTGAGTCAAGTTGATGGCCTAATGCAGGGCTAATACATCGGTAATTGTGTATGGAGACTTTACCAACCATTTCTATCCTTATCCTTCAGCCATTAGTATTAAACCTTTCGAGATTGGAAATCTGAAATAGTTTTGATTACTTGGCAGTATCTATTACAATACCACCTATTACAATTTCTGCGAAGTCTACTTCTGTCAAGACTCCATAAATGTCTCATGTGACTATGGTGCTAAAGTGGTAACACTCGACGGAAGAACATCTTGGGAAAATCAATTTTGGTTCCTGATAGCTCTAATACTTTTGTGATGTTACTTTTCGATCATCAAGAAACCTTGTTAGCTTATTCTTAAATTCTATCTTTCTACTTTTGGCATGAGGCAACCACAAAATTGTTTAGTCTTTCGGCATAATTCATCATTTTTTAAATTGTCCGACTCTTTGATATTTTAGTCCGCATCAGCTCTATTTGTACCCTCATTTTCACCTCTTGGTATTAAAGGTATTTTAGTTGATTTTGAGTCATTCGTCTGTTCCCCATATCATTTCTGATGTTGACAGGCTATCCAGGAGGATCACTTAGACGTCGAAACTTTTAGTTTAGACCATCAATCCTTAAATCACACAATCAGCACTCTATCGAGCAAATCGTAACCATTGGTGATTTATTATTTTTGGAGCTATCGTTGTAACAAACTATTGTGAAATTTGAGTCAAAGAAAAATCTAAGTTTCCATCCGTTAACCTTCCTTAAACTATTGTTCAAGTTGAGTTATCTTCCAATCCTTTTGTTGATAGCACATGATTAAGTTAAATACTTATGTGTGCTCAGACATCGAAACTGTATATTCAATCCAGATATCTTGTACTCTAGATTTCATGGACTTGTTTTGACCCTCAAATTCTTGAGCATTCTTTTAGCCTTCTAGACATGGTTTCTCGCTCAATCATTGATGAATTCATGATAGGTCGACTTGGCAAATGTGTGCGCTAGTTTCATATCGATGCTAGTAGGAACCATTGGAGTATAATTTTCTTGCAAGTATACCAGATTTACCAAAAAGAATTCTAGGTGGCTTTAAGGATTGAGTAGTAATTCAGCATGATATTGGTGAAAGTATGAACATAGGTTATGAGCTTGATGATTGTGGTGTTAATTTTCAAGTGTGGCTCAAGACTGCAACTATCGTTCGAATAATGTCGTAAGAGATATGGTTTCTCTAATATAAATGTATAGATCTTATACCTTTTGATTTGGAGAGCAACTTTAGTGATTAGTCACAAATGAAGCTTTTCGCAATATACGTTTGTCTCTACGTATATTTCCCCTGCTTCACTATAGGGTCTTATTGTTGTCGGAACGTGGGCGTTAAAACACTTTTAACAGTTGGTTTGGTGCGCTCTAAGATAGTACAATATTGTGATCGAGGCATGAATCGGACGATCTAGGGGTATTTGCACATAAAGAGCAAAACGATATGTTGGCGTCCTCAGGAACTTCTCGCTAGCTTATTAAGACAACAATGGGTGATCGGCATTACAGGCTGCAGACTGCAATATCGATGGCTTAATTGTTGGGTTCACTAAGCAAGTGGGCAAGACAACTCATCTACGACAACACTTATTAGTTAGCTGTGGTTTGGACTCATCCTTGAAGTTCATGACACGATGAATGCTTGGCTAGGTCTTTTTCATTTTGGGTTGTGATTTTCCGTGCAAATATTTTTTAAATTACTTTATTTTTGCCATTACAAATTTTGGGTGAGTTATTTCCACTCTTGGTTTTAAACTCAATACAAGTATTACCTTATGTTACTACATAATCATTAGTGTTTTCAACCTTACGGGTTATATGAGTACTATACTACTATGTTATTGAGGAAGGAAGAAGGTATGAGCTTGAAGGCATGAAAGAGGAATAATTGCAATCCGATCGCGACCGAATGGCATTCTCTTTTATGTAGTCCCTCTAACTTGATTTCTTTGCTATAATATGTTCCTCCCTGTTTTCAAGTATCTTATTTATGACAAGTTATTTTAAATTTCGGGGATGAAATTTTCTTCAAGGGGGTAGATTGTAAAGACCCATCCCCAATTTTACAAAAAAATGCCCTTCAAGGCAAATGCGTTGACTTTTGTTAACTACCTGTCGAGTTACATAAGATTCATTTTCTGGGCGTAACCTCGTAGTACTCGTCGCTATGGATGCGTGGGTGCAAACGGATCATGATTTGGAGTTATAACGAAGGAGATATTAACATTTAAAGTCGGGGGCATTTTAGTAAATCGGTTATTTTCTAGAAAGCTCCAGATCTTTGGAGTTTAATCTGGATAGCCACATGTGTGGCCCAGATTTAAAGAAAGAAAAGTTGGGCGGTGAAGATGAAATATAAATGAGAGAAAGGAGGGAGGAACCGGCCAATGAGGAAGAGAGTGAAAAGGGAAGTGATCAATGGGGGAGAGAAGAAATGAAGGGAAAGGAAAGAGAGGGGATGCACCAGATCACCCTAATCCGGTTGTACCCAGCCAACCCGCACAACCCAGTTTTAACCCGGGGCTAATTTATGTGGTTTTCCATCGTTTTTCCGGCAAATATCAGTAATCCATCCCTACAACACCACTGATTAACTGATAGGAACATATTTATGCGACTTAGTTAGCTTGTTTTCTTGCATTTTCATAGTTAGTTCTTATTTTAGTGTTTCAAGCTATTTTCGTGTGTTTATAGGTCCAAATGACAAAGTTCCCAAGAAAGTGCAATCTGGAGCATTTTGGAGCAGTTTTGGGCATCAAATGGATAGCTTATGAGTGGAGCAAGATTGATGGACTGATAGGAGCATATTTATGCGACTTAGTTGGCTTGTTCTTGTGCATTTATATAAGCCATTTTTGTGTGTTTTCAGGTTCTAAGGACAAAGTATGCAAAAAGATGCATTTTGGAGCCTTTTGGAGCAGTTTTGGGCATGAATATTCATCTTATGCTTGGAGTAATATTGATTGACGAAATTGAAGGCCTAAAGGATGTTAGAAGTCAGTTTGGAAGCTTAGAAGACACAATTTTAGCACCTCCTACAGAGGTGGCGCCTTGTCCCATTTGTGTTTCCTCCTTGTCTCCTCTTGTGCAACAATTTCTCTTGCCATGTTTCCTTAATTTCTGAACCAAAAACACCTTTCCCTTTCTCTCTTGTCCCTTGCCGCACCATACATCCTCTTTCCCTTTTAATTTCTGACCTTAAGTACCTTTCCTATATTGTGCCACATCTTTGTTACCTATTTCTCTTTAATTTCTGATTCTTTCTTACCTATTTCTGACCCAAAATTACATTCCCTTTTGTTTCAATTCTTGCTGCACAAGGGGAGAGGATTCTTGCCTATTTTGTGCCTCAAAACACATTCCTAAATTTGTCCTACAATTTCTGCCGAATTTCCCTTTCCTATTCTCTTTAATTCCTACACCTTTCTTGCCTATTTTCCATTGATTTCTGATTCCAAAATTAATAAATTTGTAGCCCTTCCTTTCCCTATAAATAAGACCCCTTTCTAACCATTCTAAGCATTCCACCCTTCACCATAACCTACCTATATCCATCCACCACCACAATTCACCACAAATCATCACCAAACACCCTTGTGTCGCAGCAAAGAAGAAAGAAGGAGACCCTTGGATGTGCTTGCCATTCAAGACGTTGGATTGTTGGAGCATTTCTAGGTGTTTTCATTCTTTGTCTTCAATGTCTAAATTTATGTATCTTTGTTTTGCGTTTATGAGGAACTAAGCCCTTCTTAGTTAGGGGGTAATTCGAAACCATGTTCATGCTTGCAATATGAATTGATTACTTTTGGTTGTGATTTCATAAGTTGTGAATTCAATTCGTTTAACTGCTTGATTGATAACGTATTCGTGTATGTTTGTTAAGAGTGCACGCTTAGTTTTCATGCATGAATATGATGCTAGAATATAAGGGAGTTTCACCTAATAGTTACAAACTTATATTCACAAGTAGTGGAGGTCGCTTATAAACGATCGCGTTAAATGAATTCTCGGCATAAGTTTCATGCTCATCATAGTAACGAGTGCCTCGTCAATACTTATAGTTCTCATGTTGCTTAATGATCTTTGATTGTATCTTTATTGTGCTTTTCATGTAAAGGACCTTTGAAGAATGTGTTGAGTTGTTGTATGCGCTTTCCCATCCAATTCAATAACTTAAGGAGAACTTGAAGGTTAATTTAAGCGGACCTAATTAACCTGGGGTGTTGAGTTTCATGATTTATTGAACGAACAACTGAAAATTGGTTTGTATGCAAGTGTGTCATGTGTGGAGAAGAACCCTCTAGATAGCCCATCATCCATAGTTTGATCCAAATTCGTCTAGAATCTATTTTCAATTTACAATCTTTTTTGCAAGTTTAATTTCGTCCAAAATCAAAACCCCCTTGACTTTATTGAGTCATATTAGATAGAAAGTACTTTAGTTTGTGTCTTTAAGTGTTTTGGTTCAAGTTATAACTCAATTTCGTCCAAATTAGTGTTAGAGTTCAAAACTGCCCAGAAAGTGTTTTTTAAAACAGTTTTGAGTGTATTTGTGCTGTTTTGAGTCTTTTGGTTTGTTTTAGTGTTTTAAAATTTAGTTTTGCATTCTTTGAGTCTTGTTAAGTGTTTGTAACTTGTTTTTAGTTATTTGAGTCAGTTTAGAAGTGTTTTAGCAATCCCTCCTAATCCCCGGTTTAAGAACGATCCCTACTTATCCATACTACAATTGTCAACAAGAGGGTTTAATTTGTGTGTTTAGTTATTTTACGCATCATGGACGAATTTGAAGTTCAAGAGGCTAGGAATGTGCTAAAAAGAGCGAAGAAATCAATTTAAGACAAAGAAGATAAGGAATCAGCTCAAAAGAAGGAGATATTATCCAAAACCTTATCCAACCTTATCTTATCCAAACAAACCTTATCTTATCTTATCTCATCCTAATCATATCCTACCTTAATTCTAGCTGTAAGGGGGGATTATTTTCAGACTTGTACACATAAAAATATGATTCTAGAAGCCTTATCCCATCTCCTCCAAAAGTGGCGCCTTATTCCTTCTAGAACCCCTATTTAGGTGCCGCATCCTTTAAGCTTTTCTAGAAGCCCTAGAACCTGCAACCCTAATCCTTTTCCCTCTTGAATTAGGCCAAATTTATCCCTTTCCTTGCAGGAATTTGTGCCGCACCTTTCTAACCTAATCCCCTTTGGTTTCTGATTGTTTTAACCCATTCCACTTGGGTTTTGGTTACACAATCCTTGTCCCAATTTGATTTCAGAAACTTAGCCTAATCCTTAGGGATTGTGCCACACCTAGCCCTATAAATACATCATTATGCGCCTATTTCAGATTCACCACCCTCTACCATATTTTTCTACACACATCCATACATTAAGATACAAATCAGAAAGAATGAGCCCTTGCTATGCATTGTCATTCAACATAGGATTGCTAGAGCTTTCTTAGGTGTTTTCTATCTTTTATTTTCAATGTCTAATGTAATGTTATCTTCAGTTTTTAAAGACTTATGGAACTAATTTCTTTATAGTTGGAGGTGAATTCGAAGCCATGATTATATGCTTTATATGAATTGATTACATCCAGTTATTGTTTCTTGAGTTTTGAATGTGATTTGCTTATCTGAGTTATTAAAACTTGTTTGTGTGTTAATTGAGGGTCGACACTTAGTTTGCATGCATGAACTTGATGCTAGAGTATAAGGGACTTTCACCTAATCGTTATGAACTTATATTCATAAGTAGTGGAGGTTGCTAGTCATGATCTTCTTAAGTGAATCCTTGGCAGGAGTATCATGCATTTCATAGTTACGAATGCCTCGTCAATGCTTATGATTTTCAAAGAACTTAATGACCTTTGATATGTTTTCTATCATGCTTTTCATAGTTAGGGGACTTGAGAAGGATAATTTGGTTGCGATGCGTATCCCGTCCAATTCAATGAAATAACGAAAATCTGATGGTTAATTTGGGCTATTACGGTTAACTTGGGGCATTGTCATTCATGGTTTAAAGGAACAATACTAGAAATCGATTTGTGTATGCATATGTCATGTGTGGAGAAGGACCCTTTAACTAGCCTTTCATCCTTTTCAAATCATCAAACTCATTTTATAAAGTGTTTTCTGCAAAATTTTTGTTTTAAGTTTTAAATTCGTCAAAAACAATCCCCTTTTCATTGAGTCTTGTTACTTGAGTCATAATCTGTTTTCTTTTAGTCTTTTAAGTCAAGTTAAGTCTTATTTTCGTCCAAATCACTTGTTAGGTTTAGAATTGAGTCTTTTTTATTGTTTGTTGCTGTTTTGAGTGTTTTAAGTCAGTTTTGAGTCTATAGAGTGTAGTGTAGTGTTTTTAAGTCTTATTTGTGTTGATTAGCAGCCCTAGTTAATCCCCAGTCTAGAACGATCCCTACTTGCTTAAATCTACAATTACATGTTTAATAAGGTTTAATTTGTGTGTCAAGTTAATTTTCACATCAAATTTTGGCGCCATTGCTGGGGATTAGCAAACCTTCTAATCTCTTTTGTTTGAGTCTTGTGTCTTGTGTTTTAATTTCATGTTAAAGTGTGTTTCTGTGTGTTTTTGCCGTACCCTCTACTTGGTTACTGAGTCATTTTGTTTCTTGTTTCAGGTACTAGTTTATGACTCGTAGTTCTCAACCTATTAGTGCAAACATCTTGGAGTTCAACGACAATTTTGAACGAACTTTAAGAATGAAGAGAAAGCAACCAGAACCTAATCCACCTAGTTCAAGTTTAGAGGCCGAATCTGAATTTGAGGAAGAAGAAGAAGAAGAGCAAGTCATGGCAACAGACAATCGTACGATCAAATAACTTTCAGCTTCGGGGTTGGACAATGTTGTGCCTCTTTGCATTTAATACCTCGTGGCTGCCTAAGGAAAGACCGATGAGTTCGAATTGAAGTCTAGCTTGTTGCATCACATTCCCAAATACCATGGGCTGTCCATGGAAGATCCAAACAAGCATTGAAGGAGTTTGAAGTGGTATGTTCGAGCATGACACCCATCAATGTCGATGGGAATATTTTGAAGATGAAAGCCTTTCCATTCTCTCTTATGGACAAGGCTAAAGATTGGCTCTACGAATTAGCACCTGGAGCCGTCACTTCTTGGGAAAACATGAAGAGGGCGTTCTTAGAGAAATTCTTCCCAACTTCGAGAGTCATTCTTTTGAGGAAGAAGATTAGTGGCATTCAACAAAGCCAAGGCGAATCCTTTCTAGCATATTATGACTAATTAAAGGCTTTAGTTGCCTCGTGCCCTCAACATCAAATGAAGGAAGAACTTTTGCTTCAATATTTCTATGAGGGACTCCTTCCAATTGAGAGACAAATGTTAGATGCCTCGACAAAGGGTGCTTTGGTTGACAAAACATCGTTGGCTGCCAAGATCTTAATTGCAAACCGAGCCTTGAATGCGCAACAATACGAAGGTGTTGGACAAAGAGACATCCCACGGCAACAAGTCCATGAGGTAAGTTCAATGGCTGAAATTCCATCTCAATTAGCTAACCTCACTATGCTTGTATCTCAGGTTGCCGAATGATGCAAAGTGCAAGGAAATACACCAAGTGTGTTTGGTGTGTGTTCTATGCAAGGGCACCTCAATGATCAATGTTCACAATTGATAGAGAATGGAGAATGGGAAAGTGCCAATGTCATAGGTTATCAAGGCCAAAATCAACAAAGGAATGATTCATACTCAAATACATACAACTCAGGATTGAGAGATCACCCAAACTTCAAGTGGAGGGAGCCTCAACAACCTTAACAAGAAGGGGGATTTCAACAGCCACCCCCTGGGATATATCAAAGGCCATTCGCACAATCTCAACCTTAATCACAAACAGCTCAACCAAACTCAGGTTCGCTATTCAGTAATGATAAAGCTATTCAATTACTAACTTCTGTATCGCAGGGATTACAAAACCAAAATAATCGAATAGCAAATCAAGACAAGGAGATGAGTGAAATAAAGAAGAAAATAGGGCAGATTTCAGAATTCCTTTGACAGTTTAGAGAACAAGGTAAACTTCCTAGTTCAACCGTTGTGAATCCAAAAGGAGGCTTTGAAACTGCTAAGGCCATCACGTTGAGAAGTGGCAAGGAGCTTGGAAATTACCAAAAATCATCCAAACAAAGCCTTAACGAGGGTGAAAAGCTATTGCAAGAAGAAAAACAAGAAGCACAAGCCACAGCAAGGGAAGACCAACCCTTGCCGCAGCCCCCTTAGACATCTAAACCGTCCCAACCTGTCAAGGTAAGTCCAAATTCAAGTTCTTCTAGTTCTATTCCACTAAATGTGCCTTTTCCTAGCAGGTTTAAGCAATCAAAGAAAGAAGAGAACAAGAAAGACATTCTGGAAACCTTTAAGAAAGTTCAAGTCAATATTCCACTCCTTGATGCAATCAAGCCAGTTCCTAAGTATGCCAAATTCTTGAAAGAGCTTTGCACAACAAGGAAGAGGATTTCGAACAAGGAAGTGGTACAGGTAAGTGAGAATGTTTCTGCGGTGTTACAAAGGAAACTACCACTTAAATGCAAATATCTGGGTAGTTTTACAATTCCTTGCGTTATTGGCAATACTAAGTTTGAGCATGCTATGTTAGACTTAGGAGCTTCAATTAATGTCATGCCTTGTTCAATTTATGCATCTATGAACTTAGGAAAGCTTAAAAACGATGGTGTGATTATTTAATTGGTCGATCGTTCTAATGCATATTCGAAAGGAGTTTTGGAAGATGTTTTGGTGCAGGTTAACAATTTGATATTTCTAGCGGACTTTTACGTGCTTGACATGGAAGATTCAGCCCATTCTACCCCATTGCCGATCCTCATTGGGATACCTTTCATGAAAATAGCTCGCACCAAGATCGATGTGTTCAAAGGGACTTTAACGATGGAATTTGATGGCGAGATTATTGATTTTAATATATCTGAAGCTATTAAATTTCCTAAAAATGATCATTCTTGTTTTTCTATTGATGCGCTTGATTCATTGGCCCAGGACTACCTTGATTCATTGGACAAAGATCCCCTTGAAACAATAATTGTTGAGGGATTGGGCTTAGAACCCAATCTGGCCGTGCCTAGTGATGAAGTTGGCGAGATGGTGGCTGCCCTAGGGGCATTGCCACAACTTCTTGGTAAGTCTCTGATCCCAATTTCAATTCCCGTTTCTACTAATAAGTTGTTACCTTCAGTGATTCAGGCCCCAATTCTTAAACTTAAACCGCTGCCAAGTCATTTGAAGTACGTCTAGTTGGGAGACAAAGAAACGTTGCCAGTCATATTCTCTTCAACACTCATAGCATTAGAGGAAGAAAAACTGATTCGGGTGTTGAAAGAGCACAAAACAGCCATAGGATGGACCTTGGCCGACATTAGAGGTATTAGCCCTACAACTTGCATGCATTGCATACTTCTAGAGGAGGGGCCTAAACCAACTCGAGAGGCTCAACACCGACTTAACCCTCCGATGATGGAAGTTATGAAGAAGGAGATTATCAAACTTCTCGATTGTGGAGTGATCTATCCTATCTCAGATAGCCATTGGGTTTCACCGGTTCAAGTTGTTCCAAAGAAATCATGAGTTACGGTGGTGAAGAATGCCGAGAATGAGCTTGTGCCAACCCATATCCAAACAGGTTGTAGAGTTTGCATCGATTATAGGAAGCTCAACGCCACTACAAGGAATGACCACTTCCCCTTGCCGTTCATTGATTAAATGCTTGAAAGGTTAGCCGGTCATTCTTTTTATTGTTTTCTTGATGGTTATTCGGGATATAATCAAATTGTCATAGCTCCGGATGACCAAGAAAATACCACTTTCATGTGCTCCTTTGGTACCTTTGCCTATCGTCGTATGCCATTCGGTTTATGCAATGCACCTGCCACATTTCAACGATGCATGGTAAGTATTTTTTTCAGATTTCGTTGAGAAGATTATTGAGGTATTCATGGATGATTTTAGTGTATTTGGTGATTCATTTGATAATTGTTTGGATAATCTCACTGTAGACATCGAAATTTCAAAAATTTCGTGTTCACACTCACATTAATCTTAAAACGATGCGTTGAAACTAACCTTGTTTTAAATTGGGAAAAATGTCACTTTATAGTAAAACAAGGTATAGTTTTAGGTCATATTGTTTCAGAAAGGGGAATTGATGTTGATAAGTCGAAAATAGATCTTGTACGCTACTTACCCTTTCCTACTTCGGTTAGAGAGGTTCGTTTTTTTCTTGGACATGCAAGATTCTATAGGCGATTCATCAAGGACTTTTCAAAGATTTCCAACCCCCTTTGCTGTCTCCTCTAAAAGGATGTCCCATTCAAGTTGAACGAGGAATGTGAGAAGGCCTTCAAACACCTCAAGGAGATACTCACTTCAACCCTCATCATTGTCCTACCAGATTAGAGCCTTCCTTTTGAGCTTATGTACGATGCTTCCGATTATGCATTAAGGGCTATTTCAGGACAAAGGAAGGACAAGCAGCCACACGTCATATACTATGCCTCTTGGACCTTGAATGACGCTTAATTGAAGTACCTTACGACGGAAAAAGAACTTTTTGCTGTTGATTTTGTTGGAAATGTGCCCTAAAACCAATCATATGATGATACTTTACGGACATTTCACATGTTAAACTAATATAGTTTAATATAAAGGGCAAAGATTATTGTTTGAAGCCGTCTCATATAAATGTTATACGCTTAAACGATAAGTCCAATGAATACGTAATTGGGAGAATGTGATCTAAAGAAGTTAGATTCATGAGACCATTCTCTTTCGTATACATATCCTAAACGTTCCTGATCATAGGATTGCCAATTGGGCATTGACAGTCCATTAAGATCAGTACGTGCTATGTCTTCTCTTAGGGAGAGTGGCTGGTCTCGAGTCATTGTTGTGACTAACACCAAGACAAGTACGTAGGTGCTCAATAGAGAATGAGTTCATTGAACGTAATCAACAAGAAGTTCTCACCTCTTAATTCGAAAGAAATAAGAATGAAAATCCTTATGACTACATTGAGTGTACATACGACATATACTCAAGGAAATGGTAAAGTACCATTTGACCCGAAATAGTGAAACCTTTAATAGCTAATTGGTAGCTTAAGGTGACTGCAATCTAAGAGATTGGTTGACTTGGAAGAAACCATCTTTGATGTAGTCTTGGTTTCAATTAATTCAAAGATTGCTAGCTACAACTAAATGGTGATTCAATGTTTGGACATAATATGGGTTTCCGAAACCATTATTAAGATAGTCTTGATAATATATGTCTAAAACTATGAATCACAAGACATGTAAGTTGTAGAGATCCATCCATCATGAATCTTAGCAAGCTAGTGGGAGCTATAAGCGTCTTATGAGAGAAAGATCAAATCGTTTGATTTCTCATAAAGATGTAAATGAATGTTTTGTTTACTAGGTTTACAAAAGATTAGTGGGAGTCAATCATGTTCCTAAATTTGAATATATACATATATGATATATTAATTCTGGAAATGAAAAGAATACTTCTTCGTTAAAGTTATGACTTTAAACATTCTATAACGATAGAATGTATATGGGAGACATAGTCTATAAACATGGGATGGAAATCTATAATGATAGATTTCAGGATATAATTGGATTATATCAAGCCCTAATGACAGACAAAAGATGATAGGAAGTTTCTCATATGATGATAAACTTCAATCAGAAGAACAACTCTAGTGAGACTAGGAGGTAGCTCTTCTCAAAGGGAACGTACCATTTGACTCCCAAAGAAATAATGCGTAAATAGAATCCTTTATGTATACGTAGAAAGGTGATTTATGTATTTCATATTGTATGAAAAATGTTGATATGAGTTGTACCAAGATCGGTACAAGACGATATCAATGCAAGCCCAAGATCAGAACCATGACAACTGTCAAGTGAATCCTTAAGTATTTGAGAAATAATAAAGGATGGATTCCTCAAGAATGAGGAAGAATTAGAGTAACGTAATGGAAGCGTAAATGTATTAGATTATGAATCTAATCCATCATTGGATGTTTCTTCATTATGAATGAAGAGATAATTAGATATCTCTTTATTATGACTAAAGAGATATTTGGATGGAAACATTAAAAGTAATGACTTTAGTGTGTTCCATTGTGAATGCAAAATATATTGCCATGTAGAAGCTTACAACAATGTTGTTTGGATGAGAAAGTTCATTCATGAACTCTCTATTTGGCTCCAACCAGAAAGTGTCTCTAGTGTACCGACACTACGACACTAATGGGGCGATAGCTCAAGCCAGGGAATCAAGGTCTCATCATGATCCGAACTCAAATGAGAGACTAAACCATATGATTAAGAATCATGTATAATGGTGACGTCGTTATTCTCAAGGTTACTTTTATGGATAACATATAGATATCCATTATCTAGGCCTACTACTCAGCCATTTTTGAAATGACTACATAATAGGTATCATCATTGATGACCAAGCTGATTAGCTCTAGTGCAAGTGGGAGATTGTTGGAAATGTATCCTAAAACCAATCATATGATGATACTTTACGGACATTTCAAATGTTAAACTAATATAGTTTAATATAAAGGGCAAAGATTATTGTTTGAAGCCGTCTCATATAAATGTTATAGGTTTAAACGATAAGTCCAAGGAATATGTAATTGGGAGAATGCGATCTAAAGAAGTTAGATTCATGAGACCATAATCTTTCGTATACATATCCTAAACGTTCCTGATCATAGGATTGCCAATTGGGCATTGACAGTCCGTTAAGATCAATACGTGTTATGTCTTCTCTTAGGGAGAGTGACATGTCTCAAGTCATTGGTATGACTAACACTAAGACAAGTATGTAGGTTCTCAATAGAGAATGAGTTTACTGAACTCGATCAACAAGAAGTTCTCATACTCATGTCACATGAGAACTTATGGTTGGGATAATGCAAAGTAGTCATTTGACCTAAGGCATCATAGTTGTCTTGTGGTTAGGTCCTTGATCTTTGACTATGTCAAAGTCACTCCATCCGAAGGTGTCCATGACATAGTTGGGGTTAAGCCACTTAGCCATGGAGGCAAGTGAATGCGCAACAAGGGATCTTTAACCTTCAAACCGTTTGAGGGAGAATACTCTATTATATGATTAAGAATCTCTGGCCAGAGTATGAATGAGATTTAGGAAGTCGTTCCAAATCATATTCAAGGTAATTATATAAGTAAATGAATCACATTGGATAGTAGACATGAATAAACTATCAATCCAAACACTGTGGTCAAGAGTATTGTATTAGAGAAAGACCGTATTGCATTGTAATCCTAAACTGAATAGGTTTTCCACCTCTTCTGATTAGCTTAGGTAACCATGACATACTGCTAGGTGTCACTCATGGTTTGTGGAAGCCCTAAATGTGTATAATCACTAAAGGGAGAATTGAAAGTAAGTTGCAATTCACAATCGATTAGAAAGAGTTCTAATCGCCCACTGCCTCGCTAAAAGGAACCTAATGGATCGCACATTGTGTAAGGTAATGCTTGAAGGATTCGACGGAGATGAGTAAGGACAATTAAATGGTTTAACTGTTTATGGCAAGAATTAATTAATATGTTAATTAATCAAACGAATAAGTTTGTTTTAAACCTTGAGTTAGTTTTGGGCCTTAAAGCCCAAATTGGGCTTCGAATCGTCAAGCCTATTAACTTAAGTTGTATGAGCTCTTAACAAACAAAATTCAAGAAGCCCAAAACAGCCCAAAGGCTTGGGAAAACCGGTCATAGAGAGAGGAAGGGCCTTTTGGTCCAAAATGGATACAAAAGTTGAAACCATAGAAGGGGTATCTTTGCTCTATCCTTATTAGGGATTTCTAAGGATGAAAAGTGAGAAAAACTCTCTCTCTTTTCTCTCTAGAATAGCCAGCCACCATGGGAGAGTTTACTAGCATCTAACTCTTTCATGGCCACTCATCTTCTTCCTCAACCATCCTTAGTGTCGGAACTTAGAGGTCTCCAACTTTGGGGACTTTTGGAGAAACCAATTCTTCCATCCATATCCAAGAAAGCATGGAGCCAAGAAGCAAAGTTCCTTCATCCACATCCATGGATCCAAGGAGTAAGGTGACAAAGGAAAGAAGGCCCTCACATGGGTGATTAACCTTTGCTAAGCAAAGAGGTGCTTCAAAGGTACAAAATTGCTCAACTCACTTTGTTCTTGAGTTGAGTCTTGGTTCACATAACTACTAGGCTTTGAAGTTCATGGGTAATGTTTTGTTTTTGAGTGCATATAAGCATGATTCCGCCTTTAATTGTTAATTCCATGCCATAGATGTTGCTCAAATGAACATGTTTTTCACAAAATTCCCTTCAGTTTTTGCTTTAGATAAGTTTCGTTCTTATTTACTTGGTACTAAAGTTATAATCTATTCAGATCATGCAGTGTTGAAGTACTTACTTGTTGGAAATGTGCCCTAAAACCAATCATGTGATGATACTTTACGGACATTTCACATGTTAAACTAATCTAGTTTAATATAAAGGGCAAAGATTATTGTTTGAGCCGTCTCATATAAATGTTATATGCTTAAACGATAAAGTCCAAGGAATATGTGATTGGGAGAATGCAATCTAATGAAGTTAGATTCATGAGACCATTCTTTCGTTGACACATCCTAAATGTTCCTGATCATAGGATTGCCAATTGGGCATTGACAGTCCGTCAAGATCGGTACGTGCTATGTCTTCTCTCAGGGAGAGTGACTAGTCTCGAGTCATTGGTGTGTGTGACATCAAGACAAGTACGTAGGTGCTCAGTAGAGAATGAGTTCACTGAACGCGATCAACGAAGAGTTCTCATACTCATGTCACATGAGAACTCATGTTTGGGATAATGCAAATTAGTCCTTTGACCTGAGGCATCACAGTTGTCTTGTGGTTAAGTCCTTGATCTTTGATTATGTCAATGTCACCCCATCGGGGTGTCCACGGCATCGTTGGGGTTAAGCCACTTAGTCATGGAGGCAAGTGAATGCGCAACAAGGGATCTCTAACCTTCAAACCGTTTGAGGGAGAATACTCTATGATATGATTTAGAATCTCTGGCCAGAGTATGAATGAGATTTAGAAAAGTCATTCTAAATCACATTCAAGGAAATCATATAAGAACACGAATCACATTGGATAGTAGACATGAATAAATAAACTATCAAACCAAACAATGTGGTCAGGAGTATTAGATTAGAGAAAGACCGTATTGCATTTGTAATCCTAAATTGAATAGGTTCTTAACCTCTTCTGATTAGCTTGGGTAACCATGACATACGGCTAGGTGTCACTCATGGTTTGTGGAAGCCCTAAAAGTGTATTATCACTAAAGGGAGAATTGAAAGTAAGTTTCAATTCATAATCGATTTGAAAGAGTTTTGATCGCCCACTGCCTCGCTAAAAGGAACCTAATGGATCGTACACCGTATAAGGTGGAGATGGATGAAACAAACTAAATGAGTAAGAACAATTGAATAGTTTAATTATTTATGGCAAGGATTAATTAATATGTTAATTAATCAAACGAATAAGTTCGTTAAAGACCTCGGGATAGGTTTTGGACCTTAAGGCCCAATGGGCTTCGAACGTCAAGCCCATTGACTTAAGTTGTATGACAACTTAATGAATAATGATTCACTAAGACCCAAAAGCCCAAACAACCCCCCATGGCCGGCCATATAGAGAAAGGGTAGTGAACTTGCTTTAATTACAAGTTTGCCACTCAAATGAATAAAGGTATAAATATGACTTTATAGCCTTTTATTCATTAAGGGTTTGTTTTGGGGAAAATTGGTGAGAATTGTCTCTCCATTTCTCTCTAGAAAGGCCGGCCACCATGGAAGTTGTAGCTAGCCATCTATTCTTCCATGGTCACTCATTTATCATCCATGCTCTCCTTGGTGTAGATCCATCCAAATCCATGGATCTAAGATGCAAGGAATGAAGGCCCTATCTCTTGGGTGATTAGCCTTTGTTTAAATACAAAGAGGAATCTACAGAGGTATATATTTCAACTCACTTTGTTTTGAGTTGATTAATGGTTCACCAATCTACTAGGCTTTGAATTTCTTGGTTAATGTTTTGTTTTTAAGTGCATGCTAGCATGATTCCGCCTTTAATTGTTAATTGCATGCTTATTGATGTTGCTTAAAAGAACATGTTTTCACAAAATATTCCTTCATTACTTACGATGAACGAGGCCAAACCAAGGCTTATTCGTTGGATGCTTCTTCTCCAAGAGTTCAATATTGAAATCCGACATAAGAAAAGAAGTGAAAACGTGGTGGCTGATGATAGGAGCATATTTATGCACCTTAGTTAGCTAGTTCTTATGCATTTATGTTGTGTTTTCTTAGTTAAAGTAGTCTTTTAAGCTATTTTCATGTGTTTTCAGGTTTTAGAGACAAAGTGAGCAAAAGGATGCAATTTGGAGCATTTTGGAGCAAAATTGGGCTAGAATGGAGTTCATGCACATGAAGCACAAGGGATGGACGAATTTGAAGGATTGATGAAGCTAGGAATGTGTTTTGAAGTTGAAGAATTGAAGATACAAAGATTCCTAATTGAAGTGGGAAAGTGCTTAATTGAAGATGAAATCCTAGTTGAAGATGGATTCCTAGTTGAAGTTGGATTCCTAGAAGATTGAAGTTTCCTACTCAAACAAGATTTCCTACTTGAAGAAGGGAAGTTGAAGCCAAAGAATCAGCTCAAGTGAAGAAACCTTATCCAAAACATTATCCAAACCCTATCCTATCCAATCCTATCTTATCTTATCCTATCCTAATCCTATCCTAATTTAATTCCAGCTGCATGGGGGATTTATTTTCAGATTAGGACACATTAAAATTGGTTTCTAGAAGCCCTTATCCACTCCTACAAAGGTGCCACACCTTATCCCTTGTTTTCTCTAGAAATCAGCCACAAAACAACCTTTCTAGAAGGCCTTATCCCTTGTCCTACAAAAGTGACGCCCCAAACCTTTCTAGAACTTCTAGAAACCTGATTATTCCTTTCCCCCTTGGTTTCTAAAAGCCTTAGCCTTTTCCTTCAAGGATTGTGTGTTATTATCCTATACAAATTAGGCTTTTAAATCCTTTCCTTTGCTACATAGGGGCTGCGAATTTCAGCCTATAAATACCATCCTTTGCTGCACCATTTAGTCACCATCCTCTACCATATTTTCACTACACCATTCACCCAAACATCCCTCATTGTGCCGTGAGTTTGCAAGGAAAAGAAGGAAGAACTCTTGGAGCCGTGCATGCCATTCAAGGAGCTTGGATTGTGGAGCGATTCTAGGTGTTTTCTATCTTTGTTAGAATGTTTAAATTTATTTATCTTTGTTTATTTGCAAACATGAGGAACTAATTTCTTTATAGTTAGAGGGGAATTCAAAGCCATGATCATATGTTTTATATGACTTGATTACCTCCAGTTATGATTTCATGAATCGTGAATGTGGTTTACTTATCTATTTGATTGATAACTTGTTCTTGTGTGTTAATTAAGGATGCATACTTAGTTCGCATGCATGAATTTGATGCTAGAGTATAAGGGAATTTCACCTAATCGTTATTAACTTATATTCATAAGTAGTAAAAGTCGCTAGTCACGATTGTGTTAAGTAAATCCTTGGCAAAAGTAACATGCGTATCCCATAGTTATGAATGCTTCGTCAATGCTTATGATTTCCATTGAACTTAATGATCTTTGATATGTGTCTCTATCATGCGTATTCCATAGTTAGGGTCCTTGATAAGAATAATTTGGTTGTAATGCGTATCCCATTCAATTCAATGAATCTAGGGAAATCTGAGAATTAATTGGTCAATCTAGTTAATTTGGGGCATTGTCATTCATGGTTTATTGAAAGAGTAATTGGAAATCAAGTCGTATGCATATGTTTCATGTGTGGAGAAGGAACCTTCTAACTAGCCTTTCACCATCTTAATTTTCATCAAAACGTTTTTGTCAAAGTTTGTTTTCAAAGTTTCTGTTTTCAAAGTTAAATTCGTCCAAAATCAATCCCCCTTTACTTAGTTGAGTCATAGTAGTTAGAAATCACTTTAGTTTGTGTTTTTAAGTGTCTTAGGTCAAGTTAAAACCAATTTTCGTCCAAGTTTGTGTCTAGTGTTCAAAACTGCCCAGATTGTGGTTTTAAGGCAGTTTTGAGTGTTTTTGGGCTGTTTTGAGTCTTTTGGTTTGTTTTGGTGTTTTAAAGTTTAGTTTTGCATTCTTTGAGTCTAGTTTAGTGTTTTAAACTTGTTTTTACGTATTTGAGTCAGTTTTCAAGTGATTTTGCAATCCCTCCTAATCCCCGGTTTAGAACGATCCCTACTTACATACTTTGCTACAATTGATAAAAAGAGGGTTAATTTGAGTGTCAACATAATTTTCACATCAAATTTTGGCGCCGTTGCCGGGGATTAGCAAAGTTGCTAATCCCTTGGATTGTTTTATTTCAATTTGTTTTAATTGAGTCCAGATTTTTACTTTGTTTTTGTTTCTTGTTTTTAGGTACTAGTTTATGACTCGGAGCTCTCATCCGGTTCGTAAACACATCTTGGACTTTGACGACGATTTTGAACGAGAGTTGAGACGAAAGAGGAAGAATCCAGAACCTAGTGAATCAAGTTCAAATTCGGAAACCGAAGTTGAGATTGAGGAAGAGGAACCCACGGCACAGGTGGGTGAAGTGGAGACAGTCATGGCACAAGACAATCGTACAATCAAGGAGCTCTCGGCTTCGGGATTGGACAATGCCGCACCTCTATGTATTCAATATCCGGTGGCTGCCCAAGGAAAGACCGAGGAATTCGAGTTAAAGTCAAGTTTGCTACACCATATTCCAAAGTACCATGGGTTGTCCATGGAGGATCCTAACAAGCATTTGAAAGAATTCGAGGTGGTGTGTTCAAGCATGACTTCAATCAATGTCGACGGGAGTATATTGAAGATGAAGACCTTTCCCTTTTCTCTCATGGAAAAGGCGAAAGATTGGTTGAATGAATTAGCTCCCGGAACGGTCACATCTTGGGAAAGCATGAAGCGAGCTTTCTTGGAGAAGTTTTTCCCAACTTCTCGAGTCATCCTCCTACGAAAAAGGATAAGTGGAATTCAACAAGAAGAAGGTGAGTCTTTTCCTACATATTATGAACGTTTTAAATCTCTTGTTGCTTCTTGTCCACAGCATCAAATGAAGGAGGAGCTTCTTCTACAATACTTCTACGAGGGACTTCTACCAATCGAACGACAAATGCTAGATGCTTCGGCGGGAGGAGCTTTGGTGGACAAGACTCCCACGGCAGCAAAGACGTTGATTGCCAATCGAGCGTTGAACGCTCAACAATACGAAGGTGTTGGCCAAAGAGGCACCCCACGGCAACACCAAGTGAATGAGGTAAGCGCCATAACCGAACTTCAAAATCAAATGGCTAACCTTACTACGTTGCTTGCCCAGGTTGTGGAAGGGCCAAAATTTCAAAATGTAAGTGCGTGTGGCGTATGTTCCATGCAAGGACATCCTACGGACAAGTGCCCACAATTGATCGAGAACGGAGGGTGGGAGACCCTCAATGCCGTGGGCTTTGGGCAGCAATACCAACAAAGGAATGATCATTTTTCTAAAACCTACAATCCCGGTTGGCGTGATCATCCGAATTTCAAATGGCGGGAACCCCAACAAGGCCAACAACAAAACACATTTCGGCAACAACCCCCGGGTTTCTATCAAACGCCATTCGCACCAAATCAAACTCAAATACAATCTGCCCCACCAAATTCAGGTACGTCCTTGGATAATGATACAATTCTTAAATTACTCAACACTTTGTCTCAGGGGCTAGAGAATCAAACCACAGCATTGCAAACCCAAGCTAAAAGGGTGGATCACTTGGAAAAACAAATTGGGCAAATTGCGGAGTTTGTAGGACAGTTTCGAGACCAAGGAAGACTCCCTAGTTCAACCGTTGCAAATCCAAAAGGGGGATTCGAAACAGCCAAAGTAATTACATTGAGGAGTGGCAAACAAGTTGGACTTAAACCTCAAGCATCCAATTCAAGTCAAAAAGAGGATGAAAAGCTACTGTTTGAGGAAGAACACCAAACCTCACCCACGGCAAGGATGGAACACCCTTTGCCGCAACCACCCAAGCCATCCAATTCAGCCAATAAGGGTAAGGAAGGTACAATTCAAGTTAATTCTAATGTTATTCCTCCGGATGTACCCTTTCCTAGCAGATTTTTGCAAGCCAAGAACGAAGAAGAGGAAAAAGACGTTCTTGAGACATTTAGAAAGGTGCATGTCAATATCCCTCTCCTCGATGCTATAAAGCAAATCCCGAAGTATGCCAAGTTTTTGAAGAAGCTTTGTACAACAAGGAAACGGATTCAGGAGAAAGAGGTGGTACACGTAAGTGAGAATGTATCCGCATTGTTGCAAAGAAAGTTACCACCTAAATGCAAAGATCCAGGTAGTTTCACTATCCCTTGTGTTATTGGCAATGCGAGGTTTGATAATGCTATGTTAGATTTAGGTGCATCTATAAATGTCATGCCATATTCTGTTTATGCATCTATGAATCTAGGAAAGCTTAAAAATGATGGTGTTATTATTCAATTAGCCGATCGATCTAATGCATATCCCAAAGGAGTGTTGGAAGATGTTTTGGTGCAGGTAGACCACTTGATTTTTCCTGCAGATTTCTATGTGCTTGATATGGAGGACTCAACCCACTCTCCACCATCACCACTCTTACTTGGAAGACCATTCATGAAAACGGCTCAAACCAAGATTGACGTGGCCAAGGGAGCAGTAACTATGGCCTTTGGTGGTGATATGATTAACTTTAAGGTTTCTGAATCGGTTGAGAATACTAATGATGTTCGTTCTTGTTGTGCTATTAATGTAATTGAAAATATAGGGCAGGAATGTTCAACACTAGTCAAGAAGAATGTACCACAACCCACCATCGAGGAAGGAATTGGAGTGAACAACAAAGAGTGCACGGCCCCAACCTTGAAATCATCAAATCTGCCCAAATGCAACCCTTGTGCATTTGTCCATAGTGCTACCACTTCTTTGCCGTACAAAGGTAAGCCACCTATTCCAATTTCGAATCCCATTTCAACTAATAGGTTGTTACCTTGTATGGTGCAGGTACCAAATCGAAGACAACGTGGTGGGAGAGTTCGTGTTGATTTAGAGAAGCAAAACATGACAATAAGAAAGGATCATTATCCCATCCCATTCAAGGACCCAAAAGATGAAGTATTTCGTAGGTCAGGTTGTGGAAACACCCCTCCATGCCGTGGGGTTCCATAAACCTTCAATGGAGCATCGTCCGGCTGGAAGACGTTAAAGCAAGCGCTTCTTGGGAGGCAACCCATGCAAATAAAGAGGACCTAGGACGCTCCGGCATCATAATCAGATTTGCATTTCTAAACCCTACTCTTTATTGCTTTTACTTTACCATATTTGTCATGTTTGCTAGTTGTGTTATTTGCGTGCTTTTGTGTGAGTCTATGTTTGAAACATTGAGGACAATGTTTGGTTTAAGTGTGGGGGGGGTAAACAAAGTGTTTTTTGTGTCAAAATTCGTAGGATTTTACCACCTAACATTTCAAAGGTTGTTTTTCATTGTTTTTAAGTGTTTTTAGAATGTTTTGATGTGTTTTTATGTGGCTTTACCAGAAAATCCGAAAATTCAAGAAAAAAAATAGAAAGAGTTTTGAAAAAAACCCAAAAAGAGTTGTTTTAAAGTTGTTTTTGTGTGTTTGTGTCGTAGAGTACCTTCCAACACAATGATGATGATTTGGTTTTTAATTGCATGACCGTTAAAGAAAGTTATAAACATGGATGGACGTTTGATTTACTCTTTGGTTTATGCTTGGTCATCGTTGTTGTTTACGAATTCACATGTAATCATAAAGAAAAAAAAAATAGTTTTTGTAACATGCTTGAAGGAAGGAACTCAAACTAATGCTACAACCCTGTGAGACTTGAGCCTAAACATTCTTTGGAGAGTTAATAATCTTTGAATTTGTTGTTTTCTAAAGTCGTTGCATGATCTCATCATTCTTTGCTTGGTTGCTACTTAGAAGGCGTGTCATCATTATAGATCCAAATATTAGAACTCATACCCATTTCATTCAAAACTTAAAATTGAGTGCATAACATATAACAAGATGAAGTTGTTTAGTAGTTATCACCAGAGCCAAAAAGCCTTCAACCCATGCATTTGTTTTTGTAGGATCAGCCCCTTTGAGCCTTATTTAGCCTATTTTTGTTGTTAGCCACATTATCCTTACCTAGCCTAGATTAGGACTATCCATACCCTTGTTCTTAAAGGATAATAAAGCATGACTTAGAGGAAATTCCTTTTGATCAATGTTGTGCAGAAAACTAAGTGTGGGGGAAGGGAAAGTTTGTGTGCCAAAAGAAGTAAGGAGGGCACGGGTTAGACAAAGAAAAAACAAAAGAAAAAAAAAATTCGTAGAAAAAGAAAGAAAAAAAGAAAAAAGTATGAAAAGGAGTTGAAAGAGCATAAAATGAGCTCTAAGTTGGTGGTTGTTGAAGCAAGGGTCCAAAAAGTTGAATTTGACCCTAAGTGTTGCATGAGTCTTCCCCTTGTGTTTCAAAATTGATTTTTGCATTCCAAAGTGAATTCTAAGTGTCAATTTCATTACTTTGTTTATTATTCTTTAAGAATGTTTGTTTATCCTTACCTTTCTTTGTTAGCCAATACCTTAGCCCCGTTACAACCCTTTGCTTCTATCTTGATTGTTATGTGTTTCAATATGTGGAGTTTGGAATTGGTATGAGCATATGATATCCCTGGTTCTCGCATCTAAGTAGTAGCATTCCATTCATGAGATCATATCTAAATGCTTATTAACTCCCGAAAATGCTTTCTTTGTTATACATATATGTGAGCGTTCGTTTTCATATTTACATCAATCTTCTCACATATAACTAGTATAGGGTGTGGAGTTAGAAAATCTGTGTGAAAATTGAGTGCATATCTAGTAAGGACTTGAGCAATTTCTCTAAGGCATGTTACTACATTCAAAATCATGTTTTAAATGGTTATATGTGAACTAGTACGTGGTGACTATGATTAAGTATGTGCTTAAGTGTGAAGATGACTAAAATCTATGGGAATGATGATTTTTAATATGTCATGTACCATTGGAAATCCCTGAGGCGATTGTTGGAAGGTTTAGGTCATGTTTTGTTTCGTTGTTTTGCTCGAGGACTAGCAAAAGCTAAGTGTGGGGGAATTTGATAGGAGCATATTTATGCACCTTAGTTAGCTAGTTCTTATGCATTTATGTTGTGTTTTCTTAGTTAAAGTAGTCTTTTAAGCTATTTTCATGTGTTTTCAGGTTTTAGAGACAAAGTGAGCAAAAGGATGCAATTTGGAGCATTTTGGAGCAAAATTGGGCTAGAATGGAGTTCATGCACATGAAGCACAAGGGATGGACGAATTTGAAGGATTGATGAAGCTAGGAATGTGTTTTGAAGTTGAAGAATTGAAGATACAAAGATTCCTAATTGAAGTGGGAAAGTGCTTAATTGAAGATGAAATCCTAGTTGAAGATGGATTCCTAGTTGAAGTTGGATTCCTAGAAGATTGAAGTTTCCTACTCAAACAAGATTTCCTACTTGAAGAAGGGAAGTTGAAGCCAAAGAATCAGCTCAAGTGAAGAAACCTTATCCAAAACATTATCCAAACCCTATCCTATCCAATCCTATCCAATCCTATCTTATCTTATCCTATCATAATCCTATCCTAATTTAATTCCAGCTGCATGGGGGATTTATTTTCAGATTAGGACACATTAAAATTGGTTTCTAGAAGCCCTTATCCACTCCTACAAAGGTGCCACACCTTATCCCTTGTTTTCTCTAGAAATCAGCCACAAAACAACCTTTCTAGAAGGCCTTATCCCTTGTCCTACAAAAGTGACGCCCCAAACCTTTCTAGAACTTCTAGAAACCTGATTATTCCTTTCCCCCTTGGTTTCTAAAAGCCTTAGCCTTTTCCTTCAAGGATTGTGTGTTATTATCCTATACAAATTAGGCTTTTAAATCCTTTCCTTTGCTACATAGGGGCTGCGAATTTCAGCCTATAAATACCATCCTTTGCTGCACCATTTAGTCACCATCCTCTACCATATTTTCACTACACCATTCACCCAAACATCCCTCATTGTGCCGTGAGTTTGCAAGGAAAAGAAGGAAGAACTCTTGGAGCCGTGCATGCCATTCAAGGAGCTTGGATTGTGGAGCGATTCTAGGTGTTTTCTATCTTTGTTAGAATGTTTAAATTTATTTATCTTTGTTTATTTGCGAACATGAGGAACTAATTTCTTTATAGTTAGAGGGGAATTCAAAGCCATGATCATATGTTTTATATGACTTGATTACCTCCAGTTATGATTTCATGAATCGTGAATGTGGTTTACTTATCTATTTGATTGATAACTTGTTCTTGTGTGTTAATTAAGGATGCATACTTAGTTCGCATGCATGAATTTGATGCTAGAGTATAAGGGAATTTCACCTAATCGTTATTAACTTATATTCATAAGTAGTAAAAGTCGCTAGTCACGATTGTGTTAAGTAAATTCTTGGCAAAAGTAACATGCGTATCCCATAGTTATGAATGCTTCGTCAATGCTTATGATTTCCATTGAACTTAATGATCTTTGATATGTGTCTCTATCATGCGTATTCCATAGTTAGGGTCCTTGATAAGAATAATTTGGTTGTAATGCGTATCCCATTCAATTCAATGAATCTAGGGAAATCTGAGAATTAATTGGTCAATCTAGTTAATTTGGGGCATTGTCATTCATGGTTTATTGAAAGAGTAATTGGAAATCAAGTCGTATGCATATGTTTCATGTGTGGAGAAGGAACCTTCTAACTAGCCTTTCACCATCTTAATTTTCATCAAAACGTTTTTGTCAAAGTTTGTTTTCAAAGTTTCTGTTTTCAAAGTTAAATTCGTCCAAAATCAATCCCCCTTTACTTAGTTGAGTCATAGTAGTTAGAAATCACTTTAGTTTTGTTTTTAAGTGTCTTAGGTCAAGTTAAAACCAATTTTCGTCCAAGTTTGTGTCTAGTGTTCAAAACTGCCCAGATTGTGGTTTTAAGGCAGTTTTGAGTGTTTTTGGGCTGTTTTGAGTCTTTTGGTTTGTTTTGGTGTTTTAAAGTTTAGTTTTGCATTCTTTGAGTCTAGTTTAGTGTTTTAAACTTGTTTTTACGTATTTGAGTCAGTTTTCAAGTGATTTTGCAATCCCTCCTAATCCCCGGTTTAGAACGATCCCTACTTACATACTTTGCTACAATTTATAAAAAGAGGGTTAATTTGAGTGTCAACATAATTTTCACATCAGCTGACCACTTGAGCCACATGGTGCATGAAGAAGATGTCGTGCCTATCCCAGAGACATTCCCAGATGAGCAGCTACTGTCCATTAAGGTAAGTGTGCCATGGTATGCCGATTTAGTGAATTATTTGGTGTCTAAACAAGTTCCAAGCACTCTAAACAAGTACCGACATGATAAACTTAAGAAAGAGGCACGTTTTTATATGTGGGATGATCCTTACTTATGGAAATATTGCCCTGATCAAATCATTCGTAGGTGTGTGCATGATTCTGAGTTTAATTCAATTTTAACTTTTTGTCACACTTATGCATATGGAGGTCACTTTGGCACTCAAAGGACTGCACGTAAAGTACTTGAATGTGGTTTTCATTGGCCTACTATCTTTAAGGATGCTAGAACCTTTTGCATAACATGTGATCGTTGTCAAAGAACCGAAAACATTGGTTCAAAAGATCAAATGCCGTATGCCCCTATATTTTGTGTCAAAATTTTTTATGTTTGGGGCATTGATTTCATGGGTCATTTTCCTTCATCTCATGGTTTTGTTTATATTTTACTTGTGGTTGATTATGTTTCGAAATGGATGGAAGCAAAAGCCACTCGTACTAATGATTCGAAAGTGGTTGGAGATTTCGTGAAAACTAACATATTTGCTAGATTTGGAATGCCAAGAGTTCTCATAAGTGATGGGGGCTCCCATTTTTGCAATCGAACCATTGAGGCGCTATTCAAGAAGTATAACGTCATGCATAAGGTGGCAACACCTTATCATCCTCAAACAAGTGGGCAACCTGAGGTTTCTAATCGGGATATCAAGCAGATTTTGGAGAAGACCGTTGGACCAAACCGGAAAGATTGGAGTTTACGCTTGGATGATGCATTGTGGACATATCGTACGGCCTAAACACCAATTAGAATGTCCCCATTTCGGCTCATCTATGGGAAACCATGCCATCTTCTCGTTGAATTGGAGCACAAAGCACATTGGGCCATCAAAATGTTTAATTTGGACCTTGATGCTGCTGGAATTCATAGCAAGCTTCAATTGAATGAACTTGAGGAGATTCAGAACGAGATGTATGAGAATGCTCTTATTTACAAAGAGAAGTCGAAGGCATTTCATGACAAGATCATTCGTGGCAAGACGTTTGTCGTAGGGTAGAAAGTGTTACTCTTCAATTCCCGCCTTCGATTGTTTCCAGGTAAGTTACGTTCTAAGTGAATTGGCCTTTTTGTTGTTACTAATGTTTTTCCTTATGGTGCAGTCCAAATTCAAAGTTTAAAGACCGGAAACGATTTCAAAGTGAATGGACATCGTTTAAAGCCATACTATGAGCATTTTGAGGAGCATGCTATGGAGGACATACCCTTCCATGCCGTGGATTCCATTGAAGCTTAAAATGAGGTATCGTCTGGCTGGAAGACGTTAAAGCATACGCTTCTTGGGAGGCAACCCATGCGAATAAAGAAGAAGTAGGAAGCTCCGGCATCATAACAAGATTTGCGTTCTTAAACTCTGCTCTTTCTTGCTTTTACTTTGCCATAATTGCCATGATTGTTAGTTGTGTCGTGTGCTTGTTTATGTGTGAGTCTATGTTTGAAACATTGAGGACAATGTTTGGTTTAAGTGTGGGGGGGGGTTAAACAAGTGTTTTTATGCAAAATTCGTAGGATTTTTATCACCTAGCACCACTAGAGTTGTCTTTCACTGTTTTAAGTGTTTTTAGTGTGTTTTGAAGTGTTTTAGTGTGTTTTGAAAGAAAAATACGAAAATTGGAAAAAAAAATTAGAAAATGTTTTGGAAAACCCAAAAAGAGTCTTTTTAGTAGTTTTTGTATGTTTGTTTGTGTCTTAGGGTACCTTCCAACACAATGATGAGAATTTGGTTTTTAATTGTATGGCTATTAAAGAAAGTTACAAACATGGGTGGAAGCTTGATATGTTCTTTGGTTTATGCATGGTTGTAGTTGTCATTAACGAATTCACATGTAATCACAAAGGAAAAAAAATCAGTTTTTGTAACATGCTTGAAGGAAGGAACTCAAACTAACGCTACAACCTTGAGAGACTTAAGCCTATACGTTATTTGGAGAGTTATTAATTTGTGATTTGTTGCTTTCTAAAGTCGTTGCATGGTCTCATTATTCTTTGCATGGTTGCTACTTAGAATGCGTTTTATCACTTTAGTTCCAAATACTAGAACTCATGCCCGTTTCATTCAAAGCTTAAAATTGAGTGCATAACATATAACAAGATGAAGTTGTTTAGTAGTTACCACCAGAGCCAAAAAGCCTTCATCCCATGCATTTGTTTTGTAGGTTTAACCCGTTTGAGCCTTAATTAGCCTATTTTCTTTGTTAACCACATTATCCCTACCTAGCCTAGAATAGGACTATCCATGCCCTTGTTCTTAAAGTATAACGGAGCATGACTTAGAGGGAATTCCTTTTTATCAAACATATTGCAGAAATTGAGTGTGGGGGAAGGATATGTACATGGGTAGAAAGAAAATAAAAAATAAAAAAAACAAAAAATAAAGAAAAAAAAATCATGGAAAAAGAAAAAGAAAAGAAAAAAATGTGTAGAAAAGGAAGAAAATGAGTTGAAAATAAGTGAGAATGAGCTCACAAGTATTGGTTGTTGAAGAAAGGGTCCAAAAGTGTGAATCTGGCCCTAAGTGTTGCATTCAAAAGTGTGAATCTTCCCTTGTGTTTAAAGTTGATTTTACATCCAAAAGTGAATTCTAAGTGTCAATTTCATTACTTTGCTTACTATTGCTTTAAGAACCTTTGTTTATCCTTACCTTTCTTTGTTAGCCAATACCCTTAGCCCCGTTATAACCCTAAGACTTTAATCTTGGGTGTTGTGTGTTTCAATATGTGGAGTTTGGGATTGGTATGAGCATATGGTATCCCTGGTTCTCGCGTCTAATAAGTGGCATTTCGTTCATGAGATATATATATATATATATATATATATATATATATAACATATGTGAGTGTTAGTTTTCATGTTTACATCAATCTTCTCACATATACCTTGTAAGGGAGTGTAGTTAGAAAATCTGTGTGAAAATAGAGAGTATATCCGGTGAGGAATTGAGGGAATTCTCTAAGGCATGTTACTACATTCAAAATGTTGTTTTAAATTGATTATGTGCGAGCTAGTGAGTGGTGACTATGATTAAGTGTGTGCTCGAGGGTAAGGATAACTAAAATCTATGGGAGTAGTGATTTTTAATGTGTCATGTTTCATTGGAAATCCCTGAGGCGAATGTTGGAAGGTCTAGGTTATGTTTTGTTTATTTTGTTTTCTTTGTTTTGCTCGAGGATTAGCAAAAGCTAAGTGTGGGGGAATTTGATAGGAGCATATTTATGCGACTTCGTCAGCTTTTTTTCTTACATTTTCATAGTTAGTTCTTACTTATTTTAGTGTTTTAAGCTATTTTCGTGTGTTTATAGGTCCAAATGACAAAGTTGCCAAGAAAGTGCAATCTGGAGTATTTTAGAGTAGTTTTGGGCATCAAATGGATAGCTTATGAGTGGAGCAAGATTGATGGACGAATTTGAAGTTCAACAGGCTAGGAATGTGTTGAAAAGAGTGAAGAAATCAATTCAAGACAAAGAAGATAAGGAATCAGCTCAAAAGAATGAGATATTATCCAAAACCTTATCCAACCTTATCTTATCCAAACAAACCTTATCTTATCTTATCTCATTCTAATCCTATCCTACCTTCATTCCAGCTGCAAGGGGGGATTATTTTCAGACATGTACACATAAAAATATGATTCTAGAAGCCTTATCTCATCTACTACAAAAGTGGCACCTCATTCCATGTAGAACCCCTATTTAGGTGCCGCATCCTTTAAGCTCTTCTAGAAGCCCTAGAACCTGCAACCCTAATTTTTCTACACATATCCATACATTCATATACAAATAAGAGAGAATGAGCCCTTGCCGTGCATTGTCATTCAACATAGGATTGCTGGAGCTTTCTTAGGTGTTTTCTATCTTTTATTTTCAATGTCTAATTTAATGTTATCTTTAGTTTTTAAAGACATGTGGAACTAATTTCTTTATAGTTGGAGGTAAATTCGAAGCCATGATTATATGCTTTATATGAATTGATTACATCCAGTTATTGTTTCTTGAGTTTTGAATGTGATTTGCTTATCTGAGTTATTAAAACTTGTTTGTGTGTGTTAATTGAGGGTCGACACTTAGTTTGCGTGCATGAACTTGATGCTAGAGTATAAGGGAGTTTCACCTAATCGTTATGAACTTATATTCACAAGTAGTGGAGGTTGCTAGTCACGCTCGTGTTAAGTGAATCATTGGCAGGAGTATCATGCTTTTCATAGTTATGAATGCCTCGTCAATGCTTATGATTTTCAAAGAACTTAATGACCTTTGATATGTTTTCTATCATGCTTTTCATAGTTAGGGGACTTGAGGAGGATAATTTGGTTGTGATGCGTATCCCGTCCAATTAAATGAAATAAGGAAAATCTGATGGTTAATTTGTGCTATCCTGACTAACTTGGGGTGTTGTCATTTATGGTTTAAAGGAATAATATTGGAAATCGATTTGTGTATGTATATGTCATGTGTGGAGAAGGACCCTCTAACTAGCCTTTCATCCTTTTCAAATCATCAAATTCGTTTTATAAAGTGTTTTATGCAAAGTTTTTGTTTTAAGTTTTAAATTCATCAAAAACAATCCCCTTTTTATTAAGTCTTGTTAGTTGAGTCATAATCTGTTTTCTTTTAGTTTTTTGAGTCAAGTAAAGTCTTATTTTCTTCCAAATCACTTGTTAGGTCTAGAATTGAGTCTTTTTTATTGTTTGTTGTTGTTTTGAGTGTTTTAAGTCAGTTTTGAGTCTATAGAGTGTAGTTTAGTGTTTTTTAGTCTTATTTGTGTTGATTAGTAGCCCTAGTTAATCCCCGGTCTAGAACGATCCCTACTTGCTTAATACTACAATTACATGTTTAATAGGGTTTAATTTGTGTGTCAAGTTAATTTTCACATCATTGACCCTCCCTCTACCAATTCCACCCCAAAGATGGAAGCAGTTGGACTCGATTCCGTGAGGAACCAAGTGGGTAGGTCCGACGGTCTTAGGCGGCGATCCGTCATTCCCGAAGGTGATTCCTTCGACCACCACCACCATTAGACTCCCCTTGAGCCCTGGAACAAAGCCCAATCAGTTTTAGGGGTGGCGGAACATCGAGGAAGGAGAATTGAAGTTCACCCTTTCTACGGTTCCGGCGAGTTTAAGTTCAGTTGGAGCATTTCCCGCCCAAATTGTCCTTAGTCACAGGCGCCGATCGTTCGTGATGCGTTGATGTTTGTGCTAGGGAGTTATAGCGTGGACTTTAGGTGAGTGGGCTTTTGGTTTTCTATATACAGATATATATATATATATATATACATGTATATATGTTTTATATTTTCCCAGAAATTTTTTTAAACGAATTTACGTTTTTTAATACCATGTCAATTGCATTACATTTTAGTATCTGCATGAGTATAGATATGCATATTATTGCATGACATTGTGGACGCCCATGTAAGCTTCAGGTGAGTACATATTGATGATAGTGATTGCAGAGTGTATGGTTATATTTGAATGCATTTAGTGCTCATTATCCAGCACCCTGGTGTTAGTGCTCTGCCTGAGGCCAGGGCCAGTCTTCACGTGATCGTTCACCTCCTGCACCACACGCTCACCTTGGATCCAAGGCAGGTGCTAGCCTGTCATATATACCACATTAGGAGGTTCCGACTCGTATGTAACTTGCGATATTTCGCACAGCCTTCACGTGATCGTAGCAATTGAGCATACTTATTTAACCCCAGCCTGTCGTACAGACCACATTAGGTGGTTCCAACTCGTGTGCAGGAATTGGTTAATGAGTTATAGGTTCAGTCGTACAGGTCACCTTAGGTGACTCCAACTGGCGTATTGATGAGTAGATTTTATATTATATATTTTACCAAATTCTTAGTATATTTTGGTTAATATTTTGGAAGAATTTTGATACTTTGTATTGTATTTTCAATATAGAACTTTCGACTTCCTCTGGAGAAAAACAGGACCAAATGGATGAATTTTGGAGTAATTCTAATTGGAGGACGTTCGTGAGTCACTTAACTTGATTGTATCAAAATTGGGGATTTTTCCACCAACTGGTTATTTTCTGGCAATAAAATAAATGAGTGATGAGAGGAGCTGGAAAATGACATTTCTAGGTTTAAATTACGTTTTTGGAGCACAAGATGACCTCAGATGGTTTCGTGGCCTTCTGGAGATCTGTTTAGAACGTCCTGATCTTTAAAACAAGCTATCTTGGGCCAGATTTGGAGGAGATCTGAGGCTAAAACGTTGTGGACAAGGACTTGGCAGATTCTCCTAGTTTAATTAGGGTTTTATTTTCTAAGATATTTTATTATTTTTCTTAGCTTCCTAATTCGAATAAGAGACCTATGTTTTAGGGTTTGTGCGATGGCTTAGCAAATATATTGCTTGGCCTTCTTAGTTTTTTGGCTGCGCTTTCTTTTATGCAACTTTGGAGACAGAGAGAATTGCTAGGGTTCTTGGAGATTTTCTACTTTAAGGTGTTTTCAATCATTTTCTTAATAATATTTTCTATGATTTCAATTATGAATATGTGTAACTAATTCCTTTTTCTAGGGTGAAGCCTTGAGCCTTAGTAGGAATATGTGATTTTTATTTAATTGCTTATGATCGATTGCATGCATACTTTGAATTATTAATCACCAGGATTAAAACTATCTAATTGTCTTAATGCCTGATCACCATTAGGATCTTTAGAAAAGTAATTTGATGCAATTTTGGTCGGAAGGTTCCGTGAAATTGACGCTGGCTTTTTGTGATTAATAATTGTAATTTCACTTAGGATGAACACCACGTCTTAAGGGTTGCATGATTTTTCAAAGGGTTTTCATAGAGCATAATGAGTCTTTCATGTTCAGATTTGATTCGAACGTCCGGACGGATTGCATGTTAGATATACGTTCTATGTTAGAGGTTCCAAGTAGAATATGAATTAGGAAAATCTAACCTTCAAAGTGGCATGTGTAGATCATGAGTAATTAGTAAAAGTTCATAGGATTGCTAGGTGATGGAACGTCCGGACGGGTTGCATGTTAGATATACGTTCTATGTTGGAGGTTCTAAGTAGAATATGAATAAGGAAAATCTAACCTTCAAAGTGGCATGTGTAGATCATGAGTAATTAGTAAAAGTTCATAGGATTGCTAGGTGATGGAACGTCCGGACGGGTTGCATGTTAGATATACGTTCTATGTTGGAGGTTCTAAGTATAATATGAATAAGGAAAATTTAACCTTCAAAGTGGCATGTGTAGATCATAAGTAATTAGTAAAAGTTCATTGGATTGCTAGGTGATGGTGGAACCCTAGTGCTTTCTTAATTTGATTTCTCCAAAACTGTTTTCTTTTCCCTCTAGTTTTAATATTGCATATTGACTTATTTTTATTAGTTAAATTCGTTTTATTAAATTAGGCCTTAAAAATCAATCACCTCAATTTTCTACTTTACAACAATTAATTGGAATTTGATTTGCTTTGATTTATTTGATAATCCTTGTGGAGAACGACCTTGCGAGATCCGTTTATACTGCAATAACATTGTCATTCTTGCAAGTATTATAGGAGTTTTTAGCTCGTTTACATGTGTAGTAAAATCCCTATCACATATCATTTTACATTGATTTATTTCACATGGCTTACTTATTTCATTGTTGAGATACTTGACATGGCATATATTTAGTTTTCATTACTCTCAAGCATGATTTCTATATGCATATGTATTACTATTTTCTGGGAAATTATACGGGTTTTACGGCTAGGGGTTATACCGTTTTCAAAAGTTTTTTATTAAAAACTTTATTTTCAGACTCACTCACCCTTATTTTTGTGCCCTTTCAGGTTTTAGTTGCTGAAAGTTCTTATCGACGAGGGTATGATCCTTACCCACACTACTATACTTCACTTATGCTCTGACGTCGTGTGTGAAATGGGCTCATTCCCTCTCACAACGCACTCCTATCTTTAGGTACTTTTAGGTTTAAATTTATTCACATTTTCCACATCACTATACTTTATGGCCTCGTCACCTTCCAGGTGTCGGCCAACACAGCTCGATTCAGAGTCCTAGTGGACATTCCGGGTCGGGGTGCGTCAACATGGGTGCCCTTTAGAGTTGGTGAAGCGCCCTGAAATTAGGCCTGGCTCGGCACCCATTTTCAGGACAAAAAATGCTTGGTAAGTGAATTATATAAATTATTTTAGATTAATAATATTTTATTAATACTTTAATTCTGTTTATTAATCTATTTGAATACTTTATAATTAATATAGGCACTAATACGGTTCGTTTCTTTTTAACATAAAAGAACCAAGGGCAACGCAATAAATAGGTCGAAGAAAAAGCTTCTCCACTACTCCGGCTTCTAATGCTTCTCATACAGGATGGAGGAGCGACGTTTTGTAACCACATTTAAAAAAAAAATTATTACTCTTACTCTAAATTACACAACTAATAATTTGTGTCTTTATTAATTTTTAACGCGAACGTGGTCGAAGTTTCCTAAGACTGACACGTTCAAGGAGGTGTACGTGCGACTTGGCGATGAGTTGGTGGAGGAGCTCCATGTAAGTTTTTGTAATTTTTAAATTTATAATTCTTATTCATTTTAAATAAATGTTATATAAATATTAATTAACTTGCTTTTATAATTATAAGCAACTATGATCGAGAGGAGTCACGCTGTCCTCGAAGAAGTGGCTTCTCAATTTCCCCCTGACACCCTGATGCCCCCCCCCGAGGATGCGGGTCTTCGTATCATTACGGACACCCTCGACCAGAAACTCGGTCCTAGACGGGGGAAGGTGTATTGAGGCATGGGAAATGCCTGCCATCGTGAGACAGGAGTCTTATCTTCCACCTCCACCTCGGGACAAGTCACATCATTAACGAAGCAATTAGCGGAACTCCATCAACAGGTGGACCCAAAATCAGCACATTACAACGCAAACTGCCCACATCACCACCCAGCATGCTCATATTGCTGCCCAATAGTCTAGGATGGCCCAGATCATCATCGCGCTTATAAGGGGAGGGTTCCACATCCCAGCCGCTACATCTCCTCATGCTACACCTTCGACCTCCCAGACTGAAGGGAAAAATATGAGTTTAACACATGGGATTTCTAAATGATTAGCATGCATATACAATTCAAAATTTATATACATGAGCAATGGCAGCAATTTATCAAATAATATCAAAGCTATAGTCATGCAAATCCCCTTCAAGGTTCATAGGTTTATATATAATGCATCTAAAACATTCAAGTAAAGAACTAAGTGAAAGTATAGATCTATACCTCTTGATCTTGATTTTAGACCAAGGATGGACCACCTCCAAGCCCTTTGCTCCTTGAAGTCCTTGAGCCTAGCCTCCCTCCTTGCCTCCTCCACTTTGTTAGTAAGAGTGCTCCAAGGTTCTCCTTTAGTCTCCAAAGGAGAAGACCTCTAAATATCCACACCCACTAGTGTAATGAGATGGATGGAGGAATAACCAAAAGGGTGAAAGATTGTTAGCTAAATCACCCTCAAGGTGGCCGGCCTTTTGTGGTTTTAGAGAGATGTTTCTTTTGCCTCTTTGTTGTTTTAAAACACACAAAAAACCCTAAGGATTAAATCTCTATAAAGTTCCTTATATAGACAAAAATAAATCTAGTAAAAAACTTGACTAAATATCTCTCCCTCTCCACTTTAAAGGGCCGGCCCCTTTGTGTTGGTTTGGGCTTTGGGCTTTTATTTATTTCTAGTCATCCAATGCTTGAATAAAAGCCCAATGGGTTTAGGCCCAATGGGCCCAATTAAACCCGAACGTTTCTTTAAGCCCAAAACGATCTTTTATCGCTTTTATGATTTCTTTAGACTTTCTAAATTAATCACAACACTTAATTAATCCAATTAATTATTTCCATCATCCATTAATTACTCGCTACAAGAGTGTATCAGTGTACAATCATTTTAGGTTCTAATTAGCAAGGCAGTGAGGTGATTGACATCAATCCAATTGATTATATTTAATCCAATTACTTAGTGAATTAAAACTTCCTTTTAATTCACCTTTCTTCTTTGATGACTACATTTAATCATCTAGAAGAACTCACAAGCTATGAGTGACATCTAACCATATGTCATAGCTACCCAAGCTAATGTAGAAGTTGTTCGGAGAACCTATTCAGTTGGAATTACAATGTAATTCGATCCTTCTCTAAAACAATACTCTCAATCACATTACTAGGGTATGGATATATTATGTCAAACCCCTAATGTGATTATTCCTTCTTATATGATTCAATTGAGTCGTATAGGAACGTTTTCCTTTATTACGCTCGATACTTCGACCGAAGATTCCTGAATCATATCTTAGAGTATTCTTCCTCTCTTATCGAGGATTAGAGATTCCTTGTTGCGCATTCACTTGCCTTCATGACTAAGTGGCTTAACCCCAATCATGTCGTGGACATCCGCGAATGGGGTGACTTTGACACAATCAAAGATTAAGTACTTAGCCACAAGACAACGATGATGCCTTAGGTCAAAGGACTACTTACATTATTCCAACCATTAGAGTTACTTGCTTACATGTGAGTAGACCTCCATGCAAGTACTCTCGTTCAATTGTGTTCAGTGAACTCATTCCCTTAATGAGCACTTACATACTTGTCTTAGTGTCACTACACAAATGGGATGAGACTTTCCATTCTTCCATTTGAAGCGGACACAGTATGTACCGGTCTAAGCATTGTCAGTATCCCTCCGACAATCCAATGACCAGGAACTTTTGGACATAATGGTTATGTGAAGAAGGTCTCTGTAGTCTAACATCATTAGATTACTTCTTCAATCGATCCATTGTCCATGGATTCATTAATTAGGACATATATCGTTTATTGAGATAGTCCTAATTAGTATCTTTGCCATTTGATGTATAAGAGTCATCCATACATCGATTCATTTGTCTTGAAAGGTTTCTTCCAAAGATTGACTTTCAGGGCATATTTCCAACAATCTCCCACTTGCACTAAAGTCAATCAATAGTGTATCTTATACATGCTAGTTGAGAGAGCTTATGCTCGTAGGTTAACTCGGTTATGTATTAATCCCTTTTATTATCTAAAAGGGATTTACTTATCAAATGTTTCCAAAACATTTGATGATGTCTCTTTCTTGTGTTCGAATACTTTGATGAGACCTTGATTCCATGGCTTGAGCTATCGCCCCATTACGTCGTTGTATCCTACTAACGACCTTATGGTTTGGATTCAATCATTGGTTCTATAAGAACCCCTTCATTCAAAACACCTTTTGAAGCAGTTTCTAAAACAATATATCGTCATATATTTCGTTTGTATACCTTATACAAACTTTGCTCCAACCTTGAGACCATTGTAGTACAATACTAACAATCATTCATATGATTAGTACTTCATCCATTATGAAGTTCCATTTGTTAAAATGGCTTATTTTCACTTTGGTTAACAACCTAAGTGAATGCACGCTTCCAGAGTCCCACTCTGATGTTTCTTTCTTTAAAGGCAATAATACTCTTTCAGTTGCTTTGGTTCTGATCCTGGGATTTAGTAATATCTTATAGTGACAACCCCTGTGGTTCTTCAGTTTTGGATATCTACTTCACAAGTCCATACATGTGTCCCTTTTGTGATTTTGTGACACATTCATTATAAGGGTTATGAAAGTGATTTCCTATCACATAGGAAAATGTTTTCTTAAATCCACAACATTTGAGATTTAATTCCCATATAACATTATTGAGATAGCCTTGCTATATCAATAAGTCCTATTTCAAGTCTATACTTCAAAATTGACCATGTCATGTTTTGTCATTTCTCGAGTAACATCTATGTTTTATCAAGTCTATCGAATAGACTTTATTCACATCTTGTTGCTCAAATTATGACATCACTCCCACTGGCCTTGTTGTAACTTAGCATTCATTCAAAAATAACAATTATATTTTCTTGATTTGAATGCATATTGCTCCAACTAACTTAAATGAATCATACACAAAAGAATTCCTTCTCAAGTAATTCCATTTGAAATGTGTGACTTGTTTCATTAAGTCTATTCATTTAAATTATATGGTGTCATACACCATACTTCAAGTTTTAGTCATACTAAGACCTTTAATGTAGTCATATAAGAATTATCCAAGTCTTTAGTGGAAGCATGGCTCCTACTAAGGATATAGAAACTCAACCATTCCTTCTAGGTGGTTGATATAATTCTTTATTAAAACTACATAGAGCAATATTGTTACATGAGATGTTGAATTTGGATTGTCTTGTAGTTAAACCATATGTTGTGACTCATTTTGAAACTATTTCCCTTTTGTTTCATCAACTTGTCCATATGCTTAGTTATTTAGCTTGTTCTCATAAAAGAGAATGATGGACAACTCCCAACATATAACCATTTCATGCTAGGTTGACGAAACCAACATTCAAAGACTATTCTTTAGAATGTTACACAACATAGAATTTTAACGTTTGAAGATCTTGAGTCCTTTTAACAATTAAAATTACAAACTTTTAATAATAGTCAAGTACTATTATTCTTTAGACAACTATAAACCAATCACATTCAAGTTTATATCCATTTTCACACCTCCCACTATTTCTCATGACTTTAATGAGAAATCATTTCATACATTCAAAATGTATAAAAGTGGAGTACATTGGTAGAAGACATTGTGTAGTAGCTTTAAAACATTTCAAGCTCATTTGTTTCAATCTTCACTAAGTTAATGTCTTGTTATTAAGTGACTAAAGTCTTTAAACATTTTATAGATTTAGACACTTCTTTCTTGGTTTAATCACTAACACAATTGACATTTTAAATCAATTTTAAAATTGCCCAATTAGTTGTTCAAAATTACTAATTGAATCAAGAGTGATCTTGATCATTGTGTTTCAAGTGATAACCATATAAGAAACGTTTTTCTTATTTCTTATGTCATTATAATGTGATATTCCTTTTCTTCAAGAAAGGATACTCTAGACTTTTGTCAATTCATATAGAACTCATAGGTAGACAAATGGAACCAAATCTAAAGATTCATTGTATCCTTTTATGTCCTACATGTGAGATCTATCCATAATTGATAAATCTAAAGTTTGGTTATCACATTACAATAAGTGATATAACTTTTGTATCTCATCTAGGATACAACAAGACAATTTTCAATTCATAATACTAGTTTAAGGAAATAGTATGTTAAAAAGGCATTCTTCACATTACATTAATATGATAATTCAAACATTCATAATGTTTAATACAAAAAGTATTAGCTCTATACATTTAGAGACTAATATAAATACCTTTATACATTTAGGCACTAATAGTGATCTTCCATCATATGAAGCCACATAATAAGTTCTTAACAAAATAAGAAAGTTTAAAGACTATCTTTAATGCCTAACAAACTTCCTAAGTAGTAAGCAAAAAACATAGTGGCCGAACCCTTCACCACATTTTCCTTGCTTGTTCATCTTCTACTTGGCTTCTCCACCTATATACAATTATACAAGTGATTAGCTCTTTATATCAAATATAAATATTTAGAAGATCTAACATTTAGAATTGAAGATAAGAACATAAACCATACCTTGTGGCTTGTCCTTAAGACTTGCAAGGTATAACCTGCAATTCCTCCTCCAATGCCCCTCCTTTCCTTAGTGGTGGCAAGTCCCTTTGGGCTCCTTTGCCTTCTTTTTCCTCACTCCTCCTTTCGGCTTAGGAGTGGGTGGCTTCTTCTCCTTCCCTTTGCCTTTGCCTTGCGGCTTGGCCTTGGAAGAGGATGGCTTGTTGTAGACTACTGCAGAAGTCCCTACAACGTTCTCTTTCTTCATAGTCTTCTCGGCAGTTACTAACATATTTAGTAACTCAGAGAGAGTACTATCCATCTTATTCATATTGTAGTTCATTACGAACTGCGCGAATGAATCAGAAAGAGAAGCCATTACGAAGTCCTGGGCCAATTCCCCGTCAAGTGGAGTACCAAGGTTCTCCAATTGTTCAATGAATCCTATCATCTTCAGTACATGTTGATGCACTGAAGCCCCCTTGACCATCTTGGTCTTCACAAGTTCACAAACAGTGCTAAAGCGACGGTTGTGCATCCCTTCACCATATAACTCCGTAAGATGGAGTATTATGGAAGATGCACTGTCCATGCCCTTGTGCTGTCTCTGTAGCTCCTCATTCATGGAAGCCAACAGATAGCACTTGGCTTGTGTGTCATCCTCAACGTGCTTGTCAAACTTAGCACGTTCATCCTCAGTAGCCTCAAGGCCGATAGGTATGTGAGGTGGAGCCTTGTCAAGTACGTAAACAATCTTCTCCAATGTTAGGAGAATCTTGACATTACGATACCACGATGGGAAATTGTGCCCCTCTAGGCAATGTTTGTCGAGTATTTTCACGAGTGTGCTTCCAACCATATCTAAATACATAAACAATAAAATAATTAGTTTGATTGTCGATTAAGTCAAATGATTCGGGTCTTTAAACCGAATGACACCACCCACCATTTTTGGCAAATTTCATATCCCTCAAGATGGAATCCGGGAGTTTTCAAAGAAAGGTCCTAGCGGGTTATGGGAGGCTCACTATTACCAAGCCCACCTCACGATGATACGATGTTGGCTAGCAAAAATAATAATGAGAGGGTACAATTACCCATTCACAACAACCTCTTGTGATTACCCATCTTTTTGGCCTCTAGAGAGCAATGCCTCACAATGATACGATGTTGGCATCATTTCTCTTAGTTAAGTTCTTTCCCACCATGCCGGTTTAGATAGGGGTTCAAGCATAACCTCACGATGATACAATGTTGGCCACACTCGTTGCCTACCTTAAACTCATCAAATGTTTTAAATAAACTCCTCCTAAGTATAAGCATGCACTTTGCACTCCCCCATGATAGGGTGAAGGCGATGTACAAGTCATAAACGATTGGAGCCTACCACGGTGGAAGGCCACGAAAAAGTGTTCAAAGCACTCTTACGCTTTCAACTTAATATTGTATGTTGGTTGAGGGATTTTAAGGTCTCATCAATTTTATTTATTTAATCATATTCAAATAAATAATGACCTATTACAACTACTAGCCCAAAGTTAATGAAATTAGTAGCATATGATATCCCCACTATTTGTTTTCATAAAACAAATCAATATCAAAACATTTTTCAAAATATTGGAGATATATATAACTACTAATTGTATTCATTATATTTTAGTAGCGTATGATACTTGACACACCCCGATCCAGAGGATCCAGGCGTGCTGGCCGTCACGTGAGCGTGACGTAACCATAAGTGCAACATGGAAGCGAAACAACAGCATACATAAGAAGGAATTCAAACCAAACTCTAGCAGAACAACCTACTAGAATAACAGGACGGGTTATAAAGCAAACAAGTGAATTCAGAGCATAGGTTTAAGTGCAGTCAAGTAGGACTAAAATAAAAATACATCACCCTCAGGTGAGTCCTACATGTCAAGAGTCTGTCAGAATGCCGGAAAAAGACCTCGAGAGCCACCAACTGCTAACTAGAACCTGGAGGGGCGCAAAACAAAATGAGTGGGTCAGTAAAATCAAATAGTTTTCCAAAATAGTTCAGTAAAAACAATTCTAACCCCTCACCGTAAAAAACCTGTATACTTTCCCAGAAAATAGTATATATACATATATATATACGCAACATCAAACTCAACTCAATTTCATCAACATAATATCTCAATAATGACATGCCATGCCCAAAATATGATCAGAATACATCAATATCAATCAGGTGAATGATAAATCAACCGGAGACCCTACAATGGTCCTGTACGGCTGATTCTAAAGCTCAACATCCAATCCAACCGGAGTCACCTCGGTGACCTGTACGGTTCAAATCTGCACGTCACTCAGAACTACATATAGTAGTCTGTATGATGACAGGTGTATAAATACGCTCTAGTGCTTCTCTCATCAATCATCAGCGCGCATAACTAAGGTCACCCACTAGTCGGAATCACATCTAGTGATCTGTACGGCTAGCATGTCGGAACCCTCACATGGTCTGTACGACATCCACCTACTTGGATCCATGACGAGCGTGCGGTGTGGTGAATAACAATATAAGCACTATCACCTAGGTGTAGGTCATGAGCTTTCAATGCAATCCATGATAAATAACTCAGCTGAAAATAAATAAACTCACCTGAGCGTCCACCGCGTCATTTCACATATATATATATGTTAATTATCAAACTAAATATCTCAACAGTTTCATGCATGGCAAATAGATTCATAATTTTCACATAAACGGATTTTCTGGGAAAAACAGTTGTATATAGGTAAATACAAAATCAAAATTGCCCACTCACTGATAAGTCGAGGGGTCGTAACCCCCGTGGCGTCCCTGGATGCGCTCGTCCTCGGGATATGTGTCACCTATATGCGAAACAACTATAAAAACGTTAATTTTAAACACATCACCAATAATTCGAAATAACTTCTCATACGATGCTCAAATTGGGTATATGAATATACCACATCGACCTACTCGACTTCACGGACGTCGCATAATTTTTAGAAAAATTTTTGGAGGTCCCACGCGCCCCCACGCGCCGTGGGTGGCACGGGTTCCACGCGCCCCCCACACGCACCTTCTTCCTCCTTGGCTCGCCGGACTGGTTTTTCCGGCGAGTTTTGAAACTCTTCGTTCTCCTTCGTTTTTCACCCATTTTCTTCGTATTTTATATCAAATTGAAGCCCCAAACATGAAGAATCACAATAGACTAGTTTAAGGCTCTAAAAACAACCAAATCTCACCGGAAAAATCCAAGCAAAACCGGCCAAAGTTGAACTCGACGATCCTGACGTCCAAAACTTCCAAACGAACGTCCCCGAGCTTCCTTAGGACCTCTTAAAGCTCACTATGAGCTTGGATTGTCCTAAAAATCAACCAACATAAAGTTCATGAATAGTGCCACATTCGGTCCTCGAGCTGCCAAATTAACAAAATCAATTTTTAATAAGCCAACTTACTTAAATATATATTTCTTCCAAAACTTGACTAATATTTGAACCAAAAATAAGGTCACATACATACGTACCTTAGTACCCACCAAGGGTAAAATCGTCCTTTCACGCTCCCGATATATAAATCCCGGGACGGGCTGTGACTGGTTCCTCGTCATATGTCAAATCCGGATTAATCTCTAACGGTTAAGGAGGGATCACATGAGAAGGATCAGAAATATAATGTCGAAGCATAGAGACGTGAAACACATTATGGACCTTAGATAACTCCGGGGGCAACTCCAACCGGTAGGCAACTTCACCAACTCTTTCAGTGATCACATAAGGTCCAATATATCTCGGACTTAGCTTCCCTCTTTTTCCAAATCGTACCACACCTCTCCAAGGTGACAATTTTAAAAAACCCAATCGCCCACATTATACACTCGATCAGTAGTATGTCGATCCGCTAAACTCTTCTGTCGATCCTGGGCTGCTTTCTGGTTTGACTTAATTACCTGAACATTTTGAGTAATCTCATCTACAATCTCTGGGCCTTCTAACACCCTTTCACCAACCTCAGACCAACATAATGGCGTTCGACACGCCCTACCATAAAGTGCCTCAAATGGTGACATACCAATGCTCGAGTGAAAACTGTTGTTGTAAGCAAACTCCATCAAGTCCAGACGATCATGCCAGGAATCACCAAATTGTAATACTGAAGATCTCAACATATCCTCCAACGTCTGAATAGTCCTCTCTGATTGCCCATCAGTTTGAGGATGATAAGTTGTGCTATAAAGCAATTGCGTACCAAGAGCTTCCTGAAAAGCCACCCAGAATTTATAAGTAAATCTTGGGTCTCGATCAGAAATAATGTTCACCGGAACTCCATGATACTTCACAATCTTCGTAATGAACAATTTAGCCAATTTATTCAGAGGATACTTTTCCCTCACTGGAATGAAATGCGCTGACTTGGTAAGTCGATCCACAATCACCCAAATACCATCGAATCCATTTCGTGTACGAGGAAGTTTATACACGAAATCCATGGTTATATTTTCCCATTTCCACTGGGGAACGGGAAGTGGCTGCATTCGCCCAAATGGCTTCTTCCTTTCTGCTTTAACTTGTTGGCAAATAATGCATCTACTCACATAGTCTGCAATTTCCCTTTTCATAACCGGCCAATAATAAAATGGTCGAATGGTATGATACATTTTAGTTCCTCCCGGATGCATCGCATAAGCTGAACAATGCGCTTCATCCAAAATTTCCTTCTTTAATTCCTCATTATTCGGAACATACATTCTATTTTCCTGCATAAGCATACCATCTGATTCCCGAATTCTGAGGTCTTTCTTTTTCCCTTCACTTCTTAATTGAACCAGCTCCTGAATTTCCTCATCCACCATCTGAGCTTCGAGTATACAATCAATCAAAACTGGCCTGACTTGAAAACTAGCAAGAAAGGCTCCACTTCGATCTTCCAACTCCAACCTTACTCCAGTTGCCCTTAGCTCAGCAAGAAGAGGAACACGGCTAGCATATAAGGCATTGAGTCTGCCTTGAGGTTTCCTACTCAGTGCATCCGCTACCACATTAGCACGACCCGGGTGATACTCAATAGTACAATCATAATCACTTAGCAATTCCATCCACCTTCGCTGACGAAGATTAAGATCATGCTGAGTAAATAGATACTGAAGACTCTTGTGATCAGTGAAGATCTTACATTTCTCACCATACAAATAATGCCTCCAAATCTTCAAAGCAAAAACAATTGCTGCCAATTCAAAATCGTGAGTAGGATAATTCCTTTCATGATTTTTCAATTGTCGAGAGGCATAGGCAATCACCTTATTATGCTGCATCAAAACACATCCCAAACCATTCAATGAAGCATCACTATAAATCTCAAAATTACCGCTATCATCAGGAAGTACCAATACTGGGGCATGAGTGAGGCAATATTTCAATTGCTGGAAACTTCGCTCACAATTCTCATCCCACTCAAATTTAACATCCTTCCTGGTCAACTTCGTTAACGGCAAAGCAATCATAGAGAAATCCTGAACAAACCGTCGATAATAACCTGCTAAACCAAGAAAACTTCGTACCTCAGTGACGGTTCGAGGTTGCTCCCAATTCTCCACTGCCGCTATCTTTTGAGGATCAACTTGGATTCCTTGAGCCGATACAACATGCCCCAAAAATGCCACTTCAGTCAACCAAAATTGACATTTACTGAACTTAGCATACAACTGATTCTCCCTCAATTTCTTTAATACCAAGTTCAGATGTCGAATATGATCTGCTTTAGATTTAGAATATACCAGAATATCATCAATAAAAACAATAACGAATTTATCAAGATACTGCTGGAATACCTCATTCATCAATCTCATGAAAGCTGCAGGTGCATTAGTCAACCCAAATGGCATAACTCGAAATTCATAATGTCCGTAACGGGTTCGGAAAGCTGTCTTAGGTACATCTTCCTCTTTAATTTTCAACTGATAATAACCGGATCTCAAATCAATCTTAGAGAAGACACACGCACCTTTCAGCTGATCAAACAAATCATCGATGCGAGGCAATGGATAACGGTTTTTAATCGTTACCCGGTTCAATTGCCTATAGTCAATGCATAACCTCAGAGTTCCATCTTTCTTCCTCATAAACAATACTAGAGCACCCCAAGGTGACGAACTAGGCTGAATGAAACCCTTATCAAGTAATTCTTGCAACTGAATTTTCAATTCTCTCAACTCAGCAGGAGCCATTCTATAAGGAGTTAGGGATATAGGGTCAGTACCTGGAAGCAAATCAATAGAGAATTCCACCTCTCTGTCTGGCGGCAGCCCCGGCAAATCATCAGGAAATACATCAGGATAATGCCTGACCACACCAACTTCCTCTATACTGGTAGGAACAACATCATTTAATACCACATGTGCCAAATATCCCTGACAACCCTTCGATAATAATTTCCTCGCTCTTATGGCAGAAATAACGCCATATCTCACCCCACCTCTTTCGCCTATAAAAGTAACCTCGGGTAGTCCAGGGCGATAAAAAGTAACTGATTTACCATAACAATCAATATGGGCACGATTATAATGCAACCAATCAGCTCCTAGAATCACATCAAAATCCACAATATCTAACGGAATAAGATCAATTGGCATAACTATGCCCTCTACCATCACTGGACACCAAAGATACACACTATCAACATAACATTTATCTCCTCTAGGCATGGAAAACTCTAAATCAAATCCTAGAGGTGAAGGGTGAGGTTGGGTCATTTGAGCAAACGTACGAGAAATCACAGAGTGCGTAGCACCACAATCAATCAAAACCTTAGCAAAATGACCAAGAATATTTAACGTACCCATGATCAAGTCGGGATGGTTTTGAGCCTCTTGCAATGAAATATGATTAACTCACCCCTGAGCTTGCTGTCGTCCACCACGACCTCTACTGCCTTGATTACCTCGCCCCTGGGGAGCACGTCCCTGGCCTAACTGACTAGGCTGCCTCGATGATCCTGCACCACCAGTAGCAACTTCCCCCTGACGGGGCTGACCTCCTTGATGCCACTGAGATCCACCAGCTAGCATAGATGAATAAGAAGAATAACCCCCAAAGTCCTGAGAATACCCTGTCTGAGAATAAGGCTCATGGGGATACTGATAAGGTCCGGGAGCATACGGAGCAGCATTTCCCTGGTAGTGGTAGGCACCACCATGACTCGACTGGCCATAACCGCCTGATCCAAAGCTCTGCTGAATCGGCGCTGGAGGTGGCATAGTGGTCTGCTGCGGTCTCTGCTGACCCTGGGGACACTGAGAAGCCCGATGTCCCATTTTCCCACAAGTAAAACAAGCACCACTACCTCTCCTACACTCACCATGATGACGAAAATTACAGCGGCGGCACCATGGAGCGCCAGAACCACCAGCACCACCAGAATCCCTCTGCCTCTGAAATCTAGGCCCACCAGAAAATCTACCACCACCTCTCCTCGGGCCAGTAACACTAAATCCACCACTAGAAGAACTCAAACTTGCTCCACTCTTCTTAAAATTCTGAGTCTTGCGAGGTCCCGGAATAGTAATACCCTTACCTTTATCATCATTTTTCTGACCGTCATTCTTGTCATCGTCATCGTCACTCTCACTGGGAAGATTATCAGAGTCCTCCATCCTGACCAAAATCTCGAAAAACTCATGGTAATCGGCGCAGGGAAGTGCACTGGCAAAAGTACGCCACTTCTTCTTAGATCCCAACTTGAAACGTGGAAGCATCTCTCCCTGATTACCAGCTGTATCAGGGTCATAACGAGACAAATCAGTAAACTTTTTGTAGTACTCATGAGCTGTCATATTCTTCTGTTTCAATCGAGTGAATTCCTGTTTCTTGCGATCAATATACTCTGGGGGAACAAATCTTTTCTTGAAATTATCTTTAAATACTTCCCAATCAGATGCCATATATGGGGACATAAACTGCGTCTGATTCCTCCACCAACCTGCCGGCTCTCGACCCAAAAACCAGGTAGTGGTCTCAACCCACCTATCAGCCGGAAAGTTCCCCTGACTTTGCATTACCTGAAACGTCTTTTCAATATGATCTAGCCATTTCTCTGCCCCCTCGTGACCTTCATCACCCATAAAGCGATCCAATTTCAAATTGTACATGGTCTCCAGGGGTGTCCTCTGAGGTGGGGGAGGAGGACGAATCACATTCTGGAAAGCCTGAGCCATTGCTTCCCCCAACTGAGTAATATCAGGAAAATTAGGATCAGGAGTACGGCGGGACTCCCTACGCTCTCTACGAGGCGGCATAATTCTGACAGAAAACATTAAAAGATCATTAAAGCATTAACAATTATACAGGACTGCAACCTAAGCTCTGATACCAAACTGGCACACCCCGATCCAGAGGATCCAGGCGTGCTGGCCGTCACGTGAGCGTGACGTAACCATAAGTGCGACACGGAAGCGAAACAACAGCATACATCAGAAGGAATTCAAACCAAACTCTAGCAGAACAACCTACTAGAATAACAGGACGGGTTATAAAGCAAACAAGTGAATTCAGAGCATAGGTTTAAGTGCAGTCAAGTAGGACTAAAATAAAAATACATCACCCTCAGGTGAGTCCTACATGTCAAGAGTCTGTCAGAATGCCGGAAAAAGACCTCGAGAGCCACCAACTGCTAACTAGAACCTGGAGGGGCGCAAAACAAAATGAGTGGGTCAGTAAAATCAAATAGTTTTCCAAAACAGTTCAGTAAAAACAATTCTAACCCCTCACCGTAAAAAAACCTGTATAATTTCCCAGAAAATAGTATATATACATATATATATACGCAACATCAAACTCAACTCAATTTCATCAACATAATATCTCAATAATGACATGCCATGCCCAAAATATGATCAGAATACATCAATATCAATCAGGTGAATGATAAATCAACCGGAGACCCTACAATGGTCATGTAAGGCTAATTCTAAAGCTCAACATCCAATCCAACCGGAGTCACCTCGGTGACCTGTACGGTTCAACTCTGCACATCACTCGGAACTACATATAGTAGTATGTACGATGACAGGTGTATAAATACGCTCTAGTGCTTCTCTCATCAATCATCAACGCGCATAACTAAGGTCACCCACTAGTCGGAATCACATCTAGTGATCTGTACGGCTAGCATGTCGGAACCCTCACATGGTCTGTACGACATCCACCTACTTGGATCCATGACGAGCGTGCGGTGTGGTGAATAACAATATAAGCACTATCACCTAGGTGCAGGTCATGAGCTTTCAATGCAATCCATGATAAATAACTCAGCTGAAAATAAATAAACTCACCTGAGCGTCCACCGCGTCATTTCACATATATATATATGTTAATTATCAACCTAAATATCTCAACAGTTTCATGCATGGCAAATAGATTCATAATTTTCACATAAACGGATTTTCTGGGAAAAACAGTTGTATATAGGTAAATACGAAATCAAAACTGCCCACTCACTGATAAGTCGAGGGGTCGTAACCCCCGTGGCGTCCCTGGATGCGCTCGTCCTCGGGATACGTGTCACCTATATGCAAAACAACTATAAAAACGTTAATTTTAAACACATCACCAATAATTCGAAATAACTTCTCATACGATGCTCAAATTGGTTATATGAATATACTACATCGACCTACTCGACGTCACGGACGTCGCATAATGTTTAGAAAATTTTTTGGAGGTCCCACGCGCCCCCACGCGCCGTGGGTGGCACGGGTCCACGCGCCTCCCACGCGCACCTTCTTCCTCCTTGGCTCGCCGGACTGGTTTTTCCGGCGAGTTTTGAAACTCTTCGTTCTCCTTCGTTTTTCACCCATTTTCTTCGTATTTTATATCAAATTGAAGCCCCAAACATGAAGAATCACAATAGACTAGTTTAAGGCTCTAAAAACAACCAAATCTCACCGGAAAAATCCAAGCAAAACCGGCCAAAGTTGAACTCGACGATCCTGACGTCCAAAACTTCCAAACGAACGTCCCCGAGCTTCCTTAGGACCTCCTAAAGCTCACTATGAGCTTGGATTGTCCTAAAAATCAACCAACATAAAGTTCATGAATAGTGCCACATTCGGTCCTCGAGTTTTGAACGTGAAAACGAAGGATTTCTTACCTGAAAATGGTATCTTTGAGTTCGTAGGACACTCACGAACACGATGATACTAATCTCCACGTCGATCCATGAAGTTTGGGTTGGATTTGGGTATCGTCCGTACGGTTTGGGTGAGAGAGAGTGAGAGAGGGTGTCGTGAGGGAGGAGAGAGAGAGAGGCTACGGGATGAGGAGAGAGAGAAAGGGGTTTTTGATATCCAACTCAATCCACACCATCCAAATAATCTCTAACCAAATTAACAAAATCAATTTTTAATAAGCCAACTTACTTAAATATATATTTCTTCCAAAACTTGACTAATATTTGAACCAAAAATAAGGTCACATACATACGTACCTTAGTACCCGCCAAGGGTAAAATCGTCCTTTCACGCTCCCGATATATAAATCCCGGGACGGGCTGTGACAATACTCCCACTATTTGTTTTAAGAAAAACAAATCAATATCAAAAACGAATTTTCAAATATTGGAAGTAACTACTACTACTAAGGTTTTTGCATTCCTTTGAAATTGTACTTTATAGTTATCTTAGGCTCTTGGATGACTATGGACTTATTAGGTTATTGCAACAACGAGCCAACATTGTTGAATATAAACTCGGGGAGGTTGTGTCAATTTAATTACGTGCTTTTCAATCCAATTAAAACATTTTCATTGAGCCATTAGAAATGAAAGACAATCATTCATTGCTAATTAGGGCATTGGACCCATTTAATCTTTAATCTCATGTCAAAAACCTTCTTTTAGTTATGTCTCCTTACCAATAGTTAAAGAAACTCTAGTCTAGCACTAGAGGGAATCAACTAACTAAAAGAGATTGAGAAATAATAAGAATTACAAACCGATTTGTACAAATTCCTACAAATTACACATACTAAGAGGGAGAGATAGATTAATATCAAATGTGACAAGGTCCAATAAAAAACAGTAATTAAAACACATTCCCAAGGTTCAAACAATTTGATTTTAGCGCCTCATCTCATAGCTCAATTATCGTTTAAGGCATAAGTCCATAGTCACCCTTTTCTAACTACTTAATCACATTAAATAATCAAAATGGAATGCAACATGAACATTTAGATTTAGTGCATATGGGCATAATAGTATTATAAGTTTAAACAACTAACAAAATTAAAATCAAATATTTTAACTTTCTAGTTAGTAGGGGCCTAAATGAAAATAAGAAAAAGTTAGGGGTCAAACCGTAAATACTCAAAAGTATAAAATATCTTTTTCCAAATTACAAAAACCCCCCCAAGTGGATAAATCCACTAGGGTGGCCGGCCACATTAAGGGGAGATGGGAAGTCTCACCCATCTTGTTTTAATTCAATGCAAAGTAGAAAAATCCAAATTTACTTATCACTTGGTTTTGGCATTAAAACTTAGGTGAAAAGGATTGATGGAAATTTCCTAGTCAAGTCTAGGATTTAATAAATTTTTGGGAAGGCTATGGATGATAAATATATCATCCAAAACCATAAAACAATTTATGAAAACCAAATAAAACCATTTTCACCAAAAACAAACCATGAACACCAAGAACAAAACCATTAACATATTTTCAAGATTTGTGTATTATTGGTGATTTTTCAAACCCAAAAACTAAAGTGACAAGGACTCTACTTTCTAGCTTTAAAATGATGTGTGAGTGTCTTACAATAAAACACAAACACATGCCCAAAAACCACCTTAATGCCGTGCCTACCACAAGGAACAAAACCCCAAATTTTGTTCATAACTTACTCTTCATTCATGCATCTAAAACACCTTTTTACATGCATATCTTTTTCAACTCTTGATTTATATTTTTCAACCATTGAAAAACAAAAGATAAACATACTTTAAATGAAGAAATAATATGTCAAACTAGTTCAAAAACTCAATTTTCATTCATGCATACAAAACATCTTTTGCATACATATCTTTCTCAACTATTGACTAACATTTTTCAACTATTGAAAAAACAAAAGATAAACTTATTTTGAATGAAGCAATAATTATGTCATACATAATATTAATACCCATATGCATAAAATCCAAAAGGACACATTATACATAAACCTTTGGCTCTGATACCACTTGAAGGGAAAAATATGAGTTTAACACATGGGATTTCTAAATGACTAGCATGCATATACAATTCAAAATTTATATACATGAGCAACGGAAGCAATTTATCAAATAATATCAAAGCTATAGTCATGCAAATCCACTTCAAGGTTCATAGGTTTATATATAATGCATCTAAAACATTCAAGTAAAGAACTAAGTGAAAGTATAGATCTATACCTCTTGATCTTGATTTTAGACCAAGGATGGACCACTTCCAAGCCCTTTGCTCCTTGAAGTCCTTGAGCCTAGCCTCCCTCCTTGCCTCCTCCACATTGTTAGTAAGAGTGCTCCAAGGTTCTCCTTTAGCCTCCAAGGGAGAAGACCTCTAAATATCCACACCCACTAGTGTAATGAGATGGATGGAGGAATAACCAAAAGGGTGAAAGATTGTTAGCTAAATCACCCTCAAGGTGGCCGGCCTTTTGTGGTTTTAGAGAGATGTTTCTTTTGCCTCTTTGTTGTTTTAAAACATACAAAAAACCCTAAGGATTAAATCTCTATAAAGTTCCTTATATAGACAAAAAGAAATCTAGTCAACAACTTGACTAAATATATCTCCCTCTCCACTTTAAAGGGCCGGCCCCTTTGTGTTGGTTTGGGCTTTGGGCTTTTATTTATTTCTAGTTATCCAATGCTTGAATAAAAGCCCAATGGGTTTAGGCCCAATGGGCCCAATTAAACCCGAACGTTTCTTTAAGCCCAAAACGATCTTTTATCGCTTTTATGATTTCTTTAGACTTTCTAAATTAATCACAACACTTAATTAATCCAATTAATTATTTCCATCATCCATTAATTACTCACTACAAGAGTGTATCGGTGTACAATCATTTTAGGTTCTAATTAGCAAGGCAATGAGGTGATTGACATCAATCCAATTGATTATATTTAATCCAATTACTTAGTGAATTAAAACTTCCTTTTAATTCACCTTTCTTCTTTGATGACTACATTTAATCATCTAGAAGAACTCACAAGCTATGAGTGACATCTAACCATATGTCATAGCTACCCAAGCTAATGTAGAAGTTGTTCGGAGAACCTATTCAGTTGGAATTACAATGTAATTCGATCCTTCTCTAAAACAATACTCTCAATCACATTACTAGGGTATGGATATATTATGTCAAACCCCTAATGTGATTATTCCTTCTTATATGATTCAATTGAGTCGTATAGGAACGCTTTCCTTTATTACGCTCGATACTTCGGCCGAAGATTCCCGAATCATATCTTAGAGTATTCTTCCTCTCTTATCGAGGATTAGAGATTCCTTGTTGCGCATTCACTTGCCTTCATGACTAAATGGCTTAACCCCAATCATGCCGTGGACATCCGCGAATGGGGTGACTTTGACACAATCAAAGATTAAGTACTTAGCCACAAGACAACGACGATGCCTCAGGTCAAAGGACTACTTACATTATTCCAACCATTAGAGTTACTTGCTTGACATGTGAGTAGACCTCCATGCAAGTACTCTCGTTCGATTGTGTTCAGTGAACTCATTCCCTTAATGAGCACGTACATACTTGTCTTAGTGTCACTACACAAATGGGATGAGACTTTCCATTCTTCCATTTGAAGCGGACACAGTATGTACCGGTCTAAGCATTGTCAGTATCCCTCCGACAATCCAATGACCAGGAACCTTTTGGACATAATGGTTATGTGAAGAAAGTCTCTGTAGTCTAACATCATTAGATTACTTCTTCAATCGATCCATTGTCCATGGATTCATTAATTAGGACATATATCGTTTATTGAGATAGTCCTAATTAGTATCTTTGCCATTTGATGTATAAGAGTCATCCATACATCGATTCATTTGTCCTGAAAGGTTTCTTCCAAAGATTGACTTTCAGGGCATATTTCCAACACAGACCCTGACCCTGCACAACCGACTACCGAAGCTAACTCTAATGACTTTTTATTGTAGTTTTTTTTTTAATTAAACATTCGTACTTTTAAACATTTTCCCAGCTTGTATGTGTTGATGCAAATTTCTTCCTCCTTGTTCTTGAACAAAATTGCACCTACAAAACAAATAGCACCTTAGGTCAAGGCTAAGAGCCTCACACGCCCACGATGAATTGGGGGAGGGGGGCTTTGGCCGAAGAACCTTCGATGCCAAAGTTAGAATGTTGAGGGAAAATGAAGGTGTTTATATAGGGGTGTGGCCGGCCCCTTTGGGAGGATGGGAACCTGCCACTTGGTTAGTTTTTTGGGTGAGATTCATGATTTGTTAGCTAATTAATAAATTAATTGAGTAATAAATCAATTAATTAGCTAATTAATATAATTAAAAATGAATGATTTGGAGGTTACCTTATGGAGAAGATTTGATGAGGATGGATGAAATGGTTTTTGAATAAATACCTATTTTGGGCACTTTTGACTTGATTGAGGGATGATTGCCCGGTGTGCCTCTAAGGTAATTTTGTCTTTTTAACCCAAAAATCCACGTGTCGTCTCCATATTTTTCTTAATTATTTTGGGCCCCACAAATGCCCTCACACCTGTTGCACTGCTTGCAGGAAAGGGCAGTAGGTGTAGAGATTTTCTTGCTTTAGGAAACTTAGGATTATTTCCTATTTTGATGTAGATTCCCTCTTTAATTGGAAATTAGATCCTTATAGGAAAGGGAAATAAATTACTTCTAAAGTTTATTTAAGTCTACCTTAAGTAGATGATTAAATCAACTTCAGAAGGCAATTTATTCTACCCTACAAGAGAGAAAAAAACTAGAGGATATTTGTTCCCCCTTCCCTAGCAATCTTCTACACTTGCTCGTGCAAAGGATCGTCTTTCGTTGCTTTCTTCGTCTTCTCTGTACCGCACCGAGGTAAGAAAAATTTAATTTTCTTTGTCTTCTTCTTAGTTAGTGTTGTCACTAGGCAACCGTCAGGGTGGTATGGCACGTCGGCTAGCAAAGGTCCAAGAGTCGGCTTGGTATGGGCCAAGGACAGTTGTGCGGTTGGGGCCGCGAATTGTGGCTATGGGGTGCAATGCTAGGCGAATCGCATAGCTGATGTCATTTGGGCTATTGGACCTGTCGAGGCTATGATGGTGATTGAGATAAATTAAGAGATTACAAGACTCGTGGGCTGCTGGAATGCTGGGCAGGCAGGCCTCCTGCTGAGTACCGTGAGAAAAATAAAGGAAAAACTAGTATGGATTAAGCTCTCATGCTGAGTACTGCGAATGACGTTGGCTGCATCCACCTTAATCCTATTCTTGAGAGATGAGATGAATAAGATTAAGGCGGATGCATTGGCTGATCAGATCGTTATTATGGATCAGCTACAAGTGAAGGTGGGAAAAAGAGATCTTCCCCGCCTGCTCAAGAGATATCAGTTGAGAAAACACCGAAGACTTCTTCCACTGCTCGCGATGGTTTGCCAGCTCCTCCCAAGCTTGTGAATGACTTGACTTCTTCCAAGGGGATGAAAGATGGGGTTGCTAGATTTGAGCCAATGACTTCTACCATGCCAAAGATGGCTAGTTTGATTACTAATAGGGTTGCTCAGCGTAGAGGTTGTGGCGTGCCCTTAGTGTAGAAACCAGTACCAAGGCATCCGTTGGGAGCTAAGTTTGGTTCACCTTTTGAGAGGCTTGCTAATATGATGAGTGATAAAGTAGACTCAGCTGCTAAAGGGGCACCAAGGCCTACTTCTCCTCCTGCTAAGATTGATTTGCCTGCTAGGAAGGAGGAGACTGTTAGCGTAGGCAGTTGTGAGAAATTCACTAAACCTGCTTATGGGGAGGTTGTTAAGATCTGTGCGCTTTTGAAACCAAATCTGCTTGAAGACATGGACGCTTGTGCCAAGTTTGTCGATGGCATTAGAGGGGTTGTTTGCCCAAGTTCCTTTGCGAAGCATACAACCGAGTATTGAAAGATTGCTCTACTTACCATGATGCAGAAGACAACTATTATCACGGCCGAGTCTATGGTTCTTAACCAAGAGGATACCAAGGCTGTTAAGGAGATGACAAAAGTTGTGGTAGCCGAAGCTTATTCTTCTACTAAGAATATCAAGAGGTTGGAACCGGAGCTCGCCGCTTTCAAGGGGTCTAATATCAGACCCCATTTCTCTGTAGCTTGAGACTGCTTGCCAAGAGATCGTTGACTTGAAGACTAGGCTTGATGCGATCCAAGTTGAGTATGAAAATGCAGAGAAGAAGATTTGATTTTACATACCTCATATTCAAGATCTTGAAAGTGCCATTTCTGAGCTTCGTTCCGCTACTTATGCAAAGGATGAAAAGTTGATTGTTGCTTATAATCAAGTGATCCACTTCAAGATGGTCATTGATAGGCTTAAACCATAAGCATTGGAACTCCATGAAGGAAATTTTGTGAAAAAACATGTTCATTTAAGCAACATCTATAGCATGCAATTTACAATTAAAAGGCGGAATCATGCTTGTATGCACTTAAAAACAAAACATTAACCATGAAATTCAAAGCATAGTAGATTGGTGAACCTTGACTCAACTTAAAACAACATTTGTTAGTTGAGAAATTATACCTTTGTAGATTCCTCTTTGCATAAGCAAAGGCTAATCACCCAAAGAGAGGGCCTCCATTCCTTGCATCTTAGATCTATGGATTTGGATGGATGAAATGGTTCTCCAAGTTCCCAAAATTAAGAACCTCTAAGTCTCTTCACCAAGGTTAGATTGGAGAAGAAATGAGTGACCTTGGAGTAGTAGGATTGCTAGCTAAACCCTCCAAGGAGGCCGGCCACTTTAGAGAGAAATGAGAGCTTATGTTCTCATCCTTTCCCCAAAAGAAAACCCTAAATGAATTTTGGCTATAAAGTCATATTTATACCTTAATTCATTGGAGTGGCAAACTTATAAATTAGTCCAAAACTCACTCCATCTCTAAATGGCCGGCCTTAGGGTATTATTGGGCTATTTGGGCCTTTGTGAATCATTATTCATTAAGTTGTCATACAACTTAAGTCAATGGGCTTGACGTTCGAAGCCCATTGGGCCTTAAGGTCCAAAACTATCCCGAGGTCTTTAATGAACTTATTCGTTTGATTAATTAACATATTAATTAATCCTTGCCATAAATAATTAAACCATTTAATTATTCTTACTCATCTCCATTGTTTCTTCAATCTCCACCTTACACGGTGTACGATCCATTAGGTTCCTTTTAGCGAGGCAGTGGGCGATTAAAACCATTTCAAATCGATTGTGAATTGAAACTTACTTTCAATTCTCCCTTTAGTGATTATACACGTTTAGGGCTTCCACAAACCATGAGTGATACCTAGCAGCATATCATGATTACCCAAGCTAATCATAAGAGGTGGAGAACCTATTCAGTTTAGGATTACAAATGCAATACGGTCTTTCTCTAATACAATACTCTTGACCACATTTTTTGGTTTGATAATTTATTCATGTCTACTATCCAATGTGATTCGTGTGCTTATATGATTTCCTTGAATGTGATTTGGAACGACTTCCTAAATCTCATTCATACTCTGGCCAGAGATTCTTAATCATATCATAGAGTATTCTCCCCCAAACGGTTTGAAGGTTAGAGATCCCTTGTTGCGCATTCACTTGCCTCCATGGCTAAGTGGCTTAACCCCGACGATGCTGTGGACACCCGCGGATGGGGTGACTATGACATAATCAAAGATCAAGTACCTAACCACAAGACAACTATGATGCCTCAGGTCAAAGGACTACTTTGCATTATCCCAACCATGAGTTCTCATGTGACATGAATATGAGAACTCTTCGTTGATCGTGTTCAGTGAACTCATTCTCTATTGAGCACCTACGTACTTGTCTTGATGTCACACACACCAATGACTCGAGACTAGTCACTCTCCCTGAGAGAAGACACAGCACGTACTAATCTTAACGGACTGTCCATGCCCAATTGGTAATCCTATGATCAGGAACGTTTAGGATGTGTCTACGAAAGAATGGTCTCATGAATCAAACTTCTTTAGATCGCATTCTCCCACTCACATATTCCTTGGACTTATTGTTTAAGCGTATAACATTTATATGAGACGGCTCAAACAATAATCTTTGCCCTTGATATTAAACTAGATTAGTTTAACATGTGAAATGTCCATAAAGTATCATCATATGATTGGTTTTAGGGCACATTTCCAACAATCTCCCTCTTGCACTAGAGCCAATCAGCTTGGTCATAGTGATGATACCTCTTCTGTAGTCATTTCATAAATGGCTGAGTAGTAGGCCTAGACAATGGATATCTATATGTTATCCATAGAGGCAACCTTGAGAATAACGACGTCACCATTATACATGATTCTTAATCATGTGGTTCAGTCTCTCATTTGAGTTCGGATCTTGATGAGACCTTGATTCCCTGGCTTGAGCTATCGCCCCATTAGTGTCGCAGTGTCGGTACACTAGAGACACTTTCTGGTTGGAACCGAATAGAGAGTTCATAAATGAACTTTCCCATCCAAACAACATTATTGTAAGCTTCTATATGGCAATATATTTCGCATTCATAATGGAACACACTAAAGTCATTACTTTTAATGTTTCCATCCAAATATCTCTTTAGTCATAATAAAGAGATATCTGATTATCTCTTCATTCATAATGAAGAAACATCCAATGATGGATTAGATTATAATCTAATATATTTACGCTTCCTTTACGTTACTCTAATTCTTCCACATTCTTGAGGAATCCATCCTTTAGTATTTCTTAAATACTTAAAGACTCACTTGACAGTTGCCATGGTTCTGATCCTGGGCTTGCACTGATATCGTCTTGTACCTTTCTAGGTACAACTCATATCAATGTTTTCATACAATATGAAATACATAAATCACCTTTCTGCGTATGCATAAAGGATTCTATTTACGCATTATTTCTTTGGGAGTCAAAGGGTACGTTCCCTTTGAGAAGGGCAACTTGCTAGTCTCACTAGAGTCGTCCTTCTAATTGAAGTTTATCATCATATGAGAAACTTCCTAGCATCTCTTGTCTATTATTAGGGATTGATATAATCGAATTATATCTTGAAATATATCATTATAGATTTATATCCCATGTATTTAGACTATATCTCCCATATACATTCTATTGTTATAGAATGTTTAAAGTCATAACTTTAACGAAGAAGTATTCTTTTCATTTCCAAAATTAATATATCATATATGTGTATATATATATATTTAAATTTAGGAATATGATTAACTCCCACTAATCTTTTGTAAACCTAGTAAACAAAAGATTTATTCACATCTTTATGAGAAATCAAACGATTTGATCTTTCTCTCATAAGACGCTTATAGCTCCCACTAGCTTGCTAAGATCCATGATGGATGGATCTCTACAACTTACATGTCTTGTGATTCATAGTTTTAGACATATATTATCAAGACTATCTTAATAATGGTTTCGGAAACCCATATTATGTCCAAACATTGAATCACCATTTAGTTGTAGCTAGCAATCTTCGAATTAATTGAAACCAAGACTACGTTAAAGATGGTTTCTTCCAAGTCAACCAATCTCTTTAATTGTAGTCACCTTAAGCTACCAATTAGCTATGGAGGTTTCATTATTTCGGGTCAAATGGTACTTTACCATTTCCTTGAGTATATATCGTATATACACTCAATGTAGTCATAAGGATTTTCATTCTTATTTCTTTCGAATTAAGAGGTGCAACTCTATGACATAGTCATAAAGTTCAAACCATTCAACTGAGACGGTTTATAAATCCTTCTCGACTACCTTGGAGCTTGTGGTGTAGGAACTAGGTTGTTATATTTGTTGATTATTATCTTGTCTCTCAAAGAACCCATTCTTTGAGTTCTATCTCTTGTTCATTTGCGCTATCTTAGGCAAATCCTAGTGTAGGATTACAATGAACTACCCAACAAACAACATTTGTTAGTTGGTTTATAGAAGTGATATCCAAATGTTAATTTAAGGATATCCACAAGATAATTCTCAAACAAATATTGCTTATTAGCACACAACCCCAAATCTTAACATGATTAAGATTTGTCTTTCTTTCCAACTACATCTTATGGAGTCATGAAAATTTTGGAAGATCTTCTAATTGACAATCATATTGTCTTAGAAGTATATATCCTATATATGGGTAATTGATAACATCCAACGAATTAAATCTTATTCAAGTTCATTCTTCTCCTAATGGAGAAATCCATTATCTTTTGATGCTTCTTTCCTTGATATTTTTCAAGGAAACTGTTCTAAAGTGTTATCTTTCCTTGGATCAAATCTAAGGAGGCAAATACTTTAGACGTCTTACTCATCAACTTACATTTCTTGAATTCTTTGAAACCTTTTGCAAAGTATTTGGACTTGTGTTTATTCAAAATAAACTATAGTCCAACTGAGAGTGATCTTCAGTGAATGTCATACAACATGAGTAGTATTATGTTATGGACAAGTGCCACTAACATCTAAGTGAATTAACCTCAACAACTTTGTGATTCTTTCTTCTTTCCAAAAGAATAAAGATTCGAACATTTCGCCTCTATACAATTTTAATAAGAAGGTGTTGGATCCGGATCTAACGATCCAAAGCATCCATCTACGACCAACTCGTATTTTATGTTTTTGAGGTATCACAACTCAATTGGGATTAGTCACTACCTTGCAACCTTTTGGGTTTCAAGCATCGTTATATTCTAAACAGTTAACACTACCATATCATCTCTACTATAGAGATAATTAATTAGATTACAATAATCTAATCATTCATTAATAAAGAACAATGCTTTGTCAAACAAAACATTTATCCATTTAACATATGGAATTAAGTTCCTTTATTCAATTGGAATGTAAAGACAATCTTTGTTTTTCCATTTTCTTTGGTAGTTCATATGAGGAAGTAAGTACTAACTGCTTTCGCATAGATCTATATTTTATTCACGTTTCGAATGTGAAGTACTTTCCCTTCTCTCATTAATCTTCTACTTCTTATTAGCCACACTTTTACAACGATTGTAAAACATAGTTACTAATACGGAATCAAGCATTCAAGTAGAAGAACCAACTGTTTTGAACTATTCAAGAACAATTTACAACACCTTCGAAAGGTGTGTTCTTGACACTTGCAAGACATTTCTTGCAAATACCCCTTCCAATGTCCATCCTTTCATAAAGAAAGTTTGTTCCCTTGGAGTTATTTTGCTTTCTTCTTTTGACTTCTCCTTTGTCTACAATAGTCATGGTCCCTAAACTACCACTGTCTCTCTTGAAACTTATTTCAATTGTGTTATACACATCAAACGATTTGGAGAGCCTGTGGTTATTGTTCACTATATAGTTTACAATAAACTTAGTGAACCATTTGGATAGGGACACAAAGGTGAAGTCCTTGCCTAGTTTCCATTTCTAGAAGTGGTTTAACACTTCAACACTCAATGATTTAAAATCATCATAAGTCCATGTCGATGGACTATTTTCGTCAACCAACCATTATGTTCTAAACATAATTGAAAACTTTCAAGAGTTGTTCAAGGCAACTCTCATTTCTTCATACAACAATTTGAAGTGAAGAATTAAGGCACATAAAGTGTCCATGCCCTTGTGCTTTCTTCTCAAGTTCTTTATTCATTTAACAAAGAAACAAGCACTAGTGTTGATAGGAGCATATTTATGCGCCTTAGTTTAGCTTGTTCTTGTGCATTTATAGTGTTTTTGCTTAGTAAAGTAGTCTTTTAAGCTAGTTTTATGTGTTTTCAGGTTCTAAGGGCAAAGTATGCAAAAGGATGCATTTTGGAGCCTTTTGGAGCAAAGTTGAGCTCGGAATGAATGTCATATGCTTGGAGCCAAAAGGATGGACGAAATTGAAGATTTGAAGATGATGTTTCCTACTTGAACAAGGTTTGCTAGTCGAAGTAGGAAAGCGCCTAAGTGAAGATGGAATCCTAGTTGAATTAGGATTCCTAGTCAAAATGGGTTTCCTAGTTGAATTAGGATTCCTTGAAGATGAAGATTCCTACTCAAACAAGGTTTCCTACTTGAAGTAGGAAAGTTAAATCCAAATGGCATCAAGTTTCAGCAACAAAGAAGTTTTCCAAGTCCAAGAAGGAAAAGGAATCCAAGATGAAGAAGGAGAAGAATTCCAAGTCAAGGGAGGATTGAGACATGTTTTCCTAATGCTAGAAGGACTCCTAAGTGTTGTAGGACACAAATGAGAAGTTTCTAGAAAGTTTACATCCTTGCCGTGGGTTTCATGCAATTCCTATTAGTTTTGGGGCTTTCTAGAAGCCCTATCCCTAATCCCTACATTGGTGCCGCACCCTAGCTTCTAGAAATCTGATTTCCTTGCCTTGCAAGGCTTTCTAGAAGCCTTATCCACCTTATCCTATCCCTGCCGCACCTAGGACCCCTTTTCCCTTGCAAAATCTGATTGTTTAGACCTATTTCCTTGTGGATTTGGGTTATCCAAGTCCATATCTGATTACCCTAGGGTTTTAAGTGCCTATATATACTCCTATTAACCCCTAAACCAGATCACCACTCACCACAATTCACAATTCACTCCAGAAATTCGTCCAAACTCTCTCCACATCTTTGCCGCACCATTCCCTTCCCCTAAACACTACTACATCCCTCCATAACCATGCATCCATACACCTAAGGTCCTAAACCTGTCCCTAGACCCTTGCCGCACCAAGGAGGAGAAGAAGGAAGCTCGGAAGTTCATGCAATTCAAGTTCGCGTCGCTGAAATTTCTAGGTGTTTCTTTTCCTTTGATTTCAATGTTTAAATTCAATTCTCTTTGTTTTGTGCGTATGAGGAACTAAACCTCCCCTTGGCTAGGGGGGGATTCGAAATACATGTTTGTGCTTGCGTTATGATTTGATTACTTCTAATTGCGTTTCATAAGTTGTGAATTCAATTTACTTATCTATGTGAATTACATTGATTTGTGTGTGTTGGTTGAGAGTGCACACTTAATTATCATACATGAATTGAGTGCTAGGATATAAGGAAATTTCACCTAATCGTTATGGAATTATATTCACAAGTAGTAAAGGTTGATGATCTCAATCGCGTTAAGTAAATTCTTGGCATAAGTTTCATGCAATCATAGTAACAAGTGCTTCGTCAATGCTTATGGTTTTCATAAAACTTAATGATTCTTGCTTGTATCTCTATTATGCAATCATGTAGGGGACTTATGGGGAATGTTTGGGTTGTCGTATGCAATCATCCAATTCAATAACGTTAGGAAAATCTGAAGGTTAATTTAAGCGAACCTAATTAACTTGGGGCATTGAGAATTCATGGTTTATTGAAAAGCAATTGGAAATCGTTTTGTATGCAAGTATAACATGTGTGGAGATGAACCCCTTAGCTAGCCTTCCATTCACCCATTTAAATCAAATTCGTTTTTACAATCTGTTCTAATTTACAAAGTTTGTTTTGTTTTTAAATTCGTCCAAAACCAATCCCCCTTTGTTTTAAAGTGTCAAATTAGTTAGTAAGTGTTTTACTTTGTGTTTTTAAGTGTTTTGATTCAAGTTAAAACCCAAATTCGTCCAATTTGGTGCTTAGTGTCCAAAACTGCCCAGATTGTGTTTTTAAGGCAGTTTTGAGTGTTTTGGTGCTGTTTTGAGTCTTTTGGTTTGTTTTGGTGTTTTAAAGTTTAGTTTTGCATTCTTTGAGTCTAGTTTAGTGTTTTAAACTTGTTTTTACATATTTGAGTCAGTTTTCAAGTGATTTTGCAATCCCTCCTAATCCCCGGTTTAGAACGATCCCTACTTACATACTTTGCTACAATTGATAAAAAGAGGGTTAATTTGAGTGTCAACATAATTTTCACATCAAATTTTGGCGCCGTTGCCGGGGATTAGCAACTTTGCTAATCCCTTGGATTGTTATTTTCGTTTTTCTTATTAGATCAGATTCTTATGTTATTTTGTTTCTTGTTTTAGGTACTTGTTTATGACTCGGAGTTCTAATCCGGTTCAAGAACATATTTTAGACTTTGACGACGATTTTGAGCGTGAGTTGAGACGAAAGAGGAAGAACCCGGAACCCAGTGAATCAAGTTCAAGTTCCGAGTCCGTTTCTGAAATTGAAGAGGAAGTGGAAGACATGGCAGCGGACAACCGAACGATCAAGGAGCTTTCCGCTTCGGGATTGGATAATGCCGCACCTCTATGTATCCAGTACCCTAGGGCGGCTCAGGACAAAACTGCCGAGTTCGAATTGAAGTCAAGCTTGTTACATCACATTCCGAAGTACCATGGGCTGTCCATGGAAGATCCAAACAAGCACTTGAAGGAGTTTGAAGTCGTTTGCTCAAGCATGACTCCGATAAACGTGGACGGGAGTATATTGAAGATGAAGGCTTTCCCCTTTTCTCTTATGGAAAAGGCGAAAGATTGGTTATATGAATTAGCTCCCGGAACAGTCATATCTTAGGAGAGCATGAAACGGGCTTTCTTAGAGAAGTTTTTTCCAACCTCTCGAGTCATTCTCCTACGAAAAAGGATAAGTGGAATTCAACAAGAAGAAAGTGAGTCTTTTCCTACATACTATGAACGTTTTAAATCTCTTGTTGCTTCTTGTCCACAGCATCAAATGAAGGAGGAGCTTCTTCTACAATACTTCTACGAGGGACTTCTACCAATCGAACGACAAATGCTAGATGCCTCGGCGGGAGGAGCATTGGTGGACAAGACCCCCACGGCAGCAAAGACTTTGATTGCCAATCGAGCGTTGAACGCTCAACAATACGAAGGTGTTGGACAAAGAAGCACCACACGGCAACACCAAGTGAATGAGGTAAGTGCCATAACCGAACTTCAAAATCAAATGGCTAACCTTACTACGTTGCTTTCTCAGGTTGTGGAAGGGCCAAAAGTTCAAAATGTAAGTGCGTGTGGTGTATGTTCCATGCAAGGACATCCTACGGACAAGTGCCCACAATTGATCGAGAACGGAGGGTGGGAGACCCTCAATGCCGTGGGTTTTGGGCAGCAATACCAACAAAGAAATGATCCCTTTTCTAACACCTACAATCCCGGTTGGCGTGATCATCCAAATTTCAAATGGCGAGAATCCCAACAAGGCCAACAACAAAGCACATTTAGGCCACAACCCCCGGGTTTCTATCAAAAGCCATTTGCACCAACTCAACCCCAAGCACAACCCACCCAAAAATCAGGTTCGTCTATTGATAATGATCAAATTTTTAATTTACTAACTTCTATGGCGCAGGGAATGCAAAATAGGGACAAAAAGGTGGACGAGTTGGAGAAACAAGTGGGGCAAATTGCCGAGTTCATGGGGCAGTTTCGAGAGCAAGGAAGATTGCCTAGCTCAACCATTGCAAATTCGAAAGGAGGCTTTGAATCTGCCAAGGCAATCATGTTAAGAAGTGGGAAACAAGTAGGAACAACCCCACCACCATCCAAATCAGCCCCAAACAAGGTGGAGGAAGTGATAATTGAAGAGGAGGAACAAGGGTTGGCCACGGCAAGGAAAGATGTTCCTTTGCCGCAAGTCTCCATGGCTCCTAAGCCATCCAATCTGCCAAATAAAGGTACAATTGTGTCCAATTCCATTCCTACTAATGATTTTCCTTTGAATGTCCCCTTTCCTAGTAGGTTCAAGCAAACAACGAAAGAAGAAGCTGAAAAGGACATTCTAGAGACGTTCCGGAAAGTGCAAGTCAATATACCTCTCCTTGACGCAATTAAGCAAGTACCTAGGTACACCAAGTTTTTGAAGGAACTATGTACAACAAGAAAGAGAATTTCAAACAAAGAGGTTGTCCAGGTAAGTGAGAATGTTTCCGCTGTTTTGCAAAGAAAATTACCTCCTAAATGCAAAGATCCGGGAAGTTTTACAATTCCATGTGTTATAGGCAATACTAAATTTGAACATGCTATGTTAGATCTAGGAGCTTCAATTAATGTCATGCCATACTCAATTTATGCATCCATGAACTTAGGAGAGCTTAAAAACGATGGTGTTATAATTCAATTAGCCGATCGTTCTAATGCATATCCGAAAGGAGTTTTGGAAGATGTGTTGGTGCAGGTGGATAACTTGATATTTCCAGCGGATTTCTACGTTTTAGAGATGGAGGACTCACCCAATGTCACCCCATTGCCGATTCTACTTGGGAGGCCTTTCATGAAAACAGCACGCACCAAGATCGATGTGTTCAAAGGGACGTTGACAATGGAATTTGATGGGGAGATTATTAACTTTAACATTTCTGAAGCTATGAAATTTCCTAAAGATGATCATTCTTGTTTTTCTATTGATATATTGGATGAATTGGCGCAGGATTATCTTGATATGTTGGAGGACAATCCACTCGAAACGACAATTGCACAAGGACTTGGCACAGATCCCAACATGGCCGTACCAAAGGATGAACATGCCGAGCTTGTGGCTGCCTTGGAATCATTGCCAAAACATCATGGTAAGCTTTCTAACCCAATTCCAATTCCCGTTTCCACTAATACGTTGTTACCTTCTGTGATGCAGGCCCCCGTTCTTGAGCTTAAACAGTTGCCGGATCATTTAAAGTATGCATTCTTGGGAGAGGGAGAGACGTTGCCCATCATTGTATCTTCATCACTCACGGCATTAGAGGAAGAAAAGTTGATTCGGGTGTTGAAAGAGCACAAAACAGCCATCGGATGGACATTGGCCGATATTAAGGGAATTAGCCCTACAACATGCATGCATCGCATCTTTCTAGAGGAGGGGGCTAAACCAACTCGAGAGGCTCAACGCCGGCTCAACCCTCCGATGATGGAAGTAGTGAAAAAGGAGATTATAAAGCTTCTCGACTGTGGAGTGATCTATCCAATCTCGGATAGCCGTTGGGTCTCACCGGTTCAAGTTGTCCCAAAGAAGTCCGGAGTCACTGTGGTGAAGAATGCCGAGGATGAGCTTGTGCCAACCCGTATTCAAACAGGTTGGAGAGTATGCATTGACTATAGGAAGCTCAACAACACTACAAGGAAGGACCACTTTCCACTACCATTCATCGATCAAATGCTAGAAAGGTTAGCCGGTCATTCTTTTTATTGTTTTCTTGACGGGTATTCGGGATATAATCAAATTGTCATAGCTCCGGAAGACCAAGAAAAGACCACCTTCACGTGCCCATTTGGTACTTTTGCTTACCGCCGCATGCCATTCGGTTTATGCAATGCACCGGCCACGGTCCAAAGATGCATGGTAAGTATCTTTTCCGATTTTATTGAGAAGATTATTGAGGTATTCATGGATGATTTTAGTGTCTTTGGCGATTCGTTTGATGGTTGCTTGGCAAATCTCACATTAATCTTAAAACGATGCATGGAAACTAACCTTGTTTTAAATTGGGAAAAGTGTCACTTTATGGTAAAACAAGGCATAGTTTTAGGTCATATTGTTTCTGCAAGGGGAATTGAGGTTGATAAATCGAAAATAGATCTTGTACGCTACTTACCCTCTCCAACTTCGGTTAGAGAGGTTCGTTCGTTTTTGGGACATGCAGGATTTTATAGGCGATTCATCAAGGACTTTTCAAAGATTTCCACACCCCTATGCCGACTTCTCCAAAAGGATGTGACCTTCGACTTCAACGAGGAATGTGAAAAGGCGTTCAAACACCTCAAAGAGATGCTCACTTCGGCCCCCATCATTCGGCCACCAGATTGGAGCATGCCCTTCGAGCTTATGTGCGATGCATCCGATTATGCTCTAGGCGCTGTTTTGGGACAAAGGAAGGACAAACAGCCACACGTCATATATTATGCCTCTCGGACCTTGAACGATGCTCAATTGAACTACTCCACAACGGAAAAAGAACTCCTTGCCGTTGTTTTTGCTTTAGATAAGTTTCGTTCTTATTTACTTGGTACTAAAGTAATAATTTACACTGATCATGCAGCGTTGAAGTACTTGCTCACGAAGAAGGAGGCTAAACCAAGGCTTATTCGATGGATGCTTCTTCTCCAAGAGTTCGATATCGAAATCCGAGACAAGAAAGGAAGTGAGAACGTTGTGGCTGATCACTTGAGCAGTTTGGTGCATGAAGAAGATGTCATACCTATTCCAGAGACATTCCCGGATGAGCAATTGATGTCCCTACAGGTTAGTGAGCCTTGGTATGCCGATTTAGTGAACTTTTTAGTGTCAAAACGTTTTCCAAGTGAGTTCACTAGGCACCAACGTGATAAACTTAGGCATGATGCACGGTTTTTTGTGTGGGATGATCTGTACTTATGGAAATTTTGCCCCGATCAGATTATACGTCGTTGTGTGCATGATTCTGAATGTCATTCAATTTTGAGTTTTTGTCACACTTATGCATGTGGAGGGCACTTTGGCACACAACGCACAGCCCTCAAGGTGTTACAATGTGGATTCTATTGGCCTAGTATTTTTAAAGATGCTAAAACTTTTTGCTTAACATGTGATAAATGCCAACGAATGGGTGGTATAAGTGCTAGGGACCAAATGCCGCAGGTTTCTATCCTAAATGTTGAAATTTTTGATGTTTGGGGTATTGATTTTATGGGTCCCTTCCCTTCATCGTATGGTTTCATGTATATTTTTCTTGCGGTTGATTATGTGTCGAAATGGGTGGAAGCCAAGGCCACCCGGACTAATGATTCTAAAGTGGTTGCAGATTTTATTAGAACTAACATTTTTGCAAGGTTTGGAATGCCACGAGTGATCATTAGTGATGGAGGGTCACATTTTTGCAATCGGACCATTGAAGCGTTATTGAGGAAATACAGTGTCACCCATAAGGTTTCTACACCTTACCATCCTCAAACGAATGGCCAAGCCGAGGTTTCCAACCGAGAGATCAAGCAAATACTTGAGAAGACAGTTGGGCCAACAAGGAAGGATTGGAGCTTACGGTTAGATGATGCACTTTGGGCGTATCGTACGGCGTACAAAACCCCCATTGGGATGTCCCCCTTCCGACTTGTCTATGGCAAGGCGTGCCATCTTCCCGTTGAATTGGAGCACAAAGCACTTTGGGCCATCAAGAAGTTTAACATGAACCTCGATGAAGCGGGAAGTCAAAGGAGATTGCAATTGAATGAGCTTGATGAGATACGGCACGAGGCATACGATAATGCAAGCATTTACAAGCAAAAGACCAAAGCTTTCCATGACAACATGATCCGTGGGAAATCATTCTCAATTGGGCAGAAAGTGCTATTGTTCAATTCCCGTTTACGTTTGTTTCCCGGTAAGTTACGTTCTAAGTGGATTGGACCGTTTGTTATTACTAATGTTTTTGTTCATGGTGCAGTCCAAATCCAAAGCTTGAAAACGGGACAAGAATTCAAGGTGAACGGGCATCGTTTGAAGCCCTATTATGACACCTTTGTGGAGCATGCCGTGGATGACATACCCTTGGTTGCCGTGGGCCCTAGTAAGGAGTGAATGAGGTCTTCGTCCGGCTGTACGACGTTAAAGCAAGCGCTACTTGGGAGGCAACCCATGCATTCAACAAAGGAGGACATAGAGAGCACTCCAATTCCAGATTTGCGTTCCTAAACTCTTCTCTTTGTTGTTCAATTCGTTTCTGCTATGTTAGGTTGTTTAGATGTTGTTTTGTTTGTTTGTTTGTTATTTGTGTGAGTCTATGCTTGAAACATTGAGGACAATGTTTGATTTAAGTGTGGGGGGGTAACCAAAGTGTTTTGATGCAAATTCGTAGGGTTTTGTCACCCATAATTTCAAATGTTGTTTCTTGCTGTTTTTAAGCCTTTTTAAGCTGTTTTGGTGTGTTTTAATGAGTTTTGAGTCAAAAATCCGAAAATCCCATAAAAATTTGAAAAATTTGTTTTAAAAAACCCAAAAAGAGTCGTTTTTGTGTGTTTGTTTGTGTCTTAGGGTACCTTCCAACACAATGATGAGGATTCGGTTTGTAATTGCATGACGGTTAAAGAGAGTTATAAACATGGATAAAAGTTTGATTTACTCTTTGGTTTATGCTTGGTTGTGGTTATAACTTATGAATTCACATGTAATCATAAAGTAAAAATCCGTTTTTGTAACATGCTTGAAGGAAGTACTCAAACTAACGCTACAACCTTGTGAGACTTGAGCCTAAACGTTTATTTGGAGAGTTAAAATCTGTGCATTCTTTGTTTTCTAAAGTCGTTGCATGATCTCATTATTCTTTGCTTGGTTGACACTTAGAAGGCGTTTCATCACTTAGAACCAAACACTAGAACTCATGCCCATTTCATTCAAAACATGTCATTGATTTGCATAACACATATTCAAGATTAAGTTGTGTAGTGTCCACCATAGCCCAAAAGCCGTATATCCCTATTCCATTATGTTTTGTAGGTGTTAACCCCGTTGAGCCTCGTTTAGCCTATTTCCCTTGTCAACCACATTATCCTCACCTAGCCTAGATTAGGACCATCCACACCCTTGTTCTTAAAACGTAGTAAAGCATAACGTAAGAAGAATTCCTTTTGATCAATGTGTGCGGAAAACAAGTGTGGGGGAAGGATTAGTGATATAGGGATGTGCCAAAGTCTTGAATGAGGCACGGCAAAGAAGAAAAAAAAAATGAGAAAAGAAAGAAAAAATTCGTGAAAAATAGAAAGAAAAAAAGAAAAGTGTGAAAAACATGCAAAATAGTTGATGAGCATGTGAAAAAGAGTTCCAAAGTGTTGTTTGTTGAAGAAAGGGTCCAAAGAGTTGCATTCGGCCCTAATTGATTGTTTGAGTCTTCCCTTCTGTTTTGAATTTGATTTCGGCATGCTAAAGTGAATTCTAAGTTTCGATTTCCATACTTTGCTTACTATTGTTTTAAAGAACGTTTGTTTTCCATATCCGTTTTTGTTAGCCAATACCTTAAGCCCCGTTACAACCCTTGACTTTAATCTTGAGTGTTGTGTATTTCAATTTGTGGAGTTTGAAATTGGTATGAGCATATGGTGTCATTGGTTCTCGCATCTAAGTAATAGCATTCCATTCATGAGATCATATTTATAAACATGTTCTTAACTCCGGAAATTGCTTTCTTTGTTATACATATATGTGAGCATTCGTTTTTATTTTTACATCAATCTTCTCACATATAACTAGTGTAGGGTGTGTAGTTAGAAAATCTGAGTGAAAATAGAGTGCATATCTAGTAAGGAATTGAGGGATTCTCTAAGGCATGTTACTACATTCAAAACATTGTTTTAATTGGTTAAATGTGAACTAGTAAGTAGTGACTATGATTAAGTATGGGCTTAAGTGTAAAGATGGTTAAAATCTGTGGGAATGATGATTTTTAACATGTCATGTGCATTGGAAATCCCTGAGGCGATTGTTGGAAGGTTTAGGTTGTTTTACTTGTTTTATTTCGTTTTGTTCTTTTGTTTCGTTTTGTTTTGCTCGAGGACTAGCAAAAGCTAAGTGTGGGGGAATTTGATAGGAGCATATTTATGCGCCTTAGTTTAGCTTGTTCTTGTGCATTTATAGTGTTTTTGCTTAGTAAAGTAGTCTTTTAAGCTAGTTTTATGTGTTTTCAGGTTCTAAGGGCAAAGTATGCAAAAGGATGCATTTTGGAGCCTTTTGGAGCAAAGTTGAGCTCGGAATGAATGTCATATGCTTGGAGCCAAAAGGATGGACGAAATTGAAGATTTGAAGATGATGTTTCCTACTTGAACAAGGTTTCCTAGTCGAAGTAGGAAATCGCCTAAGTGAAGATGGAATCCTAGTTGAATTAGGATTCCTAGTCAAAATGGGTTTCCTAGTTGAATTATGATTCCTTGAAGATGAAGATTCCTACTCAAACAAGGTTTCCTACTTGAAGTAGGAAAGTTAAATCCAAATGGCATCAAGTTTCAGCAACAAAGAAGTTTTCCAAGTCCAAGAAGGAAAAGGAATCCAAGATGAAGAAGGAGAAGAATTCCAAGTCAAGGGAGGATTGAGACATGTTTTCCTAATGCTAGAAGGACTCCTAAGTGTTGTAGGACACAAATGAGAAGTTTCTAGAAAGTTTACATCCTTGCCGTGGGTTTCATGCAATTCCTATCAGTTTTGGGGCTTTCTAGAAGTCCTATCCCTAATCCCTACATTGGTGCCGCACCCTAGCTTCTAGAAATCTGATTTCCTTGCCTTGCAAGGCTTTCTAGAAGCCTTATCCACCTTATCCTATCCCTGCTGCACCTAGGACCCCTTTTCCCTTGCAAAATCTGATTGTTTAGACCTATTTCCTTGTGGATTTGGGTTATCCAAGTCCATATCTGATTACCCTAGGGTTTTAAGTGCCTATATATACTCCTATTAACCCCTAAACCAGATCACCACTCACCACAATTCACAATTCACTCCAGAAATTCGTCCAAACTCTCTCCACATCTTTGCCGCACCATTCCCTTCCCCTAAACACTACTACATCCCTCCATAACCATGCATCCATACACCTAAGGTCCTAAACCTGTCCCTAGACCCTTGCCGCACCAAGGAGGAGAAGAAGGAAGCTCGGAAGTTCATGCAATTCAAGTTCGCGTCGCTGGAATTTCTAGGTGTTTCTTTTCCTTTGATTTCAATGTTTAAATTCAATTCTCTTTGTTTTGTGCGTATGAGGAACTAAACCTCCCCTTGGCTAGGGGGGGATTCGAAATACATGTTTGTGCTTGCGTTATGATTTGATTACTTCTAATTGCGTTTCATAAGTTGTGAATTCAATTTACTTATCTATGTGAATTACATTGATTTGTGTGTGTTGGTTGAGAGTGCACACTTAATTATCATACATGAATTGAGTGCTAGGATATAAGGAAATTTCACCTAATCGTTATGGAATTATATTCACAAGTAGTAAAGGTTGATGATATCAATCGCGTTAAGTAAATTCTTGGCATAAGTTTCATGCAATCATAGTAACAAGTGCTTCGTCAATGCTTATGGTTTTCATAGAACTTAATGATTCTTGCTTGTATCTCTATTATGCAATCATGTAGGGGACTTGTGGGGAATGTTTGGGTTGTCGTATGCAATCATCCAATTCAATAACGTTAGGAAAATCTGAAGGTTAATTTAAGCGAACCTAATTAACTTGGGGCATTGAGAATTCATGGTTTATTGAAAAGCAATTGGAAATCGTTTTGTATGCAAGTATAACATGTGTGGAGATGAACCCCTTAGCTAGCCTTCCATTCACCCATTTAAATCAAATTCGTTTTTACAATCTGTTCTAATTTACAAAGTTTGTTTTTTTTTTAAATTCGTCCAAAACCAATCCCCCTTTGTTTTTAAGTGTCAAATTAGTTAGTAAGTGTTTTACTTTGTGTTTTTAAGTGTTTTGATTCAAGTTAAAACCCAAATTCGTCCAATTTGGTGCTTAGTGTCCAAAACTGCCCAGATTGTGTTTTTAAGGCAGTTTTGAGTGTTTTGGTGCTGTTTTGAGTCTTTTGGTTTGTTTTGGTGTTTTAAAGTTTAGTTTTGCATTCTTTGAGTCTAGTTTAGTGTTTTAAACTTGTTTTTACATAATTGAGTCAGTTTTCAAGTGATTTTGCAATCCCTCCTAATCCCCGGTTTAGAACGATCCCTACTTACATACTTTGCTACAATTGATAAAAAGAGGGTTAATTTGAGTGTCAACATAATTTTCACATCAAGTGTTTGCATTAGCTAAGGGTTGTTCAAAGCAACTTTTATTTCTTCATACAACGATTTGTAAGTGAAGAACTAACAACACTAAAAATGTCCTTGTCTTTATGCTATTCTTCGTAAGTTCCTTTGTTCATATAACGAAGGAATAAGCATTGGTTGTTTGTGTTGTCCTCTTCATGATAGACTTATCTAACATGTTCTTCCAATGATACATTATCAATAGGAAGATTGTGGGGATGAGACTACTTATGTACATATACAATCCATTTAAGACAATCTTTGGGATTGTTGTACCAAGTCCGGAAACTAAAGCATTCGGCTTTTCTTTGTCAAGTTTTGTATAGCGTTTGCAAATATATTGGTAAACAAATACATAACGAATATAAATTGATTGATTTTAAGCCATTTGATTTGGGTCTTTAAATCAAATAGCACCACCCACTATTTTTGGCAAATTTCATATCCCTCATTGGAATTCGAGAGTTTTGGAGGTAACTCTTAGTGGGGTATGGGAGACTCACTATTACCAAGCCCACCTCACAATGATATGATGTTGGCTAGCATTAATAATAATGAGAGAGTACGCTTACTCATTTGCATCTCTTGCAAGTACCCATCTTATTTGGCCTCTAGAGAATGTAGCCTCACAATGATATGATGTTGGCTCCATTGCACTTAGTTAAGTCATTCCCACCATGCAAGTTCGGGTAGGGGTTCAAGAACAACCTCACAATGATATGATGTTGGCTATTCTCGTTGCCTACCTTTCACAACATCAAGTATGCATATAGACTCCTCCTGAGTGTAAGCACGCACTTTGTACTCCCCCATGATAGGGTGAAGCCGGTGTACGAGTCATAAACGATCGGAGCCTACCACGGTGGAAGGCCACGAAAGAGTGTTCAAAGCACTCTCACACTTCTCAACTTAATAATGGTTTGGTTGAGGGTTTTTAGGTCTCATCACATATAAACATTCATTTTAATCTTATTAAAACAATTTGGTCCTATTACAACTATTGGTCCATGTGATTGATTTAGTTGTATATAATACTCCCACTATGCTTATAAAACGGTTTTTAAAGCAAGAGTATATGATACTACTAACATAAGGTTTGCATTCATTGATGGACTATATAGTTGCCTTAGGGCCTTAGGGCCTTAGGGCCTTAGGATGACTATGAACCTTTGATTAGATCCAACACGAGCCTAGTGTTGAATCTCGGTCTAGGGATGGTGATTGATTTTAGTTACGCGTTTAATCATATTAAGGCGTGTTTCATAATCACCCTTTAATTAATTAACGCTTTAACTAATTAAACTTGAATGCAACATTTTCATTTGGTTTTTTTGTATCCATAGAATTGATTTAAATGGAGCTAAATGAAATGAAAATCAAATTCTCATTTAAAGAGACAAAACCATTTTGTTCTCAACCTAATTTGGGCCAAAATGAAATAACCTCAACTTTTTGGGCTATGTTGTAAAACTTAAACTTTTGAGCTCATTTTGTAAAAACACAAAAGTCCACTACTTCATGTAATTACAACTAGAACCCAAAAATTCAACAAATTGAAAAACATCATTAAAGGAACAAAACAATTTGTCCTTTAATGATTTTGGGCCTTTACGTAAATACGTAAACTTTTGGGTCAAACTACAAATTACACAAAAGTACCAAAACTTTATGTAATTGCATAAAAGCCCCAAAAGCACCCCACTTGTAGGGTGGCCGGTTTTAGAGAGAGTGAGGAATGCAAAATTTTGAAATTTTTCAACAAAGTCATAAAGCCATGCAAGTGGTGTGTGTGACATAAATTCATGCAAGTGGTGTGTGTGTAAGAGAAGTACTTCTTACACACCCATCACCATTTCTATCACCTTTCAAAATTTCAATCACATTAAAACATTTGATAAAGCACAAAACAAAGACTTTATGAAATAAATCAAAACTTTGAATCAAAACACCAAACCTTTTGTTCTTGGCTAAAATGTCAAGAACAATGAAGAACATTCATGAAAAACCCATAAAAGCTTCATGAACATTTTTCATCCAAAGACATCCCAAAAACACTCAAACTTAAGGGAAATAACATATAACCAAACTAGGGTACATAGGGGTTCCAAAAGTTACTTGAAAACACTTTTAACAAGTCAAACATGAACCCAAAAAAAACACCCTTTGGATTTGGCCGAAAATCTCCAAAAACATGGCACCAAATTTTAGCTCCAATATTCATGCTCATATGAACTACATCTACAACATTTGAGATGGCAAATTTTCTAACAAAATTTACATTCAAAGAAGCAAGAATAAAGCTTGTAACATATTACAACATTTAAATCAAACACTATGAACTACAAAACCCAAAAGGATTCACCAACTACTAGACCAAGGCTCTGATACCACTTGAAGGAAATTTTGTGAAAAACATGTTCATTTAAGCAACATCTATAGCATGCAATTAACAATTAAAAGGCGGAATCATGCTTGTATGCACTTAAAAACAAAACATTAACCATGAAATTCAAAGCCTAGTAGATTGGTGAACTTTGACTCAACTTAAAACAACATTTGTTAGTTGAGAAATTATACCTTTGTAGATTCCTCTTTGCATAAGCAAAGGCTAATCACCCAAAGAGAGGGCCTTCATTCCTTGCATCTTAGATCTATGGATTTGGATGGATGAAATGGTTCTCCAAGTTCCCAAAATTAAGAACCTCTAAGTCTCTTCACCAAGGTTAGATTGGAGAAAAAATGAGTGACCTTGGAGTAGTAGGATTGCTAGCTAAACCCTCCAAGGAGGCCGGCCACTTTAGAGAGAAAGGAGAGCTTATGTTCTCATCCTTTCCCCAAAAGAAAACCCTAAATGAATTTTGGCTATAAAGTCATATTCATACCTTAATTCATTGGAGTGGCAAACTTGTAAATAAGTCCAAAACTCACTCCATCTCTAAATGGCCGGCCTTAGGGTATTATTGGGCTAATTGGGCATTTGTGAATCATTATTCATTAAGTTGTCATACAACTTAAGTCAATGGGCTTGACGTTCGAAGCCCATTGGGCCTTAAGGTCCAAAACTATCCCGAGGTCTTTAACGAACTTATTCATTTGATTAATTAACATATTAATTAATCCTTGCCATAAATAATTAAACCATTTAATTATTCTTACTTATCTTCATTGTTTCTTCAATCTCCACCTTACACGGTGTACGATCCATTAGGTTCCTTTTAGCGAGGCAGTGGGCGATTAAAACCATTTCAAATCGATTGTGAATTGAAACTTACTTTCAATTCTCCCCTTAGTGATTATACACGTTTAGGGCTTCCACAAACCATGAGTGACACCTAGCAGCATATCATGGTTACCCAAGCTAATCAGAAGAGGTGGAGAACCTATTCAGTTTAGGATTACAAATGCAATACGGTCTTTCTCTAATACAATAATCTTGACCACATTGTTTGGTTTGATAGTTTATTCATGTCTACTATCCAATGTGATTCGTGTGCTTATATGATTTCCTTGAATGTGATTTGGAACGACTTCCTAAATCTCATTCATACTCTGGCCAGAGATTCTTAATCATATCATAGAGTATTCTCCCCCAAACGGTTTGAAGGTTAGAGATCCCTTGTTGCGCATTCATTTGCCTCCATGGCTAAGTGGCTTAACCCCGACGATGCCGTGGACACCCGCGGATGGGGTGACTTTGACATAATCAAGGATCAAGTACCTAACCACAAGACAACTATGATGCCTCAGGTCAAATGACTACTTTGCATTATCCCAACCATGAGTTCTCATGTGACATGAATATGAGAACTCTTCGTTGATCGTGTTCAGTGAACTCCTTCTCTATTGAGCACCTACGTACTTGTCTTGATGTCACACACCAATGACTCGAGACTAGTCACTCTCCCTGAGAGAAGACACAGCACGTACTGATCTTAACGGACTGTCAATGCCCAATTGGCAATCCTATGATCAGGAACGTTTAGGATGTGTCTACGAAAGAATGGTCTCATGAATCAAACTTCTTTAGATCGCATTCTCCCAATCACATATTCCTTGGACTTATCGTTTAAGCGTTTAACATTTATATGAGACAGCTTAAACAATAATCTTTGCCCTTGATATTAAACTAGATTAGTTTAACATGTGAAATGTCCGTAAAGTATCATCATATGATTGGTTTTAGGGCACATTTCCAACACTCCAAGGTGCTTTGAAGATCAACGACTGTCCAGAAAAAGAAGTGGATGGACTGCAACGCATCCGTGTTGAATTGTTCGAGGAGAATGAGTAGTTAAAGGGTGAGAAGGCTGGACTCGAGGCTTCTCTTATGCAGAGTCTGGCCGATTTCTACAAGTTAGGTTATGTGGATCATCTCTTTGGTAGGTCGTCTAACTTTGAGTTTGTTGGGAAAGACTTCAAGACTTTCTTTATTTCTCCGGATGACTTACTTGCCTTTAGTTTTGAGGCTTCTATTGGTGAAGTAGTCGAAGATGTTGGTGCCCATGCTGGAGCAGCTGGGGTGAAACACCAAAAGGTGCCATTACTGAGAATGTTGTGGGTGTTGGTGTAGAACTTTGTAAAGTTCTTAGCCATAGGGTTGGCAACCAGACGCCTTACTTACAAAAGCAGACAAGTTTGCGTGACCACTAGGCTGTTAACCTTAGCTTTCTCCAATTTCGTAGATTGCGTAGCAAGTATCACAACAATTTAGGACTTGGTGTAGGTTGTTCCACGCTTGGCAAAGGTGAAGCTTATCGACTGCATAGCATGTCGGCAGTGGATAAAGCTTTGTATATGCACGCTAGCTTTTTTAACCTTTCATAAGAATGTGCAGTTGTATAAGTCTAGCATGGCTTTACTGCTCAAAGGGCAAGCCATAGGCAGTTTTCTAAAAACTATATGTTACCTTAGTGCACTCGATAACAGGTTTAGGGTTCTAGGGTAGCCGTCCGTAAGGCGTACTGCGTAATGTGCCCTATCTGTCTCTGGGGCCTAGTTCTTTGCGAATTAGGCCATTTACCCAAAATCCTTTAGCTAGCTAAGTCTTGAAAAAGGCCATTGTGGCTACTTCTAGGAATCCCGGTGTAAGCCTTTATGTACCTAGTTATACTAGGGCAACCCGGCTCATCCAAGTCTTGATATTTGGAGTATAAAGTTTATCATCCTGCCTTGGAAAGAAAAACCATGTGGGTGTTGAGGAATTAGTTTACCCTCTCGCACTGGAGAGTAATTAGTTTATCCTCTCGCATCAAAGAGCAGACCCAGATGGGTGTCGAGGAATTAGTTTACCTTCATCGTATTAGAGAGCATGGTTGGTCCCTCGGGAGAGGAGCGTAATTCCTACAATGAGTCCCTAAGAAGGGCGAGGTCTTCTTTTGAAGTGCATGAGTGATCAGTTGTTGTAAGCATACAGTCGAGCCAAGTTATAGATTACTTATAAATTCCTCTTTGAAAAACACATGAAATGAACGAGAACTTAGTTGTAAGGTAGGAACTGCATAACAACTGGATAATCCTCAGCTTGTGAGGTGGTGCTCATCGAGCTACTTGAGTTTTTGAGCTTTGATGTAACGGGAGGTCACACATGGTACTTCCTCAGATTGTAGGCGTTCTACTGCTTTTCAATTTTTTTGTCGTTCATGGTGGTGAGGGTATAATTTCCTTTGTCGCCTACTCTGCTGATCTTGTACGGTCCTTCCCAAATGGGATTCATCTTTTTGGAGTCTTCTCTGTGGGCAGTGATGAAGGTTTTCCTTAGGACTAGATCTTAAGGCTGGAACTGCCGAATCTTAGGCCTTTTGTTGTAGTTAGAAAGGAGTTGCTACTGGTAGGCTACGAGGTAGGTGATGGTCTACTCATGTTTCTCCTCTGCCAGATCTAAGCTTGTGGCCATATCTTTACTATTCTGCTCAATGCATGGCAATTAAGTGCTGATACTTGGCACAATGACATTGGGAGTAATGATCACTTTTGAACCAAATGCCAAAGAGAAATGAATCTCACTGATGGCTTGTCATTTGGTGGTGTGATATGCCCATAGACATTCGGGGAGTTCATCTGGCCATTTTCCCTTCTTGTCGGAGAGAGACTTCTTAAGGCAGTTGATGATCATCTTCTGGGATGTTTCGGCCTACCCATTGCCTTGAGGATATCTATGCATGGACATGTGTTGCTTGATGCCATACTTTTTCAAGAACTTCGCCACATCTTTGGTTACGAATTGCGGGGTGTTGTTTGTGACGATGGATTGAAGATGCCAAATCGGCAAATGTTATTCCTCCATATGAAGCACTCTATGTCCATCTATGTCATGGTAGTCATGGGCTTTACTTCTACCCATTTGGTGAAGTAATCGGTTATTCAGACTATAACAGTTACGATGAACAGTCACTCACTTTTGACAGTTATACGATTCTAGAAGATGATCTAGAATTGGGTCAATCACGTTTATTAGAAGTGGACAATAGAGTGGTTGTACCGGACAAAACTCATATACGTATTCCTTTGCCCCCAATAGCAGGCGACATTGGCCCTACTAAGTCGATTACCCATTGCATAAATGATCAAGGACTTGTCTGTAGGTGTAATTTGCTAACAGGCAGTGCAGGTACTGGCTTGTAACGTTGGCAGCGATCGTACGTTTACTAACTCCTTAGCATCTTGGTGCATGGAAAGACAGTAGTAGCCCACGTTTTGAGCCTTCTATGCTAAGGATCGGCCTCCTGAATGATTTCCACAAACGCCTTCATGGATTAAGCTTAGAACCTTTAGGTCGTTGGGAGATGCTAGGCAGTGAAGATGTGGTCCGATGTAGGATCTTCGAACTAGAATGTCGTTCCACATGTAATAGCATGCTGCCTTTATTTAGAGCTTTATAGACTCCAACCTTTTCGTGGGGATTGTTTCATTGACCAGGTAGTCTATAATAGAACTTTGCCATTTTGGAGTTTTACTAACCTGTGACACTTTGGCTGCCAGCTCTGCCTCTATGTTTGGCTTGTCTATATACTCCACCGAAATAGAGCGTTTGAGTTGGTGGTCGAGGGTGGAGCCTAGGTAATACGTCCATGTGGGCATTGTCTACCTGCAGAACTTGAATGAGGGTGTAAGTTTAAAATGCCTCAAGTTGCTTGCGTAATTTCTCTAAGTATTGTGCCATCCTTAGATGTTTTGCCATGTACTCCCCAATAGTTTAGTTGGTGATTAGTTGGGAATCGGAATGAATTGCAAGCTTTTTCACCGTCAAGTCTTTTGCCATTCGGAAGCCTACTAGTAGGGCTTTGTACTCTGCTTCATTGTTGGATGCCTTAAAGCCTAGAGTAATCGCCTGCTCGAGCATCGAACCATCTAGGGTGACAAGGACCATGGCTGCTTTCGAGCCTTTATAGTTGGATGCGTCATCGACGTGCATCCGCATCACCAATCATGCATGTATGCAATTACTAATGCATAAATAAAATAGATATATATTTTGCATGGCATTTCATAACGCATTTCAAATCACATTTCACTTAAATTGATTTTCTGGGAAAAATCTCATTTATATAGGTATGTACGGAAAACAAAACTGCCCACTCACTTGGAGTCCGCCCTACAACTCCTTAGCACAACACATCAAGGCGTCATGATGATCGGCGCCTAGAATAATCATCAAGACATGCCTCAAAAATCATATCAATAGAATATAACTTATATAAAACACATCACTACGTAGTTCGATCCGGAAGATCTGCAACTCAGATTTCTGATCTGAAACTTCCAGAGATCTACAATATACCTCTAGGACAACATCCTAAAATTTCATTACCATCCAACGGTCGGATCTCCGTCAATTGCCAAAACCAAGTGACGATTAACATTCTATCTTATGAACTTACAACTCCAATTCCGAAAGATCCGTAAATCGGATTCCCAATCCGTAAGTTCCTATAATCCTCAAATATTATGTATTACAACATATCAAAGTTTGGTAACGATCCAACGGTCGGATCATCAATTCATATTTTGGCCTAACCACGTATCGTAACGAATTTAGGTTCGAATGATCATCATACGCCATTCATTCACCAAAACTGAAATTAGAGCATGAATTATGGCCTAAAAATAGCTTTGGCGGCTCATTGGCCATGCGCCGCCGTGGGTGGCAGTCGGCCGCCCCGGCTCGCTGGAAAATCCAACTATTTCAAAAAATTACCAAAATTTACAGAAATGAAGATCTTAATGAGTAGAGTAAACTTTATACCTGTGGCCAAGGCCAATTTGGCCTGGAAAGGCTCCAATTTCATCAAACCCGTGAAGAACCCTATAAATGGGTGTTTTCAATTCAACCTCCAAAACCACTCCGATGCTCCAACTAATGCTTGGGCTTTGTTCCAGGTCCTAAGGGAATGCTAATGGTGTTAGTAATTGATAGAAAACATTTCAAGATTTGAAGAATTTGTACACTAAGCCACCGCACACACCTTACGGTTTCATCCAATTTCAAGGCCAAATTCTTTGATTTTTTGGGTGTAATAGGAAGAGGGAAGATCATAGAGGGTTTTCCAAGTGATGGTTTGAAGTAACTCACCGAAAAAATGAAGAAATTTCGACGAAAACGGGTGGAAAACCCACCGGGTCGCGCGGGTCATGAGTTGAAAACCCATTTCTGTTCTTCTTCCTCCGCTTCTCGCCCTCTCTACTTTCCTCATTTCCCCTTCTCTGATTGGCCAGAAACTTCTCTCTCTTCTCCCCATTCGCCTAGCTTCTCTCCTAAAACTCTCCCGAAGCTGTCTTCTTCTTCCTTCTGGTTAGGCAATTTTGCCCAATCCTCTTTCTTCTTTTCTCCACCAGTCACGTGCACACACAAAACCTTCCTTCATCTTTTTATTTTTATTTTCCTTCCCTTACATTCGAGCCATCCATTTCAGATTTCCTTTAATATGGGCCATCCAAATGGCACACCAAATTTTTATAATAAAATTCATAAAATGCTCAAACTTCAAACTTTAAAATCTTTTTCGTTATAACTCCAAATCACGAACCGTCTGCGTCCACGCTTTCGTAGCAACGAGTACTACGAGGATATGACAAGAATACAAATCTTAGAAGGCACGACACAATGATTAACCTCGAATAATGCGCGTGCCTCAAAGGGCATTTTGTAAAATCCTTTATTAAAACTTTAAAAACTCTTAAAATCAGGGACGGGCTGTCACAATCTACCCACCTTAAAAAAAATTCGTCCTCGAAATTTACACAATCTTTACAATCCATCAATATCCATAAAACAACCTGAAACACATCTCTCTCATTCGATCTTTTGTCTCCCAAGTAGCTTCTTCTGCTGAATGATTCCTCCATAAAACTTTCACTAAATGCACGATCTTAATCCTCAGAACCTTATCCTTCCAATCAAAGATAGTCACTGGTTCCTCATCATAAATCAAATCCGGATTAACTTCCAAAGATTAAGGAGGAATCATATGTGAAAGATATAAAACATAATGTCGAAGCATGGAAACATGGAACACATTATGCACTTTCGACAACTTTGGAGGCAACTCAAGCCTGTAAGCAACTTCACCGACTCTCTTGGTGATTACATAAGGTCCGATGTACCTAGGACTTAACTTACCTCTCTTCCCGAACCGAACCCCACCTTTCCAAGGTTAAAGCTTCAGAAATACTCAATCACCTAAATTATACACCCGATCAGTGGCATGTCTATCGACAAGGCTCTTTTATCAATCCTGGGCCACTTTCATAATAGCTTTAATCACTTGAACATTATGAGTAGTCTCCTTTACTATCTCAAGGCCCACTAATGTCTTTCACCAAGTTTAGACCAACACAAAGGTATACGACAAGCTTTCCCTTAAAGTGTCTCAAAAGGTGCCATCCTGGTGCTAGAATGATAGCTGTTAATATAGGCAAACTCCATCAAATCCAACTTAGCTTGTCAATCATCACCAAACTGACATACCGAAGCTCTCAGCATGTCTTCTAAAGTCTAAATGGTTCTCTCTGACTGACCATCTGTTTGAGGATAATAAGATGTGCTGACTTAGTAAGCCGATCAACAATTACCCAAACGAAATCACAACCGTTCCGTGTACGAGGAAACTTGTACACAAAATCCATAGTGATATTTTCCCATTTCCACTGTGGAACGGAAAGTGGCTGCATCAATCCAAAAAGGCTTCTTTCTTTCTGCTTTGATTTGCTGACGACTGATACACCTATTCATAAATTCAACAATTTCCCTTTTCATATATGGCCAATAAAAAAAATGGTCGAATGGGTATGATACATTTTAGTACCTCCAGGATGCATTGCATAAGCTGAACAGTATGCTTCGTCCAAACTTTACGTTCTTTAATTCCATATCATTAAGTACATACATCATGTTCTCTTGCATAAGCATGCCATTTGATTCTCTAACCCTGAGGTCTTTCTTTTTCCTGTCGTTCCTTGCCTCAATTAATTCTTGGGTCTCTTCATCATCCATCTGAGTTTCAAGCACGCAACCCGCTAAAATTTGGCCTAACTTGAAAATTAACAAGTAAGGCTTCTTCTTTATCTTCCACTCCTAAATTCACTCCAGTGAACCATAAATCATCAAGAAGAAGACCATAACAATCATAACTGAAATGAAGTCTAGCTGAAGTCTTCCTACTAAGTGCATCAACTACCACAGTTAGGGGTGGTTCGGTATGGGATCCCATACCAAAATCCTTGTCCCAATTCCCAAACCAAAATTTTCGGGAATCCCACTTTCAATACCAATCCCAAACCAAATTTTCAGGAATCCCGAAATAATTTCGGGATTTCGGGACAAATCGGGAATCCCGAAATGGTTTTGGGCTTTTGGACTAAAATTTGACATATTATCCAAATTCCCATCAATAAATAAAATAAATGGTTCAAAAATATGAGCATTCAACATAGAAGTATCGTGTATGTGCACTAGGAAGCAAATAAAAACAACTCGTTTCTAAACTAGGAGAATATAAGTAGCCCCACCCCCACAAAGATAATACAAACATGAAAGCTAGAACCTACATACAAGATTTATCAACACTTATTTGTAGCGCTTGTATGCTAAACCTTTAAAAGTTGCTCGAGCATCAGCAGGTTCAAGAAAAACAAACTGAAGAATAATAATTCAAGAAAATAATTAGTAGAGAATCACTCTTTAACAACACCGCAACATAGTAGACTAATATGATCAGTAATCTAGAAGTTTCTTCATCTCTGCAGTATGAAAAGATTGGGAGAACAAAAGTACATAATGAGGCATGATCAACCAAGTGTCAAAGAGTGGTTGAAAAACTCACCTAATTAAAAAACCAAAAGCAAAGTGTCCAATTTCCTAAAACATTACAAAACTACTCTCTTCCACTCTCCTTGCCCAAACCGCGGCTTAATCAAGTGCACCACAACACATTTATTCAATTATTCTTCTCACTTGTTAGTAAATAGTGGAGCTTTCATATTTGGCATTAGTTAAGGAGTGGAACCAGGAAAAAGGATTAATTTGCATTTAAATGTACATGATCGTAGACTAAATATTCATATCATCAAACTGGATTGACCAAACCCAGAAAATAAAATGCCTCAAAAATCAAGAAAGCACCAACCTTGATGAAATTGTTGCTTGCCTGCGATTGGGTCTTCGAATTTTGCCTCCGAGGAGATAACAGATCGAGAGAGAAAACAGTAGTGTGGCGGTCGGCCGGTGACTGTGTGGTGAAGGAAAGCTGGAGTGGAGAGTCAGAGAGAGAGACGATAGTATGGTGTGGTGAGGGAGGCTCAGGGGCTGGAGATGAGGGATCAGTGAGGGAGGCTCGGGCAAGGATAATCGGACAGGGACTGCGCAGCGCTTCCGCTTCCATTCTAGTTCAATAGAACAAATGGAGACGGAAGTGAAGTGAAGTGAAGTAATGAGATCAGACCTAAAACAATGAATGGTTCAAATAATTTTCTTATAATTAAAAAATAATATATATATATATTATTTTTTTTGGTTCGGTATGGGAATACCGAAAAAATGAAACGTAAAACTGAATCCTATACCGAAACTTTCAGTTTGGTTTGGGATTATATCCCGAAAATTTTGGAAATTTTGGTTTGGGATTTTTGGAATTTTTTTCCAGCCCTAACCACAGTTGCACGATCAGGATGATACTCAATCATGCGATCCTAATCTTTTAGCAACTCAATCCACCTTCGTTGATGAAGATTAAGATCTCTTTGAGTAAACAGATACTGGAGACTCTTATAACCGTAAAAATCTTGCACTTTTCTCCCCATAAAGACAATGTCTCCAAATCTTCAAAGCAAAGATGATAGCTGCTAATTCCAAATCATGAGTAGGGTAATTCATCTCATGAGGTTTCAATTGTCGTGAAGTGTAGCAATCACCCTACCATGTTACATCAACACACATCCTAAACAATTCAAGGATGCATCACTGTAGACCTCATAATTACCGCTATCATCTGGGAGTGCTAAAATAGACGTATGAGTGAGATAATACTTCAGTTGCTGAAACTTTGTTCACAATTTTCATCCTACTCAAACCTAACCTCTTTTCTAGTCAATCCCGTCAATGACAAAGTAATGACTGAAAAATCCTTTACAAACGTCTATAGTAGTCTGCTAGACCAAGAAAACTCAGTACCTCAATGACGGTTCGAGGTTGTTCCCAATTCCCCCCAGCTATCACTTTTTAAGGATCTACTTGAATACCTTGTGCAAATATCACATGCCCCAAAAATGCCACTTGATTTAACCAAAATTGGCATCTGCTAAACTTAGCATACAACCGATGTTCCCTCAATCTTTGCAACACCAACCTAAGATGTCTAGCATGCTTTGTTCTAGTCTTAGAGTACGCCAGAATATCGTCAATGAAAACACTAACAAACCTGTCTAGATATTGCTGGAATACTTGATTCATCAAACTTATAAAAGCTGAAGGCGCATTCGTCAATCCGAATGGCATTACCAAAAACTCGTAATACCCATAACGAGTCCTAAAAGAAATCTTAGAGACATCCTCACTGATGATCGTTAATGGTTAATAACCAGACCTTAAATCAATCTTCGAAAATACCCCAACACCTCTAAGCTGGAAAAAAAAATCATCAATGCATGGCAATGGTGAAAGATATAGAATCCGTACCTGGAACTAAATCAATAGTGAACTCCACATCTCTGTCTGGCGGTAATCCAGGTAAATCATCCGAAAACACATCTAGAAAAATGCCTAACCACTCGTACGTCCTCCACACCACTAGGAGTACGATCCTGCAACACCACATGAGCTAGGTATCCCTGACAGCCTTTCGATAACAACTTATTTGCTCTCACAGCAGAAATAATGGCATGCCTCACTCCACTTTGCTCACCCACAAAAGTAACCTCTGGTAATCCAAGACGATGGAAAGTAACTGATTTCTCGTAACAATCTATATTGGCACGTTCATAATGCAACCAATTTGTGCCTAGAATAACATCGAAATCCACCATCACTGGACACCCTGAATAAGCACAATACTAGCATAGAATGAACTACCTGTTTACTTGCTTAACGAATCCAACGAATAAGTTATTAATATTACGGTCTGCAGCCCGCAATACTGATAACTCACTGTTGTCTCGATAAGTAAGTAACAATTCCCGAGGGTACAATATTACCATCTTGCCCCTCATGGGGAAATACATATACACTCCTCGATCGTGCTCATTCACTACTTTCTTTGGCAACATCGTCAATAACATAAAATTTCTACATCACAATCAATTAAAACTCTAGCAAAGTGACCAAGAATGTTTAACGTGCCCATGATCAAGCCCGAAAGATTCTGAGTATCTTGCAGCTCTATGTCCCATTTGTCCACATGTAAAGTATCCTCTGCTTTCTTGCTACACTCTCCAAAGTGTATGCTATTGCACTTACGGCAGAAAGGTACATTTCCTCTACCAGAGTCACATCGCCTCTGTAATCTAGGATCTCCTGTAAATCTACCACCTCGCATCTGACCAATGGTACTAAAACCTCTACTGGAAGAACTAGAACTCCACTTCTTTTGAAGCTCTAAGTTTTGCGAGGTTCTTGAGACACATGACCTTTACCTTGGTCATCTTTCCTTTGATTCTCATTCTTTTCCTTATCTCAAATTGTAAACTCTTGTTTCTTACCGTCCATATATGCCGGAGGAATAAACTCTTTAAACAATTCTCAATTAGCTGTTTCCTCCGGTGACATCGTATAAGACTCCTGTCTCCACCAGGATGCAATTTTGATACACGAAAACCAGGTAGTCGTCTCGACCTACCCTTCAAAAGAAAGATTCCTTTGACTTTGTATAAACTGAAACGTTTTTTCCAATTGATTAAGCCAACGCTCTGCTCCCTCAAGTCCTTCTTTTTCCATTTAATGATTCAGCTTCAATTTATACACAGTCTCAAGAGGAATCCTTTAGATAATAGACTGAATCACATTAGCAATAGCTTCCCTTAACTGCGCTATATCAGGGAAATTAGGCTCATCTGAATGATATGGCTCTCTACGAGGCGGTATAGTTCAGAGACACTAGGAAATTCTCAAGATATACAGGACTACAACCTAGGCTTTGATACCAACTGACACACCCCGCCCCGAAGGAGGGCGTGTTGGCAGTCATGTGCGAGTGACGTAACCATTTCGCACATTGTAGAAGCTAAAAAGATAAATAGAATTACGAATAAATAAAAGCCGAAACACTAGAAATACTAGCTAAGAAATGATGCTAGTGCGAAACTCAGTGTATAAATACACATTCAGAGTAAAAAGAACGTCTAGTTGCAGTCGAGTAGGACAATTACTAAGATATAACACCCGTAGGTAAATCCTACTTTGGCGAATTCTGTCAGGACACCGTTGGATTCCTCGTGGCCACCAAACTCAGCTAATTAGAACCTGAAGGGGTGAAAAACAAAGTTGAGCGGGTCAGTAGAACAAATCTTTTCAAAGACAAAACATTTCTCATAACGTGGTAACCCCTCTCCGTAAAACCTGTATAGTTTCCAAGCAATATAAAAATATAACTACTTATCTCAAAACCAGCTCAGAAATAGTGATATGTAAAGTATATGCCATGTCAAAATATATTTCATCATATCATATAAGTATATTAGTGAAGTAAGTTCATCATAAATAATAATATGTCAATCGAGTGATCAGCCCAGCTGAAACTATAGCTCATAATCCATCTCATCAATCAATCTAGCTGGAGTCACCACAAGTGACCTGTACGGCACTGCACTGCACATGAGTTGGAACCACTGAAATGGTCTGTATGACAGAACTGGGTGTAATATAGTTATGCTCACGCTATCCTCTCCTGATAGCTATGCGATAAATCGCTAGTCACCTACGAGTCGGAACCACCTACGAGTGGTCTGTACGACAAGACTGTGCACCTAAATTGGATCCAATGTGAGCATATAGTGCGGGGGTGACTAAATATATTTACAGGCCTGAATCACATCTCTGCTAAATCATAATCACCCTAGTGCAGGTTTATGAGCTTTCAATCACATCAACTCAACAATCTCATAATTTTAATTTATGAACTTACCTGGCACTTACCTGTGCGTCCGCATCACCAAGCATGCATGTATGCAATTACTAATGCATAAATAAAATAGATATATATTTTGCATGGCATTTCATAAAATAGATATATGTACGGGAAGCAAAACTGCCCACTCACCTGGAGTTCACCCTACAACTCCTTAGCACAACACATCAAGGCGTCATGACAATCGGCGCCTAGAATAATCATCAAGACATGCCTAAAAAATCATATCGATAAAATATAACTTATATAAAACACGTCACTACGTAGTTCGATCCGAAAGATCTGCAACTCAGATTTTTGATCTGAAACTTCTAGAGATCTACAATATACCTCTAGGACAACATCCTAAAATTTCATTACCATCCAACGGTCGGATCTCCGTCAATTGCCAAAACCAAGTGACGATTAACATTCTATCTTATGAACTTACAACTCCAATTCCGAAAGATCCGTAAATCGGATTCCCTATCCGTAAGTTCCTATAATCCTCAAATATTACGTATTACAACGTATCAAAGTTTAGTGACGATCCAACGGTCGGATCATCAATTCATGTTTTGGCCTAACCACGTATCGTAACGAATTTAGGTTCGAATGATCATCATACGCCATTCATTCACCAAAACTGAAATTAGGGCATGAATTATGGCCTAAAAATAGCTTTGGCAGCTCACTGGCCATGCACCGCCGTGGGTGGCGGTCGGCCGCCCCGGCTCGCCGGAAAATCCAACTATTTCCAAAAATTACCAAAATTTACAGAAATGAAGATCTCAATGAGTAGAGTAAACTTTATACATGTGGCCAAGGCCAAGTTGGCCTGGAAAGGCTCCAATTTCATCAAACCCGTGAAGAACCCTAGAAATGGGTGTTTTCAATTCGACCTCCAAAACCACTTCGATGCTCCAACTAATGTTTGGGCTTTGTTCCAGGTCCTAAGGGAATGCTAATGGTGTTAGTAATTGAAAGAAAACATTTCAAGTTTTGAAGAATTTGTACACTAAGCCACCGCACACACCGTACGGTTTCATCTAATTTCAAGGCCAGATTCTTTGATTTTTGGGGTGTAATAGGAAGAGGGAAGATCATAGAGGGTTTTCCAAGTGATGGTTTGAAGTAACTCACCAGAAAAATGAAGAAATTTCGACAGAAACGGGTGGAAAACCCACCGGGTCGCGCGGGTCATGAGTTGAAAACCCATTTCTGTTCTTCTTCTTCCACTTCTTGCCCTCTCTCCTTTCCTCCTTTCCCCTTCTCTGATTCGCCAGAAACTTCTCTCTCTTCTCCCCATTTGCCCAGCTTCTCTCCTGAAACTCTCCCGGAGCTGTCTTCTTCTTCCTTCTAGTTTGGTAGTTTTGCCCAATCCTCTTTCTTCTTTTCTCCACCAGTCACGCGCGCACACACACACACACACACAAAACCTTCCTTCATCTTTTTATTTTTATTTTCCTTCCCTTACATCCGATCCATCCAAATGGCACACCAAATTTTTATAATAAAATTCATAAAATGCTCAAACTTCATACTTTAAAATCTTTTTCGTTATAACTCCAAATCACGAAACGTCTGCGCCCACGCTTCCGTAGCGACGAGTACTACGAGGATATGACAAGAAAACAAATCTTAGATGGCACAACACAATGATTAACCTCGAATAATGCGCATGCCTCAAAGGGCATTTTGTAAAATCCTTTATTAAAACTTTAAAAACTCTTAAAATCAGGAACGGGCTGTCACAAGAATCATGATTTGTTAGCTAATTAATAAATTAATTGAGTAATAAATAAATTAATTAGCTAATTAATATAAGTAAAAAGGAATGATTTAGAGGTTACCTTGTGAAGAAGATGTGGTGAGGATGGATGAAATGGGTTTTGAGTAAATACCTATTTTGGGCACTTTTGACTTGATTGAGGGATGATTGCCCACTGCTCGCGCATAGAAATCCCGGTGTGCCTCGAGGGTAATTTTGTCTTTATAAACCAAAAATCCACATGTCGGCTCCATATTTTTCTTGATTATTTTTGGCTCCACAGTATGTACATTTTCATATTTAATTTTAATTAATATTCTTCCTTATCAATTACCATTCCTAAATCAATTTAACCAAACATAAACAAAATAATTTTTTTTTTTAAAATTAATAATGGTTTGTGCGACGATATAATTTGTCGTCCTATTAACAAACGTGACGATAAAGTACAGTCTTGTGATAAGGAGAGCTTTGTCCCATAAAACTATAGGTGACAAAAGACTCCTTCTTCGCTCTTTCTTGCGCCACAAACATCTTTGTCCCTTTAAACTTCATGTGCTGAGTTTTATTTCGTTGCACCTATAGGTATGTGTGACAATTGGACTTTGTCCCTGTACATTTTATGAGACAAACTTAGTTTTCCTCGCGCAAACAATTTTGCGCAACGTCGTTTTTTTATTTGTCATGCAATACTTTTCTTTACGAGCCTTGATCGATGGAGTTTTCATTGTTTATCATTTTACGCAGCAAAATTCTGATTTACACGATGATATTTGTTTCGTCATCAAAAATGTTTTATGTAGTAGTGATATCAAGTGACAAAACCTTTTTAATGTTCGGAGTATTTAGGTTTTTATCCTTTGATGATTTTTAACCTTTGATGATTTTTGACTAATTAAGGCCATGTTCTTTGATCTTGGTCATGTTGATTAGTTTGACCAATTAAGGCCTCCGGTAACTCCTTGATTGTAACCACTTTTCTCATGGATAGATTCCAATATTCCAATAAATAAATAATAGTGTAGTCATATGTATATGCAACACCAATACTTGTTGATGTGTACAATGACGAAACCAGGAATTATTCGGTGTGTGACTAAGCTAAAAATTATTACTACGAAATCAAATGCTCTTTTCTGTTGCCTACATAAAATTATATAATACTGAACCTAAAGTAATAATTTGAAACAAGAAATTTATAGCTCTGTATAAATGAATTTTTAACTAAATTTAACAAAAGAAAACATTTAAGGTTGTAACTTGCAATAGAAAGAATTAAAGAAAACATACATCATCAATCTTGTTCATAACAACTTAACAGGTAAAAAGAATAAAGACTGCAAGTGGCCCCTTACAACAGTGGTGAAAAGGTGTTAAGCCCTTGCATGACGGCGTGGTTTCAAACTCCGTCGGTAGATAATCTAACATCAAATCTAACATAACCTATACACGTAGGATACTGTTTTTAAAACTTAAAAAATATCTAATCTGATTTGTAACTCTGTATGAAATTGACAAGCAACTTTCATATGAGCCATGAGTGAGTGCACTGAGTGGTGAAAGACTACAATCTACTAAGAGCCGTGTATGGCAGTAATGACAATGAAGTTTTTAATTTAATAATATAAACTTTTAGTGTTGGTTGAAGATCAGTTTTTAAGTATTTAAAATACTTTTATTGTTTTATGTTCTCTAAGGGAAAACTTATGATTCAAACTTTCCATTAGTTGGGTGAGCTAGGACAATAAAAAAAATTGTAGTAGCTGATACTTTATTATGTATTTTCCTTATATTTTTCCTTATATTATGCATCTATAATTATAACTGACAAATTATACCATAAAGTATCAGAATTTTCCTTATATTTTACCTTAATCTTAGTTATAATTTATTGGTTATTTTGGTCGAATTCTGATACTTTATTATGTATTTTTAATGTAGGACGTTTGACTTCCTCTGGAGAAAAAAGTGATCAAACGGATGAATTTTAGAGTGATTCCAATTGGAGGATATTTGTCAGTCTTTCAAGATGATTGTATCAAAATTTCAGATTTTTCTACTAAGCCATTTGATCGTGGCGTAGAACAAAAGACCCAGTGCGCAGCTTTGCCCGATTGACATTTCTGAACATTTTCGGTATTTTGGAGGTCAAGATAGCATATTTTGAAGAAGATTCCTTCTGAGGATTTGTTAGGGATGTTTCAATCTTTAAAAAGAGACTTTTTGGGACCAAATCGGAGTTGATTTGATGGGTCAAAAGTCTGATTTTCTGAGAAGTCTAAATTTCAGTTCAAATATGAAACCTTTTATTTCCTAATTATCTTATTCTATTACGTTTCCAAGTTTTTAGAAGACCTTTTCTAGGTAGGATTTTATTTTGTAGTAGTATAAATAAGGCTTTTTAGCCATTAGGGAAAAAAGGCATCAATTTGGAAAACTTAGTTAGGCTTTGACGATTTGTATTTCAAGGTGTATGCTATCCTTTTGCTAGGGCGATGCCTTGAGCCTTAGCATGAATATCTAATTTGCTAAGGCGATGCCTTGAGCCTTAGCATGAATACCTAGTTTTTATTTAATTGCTTATGATATTATGTATGCATAGTTTGAATTATTAATCACTGTGTTTTAACTATCTATATATCTTAATGCTTAGCTACCATTAGGATGTTTAGATAAGTAATTAGATGTAACTCGGTCGGAATGCCACCGGAGGATTGAGTATTGCTTCTTGTGATTGATAGTTGTAAGTTCACCTAGGGCGAATGCCACATCTTAGGGATTGCATGGTTTTTCAAAGGGTTTTTACCAATCGTAATAAGTCATGCATGTTTATGTTTGATTTGAATACCACAAACGGATTGCATGTTTGATATACGTTATAGCTTGAATGCCACAAGTAGAATATGCATAAGGAAAACCTAACCTTCAAAGTTTCATGTGTAATTTATAAGTAATTGGTAAAACTACATAAGATTGTTAAGGTGATAACGAAATCCTAGTGTCGTTTTATCATTATTTTCTAAGATTGTTCCCCTTCAAATTGGTTTCTTTAATTGCTTTTCTTTAATCGTTTTAATTTAAAATTCGTTTTTAATATTCTAGGTCATAAAATCAAGATTTTCGAAACTTTGTTTTAAATAGTTAATTAAGAATTAGTTTAAATACAAATTATTCAATCAATTCATGTGAAAACAACTTTGCTTGAACTACTATACTGCAATAACATTGTACCCTTGCAAGTATTTTTAAGTATTTTTATCCCTACTTTTGCAGGTGGTAAAAATTCCTATAAAGAAATTGGCGCCGTTGCCGAGGATTGTTTTAAATAATGTGTATATCATATTCTTAGTTAATTATTTTTGTACATAACTTTTTATTTACTTGATTTTATTTTGTTTTTTAGGTTACAATTTGTGCAACAATGGAATTTGTTCCTCCTCCTGGATTCAAACCGCCCTTATAGGTCAACTTTGCATAATGGGATTTTTATGAATTTAAATCTACAATTTGTGCACTTTGTTGTTTGAAGACCCATGATATTTTGCAATGTCTTGAGGGGTAACATTTTCCAGGGTTTGTTCAAGAACATATCAATATGAGAAACGACTCAAAAAGGAATTGGAACAATCCCTGTTCAGAGTTCTACACTTCAAGTTTGAAAAAGCATCTTAAGGACTATTTTGAGCAGTCTAATGTGCCACAAGAGCTTTTGGTGGAGGATAAACTCTCTAAATTGTTGGAATCAAATGAGTTGTACATAGAAATAACCAATCATGGATTTCAAATTCAAGCATTAAACTATGGAAAGAGCTATGATGATCAAGAGGAGATTTGTGCAAAACCTTAGGAGCAATTTGCTAGTTATTCACGACCAAGTGAAGAAAAAGCACATGCTAGTTCTGAAATCTTTCTAGAACCTATGGCTACCCAAGTTTATGTTCCACCATCACCTTTCCACAAAGGCTGGAGGAAGACGTCAGTGTTAATGTGTTAGGGGAGGTTCACACAAATTCAGCATTAAGCATGTTACATGGTCAACTTTTCAGCCAGCTAAATGATTTGGATACAGGGCAAATGGTTGTTGATGGGAAAATTTTAATTGTTGTACTGAACAGTGCACCAACATAGCCGATCATACTTGATGGTATTCGGTGCAAGTCATACAAGCAGGCTATGATCCACAAGGAAACAAAGAAAAAGCTTAATGGCAACCTAATTCTTCGTCAAGAAATTCGACCAAAGCAGAAATTGTGGGTGTTAAACACACGGTTTAAAGCAGTTTGGCAGAGACATCAGCCTCTTTGTAAAGGGCCCTATTTGCTTACAAAAATTCATTCACATGGAAAGGTGGACATCAAGGCTTCAGCAAATGAATTCAGATGCACAATTGATAACCACCGCACTCCGTATCTACTATTAGCCTCCGATGCTGCCAAGGAATGGTTGACTCTAAAAAAACAAATCACGTGATCACCAGATTCTTTCAAATCTATCTAACTATAGACGTTAACTAAAGCGCTAATTGAGAAGTAACCCAATTTTTCTAACTCTTTTCTTCTTATTTGCGTTTATTTTATTTTCTTCCTTGTATTCTTTTTCACAAAAATAAAAAGATTTAAAAAATTCAAAAAATTCAAAAACACAAAAACAGAATTTTTTTTAGTTAATAAGTATTTTATTTGGAATTTATTCTAGTGCAATTTTAATTTTGTGGTTGAATTTGAATCAAATACGGGAATCGACTGAATCATGCACTCAGCAGCATTCATCTACTCACAGCTTAGCATTCAAGATCAACATTAAAGTGCAGAAATTTAAAAGGAATGTGAACTGGAGTCTGAATTATGAAATGCTTACAGTGGGGTTGCTGTGATGACCTCTATATCGCTGGACCCTCTTTCACTCACTCTCTCTCACATTTTAATAAAATAATTTTTTTACATACAAGTTCGGCGGTTGTCGGCTATTACCTTCCTTTGGGATTTGAAAATCGTGGACTCTGCGAGTTCTCCTGCGCACAGATCAGAGCATGCATGTATTATTTTTCCCTCCAACTGAGCAGTGCAGATTAACATCAAAGAAATTCGGATGAGGGTTTACCTTTTGGACTATAAAATTTTCAGTATGCCAGCAACTCCGTTTGCAAGCGTAGTGGACTCAATGGAACTCGGTGCTGTGCGTTTAAGGGGTGCTTCTGGGTTTGGCTGAGAAGACATCGCGAGGAGTAGAAATGATGAGGGCTAGTTGTTTCGGTTTTGATTTTAGGTTTGAGAGAAAAGGAGAGAGCCCTCTCGGTCGGGCTCGAGGTTAGAGAGAGTTTAGCAAGAAAAACGGCTAGGTTTGGAAATGAAGGTAACGGGGCTGAAACTTGGTTTTTATAGCCCAATGCTAGTCAGTGGGCGGAGGCTTTCGGCATTCCTATTCCTGCCCCCAGGTCACGAGTTCGATCCCAGCACCTGACAAATTTTTGCCAAATGATTAGTTGGTTTCGTACCCTTTTCAGCTCGACTTAATAAGTTTTTAGGAGTGTTCTATGCCTAACGCCATAAAGCCTTTGTGGTTTGGAAGTAATTGACCAAAAGCTCATTACATAGGTTGGATCGATAGCGTAAGGGAACTGGTAGGGATTTTAGTCGAGTCTCATTAACTATATTGGTTCATTTAACACAAAGGGAAGTTCATGAATTCTTTTCTAATTGATTCTAAATGGTTAGACTCTATAGTGGGATTAGTTTGAACTTTTGAAAAGATGTTCTGATTTTTAATGTTTTCTATGGCTGTCAACATGAAGGTGAAAATTTTGTCTTAGTTAATTTTTGTTTAAGTGTCTAGTTTGTTAGTTTTTATCTTTGTTTTTTAGTTTTGTTTTGCTTGAGGACAAGCAAAAAGCTAAGTTTGGAGGTATTTGATGAGTTCATATTATACCATATATTTTACCCTAATTTTAGTTATAATTTATTGGTTATTTTGATAGAATTTTGATAATTTGTTATCTATTTTCAATGTAGGACGTTCGACTTCCTCTAGAGGAAAAAGTGATCAAATGGATGAATTTTGGAGTGATTCCAATTGGAGGATATTCGTGAGTCTTTCAAGATGATTGTGTCAAAATTTCAGATTTTTCTACTCAGCCATTTGACCAACATGCATCTTTCCTATATTGATGTTTTTGGACGTTTTGGGTGTTTTGGAGGTCAAGATGGCATATTTTAAGGAAGATTCCTTCTGAGGATGTGTTAGGAATGTCTCAACCTTTAAAAAGAGACCTTTTAGGACCAAATCGGAGTTGATTTATGGTGGTTCATAACTAATTTCCATTAGTCAGGGCGATGCCTTGAGCCTTAGCATGAATATGTCATTTTTATATAATTGCTTATGATATTATGTGGAAAAGTTTGAATATCCTAAAGGCTTCAAGATTCCAGATTTCAACCTTTTTTGCTAGAGAGTCATCCTTATCATCGTTAGAACATGTAGCCTAATTCATGGCGCAATGCGGAGATGTCAATAGTGATTTCCATAAACTACAATTGTTCAACTTTTCGTTGATAGGCTCAGCATTCGCATGGTATATCAACCTCCCACCTAATTCCATCCAAAGTTGGGAAGAGCTGGTCGAGAAGTTTCACGAACAGTTCTATCAGTCGGGGGTGGAAATGTCAGTTTCTTCATTGGCTAGGATGGCTCAAGCATCTAACGAGTCACCAATGGACTATCTTACAAGGTTTAAATTGGCTAGAAATTGGTGCCGAGTACCTCTTCCCGAAGTTGATTTTGTTAGGCTTGCTCTGAATGGGCTCGACGTGGAGACAAAAAGAAATTCCTGGGGGCAAACTTTCGAGATATGTATGAATTAGCCCAACATGTCGAGCAATATGATTATTTGCTCCGAGAGGAAAAGATCTTAAAGTCCCCTTCCCGAGGAACGATTTACAAACATTCCACGGTCAACTACGCATAGGCCGAAGGCAAAGATTCCCAATAAGTTAGTGTGGATGCAGCCGAGATAGTAATAGATAAACCATATGTTTACAAGGCATTGACTCAAATCATATGTTTACAAGGCATTGACTCAAATCAAGATGCCAAAGCCCGCTCGGCCACTAAGGCGACGGTGAAAACATCAAAAGTTTACACTTTTAATATCACAAAGGCCGAGGTAATTTTCGATCAACTGTTGTTAGCAAAGACTATCAAACTTCGGCCAGGACATAACATTCTTAAGGCCGAAGAGCTTAAAGGGAAGACGTATTGCAAGTACCATAACTTGACTAAGCATACCACGAACAACTATGTCATATTCCGAGATGATATTCAAAGCTGGATCGACAAGGGCAAGCTAAAGTTTCTCGAAAAACGAATGGTAGACACCCATTTGCCCAAGAGCAAAGGGAAAGGGAAGGCCGAGTTTGTCCCAGTACAACATGTCCCAAAGAAAAACTCTTGGCCGCGACTTAAGATTGACCTATTTTCCAGTAAGCCACCCACTGAGTTTTCGGGACCGGCCGTAGTCGAATCTATGTTAAATTCCAGTGAAGAACAAATTGACGAGCTGATGGTTTTGTGCAGCAATTGTAGAGTACACGTCGTATTAACTTAACCAAATGAGAGACCAACACCACGGCAACCGAAGGAACTTGGCGGAGGCCAGTGCCAGAAAGTGTTTGATAGGCTCGGCCCTCAAGAACAGACAGATGGTCCTACCTCGGCCAGACGACGTCTTGATTTTGATGCATTGCTTTATAACGAGGATTATTACTCATGTAATTCCAACAGCTCGAGTTCATCGGTGAATAAAAAAACCTTCAAGCTGCCTAAGCCACGCGACCAATGTTGGTATAGTTACAATTCTCCCACTAGTATGTATACAGCACTATCCAAATCTCAAAAACGTCGACACCAGCAAATAGATTGCATGGCTCGACAACAGGCAGCACAGGCTATTCCGACTACTAAATGGTGAAGGAAAAATTTAGTCCTAGCTAAGAACAAGTAAGAACATTTGAATACATATGCAAACTATTAACACTTTAAAGTAGGCATGCATTAAAAAACAATTCATAAAACCCATGACTTTCAAAGCCTAGTATATGGTGAACCAATAAACTCTTTAACAACATTAAAGAGAAGTAAAGATTTAGAGTTTCTTACCCTTGAAGCTCATCCTTGTTTACACAAGGGATTCACCCAAGTGGAGGGCCTTCAAGTCACCTCCTAGCTCCTTGGATATTGCTTGTGATTTCCTTCTCCTTTTGTGCTCCTTTAGACTTTGTGGATGTAAGGAAATGATCTCCAAAACACCAAAAGTTTGGTGTCTCTAAGTCTCCACACCAAGGGTTAAGTGTGAAGATGAAATGGATGACTTAGGGAAGAAGAGATTGCTAGATTAATCTCCCTAAGTGGCCGGCCTCTTTGTAGAGAGAAAGAGAGAAAATGTTTCACCTCTTTGCCTCAAAGAAAACCCTAATTAGAAAATAGCTATAAAGTTGCTTTTATAACACTTTTCTTTGGTGAGTGGCAAACTTGCAATTAAGCAAACTTTCACCATCTCCTCACCATGGCCGGCCTATATGTTGTGATTGGGCTTATTGCCCATTTTGTTTTAGTTGTCATACAACTTAAACATAATGCGCCTTATGGACCAAAACACTTTTGGGCCCCGAAACCCAAAACCAACTTAAAAGCCCAATACGAACCTTTCGTAAAATTAATTAACTAATTAATCAATCTTGACCATTCTTCAATTAAACCATTTAATTGCATATCCATTTCATTTAATTTCTTCACTATCACCCTTACTCGGTGTACGATCCATTAGGTTCCAATTAGCGAGGTAGTGGGCGATTGTTACTCTTAACGATCGATTATGAATTGAAACCACATTTCAATTCTCCCTTTTATGATTAGTGTTTCCTAATCATTAGGGCTTCCACAAACCATGAGTGACACCTAGCAGTATGTCATGGTTACCCAAGCTAAGTAGAATTGGTTGGAGAACCTATCCAGTTACAACTACAATGCAATACGGTCCTTCTCTAATACAATACTCTTAATCACATTGTTTGAATGATAGTTTGTTTCATGTCTACTATCCAATGTGATACATATCTATATGATTCCCTTGAATATGATTTGGAACAAACTTCCTAAGTCATATTCATATGCTTTGGCCAAAGACTTTAGAATCATATCTTAGAGTATACTCCTTCCACCATGGAAGGTTAGAGATCCCTTGTTGTGCATTCATATGCCTACATGACTAGATAACTTGACCCCAACAATGCCGTGGACACTCCGAGGGAATACCGTTGACATGATCAAAGATCAAGGACCTACCCATTAGACATCTATGATGCCTCAGCTCAAAGGACTACTTTGCATATTGCAACTTTTGAGTTCTTACATGACATGTATGTTCGAACTCTCTTTTGATCGTTGTTCAGTGTACTCGATTACTCTTTCGAGCACCTATGTGTTTGTCTTAGTGTCCAACACCAAATGACTTGAGACTAGTCATATTCACGCTTAAGTCGACATAACACATACTAACCTTAGCGGATTGTCAATACCCAATTGGCAATCCTATGGCTAGGAACGTTTTAGGAATGAACATAAGAGAATGGTCTCGATAATCTAACTCACTTAGATCACTTGTCTCTTAGAACAAATACATCCCTTGGATTCCCTTATTACTTAAACACATGATACAATAAATAGTGATTAACAATAAGCTTTGCCCTTCATTAAACATATAAAAGTTTAATACATTAAGTATTCCAAAAAGCTATTACATCAAATGAGTGGCTTTATGGGCATACTTCCAACAAATGGCAGCCGAAAAAGGCAACAGGAAGGGAAGATGACAGACGAACCCCAACCATCATAACCGAATTACTTCAAGAGGAAAAGGCAGTTGATCACGACTTTGAAACGACCATTAAAGGGTCCAAGAAATGCATCAAACTCCTTTTTCGACCCGGAGAGATGAAAGCTCGTTTTAAGCATTTAAGGAAAAAAACCGAAAGCAAGCTTCCCTCATTACCCCTGCAAGAGCCATTAATAAAGATCCGGCGGAACCTACATCCTCCATTCCTCAGTGAATCCTTGGAGTACATGTGCGAATTTCATAAGAAACATTCTGCCAAAGACTTGTACAACCTACCTAAGGCATGTCAAGAAGCCCTCGACTTGGTGTGCCATTATGCTGAACAAATCATCCAAAAAACCATCAATCCAGCAATGAAAGTTAGGTTCCAACACATGCAAGAATCTAGGGTTCTTGGCTTCGAGGTCGACCCATACACGGACAATGATATGGCTGAGCTTTATTTTTCTCTTGAAGACCTTCAATATTTACGACACCACTTCGAAGTCTTTTAGGCCGTATTGTTCTTCGATCTTACGGCCGATGAAAAAGATCGAGTGGCACGTCTGGACACCTACCTAGACACAAGGGACACTCGAATTGCCTATGAGGAACAAGCTTGTAAAGCACTGCAGAGGCAAAATCAGACACCAGAAAGGCTCGAAGACAATAGTCAGAAGGAAGAAAGGTCGAGTTACATGGCACAAGAGCAAGTACCTATTGAGGCACACGATAATTTGGCCGAGGATGTTCTAATGCACAATGTTGCAGTCCTCGATAACCCTAAAAACGACAACCAGGATCCAATGGGCCTTTCAGTCCTTGAGAATATGGAAATCAGCATGGTTCATGTTCTACCTGCTGGATTCCAGCCAACTACACACCAACCAAACTTCTTGGATGGTGATGTGGTGACCGAGGAAGCAACACAAGTTGATTTCATCATCACCGCCGAAGATGGGCAAGTAAATAACGACGACAAACTTAAAACAACCCTGGCCATATTGTTTCCCCGCTCATCCTTAGCTAATCTTCAACATTTAAAGCCATTGTATGTCATGACCCACATTGAAGGTTACCTAATCTCAAAAATTTTCATCGATTGCGAGGCGACTGTCAATATCATGCCTATATCCGTCATGAAAGCATTACGACGATCCAACGACGAACTCATCCCATTAGGAATAACCGTGAGCAGCTTCGTTGGTGACAAGTCTCAAACCAAATGAGTGCTCCTTTAAAGGTAAACATTACAGGTCGTAATCACATGATCGTATTTTTTATCGTCGATTCCAAGACCGAATATAATGATGTGCTTGGTCGAGATTGGATTCATCAAACGAATTGTATTCCCTCTTCTTTATACCAAGTTTTCATTTTTTGGGACTGCAAATTGGTTGTGGTCCACCCAGTCGATAATCAACCATTCGAAACCAACATGATTCAGGGCCGCTATTATGACGATCATGTCAGCTACATTACCCTACAGGGTTTTAATGAAGATGGACGGCCGACTCGGATCTCAGTCCAGAAAGCCATCGAGGTAGACGGCGAGACTGTACATCAGGATTCAGCCAGACTCAGCTTGGTCGACTTAACTACCAACACTGATGACTGACGCTAGAAGAGAAAGGCACCGGGCTGCGGTTTCATTTATGATGGAACGTCTGCTGGCTCATTGGTATGCTATTTCCAAGCATCCATGTTAAAGCATAAACTTAATCGAATTTTTGGCCAAGGACGATAACGGCCCAGTACTATCGTTAGATAAAGTTCAGGCTGCACCGACCGAACTCGAAGATAGTCGACCCTAAGTTAAGGACCCTTTAGAAGAAATAAATGTTGGAACGACCGATGACCTTCGACCTTTATTTATTAGTGCATGGTTACCCCATTCCATGAAAATCGAACTCTGTAAATTACTCAACGAGTTTAACGATTGTTTCGCTTGGAGTTATCATGAGATGCCGGGCCTTGATCGGACCCTTGTTGAACATGAATTACACATCAAAGCTAATTGTAAGCCTTTCCGCCAGCCCATTCGCCGATTCTCGACCAAAGTACAACTCGGCATAAAGGACAAACTAGTTCAACTTTTAAAAGCTGAGTTTATTCAAACCACTCGATACGTCGAGTGGCTGGCCAATATCGTCTCGATGCTAAAGAAAAATGGCGCCCTACGCATCTGTATCGATTTTCGTAATTTGAACCTGGCAACATCCAAAGATGAATACCCGATACCGATCTCTTATTTGCTAATTGACGTCGCAGTACACTACGAGATCTTATCATTTATGGATGGGCATGCTGGTTATAACTAGATTTTCATCGCCGAAGCTGATGTCCATAAAATCGCTTTTCGTTGCCCCGGGGCATTCAACACATACGAATAGGTCGTCATGCCCTTCAACCTCAAAAACGCCAATGCCACATACCAAGAAGCTATGAACACTATTTTCCATGATTTAATTGGTACCATCGTCGAAGTCTACATCGATGATGTGGTAATCATATCAGCACGTCAGCAGACACATTTGGATGACCTCCGTTAGGCGTTCATGCGCATATGCCAGCATAATCTTAAGATAAATCCCACCAAACGTGCTTTTGGCGTATCAGCCAGAAATTTTTTAGGATTCCTCGTACATCATCGTGGTATTGAGGTGGACGACAACAAGGCTTGCATAATCATTAATGCTCCACCCCCAACGACTAAGAAACAACTACAATCGCTGCTCGGCAAGGTCAACTTTCTCCATCGATTTATTGCCAATTAGGCTAGGAAAATGAAAGCCTTCTCCACGCTTTTGAAACTTAAGGACTCCGACACATTCGAATGGTGTTCAAAACACCAAGAGGCATTTACGCAGATCAAGGTCTCCTTAACAACTCCACCTGTCCTCGTCTCACCACGACGGGGCCGCCCTCTTAAGCTATATATCTCGGTGGTCGAAGAATCCATTAGATGCCTTCTTACATAAGATAATGACGATGGGCGAGAACAAGCCATTTTTTACCTTAGCCGAAATCTCAACCCACAAGAGATTAATTACTCTACTGTCGAGAAGCTTTGCCTCGCCCTTTTTTTCACTGCGTCAAAACTTAGACATTACATGCTCTCGTCAGTCACTCAAGTCATTGCCTAGACTGATGTCATTCATTACATGCTCACTCGGTTGATCGTAAAAGACTGAATCGGCATGTGGACGATAGCCCTTTCTGAGTTCAGCTTGCAATATATGCCTCATAAAGCTGTCAAAAGTCAAGTTTTGGCCGATTTTTTTGCCCAACACCCTTCCTCGTATGAGTTTGGGGGCAATGACGTTGACATCGGCATGGTGGAAACACGTGATAATTACTGGATGATGCACTTTGATGGTTTCAGTACTTCAGTCTCAGCTGGCGTTGGGATTGTTATTCAATCCTCCACTCATAATCGTTGGTATTTTTCTCTTAAGCTCGATTTTGATGTACCAATAATCAGGCCGAATACAAAGCCCTTGTCATCGGCCTAAGTGTATTACATGATTTGCGGGCAATCCTTGTTCTTGGTGACTCCGAACTTGTCATTAATGAACTCAACGGGACTTTTCGTTGCATGAGTTGTACTCTGGCGCCTTACCACATGGTTGCCAACTACTTGGCCGAATCTTTCGACGGCGTTACTTTCAAACACATTTCACGAGTTCATAACACTGACGTTGATGAATTAGCTCAAATAGCCTCCGGAGTACAACTCATGGGGGGCAAATTAGGCTGAGAAATACCTGTGTCATGACAAACACATTTGGCCTTGATTAATCGACAAGTTCTCCAACGTGATTACGTGATCTATACACGGGTCATGTCCTTGCCTTCATTGTTAGAACGAAAGGACACTATTGAGGTTTATGTTGTCGAGGCATTACCAGACGATTGGAGAAGGACGATTATGTGATATATTGATAACCCTAATGGAAAAACACGACCGACAGATTACGGTTCATGCCACAAACTATGTATTATACCAGAATGAGTTGTATCAAAAAGGTGAGGATGGGTTACTGTTGATGTGCCTCGGGCTGCTGGAAGCTGCTCAAGCAATGGCAGAAGTACATGAAGGAATTTGCGAAGCTCACCAATCTGAACAAAAAATGCATTGGCTGTTTCAGCGGCATAGCTATTTCTAGCCGAGTATTCTGAAGGATTGTATTAAGTACGTAAAGGGCTGTGTACAATGTCAAATCCATGGGCCTATACAGAGAGTTTCGGTCGAATCACTACATTCGATCACCAAACCATGGCCATTCCGAGGATGGGCTACGGATGTAATCAGTAAAATCACACCATTTTCTAGTGCAGCCAAACATTCGTGGATACTCGTTGCAACGGACTACTTCACCAAATGGGTCGAAGCCAAGTCATATGCCGAGCTAACATCTAAAGAAGTTTGTAATTTCGTTGAAGAAAACATTGTGACTAGATTCGGCGTGCCAGAAACAATCATAACAGATAATGGTATGATCTTTACATCCAACAGGTTTAAGGAATATTCGACAAATCTAAATATTCGACTTAAGCAATCTATGTTGTATTATCTGCAGACGAATGGACAGGCTGAAGCAAGTAATAAGATCCTAATCGGTATTCTCGAAAAGATGATAAAGAAAGGCTGGGTATATGGCATTTAAAGATAAATGAAGCTTTATGGGCTTATCGAACTTTTCTACGAATAGCCACTGGAACGACTCCATACGCGTTAACTTATGGACACGATGCAATGTTGCCAGTTGAGCTAAGTATAAACTCATTGCCAGTAATTGAACAAAGTAGTTTGTTTAGTGCCGAGTACAATCGGGCCATGAGACAAGAGTTAGAAGATTTAGAAGAAGCTCGGCTTGATGCTTATAACTTATTGGTGGCACAAAAATAGATCGACGAGCGAGCTTATAATCAGCGAGTCAGACTCAAAACGTTCGACGAATGAGAGTTGGTTTGGCAAACCGTACTACCTGTAGGAATTAAAGACTCTAGGTTCGGCAAGTGGTAGCCAAATTGGGAAAGGCCATTCGTTATTCATAAGGTTCTCAATAAAGGAGCATACCATCTTAGGGATCGAACTGATGTAGTTAATAAGTTGCCAATAAATGGGAGGTTTTTAAAAAATACTATCCAGTCACATGGGAGATGCGGGAATAAAAGTTCATTTCATTAAGTTTGATTTTGGAGTTTGGCAATTTGACGGTCAAGGTTAGCCAGGGTCTATTTTTTCGCCTTTAAAACTTTGACTTATGGATGAAGAGCGTCTCGAACGACTGTTGTAGCTTTCAAGTCGTCTCCAGCCCGAAGACCTTTCTCGAAAATACTGAAATATTCTCGGGTTTGTTCCAAGGTAGAAGACACTTGAGTGATAGCCTCAGTGCTTAATTGACCATCAACTGCGAGGTCGTTCAGACATGTAGCCACTGAATCGAGGCCCTGGCATTCGAGAACTTGTCAAGTTGAGAGAGACAAGAGCTTCTGCAACCTAACAAGAACAATCAATTCGGCTATTGATACGGAAGGCTTGGTTGTAGCTGTAGAAGGGCCAACCGCTCCCGAAGTACTCGATAGGAGAGCATCAAACTAGATTTCCCATGAAGGCTGCACACGAAAAGAATTTAAGCGAAAGGAAAATCATAAAAGAATGTAGCAGAGAGAATTTGTTTTAGACCTGCCGAGAGGAAACTTCGGCCATGTCTCCTGGTTCATTGCTCGAACCTAGAGAGCTTAATGGCTGAGCCTAGTGTTTTAGACTGCTTCTTAATTCACGCGGTCAATGAAGGTTATCTACGTTCGACAGCCACTGAGGTGGCCAGGAAATATAGACAACACCCTTCGACGCGTAGAATTTTTGGTGAAATGAATAACTAGGCACCTGACATTTAATTTTTTTCTTGGTTCAGACTCGTTATCACAAAATAGACAAGAGAAAGTAATCGAGCCTTACAAAAGTCGAAGTCACTTCTTGAAAGGGAATGCCAAGGTCTTGGTTCTGTGGGTGAATTAGAGTTTCTGACATTGCTTCAGGCTCAATGAGATGCATTTTTCCACGATCGACTGCAAGAAGATCGACCTGATCAGTTGCCTCAACCACAGGAGGATGATCAATGGAAAGAGGTTCAGTTGGCTGATAGCAACTCGCCAGCAGAATCTCGTCACTCTCGTCATCCTAAAACAAAAGAGTTATTAATACTTTTGAATTTAATGAGTGAAGGGAGTTGCCAGCATAATCATACCTCTTCTAAGATGATCGCTGATTGTTTTGGATTCTTAAGGAGATTCTTCCTGATCGAAGGGGTTGCTTCCCTTATGACGAGTGTTACGGTCGGCCCCAGAGTTATAGGCGTTTTGACCAGTGGTACAGCAACTAGTTCGACCACGACCTCGCAGACCTCAAGGGCCGGGTGAGCTTAGGGTGCCAAGCTAGTTGAAGTTGGCCTTTTCTCCATTGAGGCTTGGACAACAAAAGCAAGATGAGAAGTACTTGGAGCGATCGCTCTGGTGGTATGGCTGGAGATAACGTGAATCTCTCGTGCTCCTTTCTTCACCAATTTCTTGACGCATTTTGTGGGGCGAGAGGCTTCACCTGCCGTCTCGATGTCTGGGCGAGGCCGTTTGCTCGGTGTGTTTTACGCATCGATTTTAGATTTCTTGGAGGAAGGGGCAATTTTTTCTTGGCCACAGTCGGGGCGATCACGTCTGCCTGTTTCAATACTCGACCGCCTGAGAAAGTGAAATCTAATTAGTAAAATTGATTAAGTGTTTAAAGAATAAAGGTTGAGATAATCATATACCCTGGGGCGTTTCTTTGAATTGAGGGGCAGAAGTTTTTTTGGGTCGGTCACCAATAATTTTGTTGACTGCATTTTCGACCGAAGCGCCAAAAAAGTCGTGGGTATATTCTTCCCACCAATAGCCGAAAATATCGGTGCCAAGAGATTCAAGAACAGTTGGTCGAAGGTGGAATTTCTTGCACTGTTCTTGAAACTCATTCTCGATGTCTCTACACTCTCTTTTTGAGGAACCAGAGAGGTGTCCTCGGCTGAGAAGGGAGCAAGAAGCAAGTAGAGGCACCAGGCTACCTTGGAGGTAACCAAGCTATCGGGCAGCAAAGTGGGGGTGGTAGATTTCCCAACTTGCTCGGCGAGCATCGTAACTAAGGGGAAGGTCGCGAGTTAACACGAACGACCCCCAGTTTTGACAAAAACCAGCATCTTCACTTTCATTCCAGGTTAATGTGGGAAGCCTGATGGAGTGGGGGTATTCCTGACGATAATATCAAAAATTCATTGTCGGAAATGATGTTTAGGCCGAAGAAATGTTTAAAGACTTCTTCAGCTCGAGAAGGTACTGGTCGAGGAGCCAACTGAAGGCCAAATGCTGCAGTGGACTTGAGGTTAGGGATTTATGGCCAAAGTGTGGAGAAATAAACCTGCAGCTAGAGTTGGAATACCAAGAGAGGTTCATTCTGGTGCAGAAACGATCTTGTTGATGGTCGTTTCAACCAGGCAGTGCAGAAAGTTAGCAATGATAGTTGGACTGAGCGCCAGAGAGTGACCACTAGCCAAGGCTTCCACCATCGACATATTTTCGAACAAACACTTATTCGACTTGGTACAACAAATAAACTTGTTGTACCAGTAAAATAGGAAGGCCTCGTGTTTTCCCCTCCACAGACTTGCCTCCCATCGACCAGCAAAATAAAGGATGAGGGTGCTGTAGTTAAGAAAATTCTTATGCAACTTCTGAACTTCCTCTTTTGAAGGCTCTTGACCTTTTTGGTTCAACATCTCGACAGCCCGTTCATCGAATAGTGCCTTGAAGTCGAGGTTTGATAGGCATCCAATAAGAGTAGCGTATATTGAAATGCCTGAATGAGAAGTCCCGAGGATAGCCGAGATGTCGAGGATGGTGGGGGTAATAAGGCCGAACAGAAAGATCATGGTGTTGGTGGCCGAGCACTAGAGGCTTAGAACTGTCATAAGAAGTTCTTTATCCATGGTAATCTCCATGGTCAAAAGCTTAATGGAGTCGTGGATGCTAAGAGCCTCCCATTCTTTACCAAAAAAATTTTCCATCCGTACGACCCAGGCCACCCAGTTCGCGTTGGTCGAAGGCCAGGCTCCTTGAGGCTTTGTCAGGCACCACTTCGACCAATCAAATCCTTGCAGCAAATGTGCCACGAAGTGTTCTTTGAATAGGTTGGTGATGGACGATGGCACTATGTCTTTCAAAAGTGGTCCCAGGATTTGATGAGTAATGTTTAGGTCACTCTCGAAACGCAGAGTCTTGATGGCGTTCCGATCGATGAAGTCCTTGCACTTGTCGCACTCGTTGGAGAGTTGGGAGATAAGGGGGCCATTAATGAAGGCTTAAAGATTTCTTAGATGAAAGCTTGGGATTTTCTGGGTTTTGAAAGTTTTGAAAGCAAAGTGGTAAGAAAGTTTCAAGGGTTTTGGAAAGCGTAAGGTACGAATGGAAATGATTCAGGTATTTATAAGCATTTGGGAAAGAAGGTTAAACGTTTGATTTTCAAAATTAAGGATAGAATCGAGCAGGAAAGTTGCTAATCATTGTAGATATTCAGAGAATCTAGGCGAAAAGATCGAGGTTTTCACGGTTTGAGGATGCACAATTGCATGTTGCAGTGAGTTTAGTGAAAGAAAGACGTTTCGACGGTGGCATGTTTTCGAGGGTCATGATTAAGGGCTGCTAGGTTAACCAGGGGACCGGCATGTGGCAGGACGGTTGGGAGAATCGAGATTGTGGGGTTGTGTTTCATAAATGCGCATGGTGGTATTTTTCAAGAGGATTTAATGTTTCTCTTTAGGTCGTTTTCGCTTCTTCAAAGTCGAGGCTTGAACCAATGAGTGTAGGTTGATGACCTCAGAAGTGAGGAGGCAATGTTTGGGCTCAAAATACTGGTTTGAGCCGAGTTTAGAATTGTTCTCGGTTCAGAGGCTGTACTTAGGAATCGCTGGGGGTCATCCGACTCATGGGCCGCATAGCCAAGGCCGGCCGTGTCTTATTGAGAATCCATGGGATGTGGGTGAGTCCTATTACGAGAAGGATGGATAAGGTAGTTGAATCCTAATACGAGAATGAGTTTCGACAGGATAAGGATGTTGAAGTTTGGGATTGAGTTCAAACTCCTAGTAGGAGTAGGACTGGCCGAGATACGGTTGGATCAGGGGAATGAGTTCTAATCCGAGTATGGTTGTGATTTGATTGGAAGCAGGTCGGCTACTATAAATAGAGGGAGGAGGACATCATTTAGGATCTCTTCAATTCAACACACAAACTGCCCTGTGCAAACCTTCGCTTTATGCTAAATCTCCCAACAACCTTGAGATCTTTATTTTCCTTTTTCACCAACACATCTTCAGTTTGGATAAACAACATTGTTGCCGTAGAATCAGCCAACCATGAAGCACCTTCAGTTTGGATAAACAGCACTACGACAGGGCCGATTGGTTATCTATCTAAGTCTCGGCCGAGAAGGATTTTTGAATCCTTATTGGCAGATGTCATCTCATCAGCCTTCTCGGTGAAGTGAGGTGTTACAGGTTACTACATTCAACACATTGAAAGTCGAATTTGATATTGAACTTCGCAGAACTAGCAGCCTTGTCTTTATGCTCTAGAACTCGAAGGCCGAGAGTGTTCCTTCCTCGACCGCAGTAGCTAGATCGAGAAGTCAGCCGCGCGCTCAGCGCAACATTAACATATTTTACTCCTTAGCTGAGCTTGATCGACGAGTTGGCAAGCCCTCATCAACTAAATGACGTAGTTAGCTCATTAGTTACTCAGCCTACGCACCACATAGGCTTGGTATTTTTTAGGGTCAACAAACGCCCATATGACATACACAAGGGTGAGTATACTTCGAAATACTTAAGTGAACTGACAATGTTACAGCTCAGAAACTTTACACATACCAATCCCTTGACCAAGTTTATGAAAAGTAGACTTCAACAATAACTTTAGTGAAAATGTCAACTAGGTTGTCCTGGGAAAGAATCTGTTTGAATTCAATGTTCCAATGTTCTTGTTGCTGATGAGAGAAAAAGAACTTCGACGCAATATGCTTGGTGTTGTCTCCTTTGCTATATCCATTCTCGAGTCATTCAATACATACTACGTTATCTTCATAAATTATTGTAAGGACATCAAGGACAGAAAGTCCACAAGTTCTTCAACTATGTATCATTACTACCCTTGACCAGAACCACTCCTGAATGACTTCATGTAAGGCTAGAATTTCCACATGGTTCAAAAAAGTCCAACTAAATCCTGTTTGGTTGATCTTCAAGATATTGTGGTGTCTCTAACTATAAAGATGTAACCCATTTAAGAACATGTCTTATGCAGGTTAGACAAGTACCGTACATTAACATAATTAACAAGGCAAATCGACTCGATAACCGGGGAGCGCTGCAACTTCACTTGAGGATTTGTAAGGATAAAACAAACCCAAATCCATTGTACCTTTGAGGTAGCGGAAGATGTCTTTAACAATAGTCCAATGTCTGCTTATGGGTGCATTGCTATATCTCTCTAAAAGATTAATAGTAAAGGAGACCGATCTAGTGCACTGAACTAAGTACAATAATACGCCAATTGCACTAGGGTAAAGAACTTCTAGTTCCAAGACTTTTTCCTCATCGTCTTTAGAACAGAAAAGATCTCGTTTTTCATCTAGCTTTCAGACAACCATATGATTACTTGAATGCTTCACTTTATCTTCATTAAAATGACACAACACCTTTTGGGTGTAGTTCGATTGATGGACAAGAATACGATTGAACAATGCTCGATATTCAGCTATGTGGCGGTTTTCTTGAGCTCTTTTGGAGTTTGGATGAGGTTCATGTCATCAACATAAACTGCAACAACCGCAAATCTGAAATGTAACTTCTTAAAGGACACGCAACGACATAGTTTGTTGTTCACATATCCATGACTAGTCAAATACTTACTTAGACGGTTATACCACATTTGTCTAAATTGGCTTCAATCAGTAGAGTGAACGGCTCAATCTAATCAAGATGGTGTTCCGTGGTCTAGAACTATTTGATCAAGTCAATGGAAGTCCTTTTGGAACTTTCATATAGATTTCTGTATCAAGATCCCCATAAAGATATACGTTACCATGTCCATGAGCTGCATGTTTAGTTTTCTTGGAAACTACCAAACTAATAAGGTAACATAATGTTATCACAACTGTAACTAGCAAATACGTTTCCTTGTTGTCAATTCTAGGGTGCTAAAATTACGTGACCAACAAGGCATTCTTTGTATTGCACTTTGTTCCAATTGTTACATTTTCTTAAGAAAACCCACATGTAGCTAAAGATCTTCACATGTGGTGGTGTAGGAACTATGAGCCTGAACACCTTGCGCAAGCAAATCAACTTCAACCTAGATTGCTTGTATTCAGTTTGGCCAATCTATTTGATGTTGATATTTATCAACGGAATGGGTTTAATGTCATCACTCTGCATGATTTCAATAGTGACTACACATGCAAATGCATCGTCGATTATCATCTCATTCCTTACCCAATATCATCTAAGCTAGCAAAAAATGAAGGAATTATTTTGTAAAACATGTTCATTTGAGCAACATCATATAGCATGCAATTAACAATTAAAGGCGGAATCATGCTTACATGCACTCAAAAACAAAACATTTACCCATGAAATTCAAAGCCTAGTAGATTGGTGAACCAATAATCAACTCAAAACATAAGTGAGTTGAAATTAATACCTTTGTAGATTCCTCTTTGCATAAGCAAAGGCTAATCACCCAAAGAGATAAGGGCCTTCATTCCTTGCTTCTTAGATCCATGGATTTGGATGGAAGAATAGGTTCTCCAAGTTCCCAAAATTGAGAACCTCTAATTCTCGACACCAAGGTTCGATTGTAGAAGAAATGAGTGACCTTGGAGTAGTAGGATTGCTAGATGTACCCTCCAAGGTGTTGGCCTCTTTAGAGAGAAAATGGAGAGACAATTCTCACCTATTTTCCCCAAAAATAAACCCATTTATCACTTAATGAATATTTGGCTATAAAATCATTTATATAGTCACTTCTTTAAGTGACCTAAACAACCAAAACCCTAATTCATTTCATCATGGCTGGCCATTTAGGGGATTTTGGGCTTTTGGGCTTTAATGAATCTTCATTCATTAAATTGTCATACAACTTAAGTTAATGGGCTTGACGTTCGAAGCCCATTGGGCCTTAAGGTCCAAAACTATCCCGAAGTCTTTAACGAACTTATTCGTTTGATTAATTAACATATTAATTAATCCTTGCCATAAATAAATGATTAAACCATTTAATCATTCTTACTCATTTCCGTTTAATCTCCAATCTCCACCTTTCACGGTGTGCGATCCATTAGGTTCCTTTTAGCGAGGTAGTGGGCGATTAAAACCATTTTACATCGATTGTGAATTGAAACTATTTTCAATTCTCCCTTTAGTGATTATACACGTTTAGGGCTTCCACAAACCATGAGTGACACCTAGCAGCATATCATGGTTACCCAAGCTAATCAGAAGAGGTTAGAGAACCTATTCAGTTCGAGATTACAAATGCAATACGGTCCTTCTCTAATCTAATACTCTTGACCACATTGTTTGGTTTGATAGTTTATTTTCTCATGTCTACTATCCAATGTGTGTCTTGTGCTTATATGATTACCTTGAATGTGATTCGGAACGCATTCCCTAATCTCATTCATACTCTGGCCAGAGATTCAAATCATATCAGAGAGTATTCTCCCTCAAACGGTTTGAAGGTTAGAGATCCCTTGTTGCGCATTCATTTGTCTCCATAGCTAAGCGGCTTGACCCCAACGATGCCGTGGACACCCTCCTGGTGGGATGACTTTGACATAATCAAAGATCAAGGTCTTAACCACAAGACAACTATGATGCCTCAGGTCAAAGGACTACTTTGCATTATCCCAACCATGAGTTCTCATGTGACATGGAATATGAGAACTCTTCGTTGATCGCGTTCAGTGAACTCATTCTCTATTGAGCACCTACCGTACTTGTCTTGATGTCACACACACCAATGACTAGAGACTAATCACTCTCCCTGAGAGAAGACATAGTACGTACCGATCTTGACGGACTGTCAATGCCCAATTGGCAATCCTATGATCAGGAACGTTTAGGATGTGTCTACGAAAGAATGGTCTCAAGAATCTAACTTCATTAGATTACATTCTCCCAATCACATATTCCTTGGACTTTATCGTTTAAGCATATAACATTTATATGAGACGGCTCAAACAATAATCTATGCCCTTTATATGTTAAACTAGATTAGTTTAACATGTGAAATGTCCGTAAAGTATCATCACATGATTGGCTTTAGGGCACATTTCCAACAATCTCCCACTTGCACTAGAGCCAATCAGCTTGATCATCAATGATGATATCTCTTCTGTAGTCATTTCATAAATGGCTGAATAGTAGGCCTAGGCAGTGGATATCTATATGTGTTATCCACAGAAGCAACCTTGAGAATAACGACGTCACCATTATACATGATTCTCAATCATGTGGTTCAGTCTCTCATTTGTGTTCGGATCTTGATGAGACCTTGATTCCCAGGCTTGAGCTATCGCCCCATTAGTGTCAAACACTTTCTGGTTGGAACCGAATAGAGAGTTCATAAATGAACTTTCCCATCCAAACAACATTGTTGTAAACTTCTATATGGCAATATATCTTGCATTCATAATGGAACACACTAAAGTCATTACTTTAATGTTTCCATCCAAATATCTCTTTAGTCATAATAAAGAGATATTCGTTTATCTCTTCATTCGTAATGAAGAAACATCCAATGATGGATTAGATTCATAATCTAATACATTTACGCTTCCATTACGTTACTCTAATTCTTCCTCGATCTTTGAGGAATTTATCCTTTAGTATTTCTTAAATACTTAAGGACTCACTTGACAGTTGCCATGGTTCTGATCCTGGGCTTGCATTGATATCGTCTTGTACCGTTCTAGGTACAACTCATATCAATGTTTTTCATACAATATGAAATACATAAATCACCTTTCTGCATATGCATAAAGGATTCAATTTACGCATTATTTCTTTGGGAGTCAAAGGGGCACGTTCCCTTTGAGAAGGGCAACTTGCTAGTCTTACTAGAGTCATCCTTCTAATTGAAGTTTATCATCATATGAGAAACTTCCTAGCATCCATTGTCTATTATTAGGGATTGATATAATCCAATTATATCATGAAATATATCATTATAGATTTCATCCCATGTATATAGACTATATCTCCCATATACATTCTATCTTCATATAATGTATTAAAGTCATAACTTTAACAAAGAAGTATTCTTTTCATTTCCAAAATTAATATATCATATATATTTATATTTTTAGGAACATGATTAACTCCCACTAATCTTTTGTAAAACTAGTAAACAAAAGATTCATTTACATCTTTATGAGAAATCAAACGATTTGATCCTTTTTCTCATAAAATGCAAATAGCTCCCACTAACTTGCTAAGATCCATGATGGATGGATCTCTACAACTTACATGTCTTGTGATTAGTAGTTTTACACATATATTATCAAGACTATCTTAATAATGGTTTCGGAAACCCATATTATGTCAAAACATTGAATCACCATTTAGTTGTAGCTAGCAATCTTCGAATTAATTGAAACTAAGACTACGTCAAAAATGATTCCTTTAAAGTCAACCATTCTCTTTGATTGTAGTCACCTTAAGCTACCAATTAGCTTTGAAGGTTTCATTATTTCGAGTCAAATGGTACTTTACCATTTCCTTGAGTATATATCGTATATGCACTCAATGTAGTCATAAGGATTTTCATTCTTATTTCTTTCGAATTAAGAGGTGGAACTCTATGACATAGTCATAAAGTTCAAAACCATTCAATTGAGACGGTTTATAAATCCTTATCGACTACCTTGGAGCTTGTGGTATAGGAACTAGGTTGTTATATTTGTTGATTACTTTCTTGTCTCTCAAAGAACCCATTCTTTGAGTTCTATCTCTCGTTCATTTGCTTTTAGGCAAATCACATTGTAGAATTACAATGAACTACCCAACAAAACAACATTTGTTAGTTGGTTTATAGAAGCGATATCCAAAAGTTATTTTAAGGATATCCTACAAGATTATTATCAAACAAATATTGCTTGTTAGCACACAACCCCAAATCTTTAACATGCTTAAGATTTGTCTTTCTTTCCAACTACATCTTATGGAGTCATAAAAATATTGGAAGATCTTCTCATTGACAATCATATTGTTTTTAGAAGTATATATCCTATATATGGGTAATAGATAATATCTAACGAACTAAATCTTATTCGAGTTCGTTCTTCTCCTAATGGAGAAATATATTATCTTATGATGCTATTTTCCTTGATATCTTTCAAGGAAACTCATCTAAAGTGTTACCTTTCCTTGGATCAAATCTAAGGAGGTAAATACTTTAGATGTCTTACTCATCAACTTACATTACTTGAATTCTTTGAAACATTTTGCAAAGTATTCGGACTTGTGTTTATTCAAAATAAACTATAGTCCAACCGAGAGTGATCTTCGGTGAATGTTATCCAACATGAGTAGTATTATGTTTGTGGACAAGTGCCACTAACATCTAAGTGAATTAACCTCAACAACTTTGTGATTCTTTCTTCTTTCCAAAAGAATAAAGATTCGAACATTTCGCCTCCATACAATTTTAACAAGAAGGTATTGGATCCGGATCTAACGATCCAAAGCATCCATTTATGACCAACTCGTAATTTATGTTTTAGAGGTATCACAACTTTAGTTGGGATTAGTCACTACCTTGCAACCTTTTGGGTTTTAAGCATCATTATTTTCTAAACAGTTAACACCACCATATTATCTCTATTATAGAGATAATTAATTAGATTACCATAATCCAATCATTGATTAATAAAGAACATTGTTTTGTCAAACAAAACATTTATCCATTTCACATAGTGACGGAATTTAGTTCCTTAAAATTGGAATACAAAGACAATCTATGTTTTTCCAATTTCTTTGGTAGTTCATATGAGGAAGTAAGTACCATCTGCTTTCGCAGAGATCTACATTTGATTCACGCTTCGAATGTGAAGTACTTTCTCTTCTCTCATATATCTTCTACTTCTTATTAGTCACACTTTTACAACGATTGTAAAGCTTTGTTACTAATACGGAATCATGCATTCAAGTAGAAGAACCAACTGTTTTGAACTATTCAAGAACAATTTACAACACCTTCGAAATGTGTGTCCTTGACACTTGCAAGACATTTCTTGCAAATACCCCTTCCAATATCCATCCTTTCATAAAGAAAGTTTGTTCCCTTGGAGTTATTTATCTTCTTTATTTGACTTTGACCTTTGACTACATTAGTCATGGTCCCTAAACTCCCACTATCTCTCTTGAAACCTTTTCAATTGTGTTATACACATCAAACATTTTGGAGAGCATGTGGTTATTTTTCACTACATAGTTTACAATAAACTTAGTGAACGATTAGGATAGGGAAACAAAGGTGAAGTCCTTGCCTAGTTTCCGTCTCGTTAAGTGGTTTATCACTTCAACATTCAATGATTCAAAATCATCATAAGTCCATGTTAATGGACTATTTTTGTCAACCAACCATTATGTTCTAAACATAATTACAAACCTTCAAGAGTTGTACAAGGCAACTCTCATTTCTTCATACAACAATTTGTAAGTGAAGAAACATGGCACATAAAGTGTTCATGCCTTTGTGCTTTCTTCTCAAGTTCTTTGTTCATTTAACAAAGAAATAAGCACTAGTGTTTGCATTGACTAAGAGTTGTTCAAAGCAACTCCTATTTCTTCATACAACGATTTGTAATTGAAGAATTATGACATTTAAAAGTGTTGTCCTCTTTATGATAGACCTTTTCTAACATATTCTTCTAATGATACATTATCAATAGTAAGATTGTGAGGAAGAGACTACTTAGATACATATACAATCCATTTAAGACATTCTATGGGATTGTAGTACCAAGTCCGTAAACTAAACGTTCGGTTTTGTCAAGTGTTGGATAGCGTTTGCAAATATATTGGTAATCAAATACATAACGAATATAAATTGATTGATTTTAAGCCATTTGATTTGGGTCTTTAAATCAAATAGCACCACCCACTATTTTTGGCAAATTCCATATCCCTCATAGGAATTCGAGAGTTTTGGATGAAACTCCTAGTAGGTTATGGGAGGCTCACTATTACCAAGCCCACCTCACGATGATACGATATATGGCTAGCAACAATAATAATGAGAGAGTACGCTTACTCATTTGCAACTCATGCAAGTACCCATCTTATTTGGCCTCTAGAGAATGTAACCTCACAATGATATGATATTGGTTCCATTGCACTTAGTTAAGTTCTTCCCACCATGCTTAGTGTGTGAAGGGGTTCAAGAATAGCCTCACGATGATACGATATATAGCTATCCTCGTTGCCTACACTCACCTCATCATATGTATATGGATTCCTCCTGAGTATAAGCATGCACTGTGTACTCCCCCATGATAGGGTGAAGCCGGTGTACAAGTCATAAACGATTGGATCCCACCACGGTGGAAGGCCACGAAGAGATATTCTAAACATCTCTCGCTTATCAACTTAATATTGGTTTGGTTGAGGGTTTTGTGTCTCATCACATATAAACATACATTTTAATCTCTATTAAAACAATTTTGGTCCTATTACAACTATTGGTCCATCCCTTTGTTTTAGTTGTACATAATACTCCCACTATGCTTTTAAAACGATTTTTAAAGCAAGAGTATATGATACTACTAACATAAACTTTGCATTCATTTGATGGACTACATAGTTGCCTTAGGGCCTAAGGATGATTATGAACCTTTGTTTAGATTCAACACGAGCCTTGTGTTGAACCTCGGTCTAGGAATGAAGATTGATTTTAGTTACGCGTTTAATCACATTAAGGCGTGTTGTCTTATGGGCGTTGGACCCAACTACTTCATTTTCATGCATATCGTATAAAGCAAGAAAGAAGTACTTCAAAGTAAAGGTGAGCTTATGCTCATTACAACATTTGCATATAACAAATTACTTTAAAGTAAAGAAGAGCTTAAGCCCTTTTACAACATTTGATCAAATCAAATTACAACCAAAATCTAATCTACACATTCCCATGGTTCAAACAAATTTGAAACGCCTTTCACATAGCTCAATTATATTAGGCTTAGGTTCATAATCACCCTTTAATTAATTAACACTTTAACTAATTAATGAATGCAACATTTTCATTTGGTTTTTGTATCCATAAAATTGATTTAAATGGAGCTAAACAAAATGAAAATCCAATTCTCATTTAAAGAGACAAAACAATTTTGTTCTCATCCTATTTGGGCCATCATGCAATTAACCTCAACTTTTGGGCCATATTGCAATAACAAAAACTTTTGGGGTCACTTTGTATAATACACAAAAGTCACAACTTCATGTAAATACAACTAGAACCCAAACTTTTAATAATGCAAAAACTTCATTAAAGGAACAAAACAATTTGTCCTTTAACGTTTTTGGACCTAAACGTAAAAACGTAAACTTTTGGGCCAAAGTGCAAATACACAAAAGTATCAAAACTTTATGTAATTGCATAAAAGCCCCAAAAGTACTCCCTTTGAGGGAGTGGCTAGTTTTGGGGAGGGATAAGGTTGGTGTGTGTGTTGATTAGTGAGTTTTGTCAAAAACATGCAAGTGTATGTAAGATAAGTTTATGAAATAATTCAATCACAATTATTTCAATCATCATTTATACAAATATCTAACACTTTAAATACATAATAAATCATTTAAAAACATATCACATATACTTTATGAAATAAATCAAAACTTTGAATCAAAACACCAAACCTTTTTGTTCTTGGCAAGAACATCAAGAACAATGAAGAACATCCATGAAAAACCCAAATTTTTCCATGAACTTTTTCCACCCAAAAACATTCCAAAACCATTCTTACTTAAGGGAAATAACATCTAACCAAACTAGGGTACTTAGGGGTTCCAAAGAACACATTAAAACACTTTTAACAAGTCAAACAAGAACCCAAAAATTCACCCTTTGATTTTGGCCGAATTTTCCCAAAAGCATGGCACCAAATTTTAGCTCCAATATTCATGCTCATATGAACAACATCTACAACATTTGAGATAGCAAATTTTCCAACAAAATTTACTTTCAAAGAAGCAAGAATAAAGCTTGTAACAATTACAACTTTTAGATCACAAACTTATGAACTACAAAACACAAAAGGATTCACCAACTACTAGACCTAGGCTCTGATACCACTTGAAGGAATTATTTTGTAAAACATGTTCATTTGAGCAACATCATATAGCATGCAATTAACAATTAAAGGCGGAATCATGCTTACATGCACTCAAAAACAAAACATTTACCCATGAAATTCAAAGCCTAGTAGATTGGTGAACCAATAATCAACTCAAAACATAAGTGAGTTGAAATTAATACCTTTGTAGATTCCTCTTTGCATAAGCAAAGGCTAATCACCCAAAGAGATAAGGGCCTTCATTCCTTGCTTCTTAGATCCATGGATTTGGATGGAAGAATAGGTTCTCCAAGTTCCCAAAATTGAGAACCTCTAATTCTCGACACCAAGGTTCGATTGTAGAAGAAATGAGTGACCTTGGAGTAGTAGGATTGCTAGATGTACCCTCCAAGGTGTTGGCCTCTTTAGAGAGAAAATGGAGAGACAATTCTCACCTATTTTCCCCAAAAATAAACCCATTTATCACTTAATGAATATTTGGCTATAAAATCATTTATATAGTCACTTCTTTAAGTGACCTAAACAACCAAAACCCTAATTCATTTCATCATGGCTGGCCATTTAGGGGATTTTGGGCTTTTGGGCTTTAATGAATCTTCATTCATTAAATTGTCATACAACTTAAGTTAATGGGCTTGACGTTCGAAGCCCATTGGGCCTTAAGGTCCAAAACTATCCCGAAGTCTTTAACGAACTTATTCGTTTGATTAATTAACATATTAATTAATCCTTGCCATAAATAAATGATTAAACCATTTAATCATTCTTACTCATTTCCGTTTAATCTCCAATCTCCACCTTTCACGGTGTGCGATCCATTAGGTTCCTTTTAGCGAGGTAGTGGGCGATTAAAACCATTTTACATCGATTGTGAATTGAAACTATTTTCAATTCTCCCTTTAGTGATTATACACGTTTAGGGCTTCCACAAACCATGAGTGACACCTAGCAGCATATCATGGTTACCCAAGCTAATCAGAAGAGGTTAGAGAACCTATTCAGTTCGAGATTACAAATGCAATACGGTCCTTCTCTAATCTAATACTCTTGACCACATTGTTTGGTTTGATAGTTTATTTTCTCATGTCTACTATCCAATGTGTGTCTTGTGCTTATATGATTACCTTGAATGTGATTCGGAACGCATTCCCTAATCTCATTCATACTCTGGCCAGAGATTCAAATCATATCAGAGAGTATTCTCCCTCAAACGGTTTGAAGGTTAGAGATCCCTTGTTGCGCATTCATTTGTCTCCATAGCTAAGCGGCTTGACCCCAACGATGCCGTGGACACCCTCCTGGTGGGATGACTTTGACATAATCAAAGATCAAGGTCTTAACCACAAGACAACTATGATGCCTCAGGTCAAAGGACTACTTTGCATTATCCCAACCATGAGTTCTCATGTGACATGGAATATGAGAACTCTTCGTTGATCGCGTTCAGTGAACTCATTCTCTATTGAGCACCTACCGTACTTGTCTTGATGTCACACACACCAATGACTAGAGACTAATCACTCTCCCTGAGAGAAGACATAGTACGTACCGATCTTGACGGACTGTCAATGCCCAATTGACAATCCTATGATCAGGAACGTTTAGGATGTGTCTACGAAAGAATGGTCTCAAGAATCTAACTTCATTAGATTACATTCTCCCAATCACATATTCCTTGGACTTTATCGTTTAAGCATATAACATTTATATGAGACGGCTCAAACAATAATCTATGCCCTTTATATGTTAAACTAGATTAGTTTAACATGTGAAATGTCCGTAAAGTATCATCACATGATTGGCTTTAGGGCACATTTCCAACAAAAAATTGTCAATGAACTGAAATGATATAACTCGATACAAATGATCTTTTCGTCTTTCCCAATTCTTTCTATAATGGACCGAAATCTCTTAATTTTCTAGAGGTGAATTTTGGGCTAGTATCTTGCAAGAGGCATCACAGTTGACACTGAATTGGGCATAACAAGAGACATCATGTTTGCTAAGTAATTTTGACATCATTTAAGACACAGCTCCAGATAATGTAATGTGTAATAAATTGCAGTAGTGCCACATTAGTGAGTTGATGTGCTGTCTTCTTTTGTTTATCAATTACTCTAAGTACAATTTAATTAGTGAGATCAGTTAGTTGAGTTTTTTTCTATGTAATGAGCTATAAATACTGTCCAAAAAGGCTGAGTTCTGTAACAATTCATTCTTAATAGAAAAAAAGTTCTCTCTCTTTGCTCTCTATCTCCTTGACTCATGTATCAAGGCATGTAATTTTTTTATTTATAAAGTGGTGTTTTCTTTTGCATTGATTAACACCATTGATCATGGATCAGTCCTAGTTCATTTTTCACTCATATTACTCTTTTATCTACTGCTCCAACAACAACAACAACAACAACAAAGCCTTTTCCCACTATGTGGGGTCGGCTATATGAATCCTAGAACGCCATCGCGCGCGGTTTTGTGTCATATTCTCCGTTAGATCCAAGTACTCTAAGTATTTTCTTAGGGTCTCTTCCAAAGTTTTCCTAGGTCTACCTCTACCCCTTCGGCCCTGAACCTCTATCCTGTAGTCACATCTTCGAACCGGAGCGTCCGTAGGCCTTCTTTATACATGTCCAAACCCATTTTGTGTACGTGTTGATGCTTCACCGCCCAACATTCTGTGCCTTACAGCATCGCTAGCCTTATTGCCGTCCTATAAAATTTTCCCTTAAGCTTTAGTGGCCTACGACAGTCACACAACACGCCGGAAGCACTCTTCCACTTCATCCATCCAGCTTGTATTCTATGGTTGAGATCTCCATCTAATTCTCCGTTCTTTTGCAAGATAGATCCTAGGTAGCGAAAACGATCGCTCTTTGGTATTTCCTGATCTCCGATCCTCACCCCTAACTCATTTTGGCCTCCATTTGCAATGAACTTGCACTCTATATATTCTATCTTTGATCGGCTTAGGCGAAAACCTTTAGATTCCAACACTTCTCTCCAAAAGTTAAGCTTCGCATTTACCCCTCCTGAGTTTCATCTATCAACACTATATCGTGTGCGAAAAGCATACACCAAGGAATATCATCTTGAATATGTCCTGTTAACTCATCCATTACCAACGCAAAAAGGTAAGGACTTAAGGATTGTTGATGCACAAAATCAGTGAGAACTTTGGTACAACAGAAAGTATTAAGTTTGTGATATTCGCTAGATTGCTCTAGTCATTAGTATGGATAAGTATGTAAATGGATAGAGACAGGAAAGCAAACACAAGATGTACGTGGTTCACCCAGATTGGCTACGTCCACGGAGTAGAAGAGTTCTCATTAATTGTGAAGGGTTTACGCAAGTACATAGGTTCAAGCTCTCCTTTAGTGAGTACAAGTGAATGATTTAGTACAAATGACATAGGTGCAAGCTCTCGTCTTCACTTGCCTTAACTGTCTCATAGGTAGATGTGGCATCTTCTCTGGAAGTACGCTTCCTCCATCCAGGGGTGGTATCTTTAACTGGTGGAGATGCACAAGGTAATGTATCAATTTCACTTGAAGCTTACTTGTAGTTTCAGGCTTGGTCAAGCGCGATACAAACCATGTAGTAGGAGTCCCCCAAGTCGCCGAGCTAGGGGATCTGCTGAAAGAGGTGACGGACAAGGTAAGCAATCAGAGCTCCAAGCAATCAGTCCCAGATCAGAAGTTTGATTTCGAGTTCCGGCTGATTGTTCTCATTCTCCCTATCTTGCAGGCAGCATGAAGGATAAAGAGAAGAAAATGAGAATAGATGATATGAGATACTTTTGCTTTTGAAGAAGTAACTTTCCACAGGCTTATTCTTGAATTGGGCTGGAGGATTTTCTGGTGTCCTCCAGAGTATAAGGCCGACTGAAGAATTTGAGGGTCAAAACACGTCCATCAAATCTAGAGTACGTTCGACCCTGCTGATATGGGATACTTTTGTTGTTGACAAAGTAATGGATGTATCGGCACGTGTTCTGTTACGCTTGTCTCCACATGCTTCCTTGTATCCTTCTCACTTTCCCTATCTGTTCCTCAGGCTGATGTGGTATCTTCTTTGGAAGCATAACATGTTGAAGATGGGTACTCGAGAGCAATGCCAGGTAAGTAATCAGGTAAGGGGTTCCAGGCAGTCAGTTCTTGATTGGAAGCTTGATTCCAAGTGCTGACTGATTGCTCTCTTTCTTCTTGTCTTGCAAGTAAGAACAAGGCCAAAGGAAAAGACAGGGAAAAAGCATGATATGGGATACTCTTGCTTTTAACCCTGATGATATGAGATATTCTTGCTCTGGTGTAGCTTGTTTGCAGAGGTATTATCGGGGGGAAAGAAAGCTGAGTATTTCGAAAGGCTTCGTTGGGAGTGCCCTCTCAGATATGAGGAAGGGTTGAGCATTTTTGCAGGTCTGCCTGTCCGTTGAGAATAGAGGTCGACATATATAGGAGTTTCCCTAACAACAAGTAGTAATGATATTCCTTTACCCTGCTTGGTCATAGCACGGTAATGGGAGCTGCCAGCTTCATGTGTGTCAGAGCACTTTGAAAAAATGGTCTGTGGTATCTGGAAAGCTGATGTTGCATGTGAAGATTACAGACAAGCTTTATCTAAGGAGATCTGGCTCTCGAAGTTGAGAAAGCGGTGCCTCTTCGGTTTCGTACAAGCAATCCTGTCGGGGATCTGGCTCTCGAGATTCGAAAAACGGTGCCTCTTCAATTTTTGAAAGAGCAATCCTGTTGGGAGTCTAGCTCTCGAGATTCGGAGAGCAGTGTCTCTTCGATTTTTGAGAAAGTAATCATGTTGGGAGTCTGGCTCTCGAGATTCGGAGGACGGTGCCTCTTCGATTTTGGAGCAAGCAATCTTGTTGGGAGTGTTTTCTCGAATGTAAGTAAAGGTTGGGCATGTTTGCTAGTCTACCTTGCCACAGAGCACAGAGGTTGACACACAAGGACTTTCCAATTATCCAGCAGTGATGTTGTTCCTTTACCCTTGTAGGTAATAATATGGTAGCTAGACCTTCAAAATTTATGTGTAAAAACTTTATTAGTGCTGTTTCTTTGCTATTCTTTTACCCTTCTTGGTCATAGCGATGTAGTGGGAGCTGCAAGCTTCACGTGTCTAAACTTTGTCAGAGATCTTTGGCAAAGTTATCTGTGGTACCCATGAGTTGATGGTGCGTGTGGAAAGTGGATGATTGAACAGTAAGATTCACGTGCTTTCTACTTCACCAGAAATCTTCAACAGAATGCCCGTAATTTCAGCAAAGCTGAGTGTGCATGTGACAGGTGCTGACAAGGCTGAAAAAAGCAGGTGCCTCTTCGATTTCTGAGATCGGCCTTCGTGGTCTCTGAGCAGCCCAGCTTTTGAGAAAGCAAGCGCCTCTCCGATTTCTGAGATCGGCCTTCGTGGTCTTTGAGCAACCCAGCTTTTGAGAAAGCAAATGCCTCTTCGATTTCTGAGATCGGCCCTCGTAGTCTCTGAGCAGCCCAGCTTTTGAGAAAGCAAACGCCTCTTCGATTTCTGGGCAGGCGCCTCTTCGATTTCTGAAGCTCCGTCGAGTGCAGATTTTTATAGAGGCTAGCATTAAGTTCCAAAGCACACTTGAATCTTCACCAGTAGAAGCTCCATTCTTGCACTTCTAAGATCTTGATTTGTCTGACCTCTTCTCTCTTCAACACCTTTGAAAATGTCTGGCCCCTCCGACCGTCGTTTTGACTTGAACCTCGTTGAAGAGGCAGCCACGCCTTCTCCAGACAACATATGGCGCCAATTCTTTTTATCCCCTACTGGTCCGCTTACCGTTGGGGATTCCGTGATGAAGAATGATATGACTGCTGCGGTAGTGGCCAGGAACTTTCTCACTCCCAAACATAACAGACTACTTTCCAAACGGTCTGATGAGTTGGCTGTTAAGGATTCTCTGGCTCTAAGTGTTTAGTGTGCAGGTTCTGTGTCTAATATGGCCCAGCGCCTATTTGCTCGAACCCGCCAAGTTGAATCATTGGCGGCTGAAGTGATGAGTCTCAAACAGGAGATTAGAGGGCTCAAGCATGAGAATAAACAGTTGCACCGGCTCGCACATGACTATGCTACAAACATGAAGAGGAAGCTTGACCAGATGAAGGAATCTGATGGTCAGGTTTTACTTGATCATCAGCGGTTTGTGGGTTTGTTCCAAAGGCATTTATTGCCTTCGTCTTCTGGGGCTGTACCGCGTAATGAAGCTCCAAATGATCAACCTTCGATGCCTCCTCCTTCTATGGTTCTGTCCAGTACTGAGGCTCCAAATGATCCCCCTCCGGTGCCTTCTCTTTCTGGGGCTCTACCGACTGCTGAGACTTCTCCTAAGCAACCTTTATGAAGGCTCCCTCTTGTTTGTTTATTTTGACTCATGTATATGTACATATTTGTAACTTATCGGAGATATCAATAAATAAGCTTTGCTTCATTTCAACGTATTGTGTTAAATACACCAAAGCCTTCTTCACTGAGTGGGGTCGGTTATATGAATCTTAGAACGCCATTGTGCTCGGTCCTGTGTCATGTCCTCTGTTAGATCCAAATACTCTAAGTCTTTTCTTAGAGTCTCTTCCAAAGTTTTCCTAGGTCTTCCTCTACCCCTCCGGCCCTGAACCTCTGTCCCGTAGTCGCATCTTCTAACCGGAGCATCAGTAGGCATTCTTTGCACATGTCCAAACCACTGTAACCGATTTTCTCTCAATTTTCCTACAATTTCAGCTACTCCTACTTTACCTCGGATATCCTCATTCCTAATCTTATCCTTTCTTGTGTGCCCACACATCCAACGAAGCATCCTCATCTCCGCTACACCCATTTTGTGTACGTGTTGATGCTTCACCGCTTAACATTCTGTGCCATACAGCATCGCCGGCCTTATTGCCGTCCTATAAAATTTTCCCTTAAGCTTCAGTGGCATACGGCGGTCATACAACACGCCGGATGCACTCTTCCACTTCATCCATCCAGCTTGTATTCTATGGTTGAGATCTCCATCTAATTCTCCGTTCTTTTGCAAGATAGATCCTAAGTAGCGAAAACGATCGCTCTTTGGTATTTCCTGATCTCCGATCCTCACCCCCAACTCATTTTGGCCTCCATTTGCACTGAACTTGCACTCCATATATTCTATCTTTGATCGGCTTAGGCGAAGACCTTTAGATTCCAACACTTCTCCCCAAAGGTTAAGCTTCGCATTTACCCCTTCCTGAGTTTCATCTATCAACACTATATCGTCTGCGAAAAGCATACACCAAGGAATATCATCTTGAATATGTCCTGTTAACTCATCCATTACCAACGTAAAAAGGTAAGGACTTAAGGATGAGCCTTGATGTAATCCTACAGTTATGGGGAAGCTTTCGGTTTGTCCTTCATGAGTTCTTACGGCAGTCTTTGCTCCTTCATACATATCCTTTATAGCTTGGATATATACTACTCGTACTCCTTTCTTCTCTAAAATCCTCCAAAGAATGTCTCTTGGGACCCTATCATAAGCTTTTTCCAAATCTATAAAGGCAATGTGTAAATCCTTTTTCCCATCTCTATATCTTTCCATCAATCTTCGTAAGAGATAGATTGCCTCCATGGTTGAGCACCCTGGCATGAACCCGAATTGGTTGTTCGAAACCCATGTCTCTTACCTCAATCTATGCTCAATGACTCTCTCCCAGAGCTTCATTGTATGGCTCATTAGCTTAATACCCCTATAGTTCATGCAATTTTGTACGTCGCCCTTATTCTTGTAGATAGGCACCAAAGTGCTCTTTCGCCACTCAGTTGGCATCTTCTTCGTTTTCAAAATCATATTGAAAAGGTCAGTGAGCCATGCTATACCTGTCTCTCCCAAGACTTTCCACACTTCGATCGGTATATCGTCTGGGCCCACTGCTTTTCTATGCTTCATCTTCTTCAAAGCTACAACCACTTCTTCCTTCCTGATTCGACGATAAAATGAGTAGTTTCTACACTCTTCTAAGTTACTCAACTCCCCTAAAGAAGTACTCCTTTCATGTCCTTCATTGAAAAGATTATGAAAATAACCTCTTCATCTGTCTTTGACCGCATTCTCTGTAGCAAGAACCTTTCCATCCTCATCTTTGATGCACCTCACTTGGTTTAGGTCCCTTGTCTTCTTTTCCCTTGCTCTAGCTAGTTTATAAATATCCAACTCTCCTTCTTTGGTATCTAGTCGCTTATACATGTCGTCATAAGCCACTAACTTAGCTTCTCTCACAGCTTTCTTCGCCTCGTGCTTCGCTCTTCTATACCTTTCACCATTTCCATCGGTTCTGTCCTTGTATAAGGCTTTACAACATTCCTTCTTAGCCTTCACCTTTGTTTGTACCTCCTCATTCCACCACCAAGATTCCTTTTGGTGTGGGGCAAAGCCCTTGAACTCTCCTAATACCTCTTTTGCTACTTTTCGGATACAACTAGCCATGGAATCCCACCTTTGGCTAGCTTCCCCCTCTCTATCCCACCCACACTGGGTGATTACTTTCTCTTTGAAAATGGCTTGTTTTTCTCCTTTTAGATTCCACCATCTAGTCCTTGGGCACTTCCAAGTCTTGTTCTTTTTTCTCACTCTTTTGGTATGTACATCCATCACCAACAAGCGATGTTGATTAGCCAAGCTCTCTCCCGGTATAACTTTGCAATCCTTACAAGTTATACGATCCCCTTTCCTCATTAGAAAAAAATCTATTTGTGTTTTTTACGACCCACTCTTGTAGGTGATCACATGTTCTTCTCTCTTCTTAAATAAGGTGTTGGCTAAGAAGAGATCATATGCCATTGCAAAATCCAAGATAGCTTCCCCATCCTCGTTTCTCTCCCCAAAACCATGGCCACCATGAAAACCTCTATAGTTGCTTGTCTCCCTGCCCACGTGTCCATTTAAATCTCCTCCTATAAATAACTTCTCCGTCTGGGCAATTCCTTGCACCAAGTCTCCAAGGTCTTCCCAAAATTTCTCCTTCGAACTCGTATTCAACCCTACTTGAGGTGCGTACGCACTAATGACATTGATGAGTTCTTGTCCTATTACAATCTTGATTGCCATGATTCTATCTCCTACCCTCTTGACATCTACAACATCTTGTGTCAAGGTCTTGTCCACGATGATGCCAACACCGTTTCTCGTTCTATTTGTGCCTGAATACCAAAGTTTAAGCCTTGAGTTTTCTAGATCCTTTGCCTGAAGACCAACCCACTTAGTTTCTTGTAGGCACAAAATATTTATCCTTCTCCTCACCATAACTTCCACTACTTCCATAGATTTTCCCGTTAAGGTTCCTATATTCCACGTTCCTAAACGCAGTCTACTCTCTTGAACTCTACCCTTCTATCTTAGCTTCTTCACCCTCCCCCTTCTAATAGGATCAAAGTACTTCTTTTGTGTGTCCTGTGTAAAGTTGATAGGAGCATATGCTCCCAAACAACTTTGAGTGGAGTCGTTCGAAAAGAAGTTTCTATGGCCCCCTTGCTCATTTAACATTGCATCCGGGTGTCGATGGAGATACAGCGACCCTTGCTCACTTATCACTGTGCTCGGGCCACACAGCGCGCCACTTACGGGTGACGCCCTAGCTTTAGCGCGATTTCGTTCTGGATTCATTTTCATAAGGATTCGACGTAACTGTGGAGTGCCGACTGTCGATTGCTCCAAGGCTACAAATTTAACTCCTTCTATACCTATGCAGTCTCATGAGACTTCAAGAGTGGTACATTATACAATTGCTTCTTCCATCCATACTAGTTGTAGTATTCCTTCTACAGTCCACCTAGATTCACCGCCTCTAGTTAATTATACTGTTAAGGAGAATCATTTTGGTGCTTCCTTGTCTTCTACATTCACTACTTTAATTCCTCACAGTCATCATCCTATGTTCACTCGAGCAGAGTCAGGAGTTACCACAAAATGTGTACTTCATGCCTCAATTTCTCCTGGTCCTACTTTTGTTGAACCCAAGACATATCAACATGCCATGAAAGTTCATGAATGGTATAAAGCAATGCAAGAAGAATACCAAAGGATATTTTCTTCAAAGAGCTTAGTTGGTTGTAAATGGGTTTTTAAAATTAAGAAGAACGTTGATGGTTCAATTTCTAGACACAATGCCCGATTAGTTGCCAAAGGATATTTGCAAGAGCAAGAAGTAGATTATGATGAAACTTTTAATCCGGTTGTTAAGCACATTACTATACGACTTGTTATTTCCCTTGCTGCTAATTTTGGTTGGACAATTAAACAGTTAGACGTTAAGAATGCCTTCCTTCATGGCTTTCTTTATAAGGAATAGTGTACATACAACAACCCCTTGGCATGGTCAAATCTACTTCCCCTCATTTGGTTTGCCAATTACACAACTCTTTATATGGTTTAAAACATACTCCACTGGCCTAGATTGAATGTTTCACTACTCATGTTTTTGGCTTGGGAATTTAGCAACCACAATCAAATTCTTCTCTATTTGTTCAGCGCACAGATTCCATGGTTATCATTTTATTACTCTATGTCGATGACAGTCTCATTGTAAACACCAAATTCCTATGACAACTCAAACAAGAACACCTGTACATTGTAAAATACAAGCTATAAATGCTAGGAGGATTTTCTTATTGCAGAGTCTTTTATGCAGTAGTGACCTGATACTCCACGCTCTAATTTACAGATATCGTTGCAAAGGGATTAAGTGCACCACTGGTTCAAACCCATTGGTCCAATCTCATGCTTGGTTCCTCCAAACATGAGCTTGAGGGGGCATGTTAGATGTATGAGATTGAGACAAGTGTCACTAGATGTTGGGATTGTCTGTTAGTCTGGTATAAACAAATAGCATTGGTTGTTATGAAGGTAGTTAGAATAGCTAAGTCTGTTGAGAGCTATCTTTGTATAAAGTGAACCAATTGTATCTTCTTCTTCATTAAGTGAAATATACAGCTTTCTCTTTCTTGATTCACTCTGTCTTTCTTTCTCTGAAACTCTATTCTTGATGTACATTACAGTTCTGCATTATTAGCTTGTATGCTTAACGGTTACTTCTATCACATATCTAGCATGCTTCACAAGGTTCGGTACTTCGATAAATGCAAGTGGCAGCAATATGACCTTGTTTGGAGCACAATTGACAGATAACAAGATGAGATGCACCATTATGGAGTTGACATGGATGTTCAAGAATGCCTTATTTGGGCTTCCCAATTAAATTAGTATCGAACTTGCAGTTTATGAGATTAGAACTCAATATTTCTCCCTATAAATGACAAGAAGTATTCCTTAACCGTAATACTAGGTAGTTTTTTTATTGAAATCATATTATCCCACATCTTATTCGCCTCGATAAATAAAGGACGTTTCGTTCAGATCAAATTCATAGGCTTCTTCTTCTTCTAAAAGTAATTGTGATTGTCATTACCATAAAAAAAGGTAATTTTGATTACTTTAAACAAAAAATATTTAAAGGACTAAGAAAGGTCAATGATAACAAGTGTTTGCTCCATAAAAAAAATAAAACAAGTGTTTACGGGTATTTTTTTTAATAAATGATATTATTTATATTAAAGGGAGTAAGAGTTGGTTAAACCTTATAATGAACGAGCCTTAATATTGTTGTTCGAATCCTCCCTTAACAATAATTGAACTTAACACCTTTCACTTACAATCGAATCAAACAAATGTTTGAGATATCCTTGTGTAGAATCATTCTTATTCTTGAGCGGGAGCGGCATATGTGTCAGTAAGCAACGCGTAAGCTTCTTCTTACAAAAAAGAGAGACAGTGGGTCCATTCACAGTAGGCCCAAAACAGGATAACGAGAGTGGGTCCCAGAAGCATAAATCGAAAGCCTAATGAACGTGGGGCAAGCCCACGCCAGACCATCAGCCACCACGTACTGAACTCCGGAATTGGATCCTCTCCGAGGCAATGCCTCGGGATCCTCTTGACCGAACAACATGAGCCGTTGAATTTTAATCCAATAGGTACAAATAGGGGGTCCCTCTAAAGTTATAATAATTGTAGTAGTTGGATCAAACTTCAACACCCCGTATTGTCCGGTCAGGAGGATCCCGAGGCTTTGCCTCGGAGAGGATCCAATTCCCTGAACTCCGGGCATCATTCCGTCTGTTGGGCCCACCTTCCAACACCACAGGCACAGAAACACACAAACACAACCCAGCTGACTCAACTGTCACGCTGTCACCTTGCTCGTTATTCACCGGCGCAGTGGCGGAGCCGAGCTAATCGGAACCAATTATTTTAATCGTTTTGTTTTTAATATTATGTATTTGGAGAGGTGTCACTATTGTATTCTCCAGGGTCGGTCTGTGGGGCCTAGTTTATAAGGGCAGATGAAGAAATAAAATACAGTAGAAAGTAGAAACAATTGCGTACCAACCAACCAGAGTCCGCGTGCACTTGCTGGTGAATAGAGGATAATACTAAAATATTTGATTTTATTGTATTAATTCTTTTTCCAAACCTTAAAAAATTTTCTTTCCCGAGCTGTGGCATTAATTTATTCGCACTTTTTGGGTGAAATTTATTTATTTTTTCCTTTGTAACGGGATGGCCTGGAACTTTGCTTGTTTATCTAATACATGTTTGTCGTTATTGATAAAGTGAATAATTCATCTAATAAATGTTAAATTTTTTTCAAAATCACGTTCAAGTAATAAGTAAATCATGTACTTGAATATTGTTATTAATATATTGAGGTAATTCTTATAATTTAAATATTTATCATGACTATGTACATGTTATTTTACGAAGAGAAACCATTAATTACAATGATAAATAGATCGATTTTAAGTCATTTGACAAACATGCATGTCCTAAAAAATAAGAGAAAATGTAATCACATATGGGGTGAGTGTTATTTTCAATGCTTATTTTATTTGTCCGTTTTCAATGTGTGTATATACAGTATAGTTTTTCTCACTTAGAAGTTAGGAAAAGTTTATCATTTTAAGTACGGAGTCTCATAGTAATAATCTAGAAGGTAACTTTGGTATCATGATTAAACTGGACTTGCGGATCATGCGGTGTAGACTCAACTCAATGAAACAGTACTACATACATGTGAGAGAGAGAGAGAGAGAGATGGGTACACTAGCTAGGGCAGGTGTTACTTTTTGGCGAGAGAATGTTCACCACAGCCTCCCCAGGTATGGAGAGGGTTAGACGGGTCACCACCAAAACATCCTTCCATTCATTACAAATATCTCCACATATAAATTTATATCATCAGTCATCATCAACCTACAATATTACTAATAGTCAATTAATTTGTTTAAGACACTACTTATTAAACCCTTTGTTATTTTGTGCTTCATTGTTCTTCAAGATTTAATATCATTCAATCCTCACCTTCCAATCTCCTCCTTTCGCTCTCACATTGATAGGATGGACAGCGTCAAAGAAGCTCAACTTTAATTTCTCTTCTAGTCTCCATCACTGGTGGGTGGCAAGCTCTCTGGAGGTTACCACCCCTCACCCCCCCCCCCCCCCCACCCCTCCCTCCCTCTATCTCTTCTCTCTCTCTCTCTCTCTCGATCTCTCTCGATATTCATTGATTGATTTCATTCACTTTCTTGAGCCATTTGAGCGCCTCCCTTTTTTCTCGGGCAAAGCTTTTGCAGCAATCAAGCCGCCCATCCACCATCCCACACAGAGACTCTGAAAAGATAAGGAGAGAGAAAATGTACATTTGAGGAGAGGGATATAAAAGATTATTAGGGCATGTGTTTTGTTTGTTAATATATATTTTGGTTCCTTCTTATTTAACTTTACTTTCTTCTCTATTTTTCCATTACTAGCTATACTCCACCTTTTCCTTCCCTATTTTCGCTTCCTCGGGATCCGATCTCTCTCTCTCTCGGACTAAGTACAACAGCAGTTTGGAGGGGGGGGGGATCAATTAGTTCTATTCCCAAGGATTTGCTTTCTTTGTTTCTTGTTTGTTTGTTTGTTTGCTGTCTGTTGTTCCTTTCTTTCTGTGCTTCTTTTTTGTCTGCTTCAGTGGGATTTTTCACAAACAAAAAGTTAAAGGGTGACGAAAGAAAGCCTTGCTTTTTCTTGTCTTGTCGCCTTCTCTGTAAGCTGATTGGTGATTGGATACGAGGTTTATGGTTCATCAACCAGATCTGCGTGCAGCAATTCTAACTTCCATAGGGTCACTGTGTACCAGATTACCAAGGTTTTTACCTCGTCCTCTCTCCTCCTTCACCATCATCATCTTCTTCTTCTTCTTCATTTTTCTTTTGGGTTTGCTTTATCTTCTTTGTTCTAATGGTTCCATCTACAGTGCGATCACTGCTGGCAAATGCATTGAATGATCATGAATTATTTGGTATTAAAGCTCATTTTGTAGGGTGATCATGTTTCTCTTGCTATGGATTGGCATAAATCGATCGATCTGGTTGTTTTCAATTTTCATGATGTGTGTGCTTCATTTATATATATATTTATTTATAGCTAACACTCGGCAAAATATTATAACATGTGGAAAAACATTAGTCTTCATTGATTAGTAATATCTTCCATCCAGCTTTTTAACATCTTTCAATACTGGGTTTACCCGAGTGATCAAAATGTCTTCTCTCCTTTGATCAACTTGATGGAGTTTTCATGTCCTCATACAACATGGATCTATACTCTCTAGAACATGTCATACCATATTGGTTACATGAAAAACAAATTCATTTTTTTAATTTGTTATTGGAATTTTAGAAAAAACAAAATCATTAAAAGGAGTCCTACATGCATAATCATTTTGTTTCTGGTTATATGGTAACTATTCTTTTAACATTTTTTTTTATCATCACATAGTTACATGAATTATAGTTGAATGTGTTATCTTTTTTCAATTCACACAAGGAGCCATTTTGCGTATGATCATCTCTAATTTAAATGTGTTTGGGTTTTTTTTTAAGTTTTTTTGTTTAGTTTTTTTGTCTTAAATGATCTTTTATTATGAGCTGATCGATTGAAAAAAAAAAGAAAAAGATTTTACTAATGATCATCCATTATCTATGGATCGAATGAAGTAAAAGAAAATAATAGCTCCAATCCCGGGTCTTCCATATCACTACAATCTTGTATTCTGTAATTTATCATGCAATTAATTACTACACTTTTTCTTTCACATCTTCTTTTTTATGTAGTTGAATCTAAGGTCAACTTTTTTTCATTAAACATATGTTTTTTATAGGTAAATTTTGTGAATACATTTTTCAGTTCAACAGATATATTTTTTGTTAAACTGGATGATGCCTCAGTGTTTACAATGTTAAAATGATTTACATGTAACAGTAAGAACATCATGTCTTAAAAAAAAACCCAGTTAATTAGTTCATCAAGATATTACAACACTAATTTTCTTCATCTTCATCACCAACAATATATAATAGTATCCTTATGCTTTGATGGCCAGTCATATTAATTTTCTTTTTTGATCTTGTTCTCCGGTACTCCTAGCTAGGTGCTGGCTTTTTATTTAGTAATACCAAGTTCATGGCCTTGTAATAATTTATTGGTTGTTAATGAAAATATTCTTGTTGCTAATTGTCTCCCATTTTGAATGTTATTGCCATGTTTTATAATCGGTAAAACAAAGGGTAGAACCGTAGATTAATTGATAGCAGATTAATAGATTAATTAACGCGCCAACTGATTTCCTTCCCATAATCTCCCATCATCTCTCTTAACAATATCTGGTGACAAGGGGAGATTTTATAGGACGATATCTTCTCTAATTTGGTAAGTTTTAGGTTTTCTTTTGATATCCCCCTTTTTTGTCAGAATTCTTAATTAATTTGCCCCTAGGGTTCTTCTCTAGCTTTACATATATCTATTTATTTTTATCAATTCTATAGGTTTATATACATATGCTATGTATTTTAGCCATTCGACATAAGATTTCTTAATTATTTTAACATTGAGTTTTCTCCGTGGGCATGTTTTCTGTGGAACCAACTAGAAAATAGAAGGCTTCTTTCAAATAGTACTCCACTGTAAGAATCGACAGGATTGAAAGTAGTTGTGATTCTCAGGTTCCTACCCGCTAAGTGATGCATTTTTTTTCTTCCAAGAATCATATGGTGCATATTTTATTTGAAAGATAGGAACATGACATTAAAAAAAAAAAAAACTTTGCAGCTATATATGTGATCGCGTATTTACACAGTTATACTACAATATTGGTGTATAACTAAACAATTTGGTACGTTATTTTGGTGCTAATGTATGTGTAATATTATTCTTTTCCAAAACTACGATCCAAATTATTCGTCTAGCAGGAGAACATTAATTATATATGCGTGTGTATACTTTATTGATATGAAATTTGTATTAGAACTTTAGATATGCAAACCTAATTTTGAAGTCAGGAAAAGATATAGTCTTCTCTCACTTTCGCACATAATCCTCTCACAAACCTGAGAAATTTTTTTGTAATATACCTTAATCATATTGCTTATTTTTTGTTCATGTTTTTTATTTTGGTTTGAATGTACTGTTCAAGTTTAAATTAATTCAGGTTTTCATCATTATCAGAAGAATATGGATACGCTTTCACATGTACCCCCGGGCTTTCGATTCCATCCCACAGATGAAGAACTTGTTGATTATTATCTTAGAAAGAAGACTGCTTCGAAACCAATTGATTTTGATGTCGTCAGAGATGTTGATCTCTATAAGATTGAGCCGTGGGATCTTGAAGGTACTAACTAATTAATTCATGGTTTGGTTATACTAGAAGAACTTGATTTATTATCCGCTGTTCATGTTCACCATTATAATATTGATTTGGACAGATTTGTGCAAAATAGGAAGTGGTGATCAGAATGAATGGTACTTCTTTAGCCATAAAGATAAGAAGTACCCTACCGGACATCGATCAAATAGGGCAACAAAAGCCGGGTTTTGGAAAGCTACAGGAAGAGATAAGGCTATTTACAGAGGAAAATTCCTCGTTGGCATGAGAAAGACCTTAGTGTTCTACAAAGGCCGTGCTCCAAATGGACAGAAGTCAGATTGGATCATGCATGAATATCGATTAGAAACTAGTGAAAATGGAACTCCCCAGGCAAGTACATATTAAGTTTTGTTTTTTGTTTTAAGCTATGAGCTTATTACATGTTACATGTTGTGCATTAGTCCTACGTACATCGATTGTGCCTAATATACTTTAGAACATATAGATATAGTTACATATCTATTGACCCTCTCCCCCGAATAACTTCAGTTTATATTTGGTATAGAATATGGTATCTGAGCGAAGCGTATCAATTTATACAACTATATTTCAAGTTTTTACTTATTCTTTCCATGCATATCTAGAAATTTAAGCAAAAATTAAGACAATCAAGTATTGGTTTGTTGCTGCTCATACCATGTATGCGCTGTACTTTTTTTATCAAACAGGATCGATGAATTTATGCGCCTTCACAATTATATATGTTCCTTTGCCATAAAAGTACCAAATATTCTATATGATTGCACCATGCAGGAAGAAGGATGGGTTGTGTGTAGAGTATTCAAGAAAAAATTGCCAACAGTGAAGAGAATGGGAGATTACGAGTCACCAAATTGCTATGACCAAGTCCCATTCATTCAACAACTTGATAACTCTCCAAGAACATCAATTTCCCACACTTACGTATCATCACAATATCAGCAGCAGCTACACTATTCACAATGCAAGCCAGAGCTTGATTTGCAGTACAACATGCCACATCATCATCATGACTCTTTTCTCCAGCTCCCTCAATTGGAAAGCCCCAAAGTTCCTCATCAACCAGCTATCCCATATGGTAATTATGTTATTCAGTCTTCCACAGTACTCACACAAGAGGAGCAATTGCATTATTTCTGCCAGCAAAATCCTTTCAACTCATCTGCGTCATCATCAGGACATACGCATTACAACAACACTGATTATCTACAAGCTGTTGATCAAGTGAAGGATTGGCAAGCCCTTGACAAGTATGTTGCATCACAGCTCAGCCATGACCAGCAAGATGCTTCCAAGGAAGTCACAAATTACTCCAATGCAGAAGAAACATTTCATGTGGCTGAACACATTAATATGCTTGCGAATGAAGCTTCCAGAAGGCCAGACTATAATAATAATGGACAGGAGTACTATGCCTCAACATCAACCTCTAGTTGCCAAATTGATCTCTGGAAATGATCAAGAACATGAATATTACAGTAACTATTAGCCACTACATGATACTAATTAATCGTAGGAGGCACACTTTAAATGGATCGATGCTGTACATAAGAAAACACAATTATGGTGTTAATTTTACCTATTCGACTTTAAATTTGTGACTTTTTGTGTTGACGAATACTAGGGCAACTAGGGTGACCAGTTATATGTTTAATTACAAAATAACTTAGTGAATCAATTTCAAACCATCTGCTAGAGGTTGTAACAATCCGAACGATCCCACTACATCAGGACCCTTTCCACGTTGCACAAAAGCCATTTCTTTAAGTTCAGCTAGCACTAAAAAGGCTACTCCCTATATATAGTATGTGGACTGCAATATTTGTTGAATGTATTTTTCCTTATTTCACATGGCTAATATTCTGTTTGGAATGCTCTACGTTAGTAAGTAAAACTCCTTACAATCTTCTTGATCAGATATACTGTACTTGAAGTCAGCATGTATTAATTGTGATCATGTATATAGGGCAGTGGCATGAGTACATATGTTGAAGTTGAATGTGTACCACTTTACCACGAATGCATGAAAATAAATTGTTTGGTACACGACAACAATTTACGGTGTCTGACACGTTGTGATATACTTGGTAGCTAATCAATAGCTGCCCTTTTGAGAGAGAGGTTGCTACGCAATGTTTACTGTTTCAGACTAGATGAACAGCTAGCACTTTTAATATCTCCTGAGAGATTTTTGAAAATGAGAATTTCATTCTGTTGAAAGAACATGATCATGCTCATATAGTCATTACTTACGATTGGACATTAATTGAAAGGATAATTCGTAGTTAACAGATTGCCTTAATTGTTTGTGACATACAGTGATTAGAAAATGCTTTTCTAATTGTATTTGAACAAGGCCGGTCGGAGCTGTTGCGTCGTTTGCACAACTGAAAGAGAAAACAAAAGGATCATAACCCAGAAGGTAGCTGTCCAGCGAGTTTTGTGTTTTAACTTAGCACTTATATATCATGCACGCCATGTGGAAGGGAGGTGGTGGAAAAGCATAAGTAATTTGGGACATCATATGCACAGCAGCTGAAAGATCACGGTCCACTCAGCAGCACAAGTCAGCAGCTATAGACCATGCATGATTTGTTGAGAATTAAGCTGCATCCTAGCTTTAGAATTAACCTGCAGAAGATAATCCTGCAGATGAAATCAAAAAGGAAGCTGAGAAGTGTGAAGAAATGAAGGCTTTACCAAAATTAGAAGGAGCCATTAATTTCAACGGCTAGTTTCTTTTACTAGTTTTAGAAAGATTACAGCTGGTGTTCCTATCTTTTTAATTGTACTGAGCTTTCCCATCTTCTTCCAAGTGGATGGATGATATCCTCCGATAACCATTAATGGCCGGAAAAAGGGTTCTAGGTCCCTATATGTAGGATCAGTTTTTAGACCAGCTGTGATAAATATAGTCTTTGTATGTTTGCCTTTTGTGATATATGAAAAATACACAGACTCTTGCTCTTCCTTTTCTCTCTTGAAAAAACACAAATTTCTTCAAACCCTTATTCAAAGTTTCAATCTTTATCAACCAAAAACAATATGCCTGGTACCATTTCAAACATGGTATCAGAGCTCCGGGTCTGATTCCGAAGAAAGGGCGTGATATTGTGAGAGAGATTCATCTCGAAAAAAAAAACCTTAAAGCTGGTACCTTTATAACCATTTGAGTGGTGCTGTCTGAGAAAATGGCTGGATCAAGCTCCTCCGGTGGTGACTTACGAACACCACAATTTAATGGATCAAACTACGATTTTTGGGCCGTAAAAATGGAAACCATTCTCATAGCCTACGATCTATGGGATGTGGTTGAAGTTGGTCTTGCTGGACAACAAACTTCCAGAGAGGAAACCTCTGAGGAAGAAGAAGAAAGCAAGTAAGAGCGCATTCCAGTTGAAAGACCAGTTGTTTCAAAGGAGGAAAAGATCAAGAATGCCAAGGCTCTAAGCCTCATTCAAGGAGCAATCACTAATGAACTTTTTCCTAGAATCCGAAATGAGAAGACTGCAAAAGGTCTGGGAAATCCTGAGAAGAGAGTTCAAAGGAGATAAAAAGGTAAGAGCTGTGAAATTACAAGCCATTAGAGTTGATTTTGAATATCTAAGGATGAATGATGTTGAATCTTTGGATGACTACTTGGCTCGGTTCTTTGAGATAGTAAACAACTTGAAATCTCTAGGAGAAGATGTAACAGAGAAAAGAATTGTTCAAAAGCTATTGATGAGTCTAAGTAGGAGATATAAGTCCATAGTGTCAATCATTGAAGAAACCAGAGATCTAGACACTATTAGAGTTGAGGAAGTCTTAGCTTCAGTGAAAGTCTATGATAAAAGAGAAGACTTGCATGATGAAAGAGAGAAATATACAGGTACTGAGAGAGCTTTCAGCAGCCTTAAAGTTGGAGGAAATGGAAATGGCACTGGAAGTGTCAAAGGGTCTCAGTATAAGACAAACCCAAAATGGGGTCAGTATAAAAAGGGTAAGAATTGGTCTCAAAACAGCTGGAATAATGGCAGTGGTAGTGGCTGGAACAACAAATTTACTGCACACAACAAGCAATCAAGTGGCAGCCAAGGAAATGTGAAACCGCTATGTCAAGTATGTGACAAATACCATTTTGGTATATGCAGATATAAAGGAAAACCCAAGTGTGGAAGATGCAATCGATTTGGTCACTTATCTAAGGACTGTGACAATGGTAAACAGGTTGCAAATTGTGCAAAGGAAGAAGATGCAGTCACAAGAACAATGTTCTATGCTTGTCATCCAAGTTCAATTGCATTAAGCAAATCTGTGTGGTTTGTGGACAGCGCATGTAGCAATCACATGACCTCTCAAGAGTCTTTATTGATCAATCTTGATAAGTCAGTGACCTGTAAAGTAAAAATGGGCACTGGAGACCTTGTTCAAGTTACAGGAAAAGGGACACTTGTAGTTGAGACACGAAAAGGGAGAAGATACATAAATGAAGTGCTGCTAGTTCCTGGATTAGATGAAAACTTACTGAGCATAGGGCAAATGATGGAGCATGGGTACTACATTCTGTTTGGAGGAAATTGTGCATTAATATGTGATGATAGAAGTCTTGATAATGTTGTTGCTAAAGTTGCAATGACTGGAAATAGATGTTTTCCATTGTCCATGGAATCTGTCAACTCAGTGGCAAGGAAAGTAGCAATACAAGAAGATCCATGGGTTTGGCATAGAAGATTGGGTCATTTGAATTTTACTAGCATGAAGAAAATGCAGCAAACACAAATGGTGTTGGGTTTATCTGATTTCTCAGAAAAAGAAAGAGTATGTGAAAGCTGTGTGTATGGTAAAAGTTACAGAGAACCATTTGAGAATGAGAAACCTTGGAGAGCAAACAATCCACTTGAATTGGTGCACACGGATGTATGTGGTCCAATGCAAAATGAGTCCATTGGAGGGAACAAATACTTCATCACATTCATTGATGATTACTCAAGGATGTGTTGGGTATATTTCCTCAGAAACAAGTCAGATGTGATAAATGTGTTCAAAAAATTCAAAGCATTTGTTGAACTTCAAAGTGGATTCAAATTGAAGAAACTAAGAAGTGATAGAGGTGGAGAATACACCTCACATGAATTCCTTGAGTATTGCAGTGATCTTGGCATGGAGAGGCAGTTGACTATTGCCTACTCACCTTAGCAAAATGGGGTTGCTGAGAGAAGAAATAGAACCATTAGAGAAATGGCAAGATCAATGATGTCTGAGAAGAAAATTCCTATCAAGTTTTGGGCTGAAGTAGTTGGCACTGCAGTGTATCTGCAAAATAGGTGTTATACCACTGCAGTCTCAGACAAAACACCATTTGAAGCTTTCACAGGGAGAAAACCAGGTGTAAAACATCTGAGAGTGTTTGGAAGTATATGTTACAGTCACATTCCATCAAATCTCAGACAGAAATTTGATGACAAAGCAAGCAAGGGAATTTTTATGGGGTATGGCAGCTGTGAGAAAGGCTACAGGATCTATAATCTTTAAACTAAGAAGATCATACTCTCAAGAAGTGTTGTATTCGATGAGAACAAGTCCTGGAATTGGGAAATCAAGCAAGATGAAACTGTTTACATGCCTCTCAACATTGGAAATGAAAATTCTGAGATAGTTGAAAATGAAGAATCCTCTCATAAAACTCACAGCACTGACTCTCCAAATCTCACTCAATTAGTCTCTGATGATGAATGTGTCCCTGGAAACAACATTGCCAGTACTAGTCAAGGTTCAACACCAAGCAATACACCAGTAAAACTGAGAAGCTTGGAAGACATCTATGCAAGATGTCATATGACCATCATTGAACCTGAAACCTATCATGATGCTATTGAAGATAAAGCATGGAAGGAAGCAATGGAAGCTGAGATTGAAACTATTGAAAAAAATGGAACTTGGGAGCTGGTGGAAAGGCCTGCAGACAAACCAGTCATAGAAGTCAAATGGGTGTTCAAAACTAAGTTGAATCTGGATGGATCAGTTCAAAAGCACAAGGCTAGGCTTGTGGCAAAAGGGTATGCCCAGAAACCTGGTATTGATTATAATGAAACATTTGCTCCAGTGGCAAGGTTAGATACAATTAGAACCCTGATTGCACTTGCAGCACAAAAGGGTTGGAAGCTGTTCCAATTAGATGTTAAGTCAGCCTTCTTGAATGGAGTACTTGAGGAGGAAGTTTACACTGAACAACCAAAGGGCTTTGAAGTTGAGAATGCAAGTCACAAGGTCTATAAGTTAAAGAATGCTCTCTATGGTTTGAAGTAGGCTCCTAGAGCCTGGTACAGTGAGATTGACACTTATCTCACTAGCTGCAATTTTAAAAGAAGCACCAGTGAGGCCACTTTATATACCAGAACTGATGAAGAACGAAAGCTGATCATTGTCTCTATATATGTTGATGATATAGTTTATACTGGAAGCAGTAATGCATTACTCAGTGAGTTCAAAAGAGACATGATGCAAAAGTATGAGATGACTGATTTAGGACTCCTACATCATTTCTTGGGAATGGGAGTTCTACAAACTGATAAAGGGGTGTTCATTCATCAAAGCAAGTATGCAAAGTCCTTACTTGTAAAGTTTGGCCTAGAGGATTGTAAGTCAGTGACAATTCCTCTACCCACTGGTGAAAAACTGAAGAAAGTTGATGGAAGTGAGTTGACTGATGAAGGTTTGTTCAGGAAAATTGTTGGCAGTTTGTTATATTTAACTGCAACCAGGCCTGATATAATGTATGCTGCCAGTTTGCTTTCAAGATTCATGCATGGTCCCACGAAGAAGCACATGGGAATAGCTAAAAGAGTTCTTAGATACATTCAAGGTACTCTCATCTATGGCATTGAATTTACAACGAACAAGGATGCTGTTTTGATTGGATTTTGTGACTCAGATTGGGCTGGCAGTGAAGATGACAGTAGGAGCACATCTGGGTATGCATTTAGTTTTGGTAGTGGTACATTTTCATGGGCCTCAGTCAAGCAAAACACAGTTGCATTGTCAACTGCAGAAGTAGAGTATGTCTCAGCAGCCGAGGCAACAGCTCAAGCTATCTGGCTAAGATTTGTGTTGGATGATTTTGGTGAAATGCAAACTGAAGCAACACCATTGTTTTGTGACAACATGTCAGCAATATCGATGGTCAAAAATCCTGTCTTTCATCAGAAAACCAGACATATAAACAGGAAGTATCATTTTATTCGAGAAGCATTGCAGCAAGGATCCATTAATGTGGAATATTGCAGGAGTGAAGAACAGTTGGCAGATATATTTACAAAAGCTTTGCCTAAAGATCGATTCAATTACTTGAGGATGAAGTTAGGAGTAAAGCCAGTAAGCAGCTTAGGAGAGGCTGTTGAGAATTAAGCTGCATCCTAGCTTTAGAATTAACCTGCAGAAGATAATCCTGCAGATGAAATAAAAAAGGAAGCTGAGAAGTGTGAAGAAATGAAGGCTTTACCAAAATTAGAAGGAGCCATTAATTTCAACGGCTAGTTTCTTTTACTAGTTTTAGAAAGATTACAGCTGGTGTTCCTATCTTTTTAATTGTACTGAGCTTTCCCATCTTCTTCCAAGTGGATGGATGATATCCTCCGATAACCATTAATGGCCAGAAAAAGGGTTCTAGGTCCCTATATGTAGGATCAGTTTTTAGACCAGCTGTGATAAATATAGTCTTTGTATGTTTGCCTTTTGTGATATATGAAAAATACACAGACTCTTGCTCTTCCTTTTCTCTCTTGAAAAAACACAAATTTCTTCAAACCCTTATTCAAAGTTTCAATCTTTATCAACCAAAAACAATATGCCAGGTACCATTTCAAACGTGATTGAGACTTTGTTAAATGAATCTATATTTAGTACACTTTTAAATCAGGATAGTTAAAGTTGAATGAGAACTATCCTGAGAACCTGAATTATGAACCTCCAAACGACTTTACAATTTGTGTGACGCTTCGCAGGTGATGTTTCAATGAGAACCTGAATTATGAACGGTTTGGATCATAGGATATCTTATATATATAGTAGTCCCAAGCAATTGTTTAGCACAAAAAATATTACTAACTGGTTAGCGCTTATTTAAAGGGAGGCTTTGTACTGAACGCCTTATTGTGAGCTGTTTCATTCTTCCATTTGGTGAGGCGAATAAAGGCTTGAAGAGAAATCTTTTCTGATCTTCCACGAATGAATAACAAAGGTACGTTTGTATCAAAGGAACTAACTTTTCCTGGTGAACTATACTCTTACAATCCCCAAGGGCTCTTACCAACGGTATATGTAGTTTTTGGAATAAAAACTGAATTTGTGGTTTCCTTTCTGGTTGTGGCACACACATTTGGAAGAATTGCAATTACTAGACAGAAAAGAATATGGCGGGTTTTGTGCTATATATGCAACCATATATAGGTAATGGTCAATTGATCTTGGCCGCAAAACTCCATGGAAATACTGATATATAGAAGAAAAATAAAGCTATATATAAATATGTTGAAAATAAAGGTTATAATTAGAATTTGCATGTCATTACAAAGAGACTAATTTTTCTACTTTGCATACCTTGCAAAAAGATGACTCGATCGAGCAGCAGAAGCTATTCTTGAACAAGTGTGGTTCCCTTAATAACAGAAAACTTTCAAACATGCATATGCAGCACGGCGGTGCGTGTAAATTTAGGAATTGATTGTCTCCCGCCTCAGCTTCCGGGCCAGCCAGCAGCAGGTTGAGCAACAAGTCTTGCAGATTTAGACTTGATGAACCCGCTCTGTTTACTTTAAATTTTACCTGGTGTGGGACGGGAGGGATTTAAATAGCAATAAAACAAGACAAAGTAGCTTCTTTTTTAGAGTAGTACTACTGGATGGAATAAGGAGTGATATATTGGGACATAGTAACAAGAATGGACATAGTAACAAGAAAGAATATACGTAGATATAAAAGGATAGACGGTTACTATATGTAATACATGGACCTAGGTAACTAAATGAGCATATACTCTTACTTGAGTTGAAGTCATCATGCATCGAACTCCCTTTTAAGCAATGAGAAAAACATCATTGAGCGTGCTCTCATGGACTCAAAGTTGGAGAGAGAGAGAGAGAGAGAGAGAGAGAGAGAGAGAGAGAGAGAGAGAGAGAGAGAGAATGCTTGGGATATGGACTCACCAGAGAAACAGGAAGGGAGTGCTTGTTTTCTGACCAAGGTTGACGTGCTGGGTTCTTATACCTTTTTTGTCGCGTCACTTAAGATAAAAGAACAAACTATAAAAAAGGCATGTGTTCATTGTATTTTATATCGGCTGGCCTGCATATATGTGTGTGCTCGCGCGCGTGAGAGAGAGAGAGAGAGAGAGAGAGAGAGAGAGAAAATTTGGTTTCAACCTGGCCTGCTTGCTTCTGAAAACTCCAGAACAAGCAGACTATGCGCAATTATGCTTGCAGTGTATATAGTTGAATAATTAGGGATTGTTAATAATGTTGTTTGTTGACTAAATTAAACATCATTCTCTTTTTATTTGTCCAACAAAATAAAACATTATTTGCAAATAATGTCAAGTGTGAAACAACGGCATGTGAAGCAGCATCATTAATCAAGTGCTTTCCTTAGACGTTTCATAAGTCACAAATTAAGGTCCACAGTTCCCGGAGTCCGGATCTGCCTTTTACTACTTATTCGTTCTACTTCCACCTTTGCAATATTTCTGAATCAAGATCTCATATGTGGAGCTCAGAGCATGGGGTTGAAGCTATACTGATACTATTCACCATATTCCTTGTCTGGGAAAGAAGTGACATTGCATGAGCTTATGAAGAGTTTAACTACTCTCTATATTGACAATTGATTTTATGATAAAACTTCACCTTCTTTTCTGTCTGCCCCATGCACTTTTTCTCTACACAAACATAAAATTACAAAACTAAAAACGAAATGATTAACAAGCGGATCGTAAATGTAGATACTCTTGAGCTTGCACATGTCAACTTACTCCATGATGACATATCTGCCACCTGTTCCACATTGGATGAAACAAGGAAATGCATGTAGTGGGCAACTTATATATAATATGCGACATTAGGCTAGCTAGCGAATCCATTATTGATTTCGCTTGGTGATGCCATTTTCTGTGACTACCGTACTACAGCCTGTGCATGACATGATCAATGACGTTTTGCCTAGATATAAATTTTATTTTTCTATAGATTGCTAGATAAAAATTACACACATACGAATCCATATATATGTACCCTACCATATATTCATAGTAGATATACAGACCAATTATATATTTTGATGGTGGCTAAGTTTTTAGCGCCGTGCGACACACATGGGCAAAGACGATGAGAACTGATGGGGAATGAGGGCACATTCGCTGATTGGATTACGTAACGCTAGGGCTGGGAGCCAACCAAAAAGGAGTGCAAATTGACGGATGTTCGGGTAGCACTCAATGCTTTCTGATTGGATGGTACAATTGGTTGATGCATGTTTGTACAATTGGTTGATGCATGTTTGTCCACTTGGAGAAAGTGAGGACATGAATATTTAATGGCAAGCAACTAATTAATTGGTTTCTTTAGAGCAACCCCAAAGAAGATGTTAAATCCTAAGTGGAGATAAGACTGTGCATATTTGACATAAAAAATCCTTCCAATCAACGTGTTATTTGCTAATTGGATTTGAAGCCTTTGTGTTTAGAAGTCAAATTTGACATCAATGTCAAATTTACTTTTTGTTGATTTAATTGTGGGTCGCTTATTTTACTAATATTTCAACCAATAAGACTCGACGTGTAGGAATAAAAATATATATGCTCTCCTCTATCACTTCTCTTATTGGTGACACATCATTTAGTTTTTAAATTTAGTCTACAAATTTAGTCTACAAATTTAATCCATCTAGTAGGTGGAAAAACTTCCCAAAAATCCCGAACCAAACCGAAAAAATATCGATCCCAAACTGAAAATGTCCCAAACCGATTTCCCCAAAACTTTCGGTATGCTATCCCGAAAAAATACCGAAATTTTGGTATGGGAATCGAGATTGTCTTCCCAATATTTTGGTATTCCCATACTGAACCGAAAGATATATTTTTAATTTTTATTATTATATATATACACACACACACACACACACACAGATAATAATATAAATAAATCATGTTGGCACAATAATGCAAAAATCATGTTACTTTATTTTTCATCCCTGCAACATAAAGATATGAAGGATTATGATATGTGTTATGTGTCATTCTATTTCATTGATAGGAGTCACCTTTGCTGGAAGTAACACAAACACCAGTGTCAAAGTTGTTGAAGAAAGTAGAGAACATAAACACCGGAAGTGTAATGAGTATTCCACAAAATCACAAAAAGGTATATAACTTCTATAATAGGTTTGTCTTCTAGTGTATTCTTAATTGGTAAAACAACTCTGTTCTATAGGTTATAAACTTATGAATGCATCTTGGTACTAAAAAAGAAGATATCATATAAAACTTATCTATGGTTGCACTAGTGGTTGTTTAAGAGTTTAATGTTGCCTACCGATATTGTTTGATCAATTCATGCGTTATTCCTTCTACCTCTTCAACTCCATGCCAGGTAACTCATTGGGAGTATGAAGTTGAAACTAGTAATGGAAGAACAATCACGAAACAAAGGAAAACAAGAAGCACAGTAATGTTTGAAGTATGTACCTGATTATTTTAGTGAAAATATAACAGCTATGGGAATTGGAAATACAGAATCACCAAAAGCCCAAAAATATTTCGGGATTCTCAACTGTCTCGAAATACCGAAACTATTTCGGGATTCCCGAAAATTGGGATTCCTGAAATTTTGGTTTGGGATCGGTCTTGAAATTGGGAATACCAAAAATTTCGGTTTGGGAATCGGGACTAAGGTTTTGGTTCGGTATCCCATACCGAACCACCCCTATCTAGCATTACTCTTCCGTCATATTTTAATCAAAGTAATCTTAGAAATTTTGGAACATAAATTGGAATTTGATGAGTTTTAGAATATAGAAAACTTCATTTTAATCCTTGGCAAAGATGACTTTTTGATTAAAACCATGAGTAAGATCAAAATCTAATTTTAGTCCCTTGATACATTAATAACCTCATTTATTAATTATATTTTGATTTTTTAATTATTTATCTTTTTCTTTCTAATTTTTAATATATTAATTTTATTTTATTATAATTTTTATTTTCATTTCATTCATCGTAATATATTTTGTTGTGAACATTTAAATAAACTAATTTTTGTTATACAATATATTTTGATGTACTTTATCTTCTTCATTTAGGTATATTAAATTCATTATAATACATTTCGGTGCATACATTTAGGTACACACATTTCGGTACATACATTTCGATACAAACATTTAGGTACATTAATTCAATATAATACATTTTCGGTACTAACATTTCAGTGCATACATTTCGGTACATACATTTAGGTACATTAATTTAATATTACTACATTTCGGTGCATATATTTAGGTACATACATTTCGGTACTAACATTTAAATATATTAGTTCAATATAATATATTTCGATACTAACATTTAGGTACATTAATTGAGTCTTTCAAGTTTGAAGAATGTTAAATAAAATTAATAAATTAAAAAACTCTTTTTTGGTCAAAAAATAAATTAAAATTTGTGTATTAATAAATTTAAATATTTAATGGGAGACATTAAATAAAATGCACATTAATTATTTTGAATTAAGGGCACATTAGGGACTAAAATTAATATTTAATCTAACATCAGGTTTTTATAAAATTTTAATCTTCTTGAGGGATTAAAGTTCAAAAACCCCTTTAGAATATTCTCTAACTTTTGTGTACATGAAATTAATGGGTGGTTACATAGCATTTATTAATTTTATAATTTTAAAATTTTAATAAAAAAATAGATCTAACAAAAAAAAAAAATTATATTTTAATTAATATAAAGAGAGGTCAATTGCCACACGCGTAGGCATGTTTCAAGAAGCTAATATAAACGTGTGTTTTATATAAAAACAATGAACAAAATGTATCAAAAACACTAGTAGGAAAAACTATTTGTGCGACAAAGCATAAATCGTCGCGCAAAAGCGTTTTGCGCAAAGAAACAGGAACTTCGTCTCTCAAAGTTTGCGCGACGAAGTTCGCACGACAAAAACAATATACTCGTCGCCCAAAATCAATAAGAAAAAAATAGGGTAATTTTTTTTGGTGCAAAAAACATGCACACGAAATTTTTCCCGAGAAACCTTTGCGCGACAAAGGCTACGTTGCGCAAAGTTCGTTCAATTTTTGGGTCAGAGCATTCAACGCATGGGAAACTGAGGAACACTTGCATGACAAGGGCTTTGTAGCGCAAGTTACAGTTAGTTTTGGGTCTGAGCATTTAGTGCATGTGAATTAGATGAATCAATACTGTATTTAGTGCAGATGTTTGCGCGACAAAGCTTTCGTCACGCAAAGGCCCTAACCTTCCTATAAATATGCGCTTCTGCTCTCCTTATTTTTCACAATTCTGTTCGTGTTGGGATGGAGGATAAAAATCGGGATGAGAGCGTGCCCGCCAACCCGTATGATTTGAGGCAACATGTGGAGTTCACACATGCTATTGGTGTAGCCATGCGAAATAATTGTCCTACTGCTGAGTGGCATTCTTGGAAATATGTGTCCGAGAATGTGAAGAAGGTGGTGTGAAGGATTTATTTTGAAAAACATGTTCATTTGAATAACATCTATAGCATGCAATTAACAAATTAAAGGCGGAATCATGCTTGTATGCATTCAAAAACAAAACATTACCCATGAAATTCAAAGCCTAGTAGATTGGTGAACCAATAATCAACTCAAAACAAAGTGAGTTGAAATTAATACCTTTGTAGATTCCTCTTTGCATAAGCAAAGGCTAATCACCCAAAGAGATAGGGCCTTCATTCCTTGCTTCTTAGATCCATGGATTTGGATGGAAGAATAGGTTCTCCAAGTTCCCAAAATTGAGAACCTCTAAGTCTCTTCACCAAGGTTTGATTGTAGAAGAAATGAGTGACCTTGGAGTAGTAGGATTGCTAGATGTACCCTCCAAGGTGTTGGCCTCTTTAGAGAGAAAATGGAGAGACAATTCTCACCAATTTTCCCCCAAAATAAACCCTTAATCACATTAATGAATATTTGGCTATAAAGTCATTTATATAGTCACTTCTTTAAGTGACCTAAACAACCAAAAACCCTAATTCATACACATATGGCCGGCCATTTAGGGAGTTTTGGGCTTTTGGGCCTTAATGAATCTTTATTCATTAAATTGTCATACAACTTAAGTTAATGGGCTTGACGTTCGAAGCCCATTGGGCCTTAAGGTCCAAAACTATCCCGAAGTCTTTAACGAACTTATTCGTTTGATTAATTAACATATTAATTAATCCTTGCCATAAATAAATGATTAAACCATTTAATCATTCTTACTCATTTCCGTTTAATCTTCAATCTCTACCTTTTATGGTGTGCGATCCATTAGGTTCCTTTTAGCGAGGCAGTGGGCGATTAAAACAATTTTACATCGATTGTGAATTGAAACAATTTTCAATTCTCCCTTTAGTGGTTATACACGTATAGGGCTTCCACAAACCATGGTTGACGCCTAGCAGCATGTCATGGTTACCCAAGCTAATCAGAAGAGGTTAGAGAACCTATTCAGTTCGGGATTACAAATGCAATACGGTCCTTCTCTAATCTAATACTCTTGACCACATTGTTTGGTATGATAGTTTATTTACTCATGTCTACTATCCAATGTGAATTGTTTGCTTATATGATTTCCTTGAATGTGATTTGGAACGCATTCCCCAATCTCATTCATACTCTGGCCAGAGATTCCAAATCATATCATAGAGTATTCTCCCTCAACTGTTTGAAGGTTAGAGATCCCTTGTTGCGCATTTACTTGTCTCCATAGCTAAGTGGCTTAACCCCAACGATGCCGTGACACCCCTAGGGGGTGAATTAGACATAATCAAAGATTAAGGACTTAACCACAAGACAACTGTGATGCCTCAGGTCAAAGGACTACTTTGCATTATCCCAACCATGAGTTCTCATGTGACATGGAATATAAGAACTCTTCGTTGATCACGTTCAGTGAACTCATTCTCTTATTGAGCACCTACGTACTTGTCTTGATGTCACACACACCAATGACTCGAGACTAGTCACTCTCCCTGATAGAAGACACAGTACGTACTGATCTTAACGGACTGTCAATGCCCAATTGGTAATCCTATGATCAGGAACATTTAGGATGTGTCTACGAAAGAATGGTCTCATTAATCTAACTTCATTAGATTGCATTCTCCCAATCACATATTCCTTGGACTTTATCGTTTAAGCATATAACATTTATATGAGACGGCTCAAACAATAATCTTTGCCCTTTATATGTTAAACTAGATTAGTTTAACATTTGAAATGTCCGTAAAGTATCATCATATGATTGGTTTTAGGGCACATTTCCAACATGGTGATGGATCAATTATTAGTAAGTATACTGTTGATGGATCAATAATTAATTTTGTGAAATTTTTTGTTATATGTTGGAATTAATTATTTGCATATATGTGTAACAGTGTAAGTATAATCTGGTGATGATACGAACGAAGAGTTGATGAAGTTGATGGAGGAGGCGTTCAAGGGAGGTTACAAGTGATGGCATTATGACGTGGAGTGGAATGAAGGACTATCGAAACAGTAGTTTTAAATTTATGTTTTTAAGGACAATATTTAAATTTAAGGTTTTTTTTATAGGTTATGTATTTAGACTTAATTAGGCTTTAATTCCTGTTTGGTTTTTTTTTAAATAATTGAACGGATTAATTCAATTTATTTAAGGTTTTAATTATTTTTAGAATAAATATTATAACTGAATATTTGTTTGTAATTATGAAGTTTACGTAAACATAGATATCTATGTTTACGTAAACTTCATAATTACAATCATTCACGTTCGTTGCTAAAGAGTTTGCACAACAAGGGCTTCGTCACTAGAGAGTTTGTGTCACATCCTGGCCTGGGTCCCCACTACATCCCAGGCTCGACTTTGCCGTAGTACGATATTGTTTGCTTTGGGCCCCAACCATGCCCTCACGGTTTTGTTTCTAGGAACTCACACGAGAACTTCCCAGTGGGTCACCCATCCTGGGATTGCTTTCGCTCAAACTCGCTTAACTTCGAAGTTCTAATGAGACCTGAAGTCAATGAGCTCCCAAAAAGCCTCGTGCTAGGTAAAGATGAGAATATACATATAAGGCTTACATGATCCACTCCCTTGGGCAATGTGGGATGTTACAATCCACCCCCCTTAGGGGCCCGATGTCCTCTTCGGCATACTTCCGGCCAGGAATTGGCTCAGATACTAAATTGTCACATCCAGGCCCGGGCCCTCACCACATCCTGGGCTCAACTCCGCCGTAGCACAATATTGTCCACTTTGGGCCCCAACCATGTTTTCACGGTTTTGTTTCCGGGAACTCACATGAGAACTTCACAATAGGTCACCCATCCTTGGATTACTCTCGCGTGAACTGGCTTAACGTCAGAGTTCCGATGGAACCCGAAGCCAATGAGCTCTCAAAAGGCCTTATGCTAGGTAGAGATGGGAATATACATATAAGGCTTATAAGATTCACTCTTTTAGGCGATGTGGGATGTTATAGTTTGTGCAACAAAGCCTCCGTCCCCATGCAAAACTTTGCGCGACAAAATCTTCGCCATGTAAAAGGCGTTTAGTTTTAGGTCAGAGTATTTCATGCATCTAAATCAGAGGAATTAATACCATATTTAGTGCAGATGTTTGCGCGACAAAGTGTTCGTTGCACAAATCCCTAACTTTCCTATAAATATGCTCTTCTGTTCTCCTTATTATTCACAATTTGTTCTGGAAAAGGTTTGCATTCTAAATTTTGCATTTTGTATAAAATTTTTTATTTAGCTTCAGTATTATGAAAACATATTTTGTTGATAGACAATAAGAAACTTGTTGCGGTATGGGTCTGACACACATATGGTGGCAGCTGTTACCAAACCACTACTGACCAAATAATAGGGGTTGTGAAGTTAGAAAAGTGCACCGGCTTTTAGTTTGACGTTGGAGCATTGGTGCGTATGAAATATGCTACGAATTGGGAGTCATGGAGAGCCATCCCTTGAGGAGCTAAAGATGCACATGATTGATGTGTTAGCTGTATGTGTTAATTTTATTAGTTAAATAATAATAATGTTTGTTAAATATAATATAATAGTGAGATTTTAATTTAATAGTTTTTGCATGATAGCCTAATTGGGACATTGACAAAAGTAGCCCAAATCTGATGAAAGCTATTGACAACATGTTCAAGTCTCATTTCCAGGAGTGGAAGTTTGATAATCAACGTGCGGCAGAACTACAACAAGAACTATAATTACCAGCGGAGGAGTAGAATAGTGTTTTTTATTTTTATTTTATTGCTTATTTAATAATTAGATTTGAATTTTAAGTTTTTTTTAGTACGAATGGTTTAATTAAATATGTATTTAATGTTTATTATGAATAAAATTATTGCATTTTAATAAATTTATATATTAATTAATTATACACAAATGGTATAATGAAATAAGTTCTTGATTTATTAAGTATTTATGTGTCACATCCTAACCTAGGCCCCTACCACATCTCGGGCTCGACTCCACTGTAGCACAATATTGTCCACTTTGGGCCCCAACCATGCCCTCACGGTTTTGTTTATGGGAACTCACACAAGAACTTCCCAGTAAGTCATCCATCCTGGGAATGCTCTCGCCTGAACTCGCTTAACTTCGGAGTTCCGACGGAACCCGAAACTAGTGAGCTCCCAAAAGGCCTCGTGCTAGGTAGAGATGGGAATATACATATAAGGCAAAGAAGATCCACTCCCCTGGGCGATGTGGGATGTTACAATCCACCGGCCTTAGGGGCCCGACGTCCTAATCGACACACATCCGGCCAGGGATTGGCTTTGATACCAAATTGTAACATCCTGCATCGCACAGGGGAGTAAATCCTCTATGCCTTATATGTATATTCTCATCTCTACCTAGTACGAGACCTTTTCGGAACTCATTGACTTCGGGTTCCGTCGCCCACTGGGAAGTTCTCTCGCCCTAACTCGCTTAACTTCGGAGTTCCGACAGAATCCAAAGCCAGTGTGCTCCCAAAAGTCCTCGTGTTAGGTAGAGATGGGAATATACATATAAGGCATAAAGGATCCACATTCCTGGGCAATGGGGATGTTACAATCCACCCCCCTTAGGGGCCCGACGTCTTCGTTGGAACACATCCGGCTAGGGATTGGTTCTGATACTAAATTGTCACATCTCGGCCTTGACCCCCACCACATCTCGAGCTCGACTCCACCGTAGCATGATATTGTCCACTTTGAGCCCCGACCACGCCCTCATGGTTTTGTTTCTGGGAACTCACATGAGAACATCTCAGTGGGTCACCCATCTTGGGAATGCTCTCGCCCGAACTCGCTTAACTTTGGAGTTTCGATGGAACCCGATGCTAGTGAGCTCTCAAAAGGCCTCTTGCTAGGTAGAGATGAGAATATACATATAAGGCATAGAGGATCCACTCCCTTGAGCGATGTGGGATGTTACATATGTGGTTTGAAAAAAATTTGAAGAGTGAATGTAAAAATTAAATTTTTTTTTTCAAAAAACGAACTTTAAAAAAAAAATAAAGGTAATGCACAACGAACCATAGTTCGTCGCGCAATTTGTTATAAAAACGTAGCAAAGCGTAGTTGGATGGCACCAAAAAGTTGAAGCACATGTTTTGAGTGACGGTGCTTTCGTCGCGCAACATCTTTCACTTTATTGAACTTAACCAGAGTGTAGGAAGACAGAAGCTGCAAAACAATTGCAACAGCTGCCTTCTCCTGTTGGAATTTCTAGCTGTTGGGATTGTCATTACTCTCGAAGGTATAATTTTTCTTAACTAACTTAATGAATTTTCATTCATTTAAATTGTGTTGTGAGTTTATGTATTTGTGTGTAAATATTTTTGTAGAGATGTACAAAAAATGGTTTGCAATGTTCATATGAGCTTAGTTTCTCGTTTGAGATTAGTTGGATTTTGCGAATGGCTGTGAAAGCATGATTGCGGTCCAATTAATTCTTGAATTGTCCCAAAATTTTGGATAGTTTGAGAATGCACAGTTACATGTTGTATTTTGCGGTTTAGACATTAGAGTTTGAACGTGAGAAATTTGGTAGCAACTCTTTGCATTGTTTGGGTGCATCGTAATTTTTTGTGTCTATGTTGTGCACTTAAAGAACTATAGGGAGATGTTGTCGAAATTTTCCCACGAACGAACTCTAATGTGTTGGAACCGTAAATTACAACACGTAACTGTGCATTCTAGAATGAGATAGGACCCATACCAGAGGCATAAGGTAGCATGTCATAATAAAAGTTGTTGTAACCCTTGTAATTTTTTATTTTATTTTTTGCAGGTGAAATAGACAAACAGCGGATACATAATCCTAACAGATGTGCTGATGATTATTTGGATGGAATAAATCAGTTCATTGATTTTGCAGTTGCAAACAACCGCGGTTCAACTCAAATTCGGTGTCCTTGTAGAAAGTGTACAACTTAATGATTGAATATTTTGAAACTGTTCGATACCATTTAGTCAGAAATGGGATGATGGAGACCTATACTACGTGGAATCATCATGGAGAACAAATACAATATGCTTCATCCTCCCACATTACCCGAGCAATGGATACAGTTGAATCTGTTGTGGACCCAAATGACCAAATTATGGACATTATCAATGATACTTTTCCAAACCCTAGTTTGAATACGAATGAGGACGTTGAAGATGATGTCCCTCCCACCATGGATAGTGAAGCATTTGAAAAATATGAAAAATTATTAAAAAATGCCAAGCAAGAATTATACCCTGGTTACGAAGGATTTTTGATGCTCATGGCCATTGTTGAGTTGATGCATGGCAAAATAAAGTTTCATATGTCGAACCAGTGTTTTGATTACTTTTTGGGGGTTTTCAAGAGAATGCTTCCAAATGACAATTGCTTGCCTAAAGATCATAAAAGTGCAAAGAAGGTGCTGAGTGGTCTTTGATTAGGATATGAAAAAATGCGCGCATAAAAATAATTGCATTTTGTTCTACAAAGAGAATAAAGCGTTGGATAAATTCCCTGTATGTAATGAGTCGCGTTTTAAAATGACCTCTCAGAATAGAACAATGAAGATTCCACAAAAAGTTATGCTTTATCTCCCATTAATGCTAGGTTACAGCGATTGTATATGTTGACGCACACTGCATGCAACATGAGATGGCATAAGGATAGATGAGTGGATAACGATGTTATGAGACATCCTACAGATGGAGAGGCCTGGAAAAAGTTTGATTAGTTGTACCCCGATTTTCCACATGAGCCCCGAAACGTTAGATTGGGATTTGCGACAGATGGGTTTAATCCGTTCAAGGTTCTAAACCAAAACCACAGCACTTGGCCAATCTTTACAATTCTGCATAATTTGCAGCGTTGGAAGTGCATGAAAAAAAAAATATATGATGATGACTGTAAACACAACACATTTTGTATCGAATGAAACAAGAACACTTGTAAAGTAGATTTGTATTGATTTGAATTTGTAGGTTACAATCTCTGTTTACAATTTTCCTCTAATTTAGTCTTCAAATTTGATGCAGATGCGCAGGTTGTTGATCCAAAGTTCGCGATAACTTGATCTCGGACGAACAATTGAACGATTGCTTCAAGTTTTGAGCTTGAAAACAACGCATGGATGGTCTTCACCTCAAAGGTGCGACAAAGGGTAGTGTTTGATGCAGAATTTCGTTACTTCAAGGGACTTGACGACTTCAACTTGAAATGAACGTTGCTACAAGTTTATAAGCTTGCAACAAAGTCATGAAGGAATCAGCACGAGCACTTGTTGATTCTTCAAAGAAGTGCTTCAGCTTTGGTTGAGAGAAAGCTTTAGCTTTGGTTGAAAGTTCTTTGAAGAGAGCTTTGACAGCGTATTAGTCTTCAAAGGTTTTGCCAGAGGTTCTTCAGTGTAGAGATTTTTTTCGACCCTTATGCTTGTGGGAGGACCTTGTATTTATAGGCTTCTCAAGGTATGCCTTTGGGATGATTTTAGGCATGTTTTGTGTCTTAAGTTCAGCCACTTTACTCCCTTGGCCGAATTTAAGGATCTTGTTGCCTATTTTGTGAGCAATCTTCAATTCTTACTTGTTTTATGAAGATACTTTAGCTTTCTTTCCAGTTTTAGGATCAATTTGGATTCCCTAGCTGAATTTAAGAGGGATTCTGAAGGAATTATTTTGTAAAACATGTTCATTTGAGCAACATCATATAGCATGCAATTAACAATTAAAGGGCGGAATCATGCTTGTATGTACTCAAAAACAAAACATGACCATGAAATTCAAAGCCTAGTAGATTGGTGAACCAATAATCAACTCAAAAACAAAGTGAGTTGAAATTAATACCTTTGTAGATTCCTCTTTGCATAAGCAAAGGCTAATCACCCAAAGAGATAAGGGCCTTCATTCCTTGCTTCTTAGATCCATGGATTTGGATGGAAGAATAGGTTCTCCAAGTTCCAAAAATTGAGAACCTCTAAGTCTCTTCACCAAGGTTAGATTGTAGAAGAAATGAGTGACCTTGGAGTAGTAGGATTGCTAGATGTACCCTCCAAGGTGTTGGCCTCTTTAGAGAGAAATGGAGAGACAATTCTCACCAATTTTCCCCAAAAATAAACCCTTTTTCACTTAATGAATATTTAGTTATAAAGTCATTTATATAGTCACTTCTTTAAGTGACCTAAATAACCAAAACCCTAATTCATTTCATCATGGCCATCCATTTAAGGGATTTTGGGCTTTTGGGCTTTAATGAATCTTTGTTCATTAAATTGTCATACAACTTAAGTTAATGGGCTTGACGTTCGAAGCCCATTGGGCCTTAAGGTCCAAAACTATCCCGAAGTTTTTAACGAACTTATTCGTTTGATTAATTAACATATTAATTAATCCTTGCCATAAATAAATGATTAAACCATTTAATCATTCTTACTCATTTCCGTTTAATCTCCAATCTCCACCTTTCACGGTGTGCGATCCATTAGGTTCCTTTTAGCGAGGTAGTGGGCGATTAAAACCATTTTACATCGATTGTGAATTGAAACTATTTTCAATTCTCCCTTTAGTGATTATACACGTTTAGGGCTTCCACAAACCATGAGTGACACCTAGCAGCATATCATGGTTACCCAAGCTAATCAGAAGAGGTTAGAGAACCTATTCAGTTCGAGATTACAAATGCAATACGGTCCTTCTCTAATCTAATACTCTTGACCACATTGTTTGGTTTGATAGTTTATTTTCTCATGTCTACTATCCAATGTGTGTCTTGTGCTTATATGATTACCTTGAATGTGATTAGGAACGCATTCCCAAATCTCATTCATACTCTGGCCAGAGATTCAAATCATATCAGAGAGTATTCTCCTTCAAACGGTTTGAAGGTTAGAGATCCCTTGTTGCGCATTCACTTGTCTCCATAGCTAAGCGGCTTGACCCCAACGATGCCGTGGACACCCTCCTGGTGGGATGACTTTGACATAATCAAAGATCAAGGTTTTAACCACAAGACAACTATGATGCCTCAGGTCAAAGGACTACTTTGCATTATCCCAACCATGAGTTCTTATGTGACATGGAATATGAGAACTCTTCGTTGATCGCGTTCAGTGAACTCATTCTCTATTGAGCACCTACCGTACTTGTCTTGATGTCACACACACCAATGACTAGAGACTAATCACTCTCCCTGAGAGAAGACATAGTACGTACCGATCTTGACGGACTGTCAATGCCCAATTGGCAATCCTATGATCAGGAACGTTTAGGATGTGTCTACGAAAGAATGGTCTCAAGAATCTAACTTCATTAGATTACATTCTCCCAATCACATATTCCTTGGACTTTATCGTTTAAGCATATAACATTTATATGAGACGGCTCAAACAATAATCTATGCCCTTTATATGTTAAACTAGATTAGTTTAACATGTGAAATGTCCGTAAAGTATCATCACATGATTGGCTTTAGGGCACATTTCCAACAATCTCCCACTTGCACTAGAGCCAATCAGCTTGATCATCAATGATGATATCTCTTCTGTAGTCATTTCATAAATGGCTGAATAGTAGGCCTAGGCAGTGGATATCTATATGTGTTATCCACAGAAGCAACCTTGAGAATAACGACGTCACCATTATACATGATTCTCAATCATGTGGTTCAGTCTCTCATTTGTGTTCGGATCTTGATGAGACCTTGATTCCCAGGCTTGAGCTATCGCCCCATTAGTGTCATACACTTTCTGGTTGGAACCGAATAGAGAGTTCATAAATGAACTTTCCCATCCAAACAACATTGTTGTAAACTTCTATATGGCAATATATCTTGCATTCATAATGGAACACACTAAAGTCATTACTTTAATGTTTCCATCCAAATATCTCTTTAGTCATAATAAAGAGATATTCGTTTATCTCTTCATTCATAATGAAGAAACATCCAATGATGGATTAGATTCATAATCTAATACATTTACGCTTCCATTACGTTACTTTGATTCTTCCTCATTCTTTGAGGAATTTATCCTTTAGTATTTCTTAAATACTTAAGGACTCACTTGACAGTTGCCATGGTTCTGATCCTGGGCTTGCACTGATATCATCTTGTACCGTTCTAGGTACAACTCATATCAATGTTTTTCATACAATATGAAATACATAAATCACCTTTCTGCGTATGCATAAAGGATTCTATTTACGCATTATTTCTTTGGGAGTCAAAGGGGCACGTTCCCTTTGAGAAGGGCAACTTACTAGTCTTACTAGAATCGTCCTTCTTATTGAAGTTTATCATCATATGAGAAACTTCCTAGCATACATTGTCTATTAGTAGGGATTGATATAATCCAATTATATCATGAAATATATCATTATAGATTTCCATCCCATGTATATAGACTATATCTCCCAAATACATTCTATCGTTTATAGAATGCTTAAAGTCATAACTTTAACGAAGAAGCTTTCTTTTCATTTCCAAAATTAATATATCATATATACTTAAATTTTAGGAACATGATTAACTCCCACTAATCTTTTGTAAAACTAGTAAACAAAAGATTCATTTACATCTTTATGAGAAATCAAACGATTTGATCCTTTTCTCATAAAATGCAAATAGCTCCCACTATCTTGCTACGATCCATGATGGATGGATCTCTACAACTTACATGTCTTGTGATTTATAGTTTTAGACATATATTATCAAGACTATCTTAATAATGGTTTCAGAAACCCATATTATGTCCAAACATTGAATCACCATTTAGTTGTAGCTAACAATCTTCGAATTAATTGAAACTAAGACTACGTCAAAAATGGTTCCTTTAAAGTCAACCATTCTCTTTGATTGTAGTCACCTTAAGCTACCAATTAGCTATGAAGGTTTCATTATTTCGAGTCAAATGGTACTTTACCATTTCCTTGAGTATATATCGTATATGCACTCAGTGTAGTCATAAGGATTTTCATTCTTATCGACTACCTTGGAGCTTGAGGTATAGGAACTAGATTGTTATATTTGTTGATTACTTTCTTGTCTCTCAAAGAACTCATTCTTTGAGTTCTATCTCTCGTTCATTTGCTTTTAGGCAAATCACATTGTAGAATTACAATGAACTTCCCAACAAAACAACATTTGTTAGTTGGTTTATAGAAGCGATATCCAAAAGTTATTTTAAGGATATCCTACAAGATTGTTATCAAACAAATATTGCTTGTTAGCACACAACCCCAAATCTTTAACATGCTTAAGATTTGTCTTTCTTTCCAACTACATCTTATGGAGTCATGAAAATATTGGAAGATCTTCTCATTGACAATCATATTGTTTTAGAAGTATATATCCTATATATGGGTAATTGATAACATCTAACGAACTAAATCTTATTCAAGTTCGTTCTTCTCCTAATGGAGAAATATATTATCTTACGATGCTAATTTCCTTGATATCTTTCAAGGAAACTCATCTAAAGTGTTACCTTTCCTTGGATCAAATCTAAGGAGGTAAATACTTTAGATGTCTTACTCATCAACTTACATTACTTGAATTCTTTGAAACATTTTGCAAAGTATTCGGACTTGTGTTTATTCAAAATAAACTATAGTCCAACCGAGAGTGATCTTCGGTGAATGTTATTCAACATGAGTAATATTATGTTTGTGGACAAGTGCCACTAACATTTAAGTGAATTAACCTCAACAACTTTGTGATTCTTTCTTCTTTCCAAAAGAATAAAGATTCGAACATTTCGCCTCCATACAATTTTAACAAGAAGGTATTGGATCCGGATCTAACGATCCAAAGCATCCATCTATGACCAACTCGTAATTTATGTTTTAGAGGTATCACAACTTTTGTTGGGATTAGTCACTACCTTGCAACCTTTTGGGTTTTAAGCATCATTATTTTCTAAACAGTTAACACTACCATATTATCTCTACTATAGAGATAATTAATTAGATTACCATAATCCAATCATTGATTAATAAAGAACATTGTTTTGTCAAACAAAACATTTATCCATTTCACATAGTGACGGAATTTAGTTCCTTAAAATTGGAATATAAAGACAATCTATGTTTTTCCAATTTCTTTGGTAGTTCATATGAGGAAGTAAGTACGATCTGCTTTCGCAGAGATCTACATTTGATTCACGTTTCCGAATGTGAAGCACCTTCTCTTCTCTCATATATCTTTTACTTCTTATTAGTCACACTTTTACAACGATTGTAAAACATAGTCACTAATACGGAATCATGCATTCAAGTAGAAGAACCAACTGTTTTGAACTATTCAAGAACAATTTACAACACCTTCGAAAGGTGTGTCCTTGACACTTGCAAGACATTTCTTGCAAATACCCCTTCCAATATCCATCCTTTCATAAAGAAAGTTTGTTCCCTTGGAGTTATTTATCTTCTTTATTTGACTTTCACCTTTGACTACATTAGTCATGGTCCCTAAACTCCCACTATCTCTCTTGAAACCTTTTTCAATTGTGTTATACACATCAAACAATTTTGGAGAGTATGTGGTTTATTGTTCACTACATAGTTTACAATAAACTTAGTGAACGATTAGGATAGGGACACAAAGGTGAAGTCCTTGCCTAGTTTCCGTCTCGTTAAGTGGTTTATCACTTCAACATTCAATGATTCAAAATCATCATAAGTCCATGTTAATGGACTATTTTTGTCAACCAACCATTATGTTCTAAACATAATTACAAACCTTCAAGAGTTGTACAAGGCAACTCTCATTTCTTCATACAACAATTTGTAAGTGAAGAAACATGGCACATAAAGTGTTCATGCCTTTGTGCTTTCTTCTCAAGTTCCTTGTTCATGTAACAAAGAAACAAGCACTAAGTGTTTGTATTGACTAAGAGTTGTTCAAAGCAACTCCTATTTCTTTATACAACAAATTGTAATTGAAGAATTATGACATTTAAAAGTGTTGTCCTCTTTATGATAGACCTTTTCTAACATATTCTTCTAATGATACATTATCAATAGTAAGATTGTGAGGAAGAGACTACTTAGATACATATACAATCCATTTAAGACATTCTATGGGATTGTAGTACCAAGTCCGTAAACTAAACGTTCGGTTTTGTCAAGTGTTGGATAGCGTTTGCAAATATATTGGTAAACAAATACATAACGAATATAGATTGATTGATTTTAAGCCATTTGATTCGGGTCTTTAAATCAAAATAGCACCACCCACTATTTTTGGCAAATTCCATATCCCTCATAGGAATTCGAGAGTTTTGGATGAAACTCCTAGTAGGTTATGGGAGGCTCACTATTACCAAGCCCACCTCACGATGATACGATATATGGCTAGCAACAATAATAATGAGAGAGTACGCTTACTCATTTGCAACTCATGCAAGTACCCATCTTATTTGGCCTCTAGAGAATGTAACCTCACAATGATATGATATTGGTTCCATTGCACTTAGTTAAGTTCTTCCCACCATGCTTAGTGTGTGAAGGGGTTCAAGAATAGCCTCACGATGATACGATATATAGCTATCCTCGTTGCCTACACTCACCTCATCATATGTATATGGATTCCTCCTGAGTATAAGCATGCACTGTGTACTCCCCCATGATAGGGTGAAGCCGGTGTACAAGTCATAAACGATTGGATCCCACCACGGTGGAAGGCCACGAAGAGATATTCTAAACATCTCTCGCTTATCAACTTAATATTGGTTTGATTGAGGGTTTTAGGTCTCATCACATATAAACATACATTTTAATCTCTATTAAAACTATTTTGGTCCTATTACAACTATTGGTCCATCTCATTGTTTTAGTTGTACATAATACTCCCACTATGCTTTTAAAACGATTTTAAAGCAAGAGTATATGATACTACTAACATAAACTTTGCATTCATTTGATGGACTACATAGTTGTCTTAGGGCCTAAGGATGATCATGAACCTTTGTTTAGATTCAACACGAGCCTTGTGTTGAATCTCGGTCTAGGAATGAAGATTGATTTTAGTTACGCGTTTAATCACATTAAGGCGTGTTGTCTTATGGGCGTTGGACCCAACTACTTCATTTTCATGCATATCGTATAAAGCAAGAAAGAAGTACTTCAAAGTAAAGGTGAGCTTATGCTCATTACAACATTTGCATTTAACAAATTACTTTAAAGTAAAGAAGAGCTTAAGCCCTTTTACAACATTTGATCAAATCAAATTACAACCAAAATTTAATCTACACATTCCCATGGTTCAAACAAATTTGAAACGCCTTTCACATAGCTCAATTATATTAGGCTTAGGTTCATAATCACCCTTTAATTAATTAACACTTTAACTAATTAATGAATGCAACATTTTCATTTGGTTTTTGTATCCATAAAATTGATTTAAATGGAGCTAAACAAAATGAAAATCCAATTCTCATTTAAAGAGACAAAACAATTTTGTTCTCATCCTATTTGGGCCATCATGCAATTAACCTCAACTTTTGGGCCATATTGCAATAACAAAAACTTTTGGGGTCACTTTGTATAATACACAAAAGTCACAACTTCATGTAAATACAACTAGAACCCAAACTTTTAATAATGCAAAAACATCATTAAAGGATCAAAACAATTTGTCCTTTAGCGTTTTTGGACCTAAACGTAAAAACGTAAACTTTTGGGCCAAAGTGCAAATACACAAAAGTATCAAAACTTTATGTAATTGCATAAAAGCCCCAAAAGTACTCCCTTTGAGGGAGTGGCTGGTTTTGGGGAGGGATAAGGTTGGTGTGTGTGTTGATTTGTGAGTTTTGTCAAAATTAATCAAGTGGTGTAAGATAAGAAATTCTTATCACCAAACCTTTTTGTTCTTGGCAAGAACATCAAGAACAATGAAGAACATCCATGAAAAACCCAAATTTTTCCATGAACTTTTTCCACCCAAAAACATTCCAAAACCATTCTTACTTAAGGGAAATAACATCTAACCAAACTAGGGTACTTAGGGGTTCCAAAGAACACATTAAAACACTTTTAACAAGTCAAACAAGAACCCAAAAATTCACCCTTTGATTTTGGCCGAATTTTCCCAAAAGCATGGCACCAAATTTTAGCTCCAATATTCATGCTCATATGAACAACATCTACAACATTTGAGATAGCAAATTTTCCAACAAAATTTACTTTCAAAGAAGCAAGAATAAAGCTTGTAACAATTACAACTTTTAGATCACAAACTTATGAACTACAAAACACAAAAGGATTCACCAACTACTAGACCTAGGCTCTGATACCACTTGAAGGAATTATTTTGTAAAACATGTTCATTTGAGCAACATCATATAGCATGCAATTAACAATTAAAGGGCGGAATCATGCTTGTATGTACTCAAAAACAAAACATGACCATGAAATTCAAAGCCTAGTAGATTGGTGAACCAATAATCAACTCAAAAACAAAGTGAGTTGAAATTAATACCTTTGTAGATTCCTCTTTGCATAAGCAAAGGCTAATCACCCAAAGAGATAAGGGCCTTCATTCCTTGCTTCTTAGATCCATGGATTTGGATGGAAGAATAGGTTCTCCAAGTTCCAAAAATTGAGAACCTCTAAGTCTCTTCACCAAGGTTAGATTGTAGAAGAAATGAGTGACCTTGGAGTAGTAGGATTGCTAGATGTACCCTCCAAGGTGTTGGCCTCTTTAGAGAGAAATGGAGAGACAATTCTCACCAATTTTCCCCAAAAATAAACCCTTTTTCACTTAATGAATATTTAGTTATAAAGTCATTTATATAGTCACTTCTTTAAGTGACCTAAATAACCAAAACCCTAATTCATTTCATCATGGCCATCCATTTAAGGGATTTTGGGCTTTTGGGCTTTAATGAATCTTTATTCATTAAATTGTCATACAACTTAAGTTAATGGGCTTGACGTTCGAAGCCCATTGGGCCTTAAGGTCCAAAACTATCCCGAAGTTTTTAACGAACTTATTCGTTTGATTAATTAACATATTAATTAATCCTTGCCATAAATAAATGATTAAACCATTTAATCATTCTTACTCATTTCCGTTTAATCTCCAATCTCCACCTTTCACGGTGTGCGATCCATTAGGTTCCTTTTAGCGAGGTAGTGGGCGATTAAAACCATTTTACATCGATTGTGAATTGAAACTATTTTCAATTCTCCCTTTAGTGATTATACACGTTTAGGGCTTCCACAAACCATGAGTGACACCTAGCAGCATATCATGGTTACCCAAGCTAATCAGAAGAGGTTAGAGAACCTATTCAGTTCGAGATTACAAATGCAATACGGTCCTTCTCTAATCTAATACTCTTGACCACATTGTTTGGTTTGATAGTTTATTTTCTCATGTCTACTATCCAATGTGTGTCTTGTGCTTATATGATTACCTTGAATGTGATTAGGAACGCATTCCCAAATCTCATTCATACTCTGGCCAGAGATTCAAATCATATCAGAGAGTATTCTCCTTCAAACGGTTTGAAGGTTAGAGATCCCTTGTTGCGCATTCACTTGTCTCCATAGCTAAGCGGCTTGACCCCAACGATGCCGTGGACACCCTCCTGGTGGGATGACTTTGACATAATCAAAGATCAAGGTCTTAACCACAAGACAACTATGATGCCTCAGGTCAAAGGACTACTTTGCATTATCCCAACCATGAGTTCTTATGTGACATGGAATATGAGAACTCTTCGTTGATCGCGTTCAGTGAACTCATTCTCTATTGAGCACCTACCGTACTTGTCTTGATGTCACACACACCAATGACTAGAGACTAATCACTCTCCCTGAGAGAAGACATAGTACGTACCGATCTTGACGGACTGTCAATGCCCAATTGGCAATCCTATGATCAGGAACGTTTAGGATGTGTCTACGAAAGAATGGTCTCAAGAATCTAACTTCATTAGATTACATTCTCCCAATCACATATTCCTTGGACTTTATCGTTTAAGCATATAACATTTATATGAGACGGCTCAAACAATAATCTATGCCCTTTATATGTTAAACTAGATTAGTTTAACATGTGAAATGTCCGTAAAGTATTATCACATGATTGGCTTTAGGGCACATTTCCAACAGATTCTCCCTTATTGTCAAATTTTGGGAAAGTTTTATACTTCCTTTACTTGACTTGTGCCACATGTCATTGATGACTTGTCCATTTGTGATGAGTCATATGCCACGTGGAGCTTTGCGATGCATCATTTGTATGCAACGAAATTTACATGTCTACAAATGCGTCCAGCTCAAGGTGCGTTGTAAGCATGTGCTTATCACATGTAGGAAACGTGTTTTAAAGTCCTGCAATGTGAATGCTCTAACTTAAGGGTCGTCGAGACTTGATCTTGAATTAGTTTGCTTCTTCAAGGGCCGTAGAGGCGTATTTCTTGAAAGAAACATTTCTTCAAGGGTTGTTGAGGCTTGGTCTTGAATAGAGGTGATGAATTTTATCAAGGGCCATTGAGGTGTATTTGTTGAACAAAACATTCCTTTAAGGGCCGTGAAGGCTTGGTTTTGAATGAAATGAAACTTTTCTTCAGGGGCTGTAGAAGCTTGATCTTGACATAAATTTTGAAAATGGATAAATCGGCACATACTTATTGTGCATATTTGATTTTCCATAATACATTTGGCGCATTTTGAATTTTTCCTTGTGGTTGTAGGAAAAAAAATGTTTTTCTTCCTTCAATAGGAATCCTCTTCAATTTTGGTAACGAAGGTGACTTCCTTCAAAATGTTGGAAAGCTTTTGTGATTTCCTTCAAAAAGTTGGAAAGCTTTTGTGATTTCCTTCAAAAAGTTGGAAAGCTTTTGTGATTTCCTTCAAAATGTTGGAAAGTTTTTGTGATTTCCTTCAAGGTTTTGGAAATATGTAATGCTTATCCCTGGGTGAGTAGGAAAGCTTTTGTTTCAAAATGTTGGAAAGCTTTTGTGATTTCCTTCAAAATGTTGGAAAGCTTTTGTGATTTCCTTCAAGGTTTTGGAAATATGTAATGCTTATCCCTGGGTGAGTAGGATGTGCATTTCTTACTTTCCCTTTTTTTTCCTTCCCATGGCAAAGGGGGTAAATTGTTTTTGTTTCTTGTTTTGATTTCCCATGGCATGAAGGAGGGATGTTTTCCCTTTCTTCTTTTGATTCCATGGAAATGAAGGAGATTTCCTTCCTCGTTTTGATTTTCCCATGGCAAGGAGGTTTTTTTACTTTCCCTTTTTTTGTTTTGGGAAACATGTCCTCTGACTTGCACGCCCAATTTGAGATCGATTTCTTTCTTGGAAAATTCTGAAAAAATATGGGAAACAGAGCTTTATCCCTTATTGTTTCAGGAATATATCACACATAACTAGGAAAAATCGGGAAAGCCTTCAGCTTTGCATTTTCCTATCGGTGTGCAATTCCTGACGGGAAAGCAATTTTTGTGGGAATGACTTTGAGAACTGGATTGTTTGGCTTAAGGGGAAAATTATGAAATTTGGACACAATAATCTTTAGTCACTTAGCTCCCTTCTCCAGTTGGTCTTGCATCAAAACCCTTCCGGAAAGTTAAGTTGTCACCAAAAACGTCCTACCTGCGGAGATTGGCTGAAACTTGCCATTTTTTTTCTTGGAGTTTGCTTCCTTCTTTTGGTGCGAATGTGCTTTCTTCTTTTGATTTTCCTTTTTCTATTTGGGTATGTATTTCCCTTATAGTATTAGGAAGCAATTGACCCCTATATATAGGACAATTGGGTGTATATTTTTTCCACAACACAACTCCTTTTACCGTGCATTTTGTAGCTGCTTGGAGTCGTGGGTTTTCTTTACTGTTGTGCTTGCCGTGCCTATTGTTGCTGCTTGGAGCTTGTTGTCGTGGTTCACTTTAACCGTGTGGGGTAGTGCAAAAGACTGCAGTGTTTTTACGCTGTATAGTGCCTTTTGGTCACAACTTTCCTCAGTGGTGACGTAGTCGTGCCTCTTGCCGCTGCTGCCGCTGCCATGCCTTGCAGTTGTTGCTTGGAGCTTGTTGCAGTGCGTCACTTTTACCGTGTGGGGTTATGCAAATGACTGCAACATTTTTAATGCTATGTAGTGCCTTTTGGTCACTACTTTCCTCGTTGGTGACGTTGGCCTGCCCCTTGCCTTTCCTTGGGGCTGCTCACTTTGCTGTGCTCGATCAAGCTTTGTGGCTGATTTCTTTTATCATTACAACTTCATCAACATCATCCTTTGATGCTCATGAGGTTACTCTTGCATGTATTTTGTTTTGGCAAAGCAAAAAGATATATTCTTTTCTTTTCTTGCCGTGCCGTACTCTTGCTTATGTTGCCTTGATTGTTTTGTTGCAACTAGGGTATTTTTCAAGTGTTTCAAGAACAATACCATCACCATTCTCGCGAAGGAAGGTGATTCGCAAGATAGGGGAACAATGTTAAAGCTTTGTGTGCCGTTGACTGGACCTAGGGCACTTGTTCTTCTTATAAAAGACAACTCAATGCACATCAAGTCATGGTCTTCTGAAGAGTCTTGGGAAGTGATGGACTTTGGTCAATCAATTATGAAGAAAAAGGCATGTATGTCAAAGGTTCTGGTTTTGAACCTTCGCATCATGTTCATGATAATTCGCTGGCTTCGTTTGAGCTTTTTAGTGATTGCATCGCTAGTGGAGCTGTGACTTGGAGTAGTGCTTTGTCGACTACTGGGGAAGCTGCTTATGTTGAGTTTTACTAGGAATGGCTTGAAGGTGTCTTGAGTTGATCCAAAGATGTGCTTACCAACGTGGGCCTTTATCACGCTATGTATGCATCTTTGTATAGCTACGATCGCCATCCTTCTGTCCTTCGTGCGTTCTTCGAGCATTGGTGTTCAGCAACAAACACTCTTCACACAGCTCAAGGGGAGATGTTGATTTCGATTTGGGACCTCCATAAGATAGGAGGCTTGCCGATCCAAGGGAAATTTTATGACGAGGTTGTTCTTAGCGTGGAGGAGTTTTCTCATTGCAACAACCGAGGATTTCCTGCGAGTTGCCACTATTTGTTTTAGGTGTATCACAAGCTTTCCTAGGAGGCTCAGGGTAAGTCAAGATTAAAGATTTCTTATGGATCCGATATTGGTACTGGGATGCCATGAAGTACAAGAGAGGCCTTTGATGAAAAATGGCCATAACAAGACAACCAGACTGAAGGGAAACTCGGATCCATTAGGTGTTATTGGTCCAGCTGGGCGCCGTATTCCTGCTGAGGTGAGTGAATTTGAGGATCTTGGCATAACGCTGGAGCACTTGGAAGAATCTTACCTAGCCACTTTCTTAGCTTGTTGGCTTTGTAAGTTTGATTTCCCCAGAGACGACGTCAACCTTATTCGTCCCAGAGTTTTCAAAGTTGCTAGCAAGATGGTTTCAGGTGAATCTTTTAGTCTTGCTATTTCAGTCTTAGCCAATATTTACAACGGCTTGAGCATTGTTTTAAACTCGGCGAACACCAAAGATCATGCTGCGGTACTTCCCCATCACTATGTGTACAGTTGGTTGGGTGAGTACTTCGGCACTCATTTTTCTTCTTTGGTTTTAGACAAGCTAGGGCCTTCTTCACGAACTCTAGTTAAGCCAGGGCTTTTGATGACAAGGTATTCTGGCGTGCTTGCCGTGAAGAGTTTTGATGATTCGCAAGTGTAAGCGTTGTTTAGAAGTTTTAATGGTTTGAGGATGGATCACCTAGTGAGAGCTGGCTCGGCGCAATGAGGTCTTGTAGATGACTCATACCTTCGTTCCTTCGACTTGTCTTATTCACACAATGATGCGCCAAGAGAGGGTTGTTCTACAGTTTCTGTGCAACTGGTACCTCTTGATTATGTGAGTGCAACGCCTTTGGAATATAGACCTGTGACTTTAGCTCATCAACTTCTATGCTTGTCTTCTCAACATTCGGATGCTTCTGAAGAGGAGGGCTGAAGGGAAATAATGAGATTTATGTGGGATTTCTAGTGACTAGCATGCATATACAATTCAAAATTTATATAAATTTGCAACGGAAGCATGTTATCACATAATATCAAAGCTATAGTCATGCAAATCCCCTTCAAGAAGCATAGGTTCATATATGATGCATCTAAGAAAATATTGAAAAATAAAGTGAAGGTATAGTTTTATACCTCTTGATCTAGAGTTGAGACCAAGGATGGACCACCTCCAAGCTCTTTGTTCTTGGAACTCCTTGAGTCTAGCCTTCCTCCTAGCTTCCTCCACCTTGAAAGATTTAGAGCGCCTTTCTCCTTTAGTCACCAAAGTAGAAGACCTCTAAAGAGCCACACCCACTAGTGTAGTGAGATGGATAATGGAATAATGAAAGGGAGAGAAGATACAACAACAACAAAGCCTTTTCCCACTAAGTGGGGTCGGCTATATGAATCCTAGAAGGCCATTGCGCTCGGTTTTGTGTCATGTCCTCCGTTAGATCCGAAAGGGAGAGAAGATGATTAGCTAAAAATCCCTTTGGTGGCCGGCTATTTGTGTGTAAAGTGAGAGAGACTTGTTTTCTCTTTTTTGAAAAAGAACTCCCAAAAACCCTAATGAAACTTTTTCACTAAACTTCCTTTATAAATGTCAAAGAAGTGAGTCAACCACTTGACTCCCTCTCTCTCCTTTCACTTGTATTGGCTGGCCCCTTAGTGTGGGTTTGGACTTTGGGCTTTCATCATCTCAAGTCATTCTATGCTTGAATAAAAGGACCCAATTAGTTTGGGCCCAATGGGCCTGAATGAACCCGAACTTTTCTTAAAGTCCTAAACGATCTTTTATCGCTTATATGATTTCTTTAGACTTTCTAATTAATCAGAACACTTAATTAATCCAATTAATTAATTCAATCATCCATTAGTTGTCACACCACAAGAGTGTATCGGTGTACAATCGTTTTAGGTTCGAATTAGCAAAGCAATGAGGTGATTGGTACCAATCCAAATGATTAGTATTTATCCAATCACTTAGTGAATTAAAACTTACTTTAATTCTCCTTCTTCTTTGATGACTACTTATTTAATCATCTAGAAGAACCCACGAGCCATGAGTGACATCTAATCATATATCATGGCTACCCAAGCTAATGTAGAATTTGTTTGGAGAACCTATTCAGTTGGAATTACAATGTAATTCAATCATTCTCTAATACAATACTCATAGTCACATTACTAGGGTATGGATATTTAATGTCAAACCCCTAATGTGATTATATCAAGTTATATGATTCTATTGAGTTGTATAGGAACGCTTTCCATCATTACGCTCGATACTTCGGCCGAAGATTCCTGAATCATATCTTAGAGTATTCATTCTCTCATAACGAGGATTAGAGATCCCTTGTTGATCATTTACATTCCTCTGAGAATAAATCACTGACCCCAACAATGCATAGAACATATCCAAGATGAGATGTGGTCACGTCTCATTATCAAATGATCAGCAACGTATCCCCAAGACAACTATGATGTCTCAGGTCAAAGGATTACTTACATTATTCCAACCAGTAGAGTTACTTGCTTGACATGTGAGTAGACCTCCATGCAAGTACTCTCGTTTGATTGTGTTCAGTGAACTCATTCCCATAATGAGCACCTACATACTTATCTTAGTGTCACTACAAGAATGGCATGAAACTTTCCATCCTTCCCATTGGAAGGGGACATAGTATGTACTGGTCTATGTATTGTCAGTGTCCCTCTGACAATCCTATGACCACGAACCTTTTGGACATCATGGTTATGTGAAGAAGGTCTCTGCAGTCTAAAATCATTATATTACTTCTTCCATCGATCCATTGTCCATGGATTCACCATTTAGGACATATATCGTTTATTGAGATAGTCCTAATGAGTGACTTTGCCTTTTGATGTATTAGAGTTTTCCATACATATAGACATTGTCCTGGAAGGTTTCTTCCAAAGATTGACTTTCAGGGCATATCTCCAACAATCTCCCACTTGCACTAAAGTCAATAAGTATTGCATCTTATAGATGCTAGTCGAGTGAACTTGAGCTCATAGGTTAACTAGGTTATGCATTAATCCTTTTAACTTAAAAGGATTTACTTATTAAATGTTTCCAAAACATTTAATGTTTTCTCTTCTTTGTGTTCAAATACTTTGATGAGACCTTGATTCCATGGCTTGAGCTATCGTCCCATTACGTCGTAGTATCCTACTAACGACCTTATGGTTTGGATTCAATCATTGGTTCATAATGAACCCTGTCTATTCGAAACACCTTATGAAGTACTTTAAAAAAATTTAATATATATCGACATATATTTCGTTTGTATACTTTATACACACTTTGCTCCAACCTAGAGACCATTGTAGTACCATACTAACAATACTTTCATATGATTAGTACTTCATCCACCATGAAGTTCCATTTGTGAAAATGGGTTATTGTCACTTTGGTTTATAACCTAAGTGAATGTACGCTTCCAAAGTCTCACTCTGATGTTCCTTTCTCAAAGGTAATAATATTCTATCAGTTGCTATGGTTCTGATCCTGGGCTATAGTAATATCTTAAAGTGGCAACCCTTATGTTTTTTCACTTTTGGATATCATCTCACAAGTCCATACATGTGTCCCTTTTGTGATTTTATGACATATTCTTTATAAGGGTCCTGAAAGTAATTTTTCTAAAATATGTAGAAATACTTTCTCAAATCTTCAACGTTTGAGATTCAATTTCCTTATACAACATTCTTGAGACAGCCTTGCTGTATCAATAAGTCCATTTTAAGTCTGTACTTCAAAATTGATCTTGTCACAATTTGTCATTTTGAGTAACATCAATATTTATTATGTCTATCAAATAGACTTCATTCATAATATGTTGCTCAAAAGTATAACATCACTCCCACTGACCTTGTTGTAACTAAGCATTCAATTGAAACCTTAAGAAAACATAACACTTACATTTTCTTGATTTGAATGCATATAGCTCCCACTAACTTGTCTTGGATCTATTGACAATCTTTAAGATCCATTAGCTTATTGATGATGTCTCAACCGTTTTGGACAATCAACAATTCAAGCTAACACAAGTTATTTAAACGAACATACACAAAAGAATTCCTTCTCAAGTAATTCCGTTTGAAATGTATGACTTGTTTTATCAAGTCCATTCATTTAAATTATATGGTGTCAAACATCATATTTCAAGTTTTATTCATACTAAAACCTTTAAAAGTAGTCTTATAAGAATTATCCAAATCATTAGTGGAAGTATGGCTCCTACTAAGGATATAGGAGTTCAACCATTCTTTCTAGGTGGTTGATTTAATTCCTTATTAAAACTACATAGAGCATTATAGTTACATGAGGTGTCGAAATCGGATTGTCTTGTTGTTAAACTATATTGTGACTCATTTTGAAACTATTCCCTTTTGTTTCATCAACTTGTCCATTTGCTTTGTACTTAGCTCGTTCTCGTAAAATAGAATGATGGACAACTCCCAACATATAACCATTTTATGCTAGGTTGGTGAAACCAACATTCATAGATTATTCTTAGAATGTTACACAACATCGATTTTAACGCTTCGAAGAGTTTGAGACCTTTTAACAATTAAAATTACAAACTCATTAATAATAGTGATGCACTATTAATTTTAGACAACTATAAACCAATCATATTCAAGTTTATATCCTTTTCTCACCTCCCACTGTTTCTCATGACCTTAATGAGAAATCGTGTTATACATTCATAGTGTATAATTATGAAGTATACGGGTAGAGGACATTGTGGAGTAGCTTAGAACCTTTTAAGCTTATTGTTCCAACTTCACTAAGTTCATGTCTTGTTATTAAGTGACTAAAGTCTTTAAACCTTTTACAGATTTAGACACTTCATCATTGGTTTGATCACTAACATATTCGACATTTCTTAAAACAATTTAAGAATGTCCAATTAGTTGTTCGAAACTACTAATTGAACCAAGAGTGATCTTGGTTATTGTTGTTAAGTAAGTGATAACCATATAAGAAACCTTTTTTCTTATGTATTACTTATGTCATTATAATGTGATCTTCCTTTTCTTCAAGAAAGGAATCTCTAGACTTTCTCAATTCACATAGAACTCATATGTAGGCAATTGTAACCAAATCTAAAGATTCATTGTATCAATCTATGGCCAACATGTAAGTTCTATCCTTAATTGATAAATCCAAAGCTTGGATGTCGCATTGTATAAGTGATACATTTCTTGTATCTCAACTAGAATACAACAAGACAATTTTCAATTCATAACACTACTTTGAGGAACAAATTTAGTAGAAGGCATTCATCATATTACATTGATATGATAAGTTAAACATTCATAATGTTTTAATACAAAAGAATTAGCTCCTACATTAGAGACTAATTATATACCTTCATATAGGCACCAAAAGTGGGTCTTCCATCATATGAAGCCACATAATAAGTTGTTAGCAAAATAAGAAAGTTTAAAGACTATCTTTAATGTGCCTAACAAACTTCCTAAGTAGTTAGCAAAAAATAATGGCCGAACCCTTCATTCCATTCCTTTTTCTTTGCTCGTCCATCTTCTACTTGGCTCCATCACCTACATACAATTGCATAAGTGATTAGCATTTTATATCAAATATAAAGATAAGAACAAAACCATACCTTGTGGTTTGTCCTTCAGAGATGCAAGGTATAACCTGCAATTCCTCTTCCAATGCCCGTCCTTTCCACAGTGGTGGCAAGTCCCCTTGGGCTCCTTTGACTTCTTTTTCTTCACTCCTCCTTATGCCTTTGGAGTGGGTGACTTCTTCTCCTTTCCTTTGCCTTTCGGCTTAGCCTTGGAAGTGGATGGCTTGTTGTAGGCTACTGCAGCAGTCCCTACAACGTTCTCTTTCTTCATAGTCTTCTCAGCGGTTACTAACATGTTTAGTAACTCAGAGAGAGTGCTATCCATCTTGTTCATGTTGTAGTTCATGACGAACAGCGAGAATGAATCAGAAAGAGAAGCCAAGATGAAGTCCTGGGCCAATTCCCTATCAAGTGGAGTCCCTAGGTTCTCCAATTGTTCAATGAGTCCATCATCTTCAGTACATGTTGATGCACTAGGGCTCCCTTGACCATTTTGGTCTTCACAAGTTCACTGACAGTATAATGGAGGATGCACTGTCCATACCCTCGTGCTGTCTCTGTAACTCCTCATTCATAGAAGCCAACAGATAGCACTTGGCTTGTGTATCATCCTCAACGTGCTTGTCATACTTAGCACGTTCATCCTCAGTGGCCTCAGGGCCAAGAGGTATGTGAGGTGGAGCCTTGTCTAGTACGTAAACAATTTTCTCCAAGGTTAGGAGAATCTTGACATTACGATACCAAGATGGGAAATTGTGCCCTTCAAGGCAAGGCTTGTTGAGTATCTTTGCAAGTGTGCTTCCAACCATATCTAAATGCATAACAATAAAATAAATTAGTTTGATTGTTGATTAAGTCAAACGATTTGGGTCTTTAAACCGAATGACACCACCCACTATTTTTGGCAAATTCGATATCCCTCAAGATGAAATCCAGGAGATTTCAATGAAAGCTCCTAGCGGGTTATGGGAGGCTCACTATTACCAAGCCCACCTCATGATGATACGATGTCAGCTAGCAAAAATAATAATGAGAGGGTAGAACTACCCATTCACAACAACCTCTTGTGATTATCCATCTAGTTGGCCTCTAGAGAAGAATGCTTCACAATGATATGATGTTGGCACCATTTCTCTTAGTTAATTTTTGACCCACCATGCCGGTTCGGATAGGGGTCCAAGTATGACCTCACGATGATACGATGTCGGCCATACTCGTTGCCTACCTTCACCACATCAAATGTTTGAAATAGACTCCTCCTGAGTATAAGCACATACTTTGAACTCCCCCATGATAGGGTGAAGAAGGTGTATGAGTCATAAACGATTGGAGCCTACCATGGTGGAAGGCCACGAAGAAGTGTTCAAAAGCACCTCTCCGCTTTCAACTTAATATTGGATGGTGGTTGAGGGATTTTAAGGTCTCATCATTTTATTTATTTAATCACATTATAATAAATTGTGTCCTATTACAACTACTAGTCCAAAGTAAATGAAATTAGTAGCATATGATATCTCCATTATTCGTTTTCGCAAAACAAATCAATATCAAAACAATTTTTCAAAATATTGGAGATATATATCACTACTAATTGTGTTCATTTTAGTTTAGTAGCGTATGATACTCCCACTATTTGTTTTGAGAAAAGCAAATCAATATAAAAAACAAATTTTTCAAATATTGGAAGTAACTACTACTACTAAGGTTTTTGCATTCCTTTAAATTTGGACTGTATAGTTATCTTAGGCTCTTCAGATGACTATGGACTTATTAGGTTGATTCAACAACGAGCCAACATTGTTGAATAAGATATAGGGAAGAATGTTTCGTTTTAATTACGCGCTTTCAATCCAATTAAAACATTTTTCATTGGGCCATTAGAAAAAAAGACAATCATTCATTGCTAATTAGGGCGTTGGACCCAACAAATCTTTAATCTCATGAAAAACCCCTTTTAATATGTCTCTTTACCAATAGTTAAGAAACTCTAGTCTAGTACTAGAGGGAATGAACTAATTGAAAGAGACAAAGAAGTAATAAGAATTACAAACCGATTTGTACAAATTCCTACAAATTACATGTACTAAGAGGGAGAGAAAGATTAATGTCTAACATGTTGAGGTCCAATTGAAATAGCAATTAAAACACATTCCCAAGGTTCAAACCATTTGAATTTAGCTGCCTTTCTCATAGCTCAATTATCGTTTAAGGCACAAGTCCATAGTCAACCATTTTACTAACTACTTAATCACATTAAATAATTAAATTGGAATGCAACATAATCAATAAGATTTAGTACATATGGGCATAATTATATGATGAGTTTAAGCTACAAACAAAATTAAAATCATAATATTTTAATCTCATAAAGAGGTGGGGCCGAAATGCAATTATGAAAAGTTATGGGTCAAACCGTAAATACTATAAAGTATAATCAACTTTTTAAATTACAAAATAGCCCATAGAGGACCCATCAAATAGGGTGGCTAGTTATGTGATGGGGAGAGGGAGTGTGTCATACCTGTTCCCTTAATTTCAAAATAAAGCGAAAGCCCTAGCTTTTCCTTGTCACCACTTGTGCAAGTTGGCTTAAAAAGTATGATGGGTGTAAGGTCTCCTAGTCAAGTCTAGGATTGAGTCAATCAATGGAAAGCTATTGATGGCAAGTTTACCATCCAAATTCAAACAACAAAGTATGAACACAAAAACCAAACCTTTTACACCAAAACCAAAACCATGAACACCAAGAACAAAACCATGAAAACAATTTCAAGATTTGTACTTTCTTGGTGATTTTTCAAACCAAAAAACAAAAGTGACAAGGCCTCTACTTTCTAGCTTCAAAGTGTGTGTTTGTGACTTAAAATAAAACACAACACAAGCCAAAAAATCCCCCAAAACCGTGCCCTCCCCTATGGTACATAAGCCCCAAATTTTGTTCAAAAAACTCACTCTTCATTCATACATCCAAAACACTTTTTGCATACATATCTTTTTCAACATTTGAAAAACAAAAGATAAACATATTTTGAATGAAGAAATAATATGTCAAACATAAAATTAAAACCCATATGCATAAAATCCAAAAGGACACATCAAATATAAACCTTTGGCTCTTGATACCACTTGAAGGGAAATAATGAGATTTATGTGGGATTTCTAGTGACTAGCATGCATATACAATTCAAAATTTATATACATTTGCAACGGAAGCATGTTATCACGTAATATCAAAGCTATAGTCATGCAAATCCCCTTCAAGAAGCATAAGTTCATATATGATGCATCTAAGAAAATATTGAAGAACAAAGTGAAGGTATAGTTTTATACCTCTTGATCTAGACTTCAGACCAAGGATGGACCACCTCCAAGCTCTTTGTTCTTGGAACGCCTTGAGTCTAGCCTCCCTCCTAGCTTCCTCCACCTTGAAAGATTTAGAGCTCCTTTCTCCTTTAGTCTCCAAAGTAGAAGACCTCTAAAGATCTACACCCACTAGTGTAGTGAGATGGATAATGGAATAACGAAAGGAGAGAAGATGATTAGCTAAAAATCCCTTTGGTGGACGGCTATTTGTGTGTAAAGAGAGAGAGACTTGTTTTCTCTTTTGTGAAAAAGAACTCACAAAAACCCTAATGAAACTTTTTCACTAAACTTCCTTTATCAATGTCAAAGAAGTGAGTTAACCACTTGACTTCCTCTCTCTCCTTTCACTTGTATTGGCCGGCCCCTTCGTGTGGGTTTGGACTTTGGGCTTTCATCATCTTAAGTCATTCTATGCTTGAATAAAAGGACCCAATTCGTTTGGGCCCAATGGGCCCGAATGAACCCAAACTTTTCTTTAAGTCCTAAACGATCTTTTATCTCACATGTCAAACAAGTAACTCTACTGGAGGAAACCATTATGTTGGAGATATGTCCTGAAAGTCAATCTTTGGAAGAAACCTTTTAGGATAATGTCTATATGTATGGAAAACTCTAATACATCAAAAGGCAAAGTCACTCATTAGGACTATCTCAATAAACGATATACGTCCTAAAAGGTGAATCCATGGACAATGGATCGATGGAAGAAGTAATCTAATGATGTTAGATTGCAGAGACCTTCTTCACATAACCATGATGTCCAAAAAGGTTCCTGGTCATAGGATTGTTGGAGGGAAACTGACAATACATAGACCAGTACATACTATGTCCCATTCCAATGGGAAGGATGGAAAGTCTCATGCCATTCGTGTAGTGATACTAAGACAAGCATGTAGGTGCTCATTATGGGAATGAGTTCACTGAACACAATTAAACGAGAGTACTTGCATGGAGGTCTACTCACATGTCAAGCAAGTAACTCTATTGGTTGGAATAATATAAGTAATCCTTTGACCTGAGACATCATAGTTGTCTTGGGGATACGTTGCTGATCATTTGATAATGAGACGTGACCACATCTCATCTTGGATGTGTTTTATGCATTGTTGGGGTTAGTGATTTATTCTCAGAGGCATGTGAATGATCAACAAGGGATCTCTAATCCTCGTTATGAGAGGATGAATACTCTAAGATATGATTTAGGAATCTTCGGCCGAAGTATCGAGCGTAATGATGGAAAGCGTTCCTATACAACTCAATAGAATCATATAACTTGATATAATCACATTAGGGGTTTGACATTAAATATCCATACCCTAGTAATGTGATTGTGAGTATTGTATTAGAGAAGGATCGAATTACATTGTAATTCCAACTTAATAGGTTATCCGAACAAATTCTACATTAGCTTGGGTAGCCATGATATATGGTTAGATGTCACTCATGGCTTGTGAGTTCTTATAGATGATTAAATAAGTAGTCATCAAAGAAGAAGGAGAATTGAAAGTAAGTTTTAATTCACTAAGTGATTGGATTAATACAAATCAATTGGATTGGTGCCAATCACCTCACTGCCTTGCTAATTAGAACCTAAAATGATTGTACACCGAAACACCCTTGTGGTGTGACAACTAAAGGATGATGGAATAAATTAATTGGATTAATTAAGTGTTATGATTAATTAGAAAGTCTAAAGAAATCATAGAAGCGATGAAAGATCGTTTTGGACTTAAAGAAAAGTTCCGGTTCATATGGGCCCATTAAGCCCAAACCCATTGGGCTTTTATTTAAGCATGTGATGACTTGAATTGATAAAAGCCCAAAGCCCAAACAACACAAAGGGGGCTGGCCAAAGAGAGAGAGAGAGAGTCAAGTTGTTCACTCACTTCTTTGACATTTATAAAGAAAGTTTAATGAAAATGTTTCATTAGGGTTTTGTGTGTTCTTTTTCACAAAAGAGAAAAACAAGTCTCTCTCTCTCAACACACTTATAGCCGGCCACCAAGAGGAGGGAAAGCTAATCATCTCTCCTCCTTCTGGTTATTCCATTATCCATCTCACTACACTAGTGGGTGTGGATCTTTAGAGTTCTTCTACTTTGGAGACTAAAGGAGAAATGAGCTCTAAATCTTTCAAGGTGGAGGAAGCTAGGAGGGAGGCTAGACTCAAGAAGTTCCAAGAACAAAGAACTTGGAGGTGGTCCATCCTTGGTCTCAAGTCTAGATCAAGAGGTATAAAACTAGACCTTCACTTTGTTCTTCAATATTTTCTTAGATGCATCATATATGAACTTATGCTTCTTGAAGGGGATTTGCATGACTGTAGCTTTGATATTATGTGATAACATGCTTCCGTTGCTAATGTATATAAATTTTGAATTGTATATGCATACTAGTCACTAGAAATCCCACATAAATCTCATTATTTCCCTTCAAGTGGTATCAAGAGCCAAAGGTTTATATTTGATGTGTCCTTTTCGATTTTATGCATATGGGTTTTAATTTTATGTTTGACATATTATTTCTTCATTCAAAATATGTTTATCTTTTGTTTTTCAAAGGTTTAAAAATGTGTTTCAAGAGTTGAAAAAGATATGTATGCAAAAAGTGTTTTGGATGCATGAATGAAGAGTGAGTTTTTGAACAAAATTTGGGGCTTATGTACCATAGGGGAGGGCACGGTTTTTGGGGGATTTTTTGGCTTGTGTTTGTGTTTTATTTGAAGTCACACACACACACTTTGAAGCTAAGAAAGTAAAGGCCTTGTCACTTTTGTTTTTTGGTTTGAAAATCACCAAGAAAGTACAAATCTTGAAATTGTTTTCATGGTTTTGATTTTGGTGTAAAAGGTTTTGTTTTAGTGTTCATACTTTGTTTTTTAATTTTGGGTGATTAACTTGCCATCAATAGCCTTCCATTGATTGACTCCATCCTAGACTTGACCAAGAGACCTTTCACCCATCATTCCTTTCAAGCCAACTTGCACAAGTGGTGACAAGGAAAGCTAGGGCTTTAGCTTTATTTTGAAATTTAGGGAACATGTATGACACACTCCCTCTCCCCCCATCACATAACCGGCTACCCTATTGATGGGTCCTCTATGGGCTATTTTGCAATTTTAAAAGTTGATTATACTTTCTAGTATTTACGGTTTGACCCCTAACTTTTCATAATTGCATTTCGACCCAACCTCTTTATGAGATTAAAATATTATGATTTTAATTTTATTTGTAGCTTAAACTCATCATATAATTATGCCCATATGTACTAAATCTAATTGATTATGTTGCATTCCAATTTAATTATTTAATGTGATTAAGTAGTTAGTAAAATGGTTGACTATGGACGTGTGCCTTAAACGATAATTGAGCTATGAGAAAGGCCGCTAAATTCAAATGGTTTGAACCTTGGGAATGTGTTTTAATTGCTATTTCAATTGGACCTCAACATGTTAGACATTAATCTTTCTCTCCCTCTTAGTATATGTAATTTGTAGGAATTTGTACAAATCGGTTTGTAATTCTTATTACTTCTTTATCTCTTTCAATTAGTTGATTCCCACTAGTACTAGACTAGAGTTTCTTTAACTATTAGTAAGGAAACATATTAAAAGGGGTTTCCATGAGATTAAAGATTTGTTGGGTCCAACGCCCTAATTAGCAATGAATGATTGTCTTTCGTTTCTAATGGCTCAATGAAAAATGTTTTAATTGGATTGAAAGCGCGTAATTAAAACGATACATTCCTCCCGAGATCTTATTCAACAATGTTGGCTCGTTGTTGAATCAACCTAATAAGTCCATAGTCATCCAAAGAGCCTAAGATAACTATAAAGTCCAAATTTAAAGGAATGCAAAAACCTTAGTAGTAGTAGTTCCAATATTTGAAAATTTTGATTTTTGATATTGATTTGTTTTTCTCAAAACAAATAGTGGGAGTATCATACGCTACTAAACTAAAATGAACACAATTAGTAGTGATATATATCTCCAATATTTTGAAAAATTGTTTTGATATTGATTTGTTTTATGAAAACGAATAGTGGAGATATCATATGCTACTAATTTCATTTACTTTGGACTAGTAGTTGTAATAGGACACAATTTATTATAATTTGATTAAATAAATAAAATGATGAGACCTTAAAATCCCTCAACCAACATCCAATATTAAGTTGAAAGCGGAGAGGTGCTTTTGAACACTTCGTCGTGGCCTTCCACCATGGTAGGCTCCAATTGTTTATGACTCATACACCGCCTTCACCCTATCATAAGGGAGTTTAAAGTATGTGCTTATACTCAGGAGGAGTCTATTTCAAACATTTGATGTGGTGAAGGTAGGCAACGAGTATGGCCAACATCGTATCATCGTGAGGTCTTACTTGGACCCCTATCTAAACCGGCATGGTGGGTTAAAACTTAACTAAGAGAAATGGTGCCAACATCATATCATTGTGAGGCATTGTTCTCTAGAGGCCAACAAGATGGGTAATCACAAGAGGTTGTTGTGAATGGGTAGTTCTACCCTCTCATTATTATTTTTGCTAGCCGACATCGTATCATCGTGAGGTGGGCTTGGTAATAGTGAGCCTCCCATAACCCGCTAGGAGCTTTCATTGAAATCTCCCAGATTCCATCTTGAGGGATATGGAATTTGCCAAAAATAGTGGGTGGTGTCATTCGGTTTAAAGACCCGAATCGTTTGACTTAATCACCAATCAAACTAATTTATTTTATTGTTATGTATTTAGATATGGTTGGAAGCACACTTGCAAAGATACTCGACAAGCATTGCCTTGAGGGGCACAATTTCCCATCTTGGTATCGTAATGTCAAGATTCTCCTAACCTTGGAGAAAATTGTTTACGTACTAGACAAAGCTCCACCTCACATACCTTTTGGCCCTATGGCCACTGAGGATGAACGTGCTACGTATGATAAGCACGTTGAGGATGATACACAAGCCAAGTGCTATCTGTTGGCTTCCATGAATAAGGAGTTGTAGAGACAGCACGAAAGTATGGATAGTGCATCCTCCATTATACTCCATCTTACGGAGTTATATGGTGAAGGGATGCGCAATCGTCGCTTCAGCACTGTCAGTGAACTTGTGAAGACCAAAATGGTCAATGGAGCCCCAATGCATCAACATGTACTGAAGATGATTGGACTCATTGAACAATTGGAGAACCTAGGGACTCCACTTGACGGGGAATTGGCCTAGGACTTCATCTTGGCTTCTCTTTCTGATTCATTCTCGTAGTTCGTCATGAACTACAACATGAACAAGATGGATAGCACTCTCTCTGAGTTAGTAAACATGTTAGTAACCGCTGAGAAGACTATGAAGAAAGAGAACGTTGTAGGGACTGCTGCAGTAGCCTACAACAAGCCATCCACTTCCAAGGCTAAGCTGAAAGGCAAAGGAAAAGGAAAGGAGAAGAAGTTACCCACTCCTAAGGCACTAGGAGGAGTGAAGAAAAAGAAGGCAAATGAGCCTAAAGGGACTTGCTACCACTGTGGAAAGGATGGCATTGGAAGAGGAATTGCAGGTTATACCTTGCATCTCTGAAGGACAAACCACAAGGTATGGTTTTGTTCTTATCTTCAATTCTAATTGTTAGATCTTCTAATCTTTATATTTGATATAAAATGCTAATCACTTATGCAATTGTATGTAGGTGATGGAGCCAAGTAGAAGATGGACGAGCAAAGAAAAAGGAATGGAATGAAGGGTTCGGCCATTATTTTTTGCTAACTACTTAGGAAGTTTGTTAGGCACATTAAAGATAGTCTTTAAACTTTCTTATTTTGCTAAGAACTTATTATGTGGCTTCATATGATGGAAGACCCACTTTTGGTGCCTATATGAAGGTATATAATTAGTCTCTAATGTAGGAGCTAATTCTTTTGTATTAAAACATTATGAATGTTTAAACTTATCATATCAACGTAATGTGATGAATGGCTTCTTCTAAATTTGTTCCTCAAAGTAGTATTATGAATTGAAAAATTGTCTTGTTGTATTCTAGTTGAGATACAAGAAATATATCACTTATATAATGCGACATCCAAGCTTTGGATTTATCAATTAAGGATAGATCTTACATGTTGGCCATAGATGGATACAATAAATCTTTAGATTTGGTTCCAATTGCCTACATATGAGTTCTATATGAATTGAGAAAGTCTAGAGATTCCTTTCTTGAAGAAAAGGAAGATCACATTATAATGACATAAGTAATACATAAGAAAAACGTTTCTTATATGGTTATCACTTACCTAACCACAATAACCAAGATCACTCTTGGTTCAATGAGTAGTTTCGAACAACTAATTGGACATTCGTAAATTGTTTTAAGAAATGTCAAATATGTTAGTGATCAAACCAATGAAAGTATCTAAATCTATAAAAGGTTTAAAGACTTTAGTTACTTAATAACAAGACATGAACTTAGTGGAGTTGGAACAATAAGCTTAAAAGGTTCTAAGCTACTCCACAATGTCCTCTACCTGTATACTTCATAATTATACACTATGAATGTATAATGCGATTTCTCATTAAGGTCATGAGAAACAGTGGGAGGTGAGAACAAGGATATAAACTTGAATATGATTGGTTTATAAGTTGTCTAAAATTAATAGTGCATCACTATTATTAATGAGTTTGTAATTTTAATTGTTAAAAGGTCTCAAACTCATCGAAGCGTTAAAATCGATGTTGTGTAACATTCTAAGAATAATCTATGAATGTTGGTTTCACCAACCTAGCATAAAATGGTTATATGTTAGGAGTTGTCCATCATTCTATTTTACGAGAACAAGCTAAGTACAAAGCAAATGGACAAGTTGATGAAACAAAAGGGAATAGTTTCAAAATGAGTCACAACATATAGTTTAACAACAAGACAATCCGATTTCAACACCTCATGTAACTATAATGCTCTATGTAGTTTTAATAAGGAATTAAATCAACCACCTAGTCGGAATGGTTGAATTCCTATATCCTTAGTAGGAGCCATGCTTCCACCAATGATATGGATAATTCTTATATGACTACCTTAAAAGGTTTTAGTATGAATAAAACTAGAAATATGATGTTTGACACCATATAGTTTAAATGAATGGACTTGATAAAAACAAGTCACACATATCAAATGGGATTACTTGAGAAGGAATTCTTTTGTATATGTTCATTTAAATAACTTGTGTTAGCTAGAGTTGTTGATTGTCCAAAACTGTTGAGACATCATCAATAAGCTAATGGATCTTAAAGATTGTCAATAGATCCAAGACAAGTTGGTGGGAGTTATATGCATTCAAATCAAGAAAATATAAGTGTTATGTTTTCTTAAGGTTTCGAATGAATGCTTAGTTACAACAAGGTCAGTGGGAGTGATGTAATACTTTTGAGCAACATATTATGAATGAAGCCTATTTGATAGACGTAATAAATATTGAGGTTACTCAAAATGACAAATTATGACAAGATCGATTTTGAAGTATAGACTTGAAATGGACTTATTGATACAACAAGGCTGTCTCAAGAAAAGTTGTATAAGGAAATTAAATCTCAAATGTTGAAGATTTGAGAAAGTATTTCTACATATTTTAGAAAAATTGATTTCATGACCCTTATAAAGAATATGTCACAAAATCACAAAAGGGACACATGTATGGACTTGTGAGATGATATCCAAAAGTGAAAAACCATAAGGGTTGTCACTTTAAGATATTATTATGGCCTAGGATCAGAACCATAACAACTGATGGAATATTATTACCTTTGAGAAAGGAACATCAGAGTGAGACTCTGGAAGCGTGCATTCACTTAGGTTATAAACCAAAGTGACAATAACCCATTTTAACAAATGGAACTTCATGATGGATGAAGTACTAATCATATGAAAGTATTGTTAGTATGGTACTACAATGGTCTCGAGGTTGGAGCAAAGTTTGTGTAAAGTATACAAACGAAATATATGACGATATATATTAAAGTTTTAGAAACTGTTTCAAAAGGTGTTACGAATAGACAGGGTTCATTATGAACCAATGATTTAATCCAAACCATAAGGTCGTTAGTAGGATACTACGCATAATGGGGCAATAGCTCAAGCCATGGAATCAAGGTCTCATCAAAGCATTTGAACACAAAGAAGAGACAACATTAAATGTTTTGGAAACATTTAATAAGTAAATCCTTTTAAGTTAAAAGGATTAATACATAACCTAGTTAACCTACGAGCTCAAGTTCACTCGAGTAGCATCTATAAGATGCAAAACTGATTGACTTTAGTGCAAGTGGGAGATTCTTAGAGATATGCCCTGAAAGTCAATCTTTGGAAGAAACCTTTTAGGATAATGTCTATATGTATGGAAAACTCTAATACATCAAAAGGCAAAGTCACTCATTATGACTATCTCAATAAACGATATACGTCCTAAAAGGTGAATCCGTGGAAAATGGATCGATGGAAGAAGTAATTTAATGATGTTAGATTGCAGAGACCTTCTTCACATAACCATGATGTCCAAAAAGGTTCCTGCTCATAGGATTGTTGGAGGGACACTGACAATACATAGACGAGTACATACTATGTCCCCTTCCAATGGGAATGATGGAAAGTTTCATGCCATTCGTGTAGTGACACTAAGACAAGCATGTAGGTGCTCATTATGGGAATGAGTTCACTGAACACAATCAAACGAGAGTGCTTGCATGGAGGTCTACTCACATGTCAAGCAAGTAACTCTACTGGTTGGAATAATGTAAGTAATCATTTGACCTGAGACATCATAGTTGTCTTGGGGATACGTTGCTGATAGTGAGACGTGACCACATCCCATCTTGGATGTGTTCTATGCATTTTTGGTGTCAGTGATTTATTCTCAGAGGCATGTGAATGATTAACAAGGGATCTCTAATCCTCGTTATGAGAGGATGAATACTCTAAGATATGATTCAGGAATCTTCGGCCAAAGTATCGCGCATAATGATGGAAAGCATTCCTATACGACTCAATAGAATCATATAACTTGATATAATCACATTAGGGGGTTGACATTAAATATCCATACCCTAGTAATGTGATTGTGAGTATTGTATTAGAGAAGGATCAAATTACACTGTAATTCCAACTGAATAGGTTCTCTGAACAAATTCTACATTAGCTTGGGTAGCCATGATATATGGTTAGATGTCACTCATGGCCTGTGAGTTCTTATAGATGATTAAATAAGTAGTCATCAAAGAAGAAGGAGAATTGAAAGTAAGTTATAATTCACTAAGAAATCATAGAAGCGATGAAAGATCGTTTTGGACTTAAAGCAAAGTTCGGGGTTCATATGGGCCCATTAAGCCCAAACCCATTGGGCTTTTATTTAAGCATATGATGACTTGAATTGATAAAAGCCCAAAGCCCAAACAACACAAAGGGGGCCGGCCAAAGAGAGAGAGAGAGAGTCAAGTTGTTCACTCACTTCTTTAACATTTATAAAGAAAGTTTAATGAAAAAGTTTCATTAGGGATTTGTGTGTTCTTTTTCACAAAAGAGAAAAACAAGTCTCTCTCTCTCAACACACTTATAGCCGGCCACCAAGAGGAGGGAAAGCTAATTATCTCTCCTCCTTCTGGTTATTCCATTATCCATCTCACTACACTAGTGGGTGTGGATCTTTAGAGGTCTTCTACTTTGGAGACTAAAAGAGAAATGAGCTCTAAATCTTTCAAGGTGGAGGAAGCTAGGAGGGAGGCTAGACTCAAGAAGTTCCAAGAACAAAGAGCTTGGAGGTGGTCCATCCTTGGTCTCAAGTCTAGATCAAGAGGTATAAAACTAAACCTTCACTTTGTTCTTCAATATTTTCTTAGATGCATCATATATGAACCTATGCTTCTTGAAGGGGATTTACATGACTATAGCTTTGATATTATGTGATAACATGCTTCTGTTGCTAATGTATATAAATTTTGAATTGTATATGCATGCTAGTCACTAGAAATCCCACATAAATCTCATTATTTCCCTTCACATTAGTTGTCTCACCACAAGAGTATCGGTGTACAATCGTTTTAGGTTCTAATTAGCAAGGCAGTTAGGTGATTGGTACCAATCCAAATGATTAGTATTTATCCAATCACTTAGTGAATTAAAACTTACTTTTAATTCTCCTTCTTCTTTGATGACTACTTATTTAATCATCTAGAAGAACCCACGAGCCATGAGTGACATCTAATCATATATCATGGTTACCCAAGCTAATGTAGAATTTGTTCGGAGAACCTATTCAGTTGGAATTACAATGTAATTTGATCCTTCTCTAATACAATACTCACAATCACATTACTAGGGTATGGATATTTAATGTCAAACCCCTAATGTGATTATATCAAGTTATATGATTCTATTGAGTCGTATAGGAACGCTTTCCATCATTACGCTCAATACTTCGGCCGAAGATTCCTGAATCATATCTTGGAGTATTTATCCTCTCATAACGAGGATTAGAGATCCCTTGTTGGTCATTCACATGCCTCTGAGAATAAATCACTGACCCCAACAATGCATAGAACACATCCAAGATGAGATGTGGTCACGTCTCATTATCAAATGATCAGCAACGTATCCCCAAGACAACTATGATGTCTCAGGTCAAAGGATTACTTACATTATTCCAACAAGTAGAGTTACTTGTTTGACATGTGAGTAGACCTCCATGCAAGTACTCTCGTTTGATTGTGTTCAGTGAACTCATTCCCTTAATGAGCACCTACATACTTGTCTTAGTGTCACTACACGAATGACATGAGACTTTCCATCCTTCCCATTGGAAGGGGACATAGTATGTATTGGTCTATGTATTGTGAGTGTCCCTCTGACAATCCTATGACCAGGAACCTTTTGGACATCATGGTTATGTGAAAAAGGTCGCTGCAGTCTAATATCATTAGATTACTTCTTCCATCGATCCATTGTCCATGGATTCACCATTTAGGACATATATCGTTTATTGAGATAGTCCTAATGAGTGACTTTGCCTTTTGATGTATTAGAGTTTTCCATACATATAGACATTATCCTGAAAGGTCTCTTCCAAAGATTGACTTTCAGGGCATATCTCCAAGAGGGGCGATGAAATTGATTCACATGAAGATGAACTTGTTTTGCAGTAATGTGAACAGGTTTTGAATAAGCGACTGCGTTAAGATGCTTTGGATGATGGCGACGGAAATTTCCGTCACAAGAAGAAGAAAGTGTTTAAGCCTCCTTAGTTTGACTCAACAAGAATGTGTGTTAATTCCTAAATTGAAATGCTATTTGGTGGTGATCTTCTTACGGCTGAGGAGATTGGGGATCCGTCTGATGCAGTGCGAATTCAAAATCCACCAAGTTGCCGAAGCTTGACGCATGTAGGTGGAGGTGTAGAAGAGCCCGTCATAAGGAGGTCGAGCCTTAGTGCCCGTTGGAGGACCTTGCTTTGCTCAAGGAAGGCTTATTGAAGCTTGTTTCTGTGATTAACCATCTTAACATTGATTCCTCACTTTTGAGAGCCCAGATTGCCGAACTTATGGCTATCTCAGCTAAGTAGTCTTCCTTGCATGCTATTTCCTTGAAGAAATTGAGTCCAAAGATTAGAGCTTAACAACTTGTAGCAATAGACTTATTCATTGCCCAAGTTCGGTTTTCTAAGCAAGCTACTTCAGAAGGTTATCAAGTAACAGAGACTTCTTTGGCTTTTGTCTAGGCATGACTAGAAACTGAAGCATCATGACTTCAAGGTGTTCTCTTGGAGCAGGAAGCTACACTTTCCCAGCATGGAGGAGATTTTACACCTAGAGCTAGAGAAGGGTGTAGCCATGGAAGTGCCCACCTTGTCTCCTACCGACGTAGAGACTTTGAGGACTTTAGAAGGCTTGCTTGAAGATAGTCCTCGTAGTTTTAGGGACATAGCTTTCAAGTAGTGTCTTCCATTTTTGTGCTTTAAGCCTTTTTTGCCTTTGCTCAATTTTGTAATAAGGCTTTGTACCCAAATTTTTTTCTATAAAGAAATAAAGTATTCATATTTGAATTTACTCTTTATTCTTCAAGTGTTTTTGTTTTGTTGGTGATGTGATTGTACTTGAACTTTTAAAGTTTCAAGTTGCCTATGTACTTTTGGTTGAGGAGGGATCAAGTCATGATGTAGTTCAAATGAGTGATGGAAGTTGGCAATTTTAATGGTGATTATAATGGTGATTTTGTTTTTTGTTTTTTATTATTTTTTTGTTTGTTTTGTTTTGTTATGCCATACACAGTTTATGCTCTTGCGGGCCAGGAATGTTAGGTGTCGCCTTTTAAGCTCTTGCGAACAAGGAGTGTTGTGTGTCATTTGGTGCCGTTTGTAGTTTAGACTCATGTAGTGCCATTTGCAGTTTAGGCTCATGCAGGTGAGGAGATTTGAGTGTTTGCCTTAGGGGTAGTAATGCTTTAGGAACCTGTCGTTAATGGGGCCGATCTTCAAGCCATCTTCCACCATAATTAAGTAGGCAACGTTGGGTTAGACCTTCTGTATTACATAAGGTCCATCCCACATTGTTGTGAACTTGCTTTTTGTTTTGTGAGTTGTGATGATGGGCCTTCGTAATGCCAAGACAAGATCTCTAGTTTGGAAAAACCATGGGCAGACCTTCTTGTTGAATGCCTTGGATAGTTGTGCTTAGTAGCATTCCATATGTTGTTGAGCTTTGAGCCTCCTTTCGTCTAGTGCTTCCAACTCTTGAAGTTGCAGGTTTACATTTTCCTCTTCAGTCAAGCCTTCTTGTATGGCCATCCTTAGTGAGGAGATTTGATGTGAAAATTACTTGACACACAAATTAAACCCTATTGAATATGTAATTGTAGTATTAAGCAAGTAGGGATCGTTCTAAACCAAGGATTAACTAGGGCTTCTAATCTACTTAAATTAAACTCTAAAACACTAAACTAGACTTAAAAACACAAGACTAGACTCTATAGACTCTAAACTGACCTAAAACGCTCAAAACAGCAAAACTAACTTAAAAAAAATCAAAACAGGTTCTAAGGACTTTTTGGACGAATTTAACACTAGTAAGACTCAAAACACTAATTTGGATAGATTGAAACACCTTTTTAACTAATCTAAGATACTTAATTGAAAGGGGGGTTGATCTGGACGAATTTGATTAAACTAAACAGATTGTAAACTAAAGCAAACTAGATATGAAATTAAGTAAATCGAATGGTGAAATAAGCTAGTTAGAGGATCCTTCACCACACATGAACATATGCAACATAAATCGATTTCCAATATTGTTTTTAAAAACCATGAATGACAATGCCCCAAATTAATCGTGAATGCACAAATTAACTCTTAGATTTCCCTAAATTCATTGAATTGAATGGACAGCGCATCACAACCAAATTATTCTCATCAAGCTCCCTATATGAACAACATGATAGAGATACATTCAAAGATCATTAAGTTCCATGGAAATCATAAGCAATGACCAGGCAATTATAACTATGAACTGTATGATACTCTTGCCAAGGATCTACTTAACACGATTGTGGCTAACAATCTCCACTACTTGTAATTATAAGTTCCTAACGATTAGGTGAAAGTCCCTTACAATTTAGCATCAAATTCATGCATGCAAATCAAGTATGGATCATTAATCAACACACAAGAACAAGTTATCAATCAATTAGATAAGTAAATCACATTCATGTCCTACGAAACAATAACTGAAAGGAATCAATTCATATTAAACATATGTCCATGGCTTCGAATTCACCACTAACTAATAAGAACTTAGTTATACATGTTCATAGCAATTGAAAAGCAAATTGAAATAAACATTGAAACTAAAACGAGGGAAGAAAGAACTCTTAGAACTCCCAAGGATGCAGGTGGCTTGTGCACAAGGTCCTCCTTCATCAATGGAATGCATGGCAAGGCTCTCCTTCTTTTCAAAAGTTTCTGCACAGGTTGTAGAAAGGTGTATAGGTTGCGGCACAATGTGTTTCTAAATGGTATGAGGGTGGTGGCGAATTTTGGCTGAAAAACACATATATATAGGCAGGGCAAAGGCTAGGGTTAATCATATTAGGGCTAGAACTTAGCAGATTTTAAGGATTAGGGCCTAAGGGTGCGGCACAAGTGTTTAAATCCACCAAGAAAAAGGTTTGGCCCAATTAATTTCTAAAAAGGATTTGTATAACCCAAATCCACAAGGAATAAGGCTAACAAAATCAGAATCCAAGGGGAATTGGATGACGAAAGGCACGGCAAGAATTGGAGGGAAAATGGAATGGCTTGCAAGGCAAGGCAAAAGCCTTATAGAAGGGAATAGGCACCACTTTTGTAGGGATTCTAGAAACAATGTGTTTTGTGGTTGATTTGGGACTTCTAGAAGGGAATGCTTCTAGAAATAGCTTCTAGAAATAGATATTTAGGTCCCATTGCAGCTAGATTTAAGGTATGATGAGATTAGGATAGGATAAGATAAGATAAGGTTAGTTTGGATAAGATAAAGTTGGATAAGGTTTGTGATAATGTTTCCTCTTTTGAGCTGATTCCTTATCTTATTTGTCTTGAATTTAATTTCTTCATCTCCTTATCAGATTCCTAGCCTTTTGAACTCCAAAAACGTCCATCCACCTTGGCCCATACATGTGTGATGTGAAAATTATGTTGACACACAAATTAAACCCTCTTGTTGACAAATGTAGTATGGATAAGTAGGGATCGTTCTTAAACCGGGGATTAGGAGGGATTGCTAAAACACTCTAAACTGACTCAAATATGTAAAACTAGGTTTAAAACACTCAACTAGACTCAAAGAATGCAAAACTAAACTCTAAAACACTAAAACAAATCAAAAGACTCAAAACAGCACCAAAAACACTCAAAACTGCCTTAAAACACTTTCTGGGCAGTTTTGGGACTCTAATGCAAACTTGGACGAATTTTGGTTTTCTAATGACCTAAAACAATTAAAAACATAATCTAAGACAAGTTCTAACTAATATAACTCAAAGAAATAAAGTGGGGTTGATTTTGGACGAATTTAAATTAAATGGCAGATTGTAAAGAAAACAGTAGACAAAATTGTGATGAATTAATGAATGATGGAAGAGCTAAGGGGTTCTTCTCCACACATGAAATATATGCAACGTAAATCAATTTCCAGTTATCAATTCAATAAGTTGTGAACCTCGACACTCCAAGTTAATTAGGTCCGCTTAAATTAACCTTCAGATTTCCCTAGAATCATTGAATTGGATGAATATGCATCGCAAACAAATTATTCCTAACAAGTTCTCTATATGAACAGCATGATAAAGACACAAGTTAGAATCATTACGTTCTTTGGAAATCATAAGCATCGACAAGGCATTTGTAACTATGAAAAGCATGATACTCTTGCCAGGAATCTACTTAACACGATCGTGACTAGCGACCTTCACTACTTGCGAATATAAATTCATAACGATTAGGTGAAACAAACTTATATCCTAGCACCAAATTCAAGCATGCAAATTAAGCGTGCACTCTCAATCAACATACAAGAATAAGTTCTAAATCAAACGGTTAAGCAAATTGTATTCACGACTTATGCAACGATAACTGAAAGTAATCAACTTATTTCACATATATAATCATGGTTTTGAATACACCCTTAGCCAAAACGAATTTAGCCAATCATACTCAAAGCAAAACAAAGATTACATGAATTAGACATTGAAATATAAGATAGAATACACCTAAAATTGCTCAACAACTCAGAATGAAGAGCCAAACAATTGAGTGAATCTGTCCCCTTTCCTTGCTTGCGGCAGATTGGATGTTGGTGGTTTCTTGGGTAATTGAATGATGTAGAATGGATGGAAGACGTATGGAAGTGTTTAGGGTTGATGGGTGGTGCGGCTAGGGTGGTTTTGGGTCAGAAAATATGGTGAATGGTGAAGGAATGGGGCTGTTGAAGGTGGTGTTCAGTTTCTGGCGTGAATGGGTATGTTTGTGGCTGCACAAACATGTTTATTTAAAGGGATTAGGAAATTAAAAACCCTAGGCTAATTAGGTAAACAGAAATTTAAGTCAAAAGCTTCTAGAAATAGGAAACAAAATCAGAAAATTAAAGGAAAGGGCAAGGGAAATTCGGCTAGGGTTTAAAAGGTGCAAGAGATGTGTATTTCATGTCCTAGAATGCTTAGGAAGTCTTCATAATTGCTGGAACTTTTAGGGACATTTAGGAAAAATCAAACCAAAGTAGGAAACTTTGGCTTAACTTTCCTATTTCAAGTAGGAATCCTTGTTGGAGTAGGAATCCTTGTTCTTCTAGGAATCCTCATGTGATTAGGAATCCATCTTCCATTAGGAATCCTTCTTGGAGTAGGAATCCTTCGTCGATTAGGAATCCTTCTTCAATTAGGAATCCTTCTTCAATTAGGAATCCTTCGTCAATTAGGAATCCTTCGTTGATTAGGAATCCTAATTTCTTCAAGTCTTCAATTCATCCATTCCTTTTGCTCCAAAACGCTCCAAATTACATCATTTTGCACACTTCGGCTTTGGAATCTGAAAACACACAAAAGTAACTTTAAACACTAAAATAGCTAACGAAACATAACATAAATGCACGAGAACAAGCCAATTAAGTCGCATAAATATGCTCCTATCAAAATCCCCCACACTTAGCTTTTGCTAGTCCTCGAGCAAAACAAAGAAATAAAACAAAACAAAACAAATAAAACACAACCTAAACCTTCCAACATTTGCCTCAGGGATTTCCAATGCACATGACATGTTAAAAATCGTTATTCCCCACAGATTTTAGTCATCTTTACACTTAAGCACATACTTAATCATAGTTACCACTTACTAGTTCACAATTAATCAATTAAAACAATGTTTTTGATGTAGTAACATGCCTTAGAGAAATCATTCAATTCCTTACAAGATATGCACTCAATTTTCACTCAAATTTTCTAACTACACACCCTATACTAGTTATATGTGAGAAGATTGATGTAGATATGGAAACGAACGCTCACATATATGTATAACAAAGAACGCAATTTCTGGAGTTAATAAACATGTCAAGATATGATCTCATGAATGGAATGCTACTACTTAGACGCGAGAACCAGTGACACCATATGCTCATACCAAATTCAAACTCCACAAATTGAAACACATAACACTCAAAATTGAAGTTCAAGGTTGTAACGGGGCTTGGGGTATTGGCTAACAAAGAAAGGTAAGGGAAAACAAACGTTCTTAAAGCAATAGCAAGCAAAGTAATGAAATTGAAACTTAGAATTCACTTAGATTGCAGAAATCAACTTTTAAACACGAAGGGAGGATTCAAGCAATATTTAGGGCCGAATTCAAAGTTTTGGACCATTTCTTCAACAAACAATACTTTGGGACTCTTTTTTTTTCACATCTTTTCAACTCTTTTTCATTCTTTTCACACATTTTTCTTTTTCTTTTCTTTTTCCACGAATATCATTTTTTTCTTCTTTTCTTTTCTTGCCGTGTTCTATTGCACCCAAAATACCCAAATTGAAACCTTTCCCCCACACTTGTTTTCTGCCATATATAAATCAAAAGGAATTCAATTTGAATTATGCTTTACTATGCTTCAAGAACAAGGGTAAGGATGGTCCTAATCTAGGCTAGGTGAGGTTAATGTGGTTTAACAAAGAATGTAGGCTAACAAGGCTCAATAGGGTTAACTTAAACATAAAAATGAAGTAGGGTACACGGCATTTTGGCTAAGGTGGTGGTAACTACACAACTTCATCTTGAATATGTGTTATGCAAATCAATAACATGCTTTGAATGAAATGGGCATGAGTTCTAGCATTTGGAACTAAATGATGAAACGCCTTCTAAGTAGTAACCAAGCAAAGAATAATGAGATCATGGACTTAGAAAACAATAATGCACAGATTTTAACTCTCCAAATAAACGTTTATGCTCAAGTCTCGCAAGGTTGTAGCGTTTGTTTGAGTTCCTTCCTTCAAGCATGTTACAAAAACTAATTTTTATCCTTTGTGATTGCATGTGAATTCATAAGCTATAACCACAACCAAGCATAAGCAAAGAGTAATTCAAACTTTCATCATGTTAATAACTTTCTTTAACAGCCATGCAATTACAAACCGAATCCTCATCATTGTGTTGGAAGGTACCCTAAGACACAAACACACAAAAACGACTCAAAACACTCTTTTTAGGCTTTTTCAAAACACTTTTTTTCAAATTTTTATGTGATTTTCGGAGTTTTATGTTAAAACACACTAAAACACACCAAAACTGCTTAAAAACACTTAAAAACAGCAAGGAACAAGTCTTTAAGTAATGGGTGGTACAATCCCACGAATTTGCATAAAAAACACTTAGTTACCCCCCCACACTTAAATCAAACATTGTCCTCAATGTTTCAAGCATAAAGTTACACAAAACACAAAGAAACCAACAAACAGCAACTTAAATAACTAAACAGGGCAGATTAGAAAACAGCAACAAAGAGAAGGGTTTGAGGAACGCAAATCTGGAATTGGAGTGATTCCTAGGGCTTCCTTTGTTGAATGCATGGGTTGCCTCCCAAGAAGCGCTTGCTTTAACGTCTTGCAGCCGGACGATACTTCTCTTTAAGCTCCCCTAGGTCCCATAGCATGGAATTGATCCTTGAATGGAAGGTGATACTTGAAGTGATCCGGCAATGGTTTAAATTCGAGAGTGGGTGCCTGAATCATTAACAACATGTAAGTATAAAACGTAATGGAAATTGCAGAAGGTGACTTACTTGCTTTGTCCGACAAGAACTCAATGACAAACACCACTTCTTTGAAAGTTTCAGGGACTTTGAATTTGGCCAGATTTACTACGATGGTTGTGATTTGTCCCGTGTCATCAAATTCAACTTCTTTGGGGATGGTTGTCTCAAGTACATGCTCTTTGATGAATTCTAGATACTCCCCAGCCACTTTCTTCTCTTGAATCCTTCTTCTTGGTGTACAATTCTCTTCAGGGATTTCAACACAATCTGGAACTTGTTTTGGTGTACCAAGAATTGGGATATCACTTTGCACCTTGGGAAGGGCTTCCACGATGTCTTTTTCACTCTCTTCTTCCTTGGGAATAAAAAACCTACGAGGAAAAGGGACATTTGGTGGAATGGGGTAAGAAAGAATTGAATTTGGAACCAACTTACCTGAGTTGGACGGCATAGGGACTCTAGGAGGCTGCGGCAAGGGTTGTTCTACCCTTGCCGTGGGTGTGTCTTCTTCCTCCTCCTCAATTAGTAGATGTTCGTCCTCCTCTTGGCTTTGTTTGGACGCCCTTGGTTTAGCGCCGACCTCCATGGCACTTCCCAAAGTGATGGCTTTAGTAATTTCAAAATCTTCCATTGAATTTAGAATGTTTGCGTTGGAGAATTCACTTTGCTCTTGAATTTGTGCCATGAACTCCACAATCTGCCCAACGTGCTTTTCTAATTCATCCATCTTGTTGGCTTGATTTTCTGCTTCATGTGTCAAAGAGGTGAGTAATTGAACAATTTGGTCATTATCCATTGACGTACCTGAATTTGTTTGGGAAGATTGTGGTGGTGCATATGGCCACTGATAGAACTCCTCAGATGGCTGCGAGCATTCTTCTTGTTGTGAGCCCTGCGTCAAAGAGGTTAGTACATCAAGAATTTCATCATAACTCATGGGCATACTTGAATTCGATTGGATTTGTTGTGGGGGAGGCGGTGGTGGCTGCATAGGCGTGGTGTAAAACTCCTCATATGGCTGCCAATATGCATCTTGTTGAGCCTCCTTGGCTTGATTTTGTGAGCCCTGCACCAAAGAATTTAATTCGTTAAGAATTTGATTATAATCTATTGACGAACCTGAGTTTGATTGAGCATAGTGCATAGGTCTTGAATAGAACTCCTCATATGGCTGCCAATATCCTTCGTGTTGAGCTTGTTGAGATTCCCACCACATAGAAGTTGAATGATCACTCCAATCTCTTTGTGGACATTGATTGGCTTGATATCCTTGCCCATAAGACGCACCAAATGTAGGGACACTTTGCATTGTGGTCCTTTCGGCATACTGCGACAATTGAGAAGTAAGAGTTGCCAATTGAGCTTGAATGCTAGCAAAATCCATGTCCTACTTCTCTAGTACCTAAAATCAAAGAAACAAAACTATATCAAATATCAAAAGTAAATAAAACAAAGCAAAACAAAATCAGTAACTAAGATAGAAAACAAACGAAAATAAAAATAAAAAGAAACAACGAGGGATTAGCAAAATTGCTAATCCCCGGCAACGGCGCCAAAATTTGATGCGTAAAATAACTAAACACACAAATTAAACCCTCTTGTTGACAAATGTAGTATGGATAAGTAGGGATCGTTCTTAAACCGGGGATTAGGAGGGATTGCTAAAACACTCTAAACTGACTCAAATATGTAAAACTAGGTTTAAAACACTCAACTAGACTCAAAGAATGCAAAACTAAACTCTAAAACACTAAAACAAATCAAAAGACTCAAAACAGCACCAAAAACACTCAAAACTGCCTTAAAACACTTTCTGGGCAGTTTTGGGACTCTAATGCAAACTTGGACGAATTTTGGTTTTCTAATGACCTAATGAAGGAATTATTTTGAAAAACATGTTCATTTGAGCAACATCATATAGCATGCAATTAACAATTAAAGGCGGAATCATGCTTGTATGCACTCAAAAACAAAACATTACCATGAAATTCAAAGCCTAGTAGATTGGTGAACCAATAATCAACTCAAAAACAAAGTGAGTTGAGATTAATACCTTTGTAGATTCCTCTTTGCATAAGCAAAGGCTAATCACCCAAAGAGATAGGGCCTTCATTCCTTACTTCTTAGATCCATGGATTTGGATGGAAGAATAGGTTCTCCTAGTTCCCAAAATTGAGAACCTCTAAGTATCTTCACCAAGGTTTGATTGTAGAAGAAATGAGTGACCTTGGAGTAGTAGGATTGCTAGATGTACCCTCCAAGGTGTTGGCCTCTTTAGAGAGAAAATGGAGAGACAATTCTCACCCATTTTCACCCAAAATAAACCCTTAATCACATAATGAATATTTGGCTATAAAGTCCTTTATATAGTCCCTTCAAATAAGTGACCTAAAGAACAAAAACCCTAATTCATCTACATGGCCGGCCTACTTTGGGATTTTTGGGCTTTTGGGCCTTTGTGAATCTTTATTCATTAAGTTGTCATACATCTTAAGTCAATGGGCTTGACATTCGAAGCCCATTGGGCCTTAAGGTCCAAAACTATCCCGAGGTCTTTAACGAACTTATTCGTTTGATTAATTAACATATTAATTAATCCTTGCCATAAATAAATGATTAAACCATTTAATCATTCTTACTCATTTCCGTTTAATCTTCAATCTCCACCTTTTATGGTGTGCGATCCATTAGGTTCCTTTTAGCGAGGCAGTGGGCGATTAAAACCATTTTACATCGATTGTGAATTGAAACAATTTTCAATTCTCCCTTTAGTGGTTATACACGTATAGGGCTTCCACAAACCATGGTTGACGCCTAGCAGCATGTCATGGTTACCCAAGCTAATCAGAAGAGGTTAGAGAACCTATTCAGTTCGGGATTACAAATGCAATACGGTCCTTCTCTAATCTAATACTCTTGACCACATTGTTTGGTATGATAGTTTATTTACTCATGTCTACTATCCAATGTGAATCGTTTGCTTATATGATTTCCTTGAATGTGATTTGGAACGCATTCCCCAATCTCATTCATACTCTGGCCAGAGATTCCAAATCATATCATAGAGTATTCTCCCTCAACTGTTTGAAGGTTAGAGATCCCTTGTTGCGCATTTACTTGTCTCCATAGCTAAGTGGCTTAACCCCAACGATGCCGTGACACCCCGAGGGGGTGAATTAGACATAATCAAAGATTAAGGACTTAACCACAAGACAACTGTGATGCCTCAGGTCAAAGGACTACTTTGCATTATCCCAACCATGAGTTCTCATGTGACATGGAATATAAGAACTCTTCGTTGATCACGTTCAGTGAACTCATTCTCTTATTGAGCACCTACGTACTTGTCTTGATGTCACACACACCAATGACTCGAGACTAGTCACTCTCCCTGAGAGAAGACACAGTACGTACTGATCTTAACGGACTGTCAATGCCCAATTGGTAATCCTATGATCAGGAACATTTAGGATGTGTCTACGAAAGAATGGTCTCATTAATCTAACTTCATTAGATTGCATTCTCCCAATCACATATTCCTTGGACTTTATCGTTTAAGCATATAACATTTATATGAGACGGCTCAAACAATAATCTTTGCCCTTTATATGTTAAACTAGATTAGTTTAACATTTGAAATGTCCGTAAAGTATCATCATATGATTGGTTTTAGGGCACATTTCCAACAATCTCCCACTTGCACTAGAGCCAATCAGCATTGGTCATCAGTGATGATACCTTTTCTGTAGTCATTTCATAAATGGCTGAAAAGTAGGCCTAGACAATGGATATCTATATGTTATCCATAGAAGCACCGTTGAGAATAACGACGTCACCATTATACATGATTCTCAATCATGTGGTTCAGTCTCTCATTTGTGTTCGGATCTTGATGAGCCCTTGATTCCCAGGCTTGAGCTATCGCCCCATTAGTGTCATACACTTTCTGGTTGGAACCGAATAGAGAGTTCATAAATGAACTTTCCCATCCAAACAACATTGTTGTAAACTTCTATATGGCAATATATCTTGCATTCATAATGGAACACACTAAAGTCATTACTTTAATGTTTCCATCCAAATATCTCTTTAGTCATAATAAAGAGATATCTGTTTATTTCTTCATTCGTAATGAAGAAACATCCAATGATGGATTAGATTCATAATCTAATACATTTACGCTTCCATTACGTTACTCTAATTCTTCCTCGATCTTTAAGGAATTTATCCTTTAGTATTTCTTAAATACTTAAGGACTCACTTGACAGTTGCCATGGTTCTGATCCTGGGCTTGTATTGATATCGTCTTGTACCGTTCTAGGTACAACTCATATCAATGTTTTTCATACAATATGAAATACATAAATCACCTTTCTGCTTACGCATAAAGGATTCTATTTACGCATTATTTCTTTGGGAGTCAAAGAGTACGTTCTATTTGAGAAGAACAACTTCTTAGTCTTACTAGAATTGTCCATTTGATTGAAGTTTATCATCATATGAGAAACTTCCCAGCATCTCTTGTCTATTATTAGGGATTGATACAATCCAATTATATCCTAAAATCTATCAATATAGATTTCATTCCCATGTATATAGACTATATCTCCCATATACATTCTATCGTTTATAGAATGCTTAAAGTCATAACTTTAACGAAGAAGAATTCATTTCATTTCCAAAATTAATATATCATATATATTTTAAATTTTAGGAACATGATTAACTCTCACTAATCTTTTGTAAACCTAGTAAACAAAAGATTCATTTACATCTTTATAAGCAATCAAACAATTTGATCTTTTTCTCATAAGATGCAAATAGCTCCCACTAGCTTGCTAAGATCCACGATGGATGGATCTCTACAACTTAGTCCAAACATTGAATCATCATTTAGTTGTAGCTAGCAATCTTCGAATTAATTGAAACCAAGACTTTCTCAAAGATGGTTTCTTCAAAGTCAACCATTTTATTTGATTGTAATCACCATAAGCTACCAATTAGCTTATGAAGGTTTCATTATTTCGGGTCAAATGGTACTTTACCATTTCCTTGAGCATGTATCATATATACACTCAATGTAGTCATAAGGATTTTCATTCTTATTTCTTTCGAATTAAGAGGTGCAACTCTATGACATAGTCATAAAGTTCAAACCATTCAACTGAGACGGTTTATAAATCCTTCTCGACTACCTTGGAGCTTTTGGTATAGGAACTAGATTGTTATATTTGTTGATTACTTTCTTGTCTCTCAAAGAACACATTCTTTGAGTTCTATCTCTCGTTCATTTGCTTTTAGGCAAATCACATTGTAGGATTACAATGAACTACCCAACAAAACAACATTTGTTAGTTGGTTTATAGAAGCGATATCCAAAAGTTAATTTAAGGATATCCCACAAGATTGTTATCAAACAAATATTGCTTATTAGCACACAACCCCAAATCTTAACATGCTTAAGATTTGTCTTTCTTTTCAACTACATCTTATGGAGTTATGAAAATTTTGGAAGATCTTCTAATTGACAATCATATTGTTTTAGAAGTATATATCTTATATATGGGTAATAGATAACATCTAACGAACTAAATCTTATTCAAGTTCGTTCTTCTCCTAATGGAGAAATACATTATCTCATGATGCTTCTTTCCTTGATATCTTTCAAGGAGAGACTCATCTAAAGTGTTACTTTTCCTTGGATCAAATCTAAGGAGATAAATACTTTAGACGTCTTACTCATCTATTTACATTTCTTGAATTCTTTGAAACATTTTACAAAGTATTCAAACTTGTGTTTATTCAAAATAAACTATAGTCCAACCGAGAGTGATCTTCGGTGAATGTCATATAACATGAGTAGTATTATGTCGTGGACAAGTGCCACTAACATCTAAGTGAATTAACCTCACCAACCTTGTGATTCTTTCTTCTTTCCAAAAGAATAAAGATTCGAACATTTCGCCTCTATACAATTTTAACAAGAAGGTATTGGATCCGGATCTAACGATCCAAAGCATCCATCTTTCACCAACCCATAACTTATGTTTTTAGAGGTATCACAACTCAGTTGGGATTAGTCACTACCTTGCAACCTTTTGGGTTTTAAGCATCATTATTTTCTAAACAGTTAACACTACCATATTATCTCTACTATAGAGACAATCAATTAGATTACTATAATCCAATCATTGATTAATAAAGAACAATGCTTTGTCAAACAAAACATTTATCCATCTCTACTATAGTGATGGAATTAAATTCCTTAAAATTGGAATGTAAAGACGATCTTTGGCTTTCCGATTTCTTTGGTAGTTCATATGAGGAAGTAAGTGCAATCTGCTTTCGCAGAGATCTATATTTTATTCACTTTCCGAATGTGAAGCACCTAATCTTCTCTCATATATCTTCTACTTCTTATTAGTCACACTTTTACAACGATTGTAAAACATAGTTACTAATACGGAATCATGCATTTAAGTAGAAGAACTAACTGTTTTGAACTTTTCAAGAACAATTTACAACACCTTCGAAAGGTGTGTTCTTGACATTTGCAAGACATTTCTTGCAAATACCCCTTCCAATGTCCATCCTTTCATAAAGAAAGTTTGTTCCCTTGGAGTTATTATTATCTTCTTCATTCGACTTCTCCTTTGACTACAATAGTCATGGTCCCTAAACTCCCACTATCTCTCTTGAAACTTTTTTCAATTGTGTTATACACATCAAACATTTTTGGAGAGCATGTGGTTATTGTTCACTACATAGTTTACAATAAACTTAGTGAAGCATTAGGATAGGGAAACAAAGGTGAAGTCCTTGCCTAGTTTCCATCTCGTTAAGTGGTTTAACACTTCAACACCCAATGATTCAAAATCATCATAAGTCCATGTTATTGGACTATTTTTGTCAACCAACCATTATGTTCTAAACATAATTACAAACTTTCAAGAGTTGTACAAGGCAACTCTCATTTCTTCATACAACAATTTGTAAGTGAAGAATTATGGCACATTAAGTGTCCATGCCTTTGTGCTTTCTTCTCAAGTTCCTTGTTCATGTAACAAAGAAACAAGCACTAAGTGTTTGCATTGATTAAGGGTTGTTCAAAGCAACTCTTATTTCTTCATACAACAATTTGTAATTGAAGAATTATGACATTAAAAGTGTTGTCCTCTTTATGATAGACCTATTCTAACATATTCTTCTAATGATACATTATCAATAGGAAGATTGTGAGGATGAGACTACTTAGGTACATTTACAAGCCATTAAAGACAATATATGGTTTTGTAGTACCAAGTCCGTAAACTAAACGTTCGGCTTTTATTTGTCAAGTGTTGGATAGCGTTTGCAAATATATTGGTAAACAAATACATAACGAATATAAATTGATTGAATTTAAGCCATTTGATTCGGGTCTTTAAATCAAAATAGCATCACCCACTATTTTTGGCAAATTCCATATCCCTCATTGGAATTCGAGAGTTTTGGATAAAACTCTTAGTAGGTTATGGGAGGCTCACTATTACCAAGCCCACCTCACAATGATATGATATTGGCTAGCATTAATAATAATGAGAGAGTATGCTTACTCATTTGCAACTAATGCAAGTACCCATCTTATTTGGCCTCTAGAGAATGTAACCTCACAATGATATGATATTGGTTCCATTGCACTTAGTTAAGTTCTTCCCACCATGCTTAGTTCATGAAGGGGTTCAAGAATAGCCTCACAATGATATGATATTGGCCATCCTCGTTGCCTACACTCACCTCATCATATGTGTATGGATTCCTCCTGAGTATAAGCATGCACTTTGTACTCCCCCATGATAGGGTGAAGCCGGTGTACAAGTCATAAACGATTGGATCCCACCACGGTGGAAGGCCACGAAAGAGTGTTCTAAGCACTCTCCGCTTATCAACTTAATATTGGTTTGGTTGAGGGTTTTTGGTCTCATCACATATAAACATACATTTTAATCTCTATTAAAACAATTTTGGTCCTATTACAACTATTGGTCCATATGATTGTTTTAGTTGTACATAATACTCCCACTATGCTTTTAAAACGGTTTTTAAAGCAAGAGTATATGTTACTACTAACATAAGGTTTGCATTCATTTGATGGACTATATAGTTGCCTTAGGGCCTTAGGATGACTATGAACCTTTGTTTAGATTCAACACGAGCCTTGTGTTGAATCTCGGTCTAGGGATGGAGATTGATTTTAGTTACGCGTTTAATCACATTAAGGCGTGTTGTCTTAGGGGCGTTGGACCCAATTACTTCATTTTCATGCATATCATATAAAGCAAGAAAGAAATACTTCAAAGTAAAGGATGAGCTTATGCTCATTACAACATTTGCATAAAACAAATTACCTTAAAGTAAAGAAGGACTTATGCCCTTTTACAACATTTGATCAAATCAAATTACAACCAAAATCTAATCTACACATTCCCATGGTTCAAACAAATTTGAAACGCCTTTCACATAGCTCAATTATATTAGGCTTAGGTTCATAATCATCCTTAAATTAATTAACGCTTTAACTAATTAATTGAATGCAACATTTTCATTTGGTTTTTGTATCCATAAAATTGATTTAAGTGGAGCTAAACAAAATGAAAATCCAATTCTCATTTAAAGAGACAAAACAATTTTGTTCTCATCTTATTTGGGCCATCATGCAATAACCACAACTTTTTGGGCCATATTGCGAAAACATAAACTTTTGGGGTCACTTTGTAAAAACACAAAAGTCACTACTTCATGTAAATACAACTAGAACCCAAAATTTAAATAAATTCAAAACTTCATTAAAGGAGCAAAACAATTTGTCCTTTAGCGTTTTTAGGCCTTAACGTCAAAACGTAAACTTTCGGGTCAAAGTACAAATACACAAAAGTATCAAAACTTTATGTAATTGCATAAAAGCCCCAAAAGTACTCCCTTTGAGGGAGTGGCCGGTTTTGGGGAGTAAAAGGAGTGGTGGGTGTGTTGATTTGTGAGTTTTGTAAAAAACAATCAAGTAGTGCTTCACCTTTCATAAAAATAATATATGTTTTGATGATTGATATTTCTTTCATCATTTATACAAATATTTAACACTTTAATTACTTTCATAAAAATAATATATGTTTTGATGATTGATGTTTCTATCATCATTTATACAAATATTTAACACTTTAAATACATGATAAATCATTTGAAAAACATATATCATAAACTTTATGAAATAAATCAAAACTTTGAATCAAAACACAAACCTTTGTGTTCTTGGCAAGAACATCAAGAACATATGAAGAACATCCATGAAAACCCATAAGAGCTCCATGAATGTTTTCATGCAATAAAACTCAAATTTTTATCATCCAAAAGAGGGCTAACATCCTAGGGTACTTAGGGGTTCCAAAAGTCACTTTAAAACCATTTTAACAAGACAAACACGAACCCAAAAAATCACCCTTTGGATTTGGCCGAATTTCCCAAAACACATTGCACCAAATTTTAGCTCCAATATTCATGCTCATATGAACTACATCTACAACATTTGAGATGGCAAATTTTCAAACAAAATTTACATTCAAAGAAGCAAGAATAAAGCTTGTAACAATTACAACTTTTAAATCATAAACTTATGAACTACAAAACCCAAAAGGATTCACCAACTACTAGACCTAGGCTCTGATACCACTTGAAGGAATTATTTTGAAAAACATGTTCATTTGAGCAACATCATATAGCATGCAATTAACAATTAAAGGCGGAATCATGCTTGTATGCACTCAAAAACAAAACATTACCATGAAATTCAAAGCCTAGTAGATTGGTGAACCAATAATCAACTCAAAAACAAAGTGAGTTGAGATTAATACCTTTGTAGATTCCTCTTTGCATAAGCAAAGGCTAATCACCCAAAGAGATAGGGCCTTCATTCCTTACTTCTTAGATCCATGGATTTGGATGGAAGAATAGGTTCTCCTAGTTCCCAAAATTGAGAACCTCTAAGTATCTTCACCAAGGTTTGATTGTAGAAGAAATGAGTGACCTTGGAGTAGTAGGATTGCTAGATGTACCCTCCAAGGTGTTGGCCTCTTTAGAGAGAAAATGGAGAGACAATTCTCACCCATTTTCACCCAAAATAAACCCTTAATCACATAATGAATATTTGGCTATAAAGTCCTTTATATAGTCCCTTCAAATAAGTGACCTAAAGAACAAAAACCCTAATTCATCTACATGGCCGGCCTACTTTGGGATTTTTGGGCTTTTGGGCCTTTGTGAATCTTTATTCATTAAGTTGTCATACATCTTAAGTCAATGGGCTTGACATTCGAAGCCCATTGGGCCTTAAGGTCCAAAACTATCCCGAGGTCTTTAACGAACTTATTCGTTTGATTAATTAACATATTAATTAATCCTTGCCATAAATAAATGATTAAACCATTTAATCATTCTTACTCATTTCCGTTTAATCTTCAATCTCCACCTTTTATGGTGTGCGATCCATTAGGTTCCTTTTAGCGAGGCAGTGGGCGATTAAAACCATTTTACATCGATTGTGAATTGAAACAATTTTCAATTCTCCCTTTAGTGGTTATACACGTATAGGGCTTCCACAAACCATGGTTGACGCCTAGCAGCATGTCATGGTTACCCAAGCTAATCAGAAGAGGTTAGAGAACCTATTCAGTTCGGGATTACAAATGCAATACGGTCCTTCTCTAATCTAATACTCTTGACCACATTGTTTGGTATGATAGTTTATTTACTCATGTCTACTATCCAATGTGAATCGTTTGCTTATATGATTTCCTTGAATGTGATTTGGAACGCATTCCCCAATCTCATTCATACTCTGGCCAGAGATTCCAAATCATATCATAGAGTATTCTCCCTCAACTGTTTGAAGGTTAGAGATCCCTTGTTGCGCATTTACTTGTCTCCATAGCTAAGTGGCTTAACCCCAACGATGCCGTGACACCCCGAGGGGGTGAATTAGACATAATCAAAGATTAAGGACTTAACCACAAGACAACTGTGATGCCTCAGGTCAAAGGACTACTTTGCATTATCCCAACCATGAGTTCTCATGTGACATGGAATATAAGAACTCTTCGTTGATCACGTTCAGTGAACTCATTCTCTTATTGAGCACCTACGTACTTGTCTTGATGTCACACACACCAATGACTCGAGACTAGTCACTCTCCCTGAGAGAAGACACAGTACGTACTGATCTTAACGGACTGTCAATGCCCAATTGGTAATCCTATGATCAGGAACATTTAGGATGTGTCTACGAAAGAATGGTCTCATTAATCTAACTTCATTAGATTGCATTCTCCCAATCACATATTCCTTGGACTTTATCGTTTAAGCATATAACATTTATATGAGACGGCTCAAACAATAATCTTTGCCCTTTATATGTTAAACTAGATTAGTTTAACATTTGAAATGTCCGTAAAGTATCATCATATGATTGGTTTTAGGGCACATTTCCAACACCTAAAACACTTAAAAACATAATCTAAGACAAGTTCTAACTAATATAACTCAAAGAAATAAAGTGGGGTTGATTTTGGACGAATTTAAATTAAATGGCAGATGGTAAAGAAAACAGTAGACAAAATTGTGATGAATTAATGAATGATGTAAGAGCTAAGGGGTTCTTCTCCACACATGAAATATATGCAACGTAAATCAATTTCCAGTTATCAATTCAATAAGTTGTGAACCTCGACACTCCAAGTTAATTAGGTCCGCTTAAATTAACCTTCATATTTCCCTAGAATCATTGAATTGGATGAATATGCATCGCAAACAAATTATTCCTAACAAGTTCTCTATATGAACAGCATGATAAAGACACAAGTTAGAATCATTACGTTCTTTGGAAATCATAAGCATCGACAAGGCATTTGTAACTATGAAAAGCATGATACTCTTGCCAGGAATCTACTTAACACGATCGTGACTAGCGACCTTCACTACTTGCGAATATAAATTCATAACGATTAGGTGAAACAAACTTATATCCTAGCACCAAATTCAAGCATGCAAATTAAGCGTGCACTCTCAATCAACATACAAGAATAAGTTCTAAATCAAACGGTTAAGCAAATTGTATTCACGACTTATGCAACGATAACTGAAAGTAATCAACTTATTTCACATATATAATCATGGTTTTGAATACACCCTTAGCCAAAACGAATTTAGCCAATCATACTCAAAGCAAAACAAAGATTACATGAATTAGACATTGAAATATAAGATAGAATACACCTAAAATTGCTCAACAACTCAGAATGAAGAGCCAAACAATTGAGTGAATCTGTCCCATTTCCTTGCTTGCGGCAGATTGGATGTTGGTGGTTTCTTGGGTAATTGAATGATGTAGAATGGATGGAAGACGTATGGAAGTGTTTAGGGTTGATGGGTGGTGCGGCTAGGGTGGTTTTGGGTCATAAAATATGGTGAATGGTGAAGGAATGGGGCTGTTGAAGGTGGTGTTCAGTTTCTGGCGTGAATGGGTATGTTTGTGGCTGCACAAACATGTTTATTTAAAGGGATTAGGAAATTAAAAACCCTAGGCTAATTAGGTAAACAGAAATTTAAGTCAAAAGCTTCTAGAAATAGGAAACAAAATCAGAAAATTAAAGGAAAGGGCAAGGGAAATTCGGCTAGGGTTTAAAAGGTACAAGAGATGTGTATTTCATGTCCTAGAATGCTTAGGAAGTCTTCATAATTGCTGGAACTTTTAGGGACATTTAGGAAAAATCAAACCAAAGTAGGAAACTTTGGCTTAACTTTCCTATTTCAAGTAGGAATCCTTGTTGGAGTAGGAATCCTTGTTCTTCTAGGAAACCTCATGTGATTAGGAATCCATCTTCCATTAGGAATCCTTCTTGGAGTAGGAATCCTTCGTCGATTAGGAATCCTTCTTCAATTAGGAATCCTTCTTCAATTAGGAATCCTTCGTCAATTAGGAATCCTTCGTTGATTAGGAATCCTAATTTCTTCAAGTCTTCAATTCATCCATTCCTTTTGCTCCAAAACGCTCCAAATTACATCATTTTGCACACTTCGGCTTTGGAATCTGAAAACACACAAAAGTAACTTTAAACACTAAAATAGCTAACGAAACATAACATAAATGCACGAGAACAAGCCAATTAAGTCGCATAAATATGCTCCTATCAATGTGCTATCTAATTAGTGCCCAAAACTGCTCCAAAATGCACTTTCTTGCCAACTTTGTCATTAGGACCTACAAACACACGAAAATAGCTTAAAATACTACAATAAACACAAACTAACTACGAAAATGCAAGAAAACAAGCTAACTAAGTCGCATAAATATGCTCCTATCAGGATTTGACTTTGGAGTGGCAGAAAGTGTTGGAAGTATGCCCACAAAGCCACTCATTTGATGTAATAGCTTTTGGAATACTTATTGTATTAAACTATTATATGTTTAATGAAGGGCAAAGCTTATTGTTAATCACTATTTATTATATCATGTGTTTAAGTAATAAGGGAATCCAAGGAAAGTATTTAATCTGAGAGAGAAGTGATCTAAGTAAGTTAGATTAACGAGACCTTTCTCTTATGTTCATTCTTAAAACGTTCCTAGCCATAGGATTGCCAATTGGGCATTGACAATCCGCTAAGGTTAGTATGTGTTATGTCAACTCAAGTGTGAGTATGACTAATCTCAAGTCATTTAGTGTTAGACACTAAGATAAACACGTAGGTGCTCGAAAGGGTAATCGAGTACACTGAACAACAATCAAAAGAGAGTTCAAACATACATGTCATGTAAGAACTCGTTAGTTGCAATATGCAAAGTAGTCCTTTGACTTGAGGCATCATAGATGTCTAATGGTTAGGTCCTTGATCTTTGATCATGCCAAAGGCATTCCATCGAGAGTGTCCACGACATTGTTGGGGTCAAGATATCTAGTCATGTAGGCATATGAATGCACAACAAGGGATCTCTAACCTTCCAAGGTGGAGCGAGAATACTCTAAGATATGATTCGGGAGTCTTTGGCCAAAGCATATGAATATGACTTAGGAAGTTTGTTCCAATCATATTCAATTGAATCATATAAAGAAGTATCACATTGGATAGTAGACATGAAACAAACTATCACTCAAACAATGTGATTAAGAGTATTGTATTAGAGAAGGACCGTATTGCATTGTAATTGTAAATGGATAGGTTCTCCAATCACTCCTACTTAGCTTGGGTAGCCATGATATACTGCTAGGTGTCATTCATGGTTTGTGGAAGCCCTGAAGATTAGCAAACACTAATCTTCATCAAAGGGAGAATTGAAATGTTGTTTCAATTCACAATCGATGGTTAAGAGTAACAATCGCCTACTGCCTCGCTAATTGGAACCTAATGGATCGTACACCGAGTAAGGATGAAAGTGAAGAAATATAAATGAGATGGATAAGCGATTAAATGGTTTAATTGAGAATGGTCAAGATTAATTAATTAGGTAATTAATTTTACGAAAGGTTCGTATTGGGCTTTTAAGTTGGTTTTGGGTTTCGAGGCCCAAAAGTGTTTTGGCCCAAAAGTGTTTTGGTCCACAAGGCCCATTATGTTTAAGTTGTATGACAACTAAAACAAAATGGGCAATTAGCCCAATAACAAAGACAAGGCCGGCCATAAGGGTGAGTGGATGCAAACTTGAATTAATTACAAGTTTGCCACTCACATGTGATGTAGTATAAAGTCAACTTTATAGCTTTTTCTCATTAGGGTTTTCTTGAGGCAAAGAAGAGAAACATTTTCTCTTTTTTTCTCTAAAAGGAGGCCGGCCTCTTAGGGAAGAATTAGCTAGCAATCTTTTCTTCTCTAAGTCGTCCATTTCATCTTCACACCTCATCCTTGGTGTGGAGACTTAGAGACACCAAATCTTTGGTGTTCTTGGAGATCCTTTCATCACATCCTCAAGAAGCAAAGGAGCATCAAAAGGAAGAAAAATGCAAGGAAGATCCAAGTAGGTAGGAGGTGACTTGAAGGCCCTCCACTTGGGTGAATCCCTTGTGTAAACAAGGATGAGCTTCAAGGGTAATGAATCTCTAAATCCTTCCTTCGCTTTAATATTGTTAAAGAGTCTTGTGGTTCACCATTCACTAGGCTTTGAAAGTCATGGGTTTTAGAATTGTTTTTGAATGCATGCCTACTTTAATGTGTTATTAGTTTGCATATGTGTTCAAATGTTCTCACATGTTCTTAGCTAGGACAAAAATTTTCCTTCAAGTGGTATCAGAGCCTAGGTCTAGTTTATGGTGAATCCTTTTGGGTTTTGTGTGTTTTTCATGGTTTGTGATTTAAATGTTGTAAATGTTACAAGCTTTGTTCTTGCTTTTGAATATAAATTTTGCTTGAAAATTTTGCATCTCAAATGTTGTAGATGTAATTCATTTAAGCATGAATATTGGAACTAAAATTTGGTGCCATATATGTGGGGAAATTCGGCCAAATGCAAAGGGTGGATTTTTGGGTTATTGTTTGTCTTGTTAAAAGTGTTTTAAAGTGACTTTAGGAACCCCTAAATGTCCTAGGATGTTAACCCTCTTTTCTGTAGTGAAAATTTGAGTTTTATTGAGTGAAAACATTCATGGAGCTCTTATGAGTTTTCATGTGTGTTCTTCAATGTTCTTGATGTTCTTACCAAGAACAAAAAGTTTTGGTGTTTTGATTCAATATGTTTGTTGCTTTGCATAAAGTTTTGGTTTGTTATTGATTGGTGATGGATGATTTGTGTCTTTACTGTTTGACTAACCTTTTCTTTCAACCCATACCAATCAAACCTTTTCAACTGGTGATGGATGATTTGTGTCTTTATTGTTTGACTAACCTTTTCTTTCAACCCATACCAATCAAACCTTTTCAACCATACCAATCACCTTTACAACCCATACCTTTCACTTTTTCAACACTCTTTAAATTTTGAATTTTCACCAAAACCATTCCCCCTTTTTCACTACCAAAACCGGCCACCCTACAAAGTATGGTACTTTTGGGGCCTTTAGTTAATTACATAAAGTTTTGATACTTTTGTGTATTTATACTTTGGCCCAAAAGTTTACGTTTTTATGTAAAGGCCCAAAATCACTAAAGGACAAATTGTTTTGCTCCTTTAATGAAGTTTTTGTTATTGTTGAAATATTTGGGTTCTAGTTGTAATTACATGAAGTTGTGGACTCTTGTGTTTTTACAAAGTGACCCCAAAAGTTTATGTTTTAACATTGTGGCCCAATAGTTGTGGTCATTGTTTTTCGGCCCAAAAGATGATTAGAACAAAATGGTTTTCTCTCTTTAATGAGAATTGGATTTTCATTTCATTTAGTTCCATTTAAATCAATTCTATGAATCCGAAAACCAATTGTTTAAGTTGCTTTCTTAGTTAATATGATTGATTAAGAAAATGGTGATTATGAACCAAAGGCCTAGATAATTGAGCATGTGATTGGCCGCTTTACATTATGAATGCTTGGGTTAAGTAGTTTAGATTTGAATGTAATTTGATTAGTTCAAATTTGTTGTAAATGGACATAAGTCCATAAAATGTGTTGTAAAAGGGCATAAGCCCTTCTCTTTATTTCAAGTATTCCTATTTGTTTATTTGTATGCAAATTGGAATAGTTGGGTCCAACGCCCAATAGGAAATAACGGTTTAATTAGATTAAACACGTAACTAAAATCAACAACTACCTTCCTTAGACCCAAGGTCCAACACAAGGCTCGTGTTAGATCAAATCAAACGGTTATTAATCATCTTAAGACCTAATATCACTATATAGTCCATATGAGGATGCAAAGCATTCGTTAGTAGTTCCATATAGTCTCGCTTGGTTCATCGAAATAGTGGGAGTATTATATACTACTAATTCATATTAACTTGGACCAATGGTTGTGATAGGCCCAAGTTCTTTTAATAAGATTAAAATAAAATTGATGTAGCCCAACACTACTCCCTCAACAAAACGAATATTAAGTTGGTAAGGGAGAGATGTGTTGGAAATGTGCCCTAAAGCCAATCATATGATGATACTTTACGGACATTTTACATGTTAAACTTATCTAGTTTAACTATAAAGGGCAAAGATTATTGTTTGAGCCATCTCATATAAATGTTATATGCTTAAATGATGCGAAATATATAAGCACACAAATTAAACCCTCTTTTGTCAAATTGTAGTAGAGATGTAAGTAGGGATCGTTCTAGACCGGGGATTAGGAGGGATTGCTAAACACTTGGAAACTGACTTAAAAACATAAAACAAAGTTTAAAACACTAAACTAGACTCAAAGAATGCAAAACTAAAGGTTAAAACACTTAAACAAACCTAAAACTCAAAACAGCAACTAGAAGGCTCAAAACTGCCTAAAAATCACTTTCTGGGCAGTTTTGAGCACCTACACTAATTTGGACGAAATTTGATGAAAACTTGAATCAAAATACTTAGAAACACAAATCAAAACACTTTCTAACTAATCTAAGACTTCAAATTAAAGGGGGATTTGTTTTGGACGAAAATTTAACACAAAACAGAAACTTTAACTAACACAGATTGTAAAAACGATTTTGGTGAAATAGATGGATAAAAGGCTAGTTAGGAGGTTCTTCTCCACACATGTCACACTTGCAAACAAAACGATTTTCAGTTGTTCTTCCAATAAATTATGAATACTCAACGCCCCAAACTAACCGTGAATTGCACTAATTAACTCTCAGTTTTTCCACAAGTTATTAAGTTGGATGATTGCATACGACAACCTAAAACATTCCCTACAAGTTCCCTACATGAATTGCATAATAGAGATACAAGCAAGAATCATTACGTTCTATGAAAAACATAAGCATTGACGAAGCATTTGTTACTATGAATTGCATGAAACTTATGCTAAGAATTCATTCAACGCGATCGGTTTCAAGCGATCTTCACTACTTGTGATTATAAGATTGTAACTATTAGGTGAAACTCCCTCATAATCTAGCATCATATTCATGCATGAAAACTAAGCGTGCACTCTCAATCAACATACACAAATAAGTTATCAATCAAATAGATGAACGAATTGAATCCACAACTTATGAAACAACAACTGAATGTAATCGAATCAAATTGCAAGCATGTACATGGTTTCGAATTACCCCCCAACCAAGGGGGTTTAGTTCCTCATACTCACAACACAAAGTTTATTGAATTGAAACATCGAAGACATAAGAAAGATTACACCTAAAACGCCCACGAATTCCACTTTGAATTTCTGACTTCAAGCTCCTCTTTCTTCTTCTCCTTGCTGCGGCAGAGAGGGTTTAGGGTGTTTTTGGATGTGATTTTGGTTTTAGAAGGGAGTTAGGATGGTATGGTGGTGCGGCAAGGGGTATGGATGGTGTATGGAGGTGTAAAATGGTGTATGGAAGCGTAGAATGGTGGCTGGAGTTGTAGAATGGCTGCGGCACAGAGTGGGAAGTGGCTGGACGAATTTCTGAATTATGGAGAGGGTGATGTTCGGCCAAAGGATGTAAAACACATATATATAGGCACCTAAAACCCTAAAGAAATCAGGTTAGACAATGGGCTAGGGTTTAGGTGCGGCTAGGGTTAGAAAATCCACAAGGAATTAGAGTTTACAATCAGATTTTTGCATGGGAAAAGGCCTAGGGTGCGGCTTGGGCTTAGGGTAGATAGATTAGGGTTTAACTTGGCAGAATTTAAATGATTAGGCCCTAGGGTGTGGCTGATTAAATGGGCTAGGATTAGGGTTAAGGTGCGGCATAGGTCCAAGAAGTGAGGATGGGTCATCCAAAAGCCCAAAGCCGAGAATAGAAACTCACGAAAATGGAAACCTCCAAGAATAGAAACTTCCAACTTTAGAAACTTTGGTTGCCAATTCCGATTTAGGAAAGATCAACCCAAAATGGAAACTTTTAGGCTTAGCTTTCCTACTTCAAGTAGGAAACCGCAAATCTTCAACTCTTCAATTCCATCCCATCCTTGTGTTCCAAGCATGTCCTTTTCATTCCAAGCTCACTTTTTGCTCCAAAAGCTCCAAATTGCATCATTTCATGTAATATGTCCTTTAAACCTGAAAACACATGAAAGTAGCATAAAAGACTACTTTAACGAAGAAAACATAACAAAGATGCATCAGAACTAGCTAACTAAGGCGCATAAATATGCTCCTATCATTAAACAATAAAGTCCAAGGAATATGTGATTGGGAGAATGTAATCTAATGAAGTTAGATTCATGAGACCATTCTTTCGTAGACACATCCTAAATGTTCCTGATCATAGGATTGCCAATTGGGCATTGACAGTCCGTCAAGATCGGTACGTGCTATGTCTTCTCTCAGGGAGAGTGACTAGTCTCGAGTCATTGGTGTGTGTGACATCAAGACAAGTACGTAGGTGCTCAGTAGAGAATGAGTTCACTGAACGTGATCAACGAAGAGTTCTCATACTCATGTCACATGAGAACTCATGTTTGGGATAATGCAAATTAGTCCTTTGACCTGAGGCATCACAGTTGTCTTGTGGTTAAGTCCTTGATCTTTGATTATGTCAAAGTCACCCCATCGGGGTGTCCACGGCATCGTTGGGGTTAAGCCACTTAGCCATGGAGGCAAGTGAATGCGCAACAAGGGATCTCTAACCTTCAAACTGTTTGAGGGAGAATACTCTATGATATGATTTAGAATCTCTGGCCAGAGTATGAATGAGATTTAGAAAAGTCGTTCTAAATCACATTCAAGGAAATCATATAAGCACACGAATCACATTGGATAGTAGACATGAATAAATAAACTATCAAACCAAACAATGTGGTCAAGAGTATTGTATTAGAGAAAGACCGTATTGCATTTGTAATCCCAAACTGAATAGGTTTTCTCTACCTCTTCTGATTAGCTTGGGTAACCATGATATGCTGCAAGGTGTCACTCATGGTTTGTGGAAGCCCTAAACGTGTATAAACACTAAAGGGAGAATTGAAAGTAAGTTTCAATTCACAATCGATTTGAAATGGTTTTAATCGCCCACTGCCTCGCTAAAAGGAACCTAATGGATCGCACACCATAAGAGGTGGAGATTGGAGATTAAACGGAGATGAGTAAGAATGATTAAATGGTTTAATCATTTATTTATGGCAAGGATTAATTAATATGTTAATTAATCAAACGAATAAGTTTGTTAAAGACCTCGGGATAGTTTTGGACCTTAAGGCCCAATGGGCTTCGAACGTCAAGCCCATTAACTTAAGTTGTATGACAACTTAATGAATAATGATTCACAAAGGCCCAAACAACCCAAAAATACCCCAAGGCCGGCCATGATGTTTAGGGTAGTGAACTTGGACTTATTTACAAGTTTGCCACTCAAATGAATAAAGCTATAAATATGACTTTATAGCCAAAATTCATTGGGGTTTGTTTTGGAGAAAATTGGAGAGAACATGTCTCTCCATTTCTCTCTAAAAAGGCCGGCCACCTTGGGGGGTGCATCTTGCAATCCCACTACTCCAAGGTCACTCATTTCTTCTCCAATCTCTCCTTGGTGAAGAGACTTAGAGGTTCTCAATTTTGGGAACTTGGAGAAACCTATTCTTCCATCCAAATCCATAGGTTTTAGATGCAAGGAATGAAGGCCCTCTCTTTGGGTGATTAGCCTTTGCTTATGCAAAGAGGAATCTACAAAGGTATAAATCTCAACTCACTTTGTTTTGAGTTGATTAATGGTTCACCAATCTACTAGGCTTTGAATTTCTTGGTTAATGTTTTGTTTTTGAATGCATGCAAGCATGATTCCGCCTTTTAATTGTTATTAGCATGCTATAGATGTTATTCAAATGAACATGTTTTCACAAAATATTCCTTCAAGATGCTTTGAACATCTCTTCGTAGACCTTCCACCATGGTGGGCTCCAATCATTTGTGACTCCTACACTAGCTTCACCCTATCATGGGGAAGTTCAAAGTATGTGCTTACATTCAGGAGGAGTCCATATGTACATACATGATGTGGTGAGGTAGGCAACCAGGATGGCCGACATCATATCATTGTGAGGCTATTCTTGTACCCCTACACGAACTAGCATGCTGGGAATAACTTAACTAAGTGCAATGGTGCCAACATCATATCATTATGAGGCATCATTTTCTAGAGGCCAAACTAGATAGGTAATTACAAGTGTTGTAAATGACTAAAGCGTTATTCTCTCATCATTATTTTTGCTAACCAACATCGTATCATCGTGAGGTGGGCTTGGTAATGGGAGCCTCCCATACCCCGCTAAGAGTTCAACATTACTCTCAAATTCCATTGAGGGATGTGGAATTTGCCAAAAATAGTGGGTGGTACTATTTGATTTAAGACCCAATCAAGTAGTTTTAAAATTAACAATCTAATATGATTTCTGTTATGTTATGTAGTTAACGACATGCCTAAAATTACACCCACCATAATACTTGACAAAAAGGGCCTTAGGGGCCAACGTTTCCTTGCTTGGTATCACCACATTGAGAATGTTTCAAAGGTGAAAGACATATTGTATGTGCTTAAGCAATCCCCTCCTCATGTACCTCCTACGAAACTAGCTTCAAAGAAGGAGTGTCAAAATTATGCTAGACACTATGAGGATGACTTACAAGCCAAATGCTTAATCCTCACTTCACTTAGTGAGGAGCTTATGAAGCTACATAAGCACATGGACACTTCTTATGCCATGGTTGAAAGTTTGCATAAGATGCATGAAATTGAGACTAGTAATGTATGATTCTCAAGTGTTTGTAGTCTATTGAATGCCAAAATGGCAAAGGGAACATCGGTCCATAAACATGGACAAAAGATGGAAAGGATCTTTTAAGATCTTGAGAGTTTAGGAACTTCCATCGATGGGAAAATAGCCCAAGACTTTTTCCTTGCATCTTTCTCGGATTATTTCACTAAGTTTATTGTAAACTATAAAGTGAATAGATTCGATCATACTTTTACCGAGATGATTGACATGTGCTGTAAGTTTGAACAAGGTTTCAAAAAGGACAGTAGGAGTGAGAATGCAATCACAAGGAAAATGTTATGTAAGAAGAAGGCAATAAATTCCGAAGGAACATGCTTTCATTGTGGAAAGGATGAACGTTGGAAGAATAAATACAGGGTGCGCATTGCGAGCCTTATGACATGAACTTTTGAAGGGACTATTTCTGTCATAGAGAGTGCTTTTACAGTGAGCTCCAATTCCTGGATATTTGATTCAGGCGCTAGTCAACATATTTGCAATTCTTTGCAGGGACTAACAGGGAGCAAGACACTGCGCAATGGGGAGATGATTGTGCGAGTTGGGAATGACACTAAGATCTCTGCAAAAGCAATAGGCACCTACATATGAGTTACACTTTATACTTGAACGGTCGTATTATCTCTCTGTTGGAAATGTGCCCTAAAACCAATCATATGATGATACTTTACGGACATTTCACATGTTAAACTAATCTAGTTTAATATCAAGGGCAAAGATTATTGTTTGAGCCGTCTCATATAAATGTTATATGCTTAAACGATAAGTCCAAGGAATATGTGATTGGGAGAATGCGATCTAAAGAAGTTAGATTCATGAGACCATTCTTTCGTAGACACATTCTAAACGTTCCTGATCATAGGATTGCCAATTGGGCATTGACAGTCCGTTAAGATCAGTACGTGATGTGTATTCTCTCAGGGAGAGTGACTAGTCTCGAGTCATTGGTGTGTGTGACATCAAGACAAGTACGTAGGTGCTCAATAGAGAATGAGTTCACTGAACACGATCAACGAAGAGTTCTCATATTCATGTCACATGAGAACTCATGGTTGGGATAATGCAAAGTAGTCCTTTGACCTGAGGCATCACGTTTGTCTTGTGGTTAAGTCCTTGATCTTTGATTATGTCAAAGTCACCCTATCCGCGGGTGTCCACAGCATCGTTGGGGTTAAGCCACTTAGCTATGGAGGCAAGTGAATGCGCAACAAGGGATCTCTAACCTTCAAACCGTTTGGGGGAGAATACTCTATGATATGATTTAGAATCTCTGGCCAGAGTATGAATGAGATTTAGGAAAGTCGTTCCAAATCACATTCAAGGTAATCATATAAGCACACGAATCACATTGGATAGTAGACATGAATAAACTATCAAACCAAACAATGTGGTCAAGAGTATTGTATTAGAGAAAGACCGTATTGCATTTGTAATCCTAAACTGAATAGGTTCTCTACCTCTTCTGATTAGCTTGGGTAACCATGATATGCTGCTAGGTGTCACTCTTGGTTTGTGGCAGCCCTAAACATGTATAAACACTAAAGGGAGAATTGAAAGTAAGTTTTAATTCACAATCGATTTGAAAGAGTTCTAATCGCCCACTGCCTCGCTAAAAGGAACCTAATGGATCGTACACCGTGTAAGGTGGAGATTGAAGAAACAATGGAGATGAGTAAGAATAATTAAATGGTTTAATTATTTATGGCAAGGATTAATTAATATGTTAATTAATCAAACGAATAAGTTCGTTAAAGACCTCGGGATAGTTTTGGACCTTAAGGCCCAATGGGCTTCGAACGTCAAGGCCATTGACTTAAGTTGTATGACAATTTAATGAATAAAGATTCACAAAGGCCCAAAAGCCCAAATCCCTTATGTGGCCGGCCATGTGTGTTGAATTAGGGTTTTTGGTTCTTAAGTCATTTAAAGAAGTGACTATATAAAGAACTTTATAGCCTAAAATTCATTAAGGGTTCTTTTGGAGAAAATTGGAGAGAACATGTCTCTCCTTTTCTCTCTAGGAGGCCGGCCCCCTTGGAGGGTGTATCTAGTAATCCCACTACTCCAAGGTCACTCATTTCTTCTCCAATCTAACCTTGGTGAAGATACTTAGAGGTTCTCAATTTTGGGAACTTGGAGAAACCTATTCTTCCATCCAAATCTATAGATTTTAGATGCAAGGAATGAAGGCCCTCTCTTTGGGTGATTAGCCTTTGCTTATGCAAAGAGGAATCTACAAAGGTATATATTTCTCAACTCACTTTGATTTGAGTTGAGTCTTGGTTCACCAATCTACTAGGCTTTGAATTTCATGGGTAATGTTTTGTTTTTGAATGCATGCAAGCATGATTCCGCCATTTAATTGTTAAATGCATGCTATAGATGTTATTCAAATGAACATGTTTTCACAAAATAATCCTTCACTCTCATGGTAATATGATAGAGGGACTTTTTCACCTAGAGACAAGTAGTGGGATGCACTGTATTGAAAGCGGGAATACCTCAAAACCCAAAAGGACTAGAGAAGAAGTTAACCGAGAAAAGATGTGGCATCTTAAACATGGACATGTGAACCTTAATAAGATTCCCAAGATGTTGAAAGACGGATATTTCCGCCCATTAGGTAATGACCAAATGGGTACTTATGAATCTTGCTTAAAACGGAAGATGACAAAATCTCCATTCACTGGGAAAGGAGAGCGTGCCATTGAAATTCTAGGTTTAATCCACACTGACGTATGTGGACCTATGTCTACTACATCGAGAGGAGGCTTCTCCTGCTACATCACATTCACCGATGATCACTCTCGATTTGGCTATGTGTATCTTATGAAGTACAAGTCAGAATCCTTTGAAAGTTTTAAAGAATTCAAGAATGAAGTTGAGAAGCAAACTGGGAAACAGATAAAGATCCTAAGATCAGATCGAGGGGGAGAGTATCTAAGTAACGAGTTCCTAGATTTTCTCAAAGAGTGTGGAATAATATCACAGTGGACTCCACCGGGAACTTCACAACTTAATGGTGGAGTTTCTGAAACGAGAAATCAAACCTTGATGAACATGGTTCATTCTATGATGAGTTCTGCCGATCTACCAGTAACATTCTGGGGATACGCTCTATATACAGCAGCTTACTTGCTTAATAGAGTACCTTCCAAGTCAGTTTCACAGATGCCCTATGAGATATGGCATGGAAGAAAGCCAAGTCTTAATCACATTAAGATTTGGGGTTGTGAAGCATATGTCAAGAAGCTTGAAGCTACTAAGCTTGAAGTGAGATCAGTTAGGTGCTATTTTGTGGGATATCCTAGAGAAACTATGGGATATGAGTTCTACCATCCTGACGACCGAAAAGTCTTTGTCGCCAGAACTGCTAAGTTTCTAAAGGACGAATTTGTTCTTAAAGGAACAATAAGTAAAACGATGGAAATTAATGAGATTAATGATGAACCACAAACAAGCACTCGACAAGGTGACAACCTTGTTCCTGAACCTCTAGCTCCACATAGATCTGAAAGGGTTAGCAAGCCACCTAAGAGGTAAGGCTTAGATAATGACTTTGGGGAATTGCACCTTCTAGGTGATAATGACACAAATGATGACCCTAGGGACTATACTGAAGCAATGTCCGACATTGACTCAAAGAGATGGCAAGAGGCCATGAAATTTGAGATGGATTCCATGTATCAAAATCAGGTTTGGACTCTTGTAGACCCTCCAGAAGGTATAGTACCTGTTGGAAACAAATGGGTCTTCAAGAGGAAGCTAGGCGTTGATGGGAACGTGGAGACTTATAAGCCTAGACTAGTAGCCAAGGGTTACAGGCAATGAGAAGGGATTGACTATGAAGAAACCTTCTCTCATGTAGCTATGATTAAGTTCATTCGGATTTTGCTTGCTATAGCTGCATACCATGATTATGAGATATGGCAAATGGACGTGAAGACGGCCTTTCTGAATGGCTACCTAGAGGAAGAGCTCTATATGACTGAACCTAAAGGTTTCGTGTCCAAGTCTGAAAGGACTAAGGTATGCAAGCTTCAGAGGTCCATTTATGGACTTAAGCAAGCCTCTAGGAGCTGGAACACTCGTTTTGATACTGAAATCAAATCGTTTGGTTTTACTCAAAATGAAGACGACAATTGTGTTTATCAAAAGGTCGTTGGGGATGCAGTTGTATTCCTAGTGTTATATGTAAATGACATATTACTATTCGGGAATGACACTGCAGTACATTCTTCTGTAAAAGTGTGGTTGTCCAAAACCTTCCACATGAAAGATTTGGGAGATGCATCTTATATACTTGGGATAAAGCTCTATCATGATAGATCCAGAAAATTAATTGGATTTTCCCAATCTATGTACATAGATAAGGTGCTAAGTAAGTTCAAGATGGAACAATCTAAGAAAGGTCTTCTTCCTGTAAGTTATGGAATTCACCTTTCTAAGTCCATATGACCTAAGACTCTTGAAGAGATACGGTAGATGAGTGCTATTCCTTATGCTTCCACCATAGGAAGTCTCATGTATGCCATGATATGCACAAGGCCTGATATCGCATATGTTCCAACTCCAGATATGTATTCACTCTAAATGGTGGGGCTGTTAGTTGGAAAAGCAAGAAACAAGATGTAATTGCTGATTAAACGACGAAGGCAGAATATGTCACTGCAACTGAAGCCGGCAAAGAAGCGTTTTGGATAAAGAAGTTCATTACTGAACTTGGAGTGGTTCCAACCATTACATCACCAGTAACTTTGTACTGTGATGATAGTATGGCGATAGCTCAAGCCAAGGAAACTAGGGCTCATCAAAAGAACAAGCATTTTGACAGGCGCTTTAATATCATTAGAAGATATGCTACCAAAGGAAAAGTTAACATCCTCAAGGTTGCCTCAGCCGATAACGTAGCAGATCCAGTGACAAAGCCAATGTCTCAAATCCAACTTGACCGCCATATGGAAAAGATGGGTATTAGATACATAGGAAGATGGCTTTGAGTGCAAGTGGGGAGATTGTTATAAGTATGCCCACAAAGCCACTCATTTGATGTAATAGCTATTAGAATACTTATTGTATTAAACTATTATATGTTTAATGAAGGGCAAAGCTTATTGTTAATCACTATTTATTGTATCATGTGTTTAAGCAATAAGGGAATCCAAGGAAAGTATTTAATCTGAGAGAGAAGTGATCTAAGTAAGTTAGATTAACAAGACCTTTCTCTTATGTTCATTCCTAAAACGTTCCTAGCCATAGGATTGCCAATTGGGCATTGATAATCCGCTAAGGTTAGTATGTGTTATGTCAACTCAAGCGTGAGTATGACAAATCTCAAGTCATTTAGTGTTGGACACTAAGACAAACACGTAGGTGCTCGAAAGGGTAATCGAGTACATTAAACAATGATCAAAAGAGAGTTCAAACATACATGTCATGTAAGAACTCGTTAGTTGCAATATACAAAGTAGTCATTTGACCTGAGGCATCATAGATGTCTAATGGTTAGGTCTTTGATCTTTGATCATGTAAAAGGCATTCCATCAAGAGTGTCCATGGCATTATTGGAGTCAAGATATCTAGTCATGTAGGCATATGAATGCACAACAAGGGATCTCTAACCTTCAAAGGTGGAGGGAGAATACTCTAAGCTATGATTCGGGAGTCTTTGGCGAAAGCATATGAATATGACTTAAGAAGTTTGTTCCAAATCATATTCAATTGAATCATATAGAGAAGTATCACATTGGATAGTAGACATGAAACAAACTATCACTCAGACAATGTGATTAAGAGTATTGTATTAGAGAAGAACCGTATTGCATTGTAATTTTAAATGGATAGGTTCTCCAATCACTTCTACTTAGCTTGGGTAGCCATGACATACTACTAGGTGTCACTCATGGTTTGTGGAAGCCCTGAAGATTAGCAAACACTAATCTTCATCAAAGGGAGAATTGAAATGTTGTTTCAATTCACAATCGATGGTTAAGAGTAACAATCGCCCACTGCCTCGCTAATTGGAACCTAATGGATCGTACACCGAGTAAGGATGAAAGTGAAGAAATATAAATGAGATGGATAAGCGATTAAATGGTTTAATTGAGAACGGTCAAGATTAATTAATTAGTTAATTAATTTTACGAAAAGTTCGTATTGGGCTTTTAAGTTGGTTTTGGGTTTCGGGCCCAAAAGTGTTTTGGTCCACCAAGCCCATTATGTTTAAGTTGTATGACAACTAAAACAAAATGGGCAATTAGCCCAATAACAAAGACAAGGCCGGCCATAAGGGTGAATGGATGCAAACTTGAATTAATTACAAGTTTACCACTCACATGTGATGTAGTATAAAGTCAACTTTATAGCTTTTTCTCATTAGGATTTTCTTGAGGCAAAGAAGAGAAACTTTTCTCTCTTTTTCTCTAAAAGAAGGTCGGCCGCTTAAGGAAGAATTAGCTAGCAATCTTTTCTTCTCCTAGTCATCCATTTCATCTTCACACCTCATCCTTGGTGTGGAGACTTAGAGACACCAAATCTTTGGTGTTCTTGGAGATCATTTCCTCACATCCTCAAGGAACAAAGGAGCATCAAAAGGAAGATTAACACAAGGAAGATCCAAGGAGCTAGGAGTTGACTTGAATGCCCTCCAATTGGGTGAATCCCTTGTGTAAACAAGGATGAGCTTCAAGGTTAATGAATCTCTAAATCCTTCTTTCTCTTTAATATTGTTAAAGAGTCTTGTGGTTCACCATTCACTAGGCTTTGAATGTCATGGGTTTTAGAATTGTTTTTTAATGCATGCCTACTTTAATGTGTTATTAGTTTGCATATGTGTTCAAATGTTCTCACATGTTCTTAGCTAGGACAAAATTTTCCTTCAAAAAGCTTCCACACCATATACATGAGAATAAGGCGTAGGTTGGGTAGAAGTCCTATGTGTCGTCCTATATGCCCAAAGTGCTTCACTTATTCTTTTGTGTCAATCTCTCTTTGTTGGGTCGATCATTTTCTTCAGGAGATTGCATAGCTTTTTGTTGAATTCTTTTCTGCAAGACTGTTAGCCAGAGCATGATACATAGAAGACTTGTGCGGCTTTAACTTGTATTTCTTGCAGAGCTTGTCCACAAGTCAGTTGGAGAACTATTTTCTGTTGTCAGTGACGATGTAGCGAGGCACATCATATCGGTAGATGATATGCTCCTTGCTAAAACGGATGACAGTTTCCTTCTTGACTTCCCTTAGGGGTACTGCTTCAGCCCACTAGGATGTAGGCTTCTCTGGCAAGCGACTTTTTGTATGATTGGTCATACGACATCCAATATGCACGCATCAAATGGCCATGAAGCAATCGTATAGTGTAATGGCTCTGGTGGTTGATGTATAAAGTTGACGTGGAACTAGTAGGCTTGGCACCTTTTGGTGTGTTCCAAAAAATCCTTCACCATGCTTGGCTAGTAATAGCCCATCATTTTGAGCTGGAAGTGTAGCTTTGGTCCGGATTGAAACGCTTCGCATACGCCTGAGTGTGCTTCTTCCATGGCTTGATTAACTTCTTCCTCACCTAAGCATCTTAGAAGTACTCCTTCAAAAGAGCGTCGGTAGAGTGTTCCTTTGTAGTAGAAGAAGCGGGGTTCTCGTCGACATATTTCAGAGAGGTGTCTAGGATCGTCCGGAAGCTTTCCATGCTCCAAGTAGTTAATCAGCGGTTGTCTCTACTCTTCAGTGTTGACTGGAAGTACTAAGATAACGTTTGTATCATCTAGTAGCATTTCAGTGATGGGCGGGATCACCCATCTTTTGCAAACTGGCACATTTGTAGCTTCGTCTTCTCCTAGCGCCATACTTGAGGCTAAGTTAGCGAGAGCGTCTGCCATTTGATTTTCTTTTCATGGCACATGTTTTAACGTCACAACCTTAACTTTTGGAGCAGTTGAGTTGCTAGCTGGAAGTATGGGGCGAGATCATCTTTCCTCACTTTATATTTAGTCAAGAGTTCATTGATTATGAGCTTGGAGTCGCCATATACTTCTAGCATTATGATTTCCATGTTGACCGCCATTTGGAGTCTGATAATTAGCGCTTGGTATTTAGCGACGTTGTTGGAGCATAGCTTGCTTAGCCAGAAGGAATAGGTAGTATTTGTCCTTGTGGTGACATGAATACTACTTTTATCCCCACTCTGTTTGCTTGTGTGGATCTGTTGAAGAACAATGTCCATGTGGGGAAGATGTCGATGTAGAACACCTTATCGTCAGGCAATTCATCTAAAATTTTCCAACTGGCTGGGATTTGATGATCGACAAGGAAGTCTACTAGCACTTGTCCTTTGATGAATTTAGCTGGAACGTAGATGATCTCATGTTGATTGAGAAGCAATGCCCATTTTGCTAGTCGTCACATCAAAACTGGCTTGGACATGACGTATTTAACTAGGTCAGCTTTGGCAACCAAGTGGATGGTGTAAGCATACATGTAGTGTCTAAGCTTTTGGACAACAAAGACTAAGGCAAGGCACATCTTCTTAATTGGGGTGTAGTTGAGCTCAGCCCCAATGAGGGTTCTACTTAGGTAGTAGAGTGCTCTTTCCTTTTGGTCTTCATTTTCTTGCGTTAAGAGTGCTCTAATAGAACCTTCTTATGCAGCAATGTACAGGATGAACGGTTTTCCAAGCATGGGAGCTCCTAAGACAGGTGGGCCTACTAGGTACCTTTTTATGCTTTCGAAGGCATTGTGGTAGGCATTATCTCATACGAATGAAGCGTCATTCTTCATGAGTTGACTGAAGGGTTGACAATGTCCGGCGAGGTTAAAGACAAATCGTCTTATGAAGGTAAGCCATCCTTGTAGACTTTTTAACTCGTGTAGATTCCTTGGCTCGGGCATGCTTTGAATGGCCTTAATCTTTGATCGGTCCACTTCAATGCCACGATGCTTAACAATAAAGCTGAGGAATTTCCCAGAGGTGATGCCAAACACGTATTTGTTTAGATTTTTTAAGGACAATGACGATGTTAGAGATCCACTTAGGGTATTGCACCTCTCAAATGAAGCCTACTTCGATTAGCTTGTCAATCTCGACCTCAATTTGTGGGATGAGTTCGGATCGATAGTGTCTTTGAGTTTGTTTTATCGGCCTCAATTTGTAAGGTCAAGGTCGGGCATTTCCTTATAGTTCCAAGCAAAGATGTCTTTATACTCCAAGAGCAGTTAGTAGTACTCCTCGATCGCATCTGTGCTTAGTAGTGCACTTACGAAGATAGGCTTTAGTTTCTGGCTTGTGCCTAGGTTAAGCTCCTTGAGATCATCAACCGTGGCTTGCCCCCTGTCTTCGAGTTGTGGTGACGCAACAATGACATCCTTTTCGAGAACTTAGTCTTCCTTATCCTCTTGGGTCATGATGTGGAAAATGTCTTGGACCTCCTTTTCAGTGTCATCCACTTGGATTTGTTGGCGTGAAGATTGACCGGTATGGATGATGGTGAGCTTCCTTACCTTCAGTTATCCTTTTATGTCCATTTCTAAGGTTGCTTGGCGCTTCATCCTTGAAGGAATTGAGCTGCCAATGTTGTCTTTTTCTGCTAGACCATCAAGCTTTTCTTCCTTTGGCATTGTTTTCCCTTTCCTAGAAGTCTTCTTGGTCTCTACAAGTCTTTCCAAGGCAAATGATCGTAGATGAGAGCTAGCCGTGTTGCTTTGTTTCTTAAGTTTTGACAACCTTTCAAAGATAGAGCTTCGGGGTGTTGGCGTGTTAAGCCGTTTGAAGAAGGAAGTTTATTCTTAACCTCAAATGTGATCAAGTGCCGAAATTCTGGGTTTTGAACGATTCAACCTATATAAGACTGATGTTTGAGGGGCGGGTTTAGGCTCCTTTTGATTTTATTCAACGCTTACCATGATGTATTCGATGCTAGAATTTTTTGCTTTTCTTGAAATCTTCACGGGTGTATTTGGTATGAAGCCAAGTCCAACTTTGTTGCTGTCAACTCCATAACCAAGCTCCTTCAACCTCTTTTGAGTCTCAATGAAGTCACGTTCTTTGTCGTTGATGGTGTTTGCATTCTTATTTCCAAGACTTAAAGAAGAAGTGAAATCGATCCCAGCCTTTAACATGAGTTTATAGGCATTTGGGTTGAAGCCTTCTTCGGTTCTCTTGGTTAGAAGAGAGCTTGGGTTCGTCTCTTTTGGCAGGGGTTATACGAAGCCTTGTAGTGGCTTTGAGATTTTAGGATCGCCTAGCTATGTCAAAGGTAAAACTGCATTTACCTTGAGCAGCTTTATGTCGTCCTTGTGCAGCTGTGTGTCAGCTTTGCTTGTTTTGAATAGGGATTGCCCACTTTTTTTTCTCAACATCGGGATGTATTAGAAGACAGGTTTGTTTAATCATTTTGAGGGCGTCACATTCCCTTTGGTTGTTGCGGGCTTAGCAGGCTCATCGTCATTTTTGTTTGAAGATGGCACAACTTCCCCTTCTTGTTCTTTGGGCATGGCTTGCCACGCTTTCTTTTTGGGTACGACTTTGCCTGTGGACATGATCTCTTTTGGAAGAGCTTCAGGCATCGTATCTTCATCCATGTAGAATTTGGCATCTGCGAAGTGTGATTTGGCTTCAGTAATGGCTTGGTGTCGCCTTGTATCACCTTCACTCCTTCTCGGTAGTATTTTAGGCATTGGTGGAGGGTAGATGGCACCACTCCATTCTTATGGATCCAAGGCCTTCCCAAGAGAAAACTGCAAGATGTTCTTGCGTCAATCATATAGAATATCATGCTTGATTTCAGTTTACCAATGGTCATGTCGACGCGGACCATGCCCATCGCTCTTTGTCCTCATTGGTTGAAACCTTAGATTAGCAGACAGCTTCGAGTCAGTTCACCCACCTTGATGCTGATTGTAGTCATTGTTGACTTTGGTATGATGTTTACAGTTGAACCACCATCCACAAGCATGCGGTTGACTTTGTGCTCCTTCACGTACCTAGAGAAGAAGAGATGACGGTTGTGAGGCTTTGACCTTAGAAGCAAGTCTTCGTTAGTTAAGGTGATTGCATCATGGGCGGACCAACATGTGGCGTATTCATGTGGCCGAAGCTCCAAGCCTTTGTTCATGCTTTCTTGCACTTCGTGGTCGTCGGGACTTGCTAAAACCGTTATTAGTGCTCTTCGCATCTCCATGGGCAATCGTAGCGCCTCCTCGATAGTATGATGCCAGGCTTTCTTTAGGTGTGAGGGTTTTCTCTTCCTTGACAGCGATAACTTTGCCTTTTTAGGGCTCTTCTATCTCTACTTCAACCATGTCATTGGTAGCGGTAGTGCACTATTGGAAAAAATCTTTTGGGAAGTAATTATGCAAGGAGACGGGAATACGTGGCTCTTGCTTCATAGGTTCCCTAGCGTACATTGGCTTAGTAACTCTTACGTTTTTCTTGGGCTTCCTATTGTTACGGCGGCAATGCTTTCTTGCTTGTTCCACTTTTAGTTTTACGGTTGTGGTCTTAGCTTCCTTGTCTTCATGTAGGTCACCAGTGTCCACCCTTCTTCATCGTTAGTAAGTTCATTTTGGTCACTTGCCCCAGTTATGGTTATGTAGAAGATGTCGTGTGGCTTGAGCATAGGTGGGAATGAGCATGTGTTACTTGGAAAGGCATGGGATCGAACAAACCAAACACAATTGCAGTAGTATGTGTTGCAGCTATGTCTTCAAGGTCGGGTTCAATTTGCCCTTGTAGTGCTAACTTCATGATAAGCTCCTTGAGGATGAAGCACTTGCCAACAGGATGGCTCACGATACTATGGTATCTACAATACTTAGGATCATTAATGCGATTTATCTCTTTCGAGCGCTTGCACTCAGGTAACTCGATCACCTCATTCTCCAACAGATCGTCTAGCATTGCGGCCATGTCAGAGTCTGGAAAAAGGGTACGTCATTTGCTTTAGCTCCCGCAAGGTGTTTTTGTACCTATCTTGGGTGCAAACAGGCTCATCTTTTTTTATCTCCTTTACTTTGTTCTTGGAATAGATTTTTACGGGTGCAAGGGAGGTCTTAACAGGGGTAGTGTTGATGGTAAAAGCTTCAATAGCAGGCTTCTTCCCAGTCTTGTCTACCTTCAAAGCGAACACCTTGTCCTTCTTGAAGTCGATGATTGGCTCTTTTTTTTCATGGTTCTCGATGTTCAGCTCCATGTTATGGGAACGAGTCGCCAGTTCCTAAAATGTCATCGATTTTATGCCTTGGATGATGTAATGTAAGCCCCAGTGCATGCCTTGAACGCATATCTCAGAAAACTGATCCTTGCAATCCAGACTTCATGAGCGCCATCTGTTGATGTAGTCGACGACCGGTTCATCCTTCCATGGCTTTGTACTTGTCAACTCCAGTATGCTTACGGTGCGGCGAATGCTGTAGAAGCGGTTGAGGAATTCCCTTTCAATCTGGCCCCAATTGTTAATAGATTCGAGCTCAAGGTCGGTGTACCAGTCATAGGTATTACCTTTCAACGAGTGTATGAACTACTTGACGAGGTAGTCTCCCTATGTCCCAACGTTGTTGCAAGTTTCGATGAAATGGGCAATTTGTTTAGGATTGCCCTTTCCATTGAATTGCATGAACTTTGGCGGCTAATAACCCTTTGGTATCCTCAAAGTGTCAATATTCTTGGAGTAGGGCTTTGAGTAAAGCACTAAGCCATGTGAGCTTTCTTGGTACTGCGCCTTGATGATGCTAGTGATCATCTCCTACAGCTGCTGGATAAAGAGATATCCCATGAACGTTGTTGCTTGGTCCAGTTTTTCTTCGGCTTTCTCCACCAGAGGCTCTTCCTTTTCTTCGGTTTCCTCCTTTGGTAGGTCAACCTTTGGGTCAGCTTTGTCGTCGTGCTGCGCCTTAAGATGGTTGACAAACGTAGCAATTTGCAAGTCTTTCTCCTCCATGGTCTTTGTCAACCTTATAATTGCTTCACTTATTTGAGCCAGCTGCTCCTTAATGGAAGTTACGCTAGTAGTCATTACTTGCATGGCTACGGGACATGAGCTTCTTGAGTCAGCGTCAGAAGTCAAAGACTCAGAATACCTGATTGGGATTTCTTCCTTTAGCGCCCTTAGCAAGGCGCTAGGGTGATCACAGGTTTGTGCCTCGGGTGCTCTTAGTCCTTTGGCAGAGTTGATGGAGGGGTGGAAGGCACGACCGAGAGAGTTCTTTCCTTGCTTCAGGGTGAAAGGCACGGCCGAGAGAGTTATTTCCTTGCGTCTGGTTGTGACACCTAAAGTGCCACCACTTGTGGCAAGGATGCCCTTGTTCTTCATGTTTGTAGCATGAATAGCTTGATCCTTTCTTGATGCTATTTGTGCATTGTTTGCGAATTTGAAGATAGAGATGAGAGGCAGAGAAGTCCTACTGGGCATGCAAAATTTGTAATCATGAAAATTATGTATCGAATGAAACGAGAACACGTGTATAAAGTAGATTTGTATTGATTTGAATTTGTAAGTTACAATCTCTATTTCCAATTTTTCTTTAATTCAGTCTTCAAATTTGATGTAGATGTGTAGGTTTTTGATCCAAAGGTCGCGATGACTTAATCTCGTACGAACAATTGAATGCTTGCTTCAAGTTTTGAGCTTGAAAACAACGAGTGGATGGTCTTAAACTCAAAGGTGCGGCAAACGGTAGTGTTTGATGCGGGATTTTGTTGCTTCAAGGGCCTTGACGACTTGATCTTGAAATAAATGTTCCTATAAGTTTATAAACTTGCAACAAAGTCTTGAAGGAATCGACACGAGCACTTGTTGATTCTTCAAAGAAGTACTTCAGCTTTGGTTGAGAGAAAGCTTTGGCTTTGGTTGAAAGTTCTTCGGAGAGAGCTTTGGCAGCGTATTAGTCTTCAAAGGTTTTGGCAAAGGTTCTTTTGTGTAGAGATTTTTTTTTCGACCCTTATGCTTGTAGGAGGTCCTTGTATTTATAGGCTTCTTAAGGCTTGCCTTTGGGATGATTTTTGGCATGTTTTGTGTCTTAATTTCAGCCACTTTACTCCCTTGGCCGAATTGAAGGATCTTATTGCCTATTTTGTGAGAAATCTTTAATTCTTACTTGTTTTATGAAGATGTTTTAGCTTTCTTTCCAGTTTTAGGATCAATTTGGATTCCCTTGTTGAATTTAAGGGGGATTCTTCCTTTGCTTGACTTGTGCCACATGTCATTGATGATTTGTCCATTTGTGATGAGTCATATGCCACGTGGAGTTTTGCGATGAATTATTTGTATGCAACGAAATTTACATGTCTACAAATGCCCCCACTTCAAGGTGCGTTGTAAGCCTGTGCTTGTCACATGTAGGAAACATGTTTTGAAGTCCTGCAATGTGAATGCTCTAACTTAAGGGTCGTCAAGACTTGATTTTGCATTAGTTTGCTTCTTCAAGGGCCATAGAGGCATATTTCTTGAACGATACATTTCTTCAAGAGTCGTTGAGGCTTGGTCTTGAATAGAGGTGATGAATTTCATCAAAGGCCGTTGAGGCGTATTTCTTGAACGAAACTTTCCTTCAAGGGCCATGCAAGCTTGGTCTTGAATGAAATGAAACTTTTCTTCAAGGGTTGTAGTGAAGGATGATTTTGTGAAAACATGTTCATTTGAATAACATCTATAGCATGCATTTAACAATTAAAAGGCGGAATCATGCTTGCATGCATTCAAAAACAAAACATTACCCATGAAATTCAAAGCCTAGTAGATTGGTGAACCAAGACTCAACTCAAATCAAAGTGAGTTGAGAAATATATACCTTTGTAGATTCCTCTTTGCATAAGCAAATGCTAATCACCCAAAGAGAGGGCCTTCATTCCTTGCATCTAAAATCTATGGATTTGGATGGAAGAATAGGTTTCTCCAAGTTCCCAAAATTGAGAACCTCTAAGTATCCACACCAAGGTAAGATTGATGAAGAAATGAGTGATCTTGGAGTAGTGGGATTGCTAGATACACCCTCCAAGGGGGCCGGCCTCTTTAGAGAGAAAGGAGAGCATTGTGTTCTCTCCAATTTCCTAAAAGAAAACCCTTAATGAATTTTAGGCTATAAAGTTCTTTATATAGTCACTTCTTTAAATGACCTAAATAACCAAAAAACCCTAATTCAACACACATGGCCGGGCACATAAGGCATTTGGGCTTTTGGGCCTTTGTGAATCTTTATTCATTAAATTGTCGTACAACTTAAGTCAATGGGCTTGACGTTCGAAGCCCATTGGGCCTTAAGGTCCAAAACTATCCCGAGGTCTTCAACGAACTTATTCATTTGATTAATTAACATATTAATTAATCCTTGCCATAAATAATTAAACTATTTAATTAGTCTTACTCATCTCCATTGTTTCTTCAATCTCCACCTTACACGGTGTACGATCCATTAGGTTCCTTTTAGCGAGGCAGTGGGCGATTAAAACTCTTTCAAATCGATTGTGAATTGAAACTTACTTTCAATTCTCTCTTTAGTGTTTATACACGTTTAGGGCTTCCACAAACCAAGAGTGACACCTAGCAGCATATCATGGTTACCTAAGCTAATCAGAAGTGGTAGAGAACCTATTCAGTTTAGGATTACAAATGCAATACGGTCTTTCTCTAATACAATACTCTTGACCACATTGTTTGGATTGATAGTTTATTCATGTCTACTATCCAATGTGATTCGTGTGCTTATATGATTACCTTGAATGTGATTTGGAACGACTTTCCTAAATCTCATTCATACTCTGCCCAGAGATTCTAAATCATATCATAGAGTATTCTCCCCCAAACAGTTTGAAGGTTAGAGATCCCTTGTTGCGCATTCACTTGCCTCCATGGCTAAGTGGCTTAACCCCAACTATGCCGTGGACACCCTCCTTTTGGAGTGACTTTTGACATAATCAAAGATCAAGTACTTAACCACAAGACAAACGTGATGCCTCAGGTCAAAGGACGACTTGTGACATGAATATGAGAACTCTTCATTGATCGTGTTCAGTGAACTCATTCTCTATTGAGCACCTACGTACTTGTCTTGATGTCACACACACCAATGACTCGAGACTAGTCACTCTCCCTGAGAGAATACACAGCACGTACTGATCTTAACGGACTGTCAATGCCCAATTGGCAATCCTATGATCAGGAACGTTTAGGATGTGTCTACGAAAGAATGGTCTCATGGATCTAACTTCTTTAGATCGCATTCTCCCAATCACACATTCCTTTGGACTTATCGTTTAAGCATATAACATTTATATGAGACGGCTCAAACAATAATCTTTGCCCTTGATATTAAACTAGATTAGTTTAACATGTGAAATGTCCGTAAAGTATCATCATATGATTGGTTTTAGGGCACATTTCCAACATGTAGAGGCTTGATCGTGAAAGAAATTTTGAAAATGGATAAATCGGAACATACTTATTGTGCGTATTTGATTTTCCATAATCTTTGACAAAATACATTTGGCGCATTTTGAATTTTTCCTTGTGGTTGAAGAAAAAAAAAATGTCATTTCTTTCAAGGTCAAGCCACTACAACCCTTGAAGAAAAGTTTCATTTCATTCAAGACCAAGCCTCTATGGCCCTCGAAGAAATGTTTCGTTCAAGAAATACGCCTCAATGGCCCTTGACAAAATTCATCACCTCTATTCAAGACCCAGCCTCAACGGCATTTGAATAAATGTTTCATTCAAGAAATATGCCTTTATGACCCTTGAAGAAGCAAACTAATTCAAGATCAAGTCTCAACGACCCTTGAGTTAGAGCATTCACATTGAAGGACTTCAAAACATGATTCCTACATGTGACAAGCACATGCTTACAACGTACCTTGAGGTGGTGGCATTTGTAGACATGTAAATTTTGTTACATACAAATGATGCATTGCAAAGCTCCACGTGGCATATGACTCATCACAAATGGACAAGTCATCAATGACATGTGGTACAAGTCAAGCAAAGGAAGTATAAAACTTCCCCAAAATTCGGCAAGAAGGGAGAATCCCCCTTAAAATCGGCTAGGGAATCCAAATTGATCCTAAAACTAGAAGGAAAGCTAAAGCATTTTAATAAAACAAGTAAGAATTGAAGATTGCTCACAAAATAGGTAACGAGATCCTTAAAATCGGCCAAGGGAGTAAAGTGGCTGAAATTAAGAACAAAACATGCCTAAAATCATCCCAAAGGCAAGCTTTCAGAAGCCTATAAATACAAGGGCCTCCCATAAGCATAAGGGTCAAAAAAATCTCTACACAAAAGAACCTCTGCCAAACCTTTGAAGACTAATACGTTGCCAAAGCTCTCTTCAAAGAAAATTCAACCAAAGCTGAAGCTTTCTCTCGACCAAAGCCGAAGCACTTCCTTGAAGAATCAACAAGCACTCATGCTGATTCTTTCAAGACTTTGTTGCAAGCTTATAAACTTGTAGTAAAGTTCGTTTGAAGATCAAGTCACCAAGACCCTTGAAGCAACGAAATCCCACATCAAACATTACATTTGCCACACCCTTGAGGTGAAGATCATCCACGCGTTATTTCAAGCTCAAAACTTGAAGTAATCGTTCAACCATTCATTCGAGATCAATTCATCGTGACCCTTAGATCAACAATCATGCATTTAAATGAAATTTAAAGACTGAATCAGAGGAGAATTGTAAACAAAGATTGTAACCTACAAATTCAAATCAATACAAATCTACTTTGTACACGTGTTCTCGTTTCCTTCGATACAAAATTTTCATGTTTACAAAATTTGGCACAAAAATTCTATAATCCCACAAACATATGCTCTCTATATTAGTAGAACCATTACTATAACCAATTTACATTGGCACACCTAGCCTTGGAAGCCAAAACTTGTTGCAGACTCGCAGTGTGAAGTCAAATCAACAAGTTGTAAATTTTGTTTTAACGTCCCCAACTGGTATAAACTGTTTGAATTGTTGGGTGGATGTGTTGTTTTTGTTGTTATATTGTCTGCAGGTTTTAGGACATGTTATTATGGATGCAAATTTCCGCATTTTTGTTCTTGGACAAAATTGCACCTATAAAACAATTAACACCTCTGGTCAAAACCAAGAGCCTCACGCACCCACGATGAATGGGGAGGCGGGGGTGGGGGGGGCTTTGGCTAAAGAACCTCTGATTCCAAAGTTAGAATTTGAGGGAAAAGTGTTTAGAGAATTTTGGAGAATTTTGGAAGATAGTTGGAATTAGGTTTTTAAGATAAATGAAGGCTATTTATAAGGGTGTGGCCGACCCCTATTTGGAGGAAAGGGGTCCGACCATATGGTGGTTTTTACGTGTAATTGTAAGGTATTATGTGAAAATAATATCTTGTAATCAATCAGGAAATTAATTAATTAATCAGGAAATTAATCAATTAATTTATGTAATTAACCCTAATTTGAATGAATAATTACTGTTTACCTTGTGGGGAGGATTTGATGAGGATGGATGAAATAGGTATTCAATAAATACATATTTTAATCACTTTTGACCTTGATTGAGTCATGATTGTTCGCTGCTTGCGTGTGGGAGTTTTGGTGTGTCTCGAGGGTAATTTTGTCTTTTTAACCCAAAAATCCACGTGTCATCTCCATATTCTTCTTAATTATTTTTGGCTCCACAAATGCCCCCACACCTGTTGGGCTATTCGCAGGAAATGGCAGCAGGTGTAGAGATCTTTTTGCATTAGGAAACATACGATTGTTTCCTGTTTTGATGTAGATTCTCTCTTTAATTGGAAATTAGATCCTTTTAGGCAAAGGGAAATAAATTACTTTTAAAGTATATTTATATCTACCTTAAGTAGATTATTAAATCAACTTAAGAGAGCAATTTATTCTACCCTATAAGAAAGAGAAAGCTATAGGATATTTGTTCCCCCTCCCCTTGCAATCTTTAACACTTGCTTGTGCAAAAGATCGTCTTTCATTGTTTTTTTTTTTTGTCTTCTCCGCACCACACTGAGTTAAGAAAAAAATTCATTTTCCTTGTCTTCTTCTTGGATAGTGTAGCTGTAGGGGTGGTGTGGCACGTCGACTGGCAGGGGCCATGAGTCAGCTCGGCATGGACCGAAGAGGTGTTGTGGCAGGGACCACTCTTAGGCTGCTTGGTTTGGTTAAAGCCAAGGGCAACTATGCGGCTAAGGCCATGGATTGTGGCACTAGGGCGCAGTGCTAGGCGAGCCGCATGGCTCATGTCCTTTAGGCTCTTGGACTTAACACGAGCCAAGTCGGTGAATGAGATAAATGAGGAGGTCGTGGGCCTAATGGGCTACTGGAATGCTAGGCATGCAGGCCTCTTGCCTACTGGTCCGAGAGAAAAAAAATGAGGGAAAAGCCAGCATGGGTTGAGCTCATTTGCTGAGTACTGTGAATGGCATTGGCTACTAAGTCATCTTTACTGGAAGAAATGTGGGCTGGTCTTAAGAAAAGAGATAAAGCGAATCAAAGATGAGGTGTTGGCTTGTCCGATCACTATAGCGGAGCCTGCTGCGAATGAAGATGGGAAACAAAGATCTTCCTCGCCTGCTCAAGAGGTGCCGGCTAAGAAAAAACCAAAGACTTCTTTCACTGCTAGCAAAGGTTCGCCGGCTACCCCCAGGCTTGTGATTGACTTGACTTCTTCCAAGGGGATGAAAGATGAGGCTGCTAGATCTGAACCAGTGACGCTTGCCATGCCAAAGATGGTTAGTTTGATTGTTAATATGATTGCTCAGCGTAGAGGCTCCATCGTGCCCCCAATACCTAAACCAATGCCAATGTGTCCATTAGGAGGTAAGTCTGGTTCACATTTGGAGAAGCTTGCTAATATGAAAAGCAATAAGGTAAACTCTACTGCTAAAGTAGTGCCAAGGCCTACTTCCCCTGCTGCTAAGACTGATTCGCCGGTTGGGAAGGAGTAGACTGCTCCTGTGGGCAGCTGTGAGAAATCCACTAAGCTTGCTTCTGGGAAGACTGCTGAAATCTGTGCGTTTTTTAAACCATATTTGCTTGAAGACATGGACGCTTGTGACAAGTTTGTTGATGGTGTTAGAGGGGTTGTTTGCCCAAGTTCCTTTGGAAAGCGTACGACCAAGTATAGGAAGACTACCCTACTTGCCATGATGTGGAAGACGACTATTCTGGTAGCAGAGTCTATGCTCCTTGACCAAAAGGATACCAAGGCTGCTAAGGAGGTGGCAAAAGTTGTTATAGCCGAAGCTTATTCTTCTATCAAGAAAATCAAGAGGTTGGAATCTGAGCTCGTTACTTTGAAGGGGTTTAATATCTCTGCCCCCACTTCTTTGGAGCTTGAGGCCGCTCGTCAAGAGATCGTTGACTTGAAGATTGGGCTTAACGGAATACAAGTTAAGTATGAAAGTGTAGAGAAGAAGATCGGATGTTACATACCTTAGATTCAAGATCTTGAGCATGCCATTTCTGATCTTCGTTCTGCTGCTTATGCAAAGGATGAAGAGTTGATTGCTGCTTAAAACCGAATTATCCACTTCAAGAAGGTGGTTGGTAGGCTTGAACCCCAAGTGTTGGAACTCCAAGGTGTACTGAAGATTAACGAAAGTTTGAAGAAAAAAGTGGATGAGCTACAACGTGTCCATGTTGGTTTTCTTATGGAGAACGAAGCGCTGAAGGGTGAGAAGACTAGGCTCGAGGCTTCGCTTGTTCAAAGTCAGGCCGATTTCTACAAGCTAGGTTATGTAAATCATCTCTTTGGTAGGCCGCCTGACTTCGAGTTTGCTGGGAAAGATTTCGAAACCTTCTCTATTTCTCTGGAAGACTTGTTTGCCTTTACTTTTTAAGCCCCCATTGGTAAAGTAGTCAAAAAGGTTTATGCCCAAGTTGGAGCATCCGGGGGTGAAGTGCCAAATGATGCCTCCATTGGGAGCATTACGGTTGCTAAAGGTGTGGCGGCCGAGTAGTCGTGGGATGTCCAAACTGCTGAAGGGTAATCTTCTAGATAGCCTTTAAGATTCTTTGTTTTCCTTGTTGCTTTTTCTTTGTTTGAACAACTTCGGTCTTTGCTAGTCATTTATCAATTTTGCTAGAAAATTTAATAAACTTTCTTCCTTCACTTTTCTCCATCTTCACTTTTTTTGTTTATACCCTAACCTTTAGGCTTTATAAACCAATGGCAGGCATGCTACTTTTCTATAAACAGATAGGCCTGCGTAGCCTATGCTTCTGTGTGTGTTGGTGTAGAACTTTGCATAGTTGTGAGCCATAGGGTCGGCAGCCAGACACCTTAGTTACAGAAGCTGACAAGTATGTGTGACCACTAAGCTGTTAACTTTGGCTTACTTCAATCCTTTGAGTTATGTGGTCTGCATTACAACGTACTAAAGATTTTTGGGTTATGAAATTCGCTAACCTTTCGTATCAAAAGTATGTAGTTGTATGGAATTTAAAGATAACTCTTTGATTTTATGTAACCAACTCTGTAAGGTGCGTAACAAGTATCACAACACTTTAGGAATTATTGTAAATCCAAATGATCATTCTGCGCTTGGTAGAGGTGAAGCCTATTGACTGCGTAGCATGCCAATAGTGGATAAAGCTTCGTATATGCACGCTAGCTTGTTTTACCTTTCACAAGAAGGTCTGGTTGTAACGTGGCTTCATTGCTCAAAGGGTAAGCCGTGGGTAGTCTTCCGGAAACCGTAGGCTACTTTAGTGCACTCGATAGCCGAAGGATGATTTTGAGAAAACATGTTCATTTGAATAACATCTATAGCATGCATTTAACAATTAAAAGGCGGAATCATGCTTGCATGCATTCAAAAACAAAACATTACCCATGAAATTCAAAGCCTAGTAGATTGGTGAACCAAGACTCAACTCAAATCAAAGTGAGTTGAAAAATATATACCTTTGTAGATTCCTCTTTGCATAAGCAAAGGCTAATCACCCAAAGAGAGGGCCTTCATTCCTTGCATCTAAAATCTATGGATTTGGATGGAAGAATAGGTTTCTTCAAGTTTCCAAAATTGAGAACCTCTAAGTCTCCACACCAAGGAGAGATTGGAAAAGAAAATGAGTGACCTTGGAGTAGTAGTATGGCTAGATACACCCTCCAAGGGGCCGGCCTCTTTAGAGAGAAATGGAGAGACATGTTCTCTCCAATTTTCTCCAAAACAAACCCCTTAATGAATTTTAGCTATAAAGTCATATTTATACCTTAATTCATTGGAGTGGCAAACTTGTAAATAAGTCCAAGTTCACTACCCTTCTCTAAATGGCCGGCCCTAGGGTTTTGTTTGGGCTTTTGGGCCCTTGTGAATTAAGTTGTCATACAACTTAAGTCAATGGGCTTGACGTTCGAAGCCCATTGGGCCTTAAGGTCCAAAACTATCCCCGAGGTCTTTAACGAACTTATTCGTTTGATTAATTAACATATTAATTAATCCTTGCCATAAATAATTAAACCATTTAATTATTCTTACTCATCTCCATTGTTTCTTCAATCTTCACCTTACACGGTGTACGATCCATTAGGTTCCTTTTAGCGAGGCAGTGGGCAATTAAAACCATTTTACATCGATTGTGAATTGAAACTTACTTTCAATTCTCCCTTTAGTGATTACACACGTTTAGGGCTTCCACAAACCATGAGTGACACCTAGCAGCATATCATAGTTACCCAAGCTAATCAGAAGAGGTGGAGAACCTATTCAGTTTAGGATTACAAATGCAATACGGTCTTTCTCTAATCTAATACTCTTAACCACATTGTTTGGTTTGATAGTTTATTTATTCATGTCTACTATCCAATGTGATTCGTGTGCTTATATGATTACCTTGAATGTGATTTGGAACGCTTTCCTAAATCTCATTCATACTCTGATCAGAGGTTCTAAATCATATCATAGAGTATTCTCCCTCAAACGGTTTGAAGGTTAGAGATCCCTTGTTGCGCATTCACTTGCCTCTATGACTAAGTGGCTTAACCCCAACGATGTCGTGGACACCCCGATGGGGTGACTTTGACATAATCAAAGATTAAGGACTTAACCACAAGACAACTGTGATGCCTCAGGTCAAAGGACTACTTTGCATTATCCCAACCATGAGTTCTCATGTGACATGAATATGAGAACTCTTCGTTGATCGTGTTCAGTGAACTCATTCTCTATTGAGCACCTACGTACTTGTCTTGATGTCACACACACCAATGACTCGAGACTAGTCACTCTCCCTGAAAGAAGACACAGCACGTACTGATCTTAACGGACTATCAATGCCCAATTGGCAATCCTATGATCAGGAACGTTTAGGATGTGTCTACGAAAGAATTGTCTCATGAATCTAACATCTTTAGATTCCATTCTCCCAATCACATATTCCTTGGACTTTATCGTTTAAGCATATAACATTTATATGAGACGGCTCAAACAATAATCTTTGCCCTTTATAGTTAAACTAGATTAGTTTAACATGTGAAATGTCCGTCAAGTATCATCATATGATTGGTTTTAGGGCACATTTCTAACAATCTCCCACTTGCACTAGAGCCAATCAGCTTGGTCATCATGATGATACCTCTTCTGTAGTCATTTCATAAATGGCTGAGTAGTAGGCCTAGACAATGGATACTATATGTTATCCATAGAAGCAACCTTGAGAATAACGACGTCACCATTATACATGATTCTCAATCATGTGGTTCAGTCTCTCATTTGAGTTCGGACCTTGATGAGACCTTGATTCCCTGGCTTGAGCTATCGCCCCATTAGTGTCAAACACTTTTTGGTTGGAACCGAATAGAGAGTTCATAATGAACTTTCCCAACCAAACAACATTGTTGCAAACTTCTATATGGCAATATATTTTGCATTCATAATGGAACACACTAAAGTCATTACTTTAACGTTTCCATCCAAATATCTCTTTAGTCATAACAAAGAGATATCTGTTTATCTCTTCATTCATAATGAAGAAACATCCAATGATGGATTAGATTCATAATCTAATACATTTACGCTTCCATTACGTTACTCAAATTCTTCCTCGATCTTTGAGGAATTTATCCTTTAGTATTTCTTAAATACTTAAGGACTTACTTGACAGTTGCCATGGTTCTGATCCTGGGCTTGCACTGATATCGTCTTGTACCGTTCTAGGTACAACTCATATCAATGTTTTTCATACAATATGAAATACATAAATCACTTTTCTGCGTATGCATAAAGGATTCTATTTACGCATTATTTCTTTGGGAGTCAAAGAGTACGTTCTCTTTGAGAAGAGCAACTTCTTAGTCTCACTAGAGTTGTCCTTTTGATTGAAGTTCATCATCATATGAGAAACTTCCTATCATCTTTTGTCTATTATTAGGAATTGATATAATCCAATTATATCCTAAAAATCTATCATTATAGATTTCCATCCCATGTATATAGATTATGTCTCCCATATACATTCTATCGTTATAGAATGTTTAAAGTCATAACTTTAACGAAGAAGTATTCTTTTCATTTCCAAAATTAATATATCATATATATATTTAAATTTTAGGAACATGATTAACTCCCACTAATCTTTTGTAAACCTAGTAAACAAAAGATTCATTTACATCTTTATGAGAAATCAAACGATTTGATCCTTTTTCTCATAAAATGCTTATAGCTCCCACTAGCTTGCTAAGATTCATGATGGTTGGATCTCTACAACTTATATGTCTTGTGATTCATAGTTTTAGACATATATTATTAAGACTATCTTAATAATGGTTTCGGAAACCCATATTATGTCCAAACATTGAATCACCATTTAGTTGTAGCTAGCAATCTTCGAATTAATTGATACCAAGACTATCTCAAAGATGGTTTCTTCAAAGTCAACCATTCTCTTTGATTGTAGTCACCTTAAGCTACCAATTAGCTTATGAAGGTTTCATTATTTCGGGTCAAATGGTACTTTACCATTTCCTTGAGTATATATCATATATATACACTCAGTGTAGTCATAAGGATTTTCATTCTTAGTTCTTTCGAATTAAGAGGTGCATCTCTATGACATAGTCATAAAGTTCAAACCATTCAACTGAGACGGTTTATCAATCCTTCTCGACTACCTTGGAGCTTTTGGTATAGGAACTAGGTTGTTTATATTTGTTGATTACTTTCTTGTCACTCAAAGAACCCATTCTTTGAGTTCTATCTCTCGTTTATTTGCTTTTAGGCAAATCACATTGTAGGATTACAATGAACTACTCAACAAAACAACATTTGTTAGTTGGTTTATAGAAGCGATATCCAAAAGTTAATTTAAGGATATCCCACAAAAGTTATTTCCTTTTAGTGAGGCAGTGGGCGATTAGAACTCTTTCAAATCGATTGTGAATTGAAACTTACTTTCAATTCTCCCTTTAGTGATTATACACATTTAGGGCTTCCACAAACCATGAGTGACACCTAGCAATATGTCATGGTTACCCAAGCTAATCAGAAGAGGTGGAGAACCTATTCAGTTTAGGATTACAATGCAATATGGTCTTTCTCTAATACATTACTCTTGACCACATTGTTTGGATTGATAGTTTATTCATGTCTATTATCCAATGTGATTTATTTACTTATATGATTACCTTGAATCTGATTTGGAACGACTTCCTAAATCTTATTCATACTCTGGCCAGAGATTCTTAATCATATCATAAAGTATTCTCCCTCAAACGGTTTGAAGGTTAGAGATCCCTTGTTGCGCATTCACTTGCCTCCATGGCTAAGTGGCTTAACCGCAACTATGTCGTGGACACCCTCGGATGGAGTGACTTTGACATAGTCAAAGATCAAAGACCTAACCACAAGCAACTATGATGCCTCAAATGACTACTTTGCATTATCACAACCATGAGTTCTCATGTGACATTAGTATGAGAACTCCTTGTTGATCGCGTTCAGTGAACTCATTCTCTATTGAGCACCTACGTACTTGTCTTGGTGTCAGTCACACCAATGACTCGAGACCAGTCACTCTCCCTAAGAGAAGACATAGCACGTACTGATCTTAACGGACTATCAATGCCCAATTGGCAATCCTATAATCAGAAACGTTTAGGATATGTATACGAAAGGGAATGGTCTCATGAATCTAACTTCTTTAGATCACATTCTCCCAATTACATATTTCTTGGACTTATTGTTTAAACGTATAACATTTATATGAGACGGCTTCAAACAATAATCTTTGCCCTGTAAATTAAACTGTATTAGTTTAACATGTGAAATGTCCATAAAGTATCATTATATGATTGGTTTTAGGGCACATTTCCAACAATCTCGCACTTACACTAGAGCCAATCAGCTTGGTCATCAATGATGATACCTCTTCTGTAGTCATTTCAAAAATGGCTAAATAGCAGGCCTAGACAATGGATATTTATATGTTATCCACAGAAGCAACCTTGAGAATAACAACGTCACCATTATACATTATTCTTAATCATGTGGTTTAGTCTCTCATTTGAGTTCGAATCATGATGAGACCTTAATTCCCTAGCTTGAGCTATTGCCCCATTAGTGTCATAGTGTCGGTACACTAGAGACACTTTCTGGTTGGAACCGAATAGAGAGTTCATGAATAAACTTTGGTTGGAACCGAATAGAGAGTTCATGAATGAACTTTCTCATCCAAACAACATTGTTGTAAGCTTCTATATGGCAATATATTTTGCATTCACAATGGAACACACTAAAGTCATTACTTTTAGTGTTTCCATCCAAATATCTCTTTAGTCATAATAAAGAGATATTTGATTATCTCTTCATTCATAATGAAGAAACATCCAATGATGGATTAGATTCATAATCTAATACATTTACACTTCCATTATGCTACTCTAATTCTTCCTCATTCTTGAGGAATCCATCCTTTATTATTTCTCAAATACTTAAGGATTCACTTGACAGTTGCCATGGTTCTAATCCTGGGCTTGCATTGTATCATCTTGTACCGATCTTGGTACAACTCATATCAACGTTTTTCATACATAAATCACCTTTCTAAGTATACATAAAGGATTTTATTTACGCATTATTTCTTTAGGAGTCAAAGGGTACGTTCCCTTTGAGAAGAGCTACCTCTTAGTCTCACTAGAGTTGTTCTTCTGATTGAAGTTTAGCATCTTTTGTCTATCATTAGGGCTTGATATAATCCAATTATATCCTGAAATCTATCATTATAGATTTCCATCCCATGTTTATAGACTATGTCTCCCATATACATTCTATCGTTATAGAATGTTTAAAGTCATAACTTTAACGAAGAAGTATTCTTTTCATTTCCAGAATTAATATATCATATCTGTAAATATTCAAATTTAGGAACATGATTGACTCCCACTAATCTTCTGTAAACCTAGTAAACAAAGATTCATTTACATTTTTATGAGAAATCAAACAATTTGATCTTTCTCTCATAAGACGCTTATAGCTCCCACTAGCTTGCTAAGATTCATGATGGATGGATCTCTACAACTTATATGTCTTGTTATTCATAGTTTTAGACATATATTATCAAGACTATCTTAATAATGGTTTTGGAAATCCATATTATGTCCAAACATTGAGTCACCATTTAGTTGTAGCTAGCAATCTTTGAATTAATTGAAACCAAGACTACGTCAAAGATGGTTTCTTCCAAGTCAACCAATCTCTTTGATTGCAGTCACCTTAAGCTACCAATTAGCTATTAAAGGTTTCACTATTTCGGGTCAAATTGTACTTTACCATTTCCTTGAGTATATGTCGTATGTACACTCAAAGAACTAGGTTGTTATATTTGTTGATTACCATCTTGTCTCTCAAAGAACCCATTCTTTGAGTTCTATCTCTCGCTCATTTGCGCTTAGGCAAATCATATTCTAGGATTACAATGAACTACCCAACAAAACAACATTTGTTAGTTGGTTTATAGAAGTGATATCCAAAGGTTAATTTAAGGATATCCACAAGATAATTCTCAAACAAATATTGCTTATTAGCACACAACCCCAAATCTTAACACGATTAAGACTTATCTTTCTTTCCAACTACATCCTATGGAGTCATGAAAATTTTGGAAGATCTTCTAATTGACAATCATATTGTCTTAGAAGTATATATCCTATATATGGGTAATTGATAACATCCAACAAACTAAATCTTATTCAAGTTTGTTCTTCTCCTAATGGAGAAATCCATTATCTTATGATGCTTCTTTCCTTGATATCTTTCAAGGAAACTGTTCTAAAGTGTTACCTTTCCTTGGATCAAATCTAAGGAGGTAAATACTTTAGACGTCTTACTCATCAACTTACATTCTTGAATTCTTTGAAACCTTTTGCAAAGTATTCGGACTTGTGTTTATTCAAAATAAATGATAGTCCAACCGAGAGCGATCTTCGGTGAATGTCATACAACATGAGTAGTATTATGTTGTGGACAAGTGCCACTAACATCTAAGTGAATTAACCTCAACAACTTTGTGATTCTTTCTTCCTTTCCAAAAGAATAAAGATTTAAACATTTTGCCTCTATACAATTTTAACAAGAAGGCATTGGATCCGGATCTAACGATCCAAAGCATCCATCTATGACCAACTTGTAATTTATGTTTTAGAGGTAGCACAACTCAGTTGGGATTAGTCACTACCTTGCAACCTTTTGGGTTTTAAGCATCGTTATATTCTAAACAATTAACACTACCATATCATCTCTACTATAGAGATAATTAATTAGATTACAATAATCTAATCATTCATTAATAAAGAACAATGTTTTGTCAAAAAAAAAAAAACATTCATCCATTTCTCATATGGAATTAAGTTCCTTTATTCAAATTGGAATGTAGAGACAATCTTTGTTTTTCCATTTTCTTTGGTAGTTCATATGAGGAAGTAAGTACTACCTGCTTTTGCAGAGATCTACATTTGATTCACGTTCCGAATGTGAAGTATTTTCTCTTCTCTCATTAATCTTCTACTTCTTATTAGCCACACTTTTACAACGATTGTAAAACATAGTTACTAATACGGAATCAAGCATTCAAGTAGAAGAACCAACTATTTTGAACTATTCAAGAACAATTTACAACACCTTCGAAAGGTGTGTTCTTGACACTTGCAAGACATTTCTTGCAAATACCCTTTCCAATGTCCATCCTTTCATAAAGAAAGTTTGTTCCCTTGGAGTTATTTCGCCTTCTTCATTTGACTTCTCCTTTGACTACAATATTCATGGTCCCTAAACTCCCACTATCTCTCTTGAAACTTATTTCAATTGTGTTATATACATCAAACAATTTGGAGAGCATGTGGTTATTGTTCACTATATAGTTTACAATAAACTTAGTAAACCATTTGGATAGGGATGTTGGAAATGTGCCCTAAAACCAATCATACGATGATACTTTACGGACATTTCACATGTTAAACTAATCTAGTTTAATATCAAGGGCAAAGATTATTGTTTGAGCCGTCTCATATAAATGTTACATGCTTAAACGATAAGTCCAAGGAATATGTGATTGGGAGAATGCGATCTAAAGAAGTTAGATTCATGAGACCATTCTTTCGTAGACACATCCTAAACGTTCCTGATTATAGGATTGCCAATTGGGCATTGACAGTCCGTTAAGATCAGTACGTGCTGTGTCTTCTCTCAGGGAGAGTGACTAGTCTCGAGTCATTGGTGTGTGTGACATCAAGACAAGTACGTAGGTGCTCAATAGAGAATGAGTTCACTGAACACGATCAACGAAGAGTTCTCATATTCATGTCACATGAGAACTCATGGTTGGGATAATGCAAAGTAGTCCTTTGACCTGAGGCATCACGTTTGTCTTGTGGTTAAGTCCTTGATCTTTGATTATGTCAAAGTCACTCCATCAGGAGGGTGTCCACGACATAGTTGGGGTTAAGCCACTTAGCTATGGAGGCAAGTGAATGCGCAACAAGGGATCTCTAACCTTCAAACCATTTGAGGGAGAATACTCTATGATATGATTTAGAATCTCTGGCCAGAGTATGAATGAGATTTAGGAAGTCGTTCCAAATCACATTCAAGGTAATCATATAAGCACACGAATCACATTGGATAGTAGACATGAATAAACTATCAAACCAAACAATGTGGTCAAGAGTATTGTATTAGAGAAAGACCGTATTGCATTTGTAATCCTAAACTGAATAGGTTCTCTACCTCTTCTGATTAGCTTGGGTAACCATGATATGCTGCTAGGTGTTACTCTTGGTTTGTGGAAGCCCTAAACGTGTATAATCACTAAAGGGAGAATTGAAAGTAAGTTTCAATTCACAATCGATTTTAAAGAGTTTTAATCGCCCACTGCCTCGCTAAAAGGAACCTAATGGATCGTACACCGTGTAAGGTGGAGATTGAAGAAACGAATAAGTTCGTTAAAGACCTCGGGATAGTTTTAGACCTTAAGGCCCAATGGGCTTCGAACGTCAAGCCCATTGACTTAAGTTGTATGACAATTTAATGAATAAAGATTCACAAAGGCCTAAAAGCCCAAATCCCTTATGTGGCCGGCCATGTGTGTTGAATTAGGGTTTTTGGTTCTTTAGGTCATTTAAAGAAGTGACTATATAAAGAACTTTATAGCCTAAAATTCATTAAGGGTTCTTTTGGAGAAAATTGGAGAGAACATGTCTCTCCTTTTCTCTCTAGGAGGCCAGCCCCCTTGGAGGGTGTATCTAGCAATCCTACTCCTCCAAGGTCACTCATTTCTACTTAAATCTAACCTTGGTGTGGAGACTTAGAGGTTCTCTATTTTGAGAACTTGGAGATCCATTTCATCCATCCAAAATCCATAGATCTAAGATGCAAGGAATGAAGGCCCTCTCTTTGGGTGATTAGCCTTTGCTTATGCAAAGAGGAATCTACAAAGGTATAAATTTCTCAACTCACTTTGATTTGAGTTGAGTCTTGGTACACCAATCTACTAGGCTTTGAATTTCATGGTTAATGTTTTGTTTTTGAATGCATGCAAGCATGATTCCGCCTTTTAATTGTTAAATGCATGCTATAGATGTTATTCAAATGAACATGTTTTTCACAAAATCATCCTTCAAGGGACACAAAAGTGAAGTCCTTGCCTAGTTTCCGTCTCGTGAAGTGGTTTAACACTTCAACACTCAATGATTCAAAATCATCATAAGTCCATGTTGATGGACTATTTTTGTCAACCAACCATTATGTTCTAAACATAATTACAAACTTTCAAGAGTTGTTCAAGGCAACTCTCATTTCTTCATACAACAATTTGTAAGTGAAGAATCATGGCACATTAAGTGTCCAAGCCTTTGTGCTTTCTTCTGAAGTTCCTTGTTCATGTAACAAAGAAACAAGCACTAATGTTTGCGTTAACTTAGAGTTGTTCAAAGCAACTCTTATTTCTTCAAACAACAACTTGTAATTGAAGAATTATGACATTAAAAAATGTTGTCCTCTTTATGATAGACTTATCTAACATGTTCTTCCAATAATACATTATCAATAGGAAGATTGCGAGGATGAGACTACTTAGGTACATATACAAGCCATTAAAGACAATCTATGGGATTGTAGTACCAAGTCAGGAAACTGAAGCTTTCGGCTTTTTCTTTGTCAAGTTTTGGATAGCGTTTGCAAATATATTGATAAATAAATACATAACGAATATAAATTGATTGATTTTAAGCCATTTGATCTGAGTCTTTAAATCAAATAGCACCACCCACTATTTTTGGCAAATTCCATATCCCTCATCGGAATTCGAGAGTTTTGGAGGAAACTCTTATGGGAGACTCATCATTGCCAAGCCCACCTTACAATGATATGATGTTAGCTAGCATCCATAATAATGAGAGAGTACGCTTACTCATTTGCATCTCTTGCAAGTACCCATCTTATTTGGCCTCTAGAGAATGAAGCCTCACAATGATATGATGTTGGCTCCATTGCACTTAGTTAAGTCATTCCCACCATGCAAGTTCGAGTAGGGGTTCAAGAACAACCTCACAATGATATGATGTTGATCATTCTCGTTGCCTACCTTTACAACACATGTATGCATATAGAACTCCTCCTGAGTGTAAGCACTCACTTTGTACTCCCCCACAATAGGGTGAAGTCGGTGTACGAGTCACAAACGATCGGAGCCTACCACAGTGGAAGGCCACGAAAGAATGTTCAAAGCACTCTCATGCTTATCAACTTAATAATGGTTTGGTTGAGGGTTTTAGGTCTCATCACATATAAGCATGCATTTTAATCTTATTAAAACAATTTGGTCCTATTACAACTATTGGTCCATGTGATTGATTTAGTTGTATATGATACTCCCACTATGCTTGTAAAATGGTTTTTAAAGCAAGAGTATATGGTACTAGTACCATAAGGTTTGCATTCATTGATGGACTATATAGTTGCCTTAGGGCCTTAGGATGACTATGAACCTTTGATTCGATCCAACACGAGCTAAGTGTTGAATCTCGGTCTGGGGATGGTGATTGATTTTAGTTACGCGTTTAATCACATTAAGGCGCGTTTTCTTATTGGGCGTTGGACCCTCTACTTCATTTTCATGCATATCAAATAAAGCAAGAAAGAAGTACTTCAAAGTAAAGAAGAGCTTATGCTCTTTTACAACATTTGATCAAAACAAACTACTTTAAATTAAAGAAGAGCTTATGCTCTTTTACAATATTTGATCATATCAAATTACAACCAAAATCTAATCTACACATTCCCATGGTTCAAACAAATTTGAGATGGCCTTTCGCATAGCTCAATTATCGTAGGCTTAGGTTCATAATCACCCTTTCTTTAATTAATTAACACTTTAACTAATTAAACTTGAATGCAACATTTTCATTTGGTTTTTGTATCCATAGAATTGATTTAAATGGAGCTAAATGAAATGAAAATCCAATTCTCATTTAAAGATACAAAACTATTTTGTTCTCAACTAATTTGGGCCGAAAAACAATAACCTCAACCATTGCGCTATATTGCAAAACATAAACTTTTGAGGTCACTTTGTAAAAACACAAAAATCCACTACTTCATGTAATTACAACTAGAACCCAAAAATTTCATCAAAATACAAAAACTTCATCAAAGGAGCAAAACATTTTGTCCTTTAGTGATCTTGGGCCTTTACGTAAAAATGTAAACTTTCGGGTCAAAGTACAAATACACAAAAGTATCAAAACTTTATGTAATTGTATAAAAGCCCCAAAAGTATCCTATTTAATAGGGTGGCCGGTTTTGGATGAGAGAATGTGTCTTAAAACTTTTGAATTTTTCAACAAAAGTGAAAGGTGATGGGTATGTTTGAAAAAGGGATTTCCATAAAAACATGGTTCCTTGAAACAAGGAAAATGTGTAAGTGATTGGTATGGTGTGAATAGTAGAAAATGTATGGGTATTGATTGAAAATTCAAATCATCCATCACTAACAAAAACTTTATGTAAACAACAAAAAACTTTGAATCAAAATACCCAACCTTTTTGTTCTTGCCAAAAACATAACAAGAACAATGGCAAACATCCATGAAAACCCATAAGAGCTCCATGAACATTTTTCACCCAAAGACACCCCAAAAACTCTCAAACTTACGGGAAAAAACATATTACCATACTAGGGTACTTAGGGGTTCCTAATGTCACTTTAAAACACTTTTAACAAGACAAACATGAACCCAAAAATCCACCCTTTGGATTTGGCCGAATTTCCCCAAAAACATGGCACCAAATTTTAGCTCCAAAATTCATGCTCATATGAACTACATCTATAACATTTGAGATGGCAAATTTTCTAACAAAATTTACATTCAAAGAAGCAAGAATAAAGCTTGTAACAATTACAACATTCAAATCATAAACTATGAAAATACAAAACCCAAAAGGATTCACCAACTACTAGACCTAGGCTCTTCATACCACTTGAAGGAAATTTTGTGAAAAACATGTTCATTTGAGCAACATCTATGGCATGCAATTAACATTTAAAGGCGGAATCATGCTTGTATGCACCCAAAACAAAACATTACCCATGAAATTCAAAGCCTGGTAGAAGGGTGAACCAAGACTCAACTCAAAACCAAGTGAGTTGAGAAACTTTATACCTTTGAAGCACCTTTTTGCTTAGCAAAGGTTAATCACCCATGTGAGGGCCTTCTTTCCTTTGTCACCTTACTCCTTGGCTCCATGGATGTGGATGGAGGAACTTTGCTTCTTGGCACCATGCCTTCTTGGATATGGATGGAAGAATTGGTTTCTCCAAATGTCCCCAAAGTTGGAGACCTCTAAGTTCTGACACCAAGGATGGTTGAGGAAGAAGATGAGTGGCCATGGAAGAGTTAGATGCTAGAAAAGTCTCCCATGGTGGCCGGCTATTCTAGAGGGAAAAGAGAGAGAGTTTTTCTCACTTTTCATCCTTAGAAAACCCTAATGAGGATGGAACAAAGATACCCCTTCTATGCTTTCAACTTTTGTATGTATTTTGGACCAAAAGGCCTTTCCTCCCTTTATGGCCGGTTTTCCCAAGCCTTTGGGCTGTTTTGGGCTTCTTGAATTTTGTTTGTTAAGTTGTCATACAACTTAAGCTAATGGGCTTGACGATTCGAAGCCCAATTTGGGCTTTAAAGCCCAAAACTAACTCAAGGTTTAAAGCGAACTTATTCGTTTGATTAATTAACATATTAATTAATTCTTGCTATAAACAATTAAATCATTTAATTGTCCTTACTCATCTCCGTCAAATCCTTGAAGCATTACCTTAAACGGTGTGCAATCCATTAGGCTCCTTTTAGCGAGGCAGTGGGCGATTAGAACTCTTTCAAATCGATTGTGAATCGAAACTTACTTTCAATTCTCCCTTTAGTGATTATACACATTTAGGGCTTCCACAAACCATGAGTGACACCTAGCAGTATGTCATGGTTACCCAAGCTAATCAGAAGAGGTGGAGAACCTATTCAGTTTAGGATTACAATGCAATACGGTCTTTCTCTAATACAATACTCTTGACCACATTGTTTGGATTGATAGTTTATTCATTTCTACTATCCAATGTGATTCATTTACTTATATGATTACCTTGAATCTGATTTGGAACAACTTCCTAAATCTCATTCGTACTCTGGCCAGAGATTCTTAGTCATATCATAGAGTATTCTCCCTTAAACGGTTTGAAGGTTAGAGATCTCTTGTTGCGCATTCACTTGCCTCTAGGGTTAAGTGGCTTAACCCCAACTATGTTGTGGACACCCTTGAATGGAGTGACTTTGACATAGTCAAAGATCATGGACCTAACGACAAGACAACTATGATGCCTCAGGTCAAAGGACTACTTTGCATTATCCCAACCATGAGTTCTCATATGACATGAGTATGAGAACTCCTTGTTGATCGCGTTCAATGAACTCATTCTCTATTGAGCACCTACGTACTTGTCTTTGTGTCAGTCACACCAATGACTCGAGACCAATCACTCTCCCTAAGAGAAGACATAGAACGTACTGATCTTAACGGACTATCAATGCCCAATTGGCAATCCTATGATTAGGAACGTTTAGGATATGTATACGTAAGAGAATGGTCTCATGTATCAAACTTCTTTAGATCGCATTCTCCCAATTACATATTCCTTGGACTTATCGTTTAAGCGTATAACATTTATATGACGACTTCAAACAATAATCTTTGTCCTTTAAATTAAACTATATTAGTTTAACATGTGAAATGTCCGTAAATTATCATCATATGATTGGTTTTATGGCACATTTCCAACAATAAGTTCATAAAGATTAGGTGAAACTCCCTTATATTCTAGCATCAAATTCATGCATGCAAACTAAGTATGCATCCTTAATAAACAAACAAGAATAAGTTCTGAATCAAGCAGTTAAGTAAATTGCATTCACGATTCATGAAACCACAACTGGAAGTAATCAATTCATATTGCAAATGTGTTCATGGCTTTTCCTCTAGCTAAAACGAGTTTAGCTCCCCATGTTCGCAAAACAAAGATAACTTAAATCAAACATTGGAAACAAAAGATGGATTACACCTAAAAATGTTCCAGCAATCTAAGCTTGAATGGCAAACATGTCCAAGGGTCCTCCTTTTTCTTCTTTACTACGGCACAAGGTGTGGGTGAAGGTTTGAGTGATTGGATGATTGGTGTGAAGTATGATGAAGGATGGGATGTATGAATGGTGCGGCAAGGTTTAATATATATATGGAAGAGAGCTCAAACCCTACATAATTTTGGAGACAGATTTGTACACCAAGTTCTCAAAGAAAAAGGGTAATTAAATGTCAGAATCCAAGAGAGAAAGGGAAAGGGATATGCAATAGGAAAAGAAAAGGGAAAGGTCTTTGCCTTGCACGGCAAGGGAAAGGGAAAGGGAAAAGTGGTGCGGCACCCTATAGGAATGGGTTTAGGCCTCCTAGAATCATTATTTAAATGTCCTAAAATAATTAAGAATCCTCTTTTGCAACTGAAACCTTGGTGGTAAAGCATTAGGAAAAGATTAAGACAAAATAAGGTAAGTAGGTTAACATTCCTTCTTTCTTGCTGAGCTTCCTTGTCTTCCTTATTTTGAATTTATTTCCTTCATCTCTTCAGCACATTCCTAGCCTCTTTTGAACTTCAAATTCGTCCATCCACCTTGCTCCAAGCATGTGCTATCCATTCCAAACCCAAAATTGCTCCAAATTGCACTTTCTTGCTTCTTTAGCCCTTTGGACCTACAAACACATGAAAATAGCTTAAAATACTAAGTCGCATAAATATGCTCCCATCAAAGATTTGAGTTGAGTCTTGGTTCACCACAATAACTAGGTCTTGAATTTCATGGGTAAAGTTTTCTTTTTGAGTGCATACAAGCATGATTCTGCCTTTTAATTGTTAATTGCATGCATAGATGTTGCTCAAATGAACTAATTTTCATAAATATTTCCTTCAATTAGAGGAATGATTGCTTTTGAACCAAATGCCAAAGAGAAATGAGTCTCACCGGTGGCTCGTCGTTTGGTAGTGGGATACGCCCATAGACATCTGGGGAGTTCATCTGGCCATTTTCCCTTCTGGTCGAATAGGGACTTCTTGAGGCAGTTGAGGATCGTCTTGTTGGATGTTTTAGCCTGCCCATTGCTTTGAGGATATCTTAGCGTGGACATGTGCTGCTTGATGCATACTTTTGGAAGAACTTAACCAAATCTTTGCCTACGAATTACGGGCCGTTGTTTGTGATGATGGATTGAGGGATGCCAAATCTACAAATGATGTTCCTCCATATGAAGCACTCTATGTCCATCTGAGTCGTGGTTGTCATAGGCTCTACTTTTACCAATTTGGTGAAGTAATTAGTTACCACGATCATCATGCCTCTACCCGTAGTAGCAGGCGGCATTGGCTTTACCAAGTCGATTCCCCACTGCATGAACGGCCAAGACCTCGTCTGGGCAGGCAGTGCTTGTACTAGTTTGTAGCGTTGGTAGCTGTCACACTTTTGTACTAGCTCCTTAGCATCTTGATGCATGGTTAGCCAATAGTAGCCTGTGTTAATAGCCTTCTACACTAAGGATCGGTCTTCAAAATGATTTCTACAAACACCTTCATGGATTGAGCTTGTACCTTTAGGTCGTCGGGAGGTGCTAGGCAACGGAGATGTGGTCTAGTGTAGGATCTTCGGACGAGAATGTTGTTCCACATGTAATAGCGTGCTACTTTTGTTTGCAGCTTTCTAGACTCCAAACTTTCCATGGGGAGTGTGCCATTGACCAGGTAATTTATAATGGAATATTGCCAGTTTGGAGTTATACTAACCTATGACACCTCGGCTGCTGGCTCAGCCTCTATGCTTGGCTTGTCTAGATAATCCACCGGAATAGAGCATTTGAGGTGATGGTCGAGGGTAGAGCCTAGGCCGGCTAGCATGTCCAAGTGGACGTTGTCTGCCCGTGGAACTTGAGTGAGGGTGTAAGTCTGAAACACCTCAAGTTGCTTTTGTACCTTCTTTAGTTATTATGCCAGCTTCAGATGTTTTGCCATGTACTCCCCAGTAATCTAGCTGGTGATTAGCTGGGAATCAAAATGGATTGCAACTTTTTTCACGCCAAATCTTTTGCCAATCGGAGGCCTGCTAGTAGGGCCTTGTATTTGCTTCATTGTTGGATAATTTGATGCCTAAAGTGATTGCTTGCTCGAGCATCAAACCGTCTGGGGTGACAAGATCCATGCCTACTCCCGAGCCCTTGTAGTTGGATGCGTCGTCGACTTGTAAATGCCAGAAGTTTCTATTGGGTTAAGCAGGCGTGGTTAGGGCATGTTCGGTTACCATCGAGGCGTCATTGGGTCACTCTGTTATGTCACCTAGGCTAGGTGTGAAGGTGCGGTAGGGAGGCGTGGAGTTGGGGCCATGTTACACGTAGCAGGAGATGCTCAACTGCCAATATTGGACCACTCTAGAGTTGAATTATGGAGTAAGGGTCAGCTGGGGCCATGTGACAAGCAACAGGAGGTGGTGCTAAGTTGCTGGTACATGTTGCTTCTATGTAGAATCTTTTGGGGCTACGAGGAAAAATCTTTCTTCCGAGTGTGTCCTTCTAGTGTTCATTTTCCCTTGGCATGCTTTTTAGGCAAAGTTGTTGCATTAGTCAGAAAACTTTACATCCGCCAATGTCTGCGCCTTTATCGTCACGCGTCTGGATTGGGTGGAATAGTGCATTATGAGGATGACTGAAGCTATAATGAGCTTCCAGGTTGCAACAAATGTCACCAAAGTTAGCTTTTGAATTTTCGGTTGTTGGTTTCAGCATCGAGAATAGCTTTTGAACTGTAGAATATAGATAGTCGGGCCCCCAACTCTTCTCGTATGAGGGTAGAGCTTATTACTACTTCAGATATCGTCAAGCATGTAAATAAGTCCTCCACTGCTTTCGGTTTCGATAATAGAGAGGAGATGTCGGGTACTTCTTCAAGTCTTTGAATGTGCATCGGCGAGCCTTGTCCTAATGTGCATGTTTCTCTATTAAAGCAAAAGAGTCTGCTAGAGTTAGATCGTCTTTCATGATCAATTTTCCAAACAGCAGGTAGTCTGCCTAAAGTTCTTTTTGAAAGGCTGCTCTAGCTATCGAGCCCTTGCATCTAACTATCTTTGCCCTCTTTGCTTTAAACCTCTTCACATAGCCGCAAAGTGACTCATTTGGGTTCTTCTTGACATTGAACAAGTGGTCGGACTTCTTCTTGATCGAGCGATTGGATGAATATTCTTTGGTGAAAACCAAAGAAAGTTCGTTGAAACTCCGGATGGATTATGGCGGCAAGGTGTAGAACTAATCTTGTGCCTCACCTTGTAGAGTGGTGGTGAATATCTTGCACATGAGATTGTCATTGTTTTGATAAAAGATCATTGCGCTTCGGTAGTGTTTCAAGTGTCTCTCCGGATCTTCATCTCATTTGAAATATGTGAAATGTGGCATGCTAAACTTGTGTAAAGGCTCTGCCTACTCGATCTCATCCGTGAAGTGTGACCTGTTTATGTTGGTCATGTCCCGTCGTAGTGCCTCCTCAGTGACCTCGTTATGTTGGAAATCGCACAATCACTCGGTCAAAAGCCTTTCTGCTTCTTCCTGAATTTGCCTTTGTTGAGGTTGCTGAGCTTTCAGCTGCCCCCAGTCGTGACCTGCTGGTCTAGGCTGCTCTTCCATATGTTCGACTCGTCTATGTCATGGTTGTGATGCATGTGGTACATTCCTAGTAGGCAAACGAATTCTTCACAAGCTACTGGTTGAACTTGTGCCCGATTAAGTGATTGTTTTTCTTTGTTCATCGTGTTACCTACTCCGATGTAAGGTAGAGGTTGCTCCTCGCGGGCCTAGCCGTGAATGAACACTTTGCCTAAAAGGTTACTCATGTTAATTATCATAGAGTGAACCCAACCGTGAGTGTATGCTTATTTGTGGGCCTAACCGAGAGTGCATGCTCCTCCGGGTGCTACGATGAGAGTATACGTCTTAGTTCACGGCTGGTCGAGTAGCTGCTTACCGGGATGCTGCTAGAGATGTTCTTCATCTATCCTTGTCCTACTTCGAGACACCTCATCAAAGGCACGTTGTAAGAGTTAGTTCACTAAGGTCGTTTGATGTGCGAGGGCGCTTGTCAACTCCATGACTTGTCGAGACAAGTGTTGTTCTCCATTCGGGTTTGAAAAGCTTTGGACAAAATGAGTCTTCTTGAGTAACAGAAGTGTAATAGACTCCAACCGCGAGATTTGAGTTAGGAAATGCCAAATCTGTGAAGAAACAGGGTGAAAATTCCCCTGGTTCAATCATCGGCCCATAAATCTGAAGCCAGGACAGTTGAACCGGTCTTGGACTAGTTTGGGCTACTTAGGAAGCCACGGGAGTGGGTTAGTCCATATACGGCACACGTGGGTACGAGTATTGGGCTTAGCTTGGGTGCACATTGGCCTTCCGCCGGGTCGTAGCTCAGGCCGGCTCGCATTGGGCTTAAGCCCGTGTTGTTTGGAGTGGTACGGGTTGGATTCGCTGGTCCTAGACTCGACCTTAGAGCGTACTGAGCTGCTCCAAGTGCTGCAGCTTCTTATGCTTCTAGCTTCCATTATAGCACCGTAGGCTTAAATGTGGGTTGCCTACTGCTGCGAGGTGGCCTGCTCACCATGGGCGGTGCCGCTCCACTCATCGTCGCGTTGAGCCTTACGGATCATCGTGGTCCAAATCCTTGAACGTAGGAAGTTTCGTTCGTCGTGGTTTTCGAATTTCTTGTCATTGTACTTTTCTTTTACGTTTATTCAAAGAATTTTTGTATACAAAATTCTAAGAATGAGAATGTACGAAAAATCTACAAATTAACAAAAAATTAGAAACCTTGAATGCGAGAGTTTTCTTCAACCTTGTGAATCAAGAGTCTCAATGAAAGCACCAATTTGTGGATGCAAATTTCTGCCTACTTCTTCGAGGACAAAATTACACCTGCAACATAATTAACACCTTAGGTCAACGCCAAGAGCCTCATGCACCCACGATGAATGGGGAGGGTTTTGGCCTAAGAACCTCCAATGCCAAAGTTAGAATTTGAGGGAAAAGTTTTTAGAGAAATTTGGAGAATTTTGCAAGACAGTTGGAATTAGGTTTTTGGGACAAATGAAGGCTATTTATAGGGGTGTGGCCTGCTCCTATTTGTAGAAAAAGGGTCCAGCCACTTATGGTGGTTTTTGGGTGTAATTGTTAGATATTTTGTCAAAATAATATCTTGTAATCAATTAGGAAATTAATTAGTAAATTAATTAATTAATTAATTAGGAAATTAATCAATTAATTTAGGTAATTAATCCTAATTTGAATGAATAATTGAGTGTTACTTGTAGGGAGGATTTGATGAGGATGGATGAAATAGGTATTGAATAAATACCTATTTTCATCACTTTTGACCTTGATTGAGTCGTGATTGTCCGCTGCTAACATGTGGGAGTTCCGGTAATTTTCTCTTTTTTACCCAAAAATCCACGTGTCATCTCCATAATCTTTTTTATTATTATTGGCTCCACAGTTATAGTTTTAAGGGAGGTTCTATCGAATTTTCAGTGAAAAATAGAATTCGTCTAATGTTTACTTTGTTTATTTGGTAGTTAAAAAAAAAACAGGGGCCCTTGCAGACTGCAAAAGACCACTCGCACCACAACCGAGAAGATCACCATTAAGCGGGATCCTCGACATCATGCTGCTACAACAAAGGAGCAACACAGTGCGTTGGCCAGCGACATTGGGTTAGTGGTCAGGAATCATTACCCCCTCTATGGGAGTCATGGGAAGTTGTCCCACATGAAGTCAAGAAAGTAGTTCTTCATGAATTACCAGTAAGTATTTTCAACCTCAAATACTAAATTTATTAAAATATACAAATATTATAAATTTTAACTACTTTTATTTGTTGAGTTTTGCAACATTACTATGACCTCACGAACCTCAATGCCAATCAAACCCAGTACATCAACGACCTTTGTGCCGGTAGGTTCACCTAATGGAAGAACAACCTCCACAAGCATTATGAGCTATATGAGGGTCCGGAGGTCACTCTAGCAATTGGGTGCCTTATAGAGTTGGTGGAGCGACGTAAGGTAACCATATGTTTATTTAAAGTTTTCATTCTTTTTACTCTCTATTACACAATTAGTAATCTATGCTAACAATTTTTAAATTTTCCTATTTCAATTTTTTTAATATTCAATTAGTATTAATATTAATTACATGTATATTCAAATTAATTTGTTTATTTCATTTTTCTAGTCCACCATGGTGGAGAAGGGCCAAACCGTTCTGAAGGAGGTGGCTTCCCAGCTTCCCTTATAGACCCCAATCAAGGAGGTGTTTCCCCTAAGGATGCTAGTTTTCATATCATGACAGACACACTCGATCAGACCCTCAGTCGTAGGCATGGGAATGTTCATTGGGAGTTTTGGAAAGTCTGCCTTTGGGACCCGTCTACCTCATCCTCCAGGCAGAGAACAGAAGAGGTCAAAACACTAACATCTGAAGTGGTGGACCTGAGGATTGGATTGCTGCCCAACAGTCTTAGATTGCGGCCCAAAGCAATTTGATGAATCAAATTTGTCGCGTACTTCAAATCTCTAGCATTCAATTCCCCAACGTTGAACCACCTCTATAAATGACATCCCAGCCCCCCCCCCCCCGTCATAGCAATTACGACCTCCCAGCCCCCCGACGCAGCAACAAGAGGCGATTGTGATGTGGATGACTACCTATTTTAGTTTTGTTTTAAATTGTTTTCAAATTTAAAAATACATTTTCAATAATTTTTTAATTCAATATTCTTCTTTACATTTTCTATTTGTAATTTCATTAAATTAACTTTTACACAAAATAATATTAGCAGCATTTAAAAGGAAAAAAATAAAAAATATTTAAAAAAACTAAGTTTAAAATCTTATTATGACAGCCTCTATGTCCATCTCGCAAAAGTTTGGGGGTCGAACCCCTTTGTCTGTCGAGCAATAGTTTGGGGGTCGAAACTCTATGTCCGTCACGCAATAGTTTGGGGGTTGAACTTCTATGTCAGTCGTGCAAGAGTTTGAGGGTCGAACCCCAGTTTCGTTGCTCGATAACGCGCAACGACCATCAATTCTATCGCACAACCTTCATTTGGCACGACGAAGTGCTTTCCTCCATTCGCGCAATGTCTAACGTCACGAGCTTTGCGCGACATAATTTGCACAAGGCTCTCTTCGCCGCCCAATGTTTCCGGCAACGGTATTGGCCTTTTCGCGACGCTTGCCTCTTCGTCGCCCAAGCAGTTATTCTTAGTAGTGAAACTAACATTAAAATACAAAAGTTAATTACAAAATATATAATTTAGACCTAATTTAACTTAAATTAATGAAATAAATCACCATAAGACATAAATGCATGTGGAGATGCTTCATGAAGTTTTTGGTGACCATGTTCATATGGATAAGCCAAACCATGTAGGTGAATCTTCTTCCACCAAAAATCAAACGCCTGTTGAGCAATAATTTATAACATTCTACAAGAAGGAGACCATAAATTGTATCTAGTTAGTATTAAAAAAAATGAACTTTGTGGTGAATTTATATCAGGCAAAATTGTTATATCAGATGATTGATATTGCATTTGCTACAATGTTAGCAATAATAAAAAGGCATTTTCCTATGTGCGAGACTCTTTATCCAAATTTATACTATACAAAGAAGATCATCAAGGAATTGGGGTTGGATTACTTATGCTGAAATTATTGCATGCTCTTTTGGAACGATTACGCATATATATATATATATATATATATATATATATATATATATATATATATATATAACAAAGGATTGCGAGGTTGGGGAGGAAAACTACATAGGTACCAAAAAAATGTTTTATGCTACTTCCCAATTGGTCATAGACTACAAGGAATGTACATGTCCAGTTACTACACGGCTGAGTCTATGATATGGCATTGAAAGATGAGAACCCACGGTGGTGTTTTTAGGCACCCTATGGATACCCCTGTTTGGAAGAATTTCGATAAGACATCGAGATTATTCAAGGGAGTGTTGCAATATCCATCTTGGGCTTGCAAGTGAGCCCTTGGATCATATTCCAAGTGTGCATTTCAGATTCATTCTTAGTTAAGTAACAGATTTTGACACTTGTAACTATCTCATAGGATAGATTACAAGAATGGCTGGATTTGGTTGATGTAATAGCAAGAAACTCTCTTTTTCTCTCCTTGTGAAGGTAATATGCTCAACACACATTATGTGTGAGTTGTAAGTAATTGGAATCCAATTCTTGATTGTTCTCTCTGCAAGCATTCATCCATTTTCCCAAAAATTCAAAACCTTACACTCTCAATCACTCAAAGAAATAAACCAATAAATTCACAAACTCTAACATGGCCTCAAAGCCAAGTTCCTTCGTCTAATCTGGGCATTTGAATATGTGTATTACTACTTGGAAAGCTCAAAGAAATTGCTTAGAGTTGAGCTTGTGTTTTCCTCAGATCCAAGTCTAACATGGCAAGAACTGGTAGTGGTGAGCTGAGAGCACCAATTTTCAACGGTGACAACTATGAGTTTCAAGTATAAGGATGAAAACCATCTTTAAATCTCATGGGCTCTGATAATTTGTAGAGAATGGGTTTGAAAACCCAGAATCAAAGAAGAATGAAGGCATGGATATGAAAAAGAAGGATACGGAAGAAGCTAATGGTTATGAGAAGCTATCCTCAGCTGAAAGACTAATGAAGGAATGCTAAGGCATTGGGTCTTATTCAGAAGCTATCTTAGACAAATATTTCCTAGAATCTCCCTTGAAGAAACTTCAAAAGGAGCATGAGATCTTTTATAACAAGAATTTCATGGTGATAAACATGTCAAAAGTGTTAAATTGTAAGGCCCTCAAAGAGAATTTGAATATGCTCGAATGCTGGATGTTGAACCATTATCTATTTACCTTACAAAACTTTTAATAAACCAAATGAAGAGCTATGGAGAGGAATTGTCTACACAAGGTTGTACAGAAGCTACCTATTAGCCTACCATCTTTTTATGACTCTATGCTCAGTAAGTGAACATTCGAAGGATTTAGATGTGATTCAAGTATGAAGGAAATTTTGTGAAAAACATGTTCATTTGAGCAACATTTATGGCATGCAATTAACAATTAAAGGCGAAATCATGCTTGTATGCACTCAAAAACAAAACACTACCCATGAAATTCAAAGCCTAGTAGAAGGGTGAACCAAGACTCAACTCAAGAACAAAGTGAGTTGAGAAATCTTATACCTTTGTTGATTCCTCTTTGCATAAGCAAGGGCTAATCACCCAAGGAGATGGCCTTCATTCCTTGCTTCTTAGCTCCATGGATTTATTGGATGAGGATGGTTGAAAGGATTCTCCAAGTTCCCAAAGTTGAGAACCTCTAATTTTTCCACACCAAAGAAAGACTCGAAGAAGAGATGAGTGACCTTAGAAGAGGGAAGATTGCTAGCTGATCTCCTCGAAGGGGGCTGGCCTCCTAAAGAGAAACGGAGAGACATTGTGTTCTCATCTTTTCTTCAAAAGAAACCCAATGAAGAAAAGGCTATAAAGTCACATTTATACCTACCTTCATTGGAGTGGCAAACTTGTAATAAGTCTAAAACCCACTCCTTTATCAATATGGCAGGCCATAGGGTTTTATTGGGCTGTTTGGGCCTTTGTGAATTATTAGTCATTAAGTTGTCATACAACTTAAGTCAATAGGCTTGACGTTCGAAGCCCATTGGGCCTTGAGGCCCAAAATTAACCCGAGGTCTTTAACGAACTTTATTCGTTTGATTACTTAACATATTAATTAATCCTTGCCATAAATAATTAAACCATTTAATTATCCTTACTCATCTCCGTTGTTTCTTCAATCTCTACCTTACACGGTGTACGATCCATTAGGTTCCTTTTAGCGAGGCAGTGGGCGATTAGAACTCTTTCAAATCGATTGTGAATTGAAACTTACTTTCAATTCTTCCTTTAGTGATTATACATGTTTAGGGCTTCCACAAACCATGAGTGACACCTAGCAGTATATCATGGCTACCTAAGTTAATCAGAAGAGGTGGAGAACCTATTTAGTTTAGGATTACAATGTAATACGGTCTTTCTCTAATACAATACTCTTGACCACATTGTTTGGTTTGATAGTTTATTCATGTCTACTATCCAATGTGATTCTTTTACTTATATGATTACCTTAAATGTGATTTGGAACGACTTCCTAAATCCTAAATCCCTTGTTATGCATTCAGTTGCCTCCATGGCTAAGTGGCTTAACCCCAACTATGTCGTGGACACCCTTTGACGGAGTGACGTTGACATAGTCAAAGATTAATGACCTAACCACAAGACAACTATGATGCCTCAAGTCAAATGACTACTTTGCATTAGCCCAACCATGAGTTCTCATGTGACATGAGTATGAGAACTCCTCGTTGATCAGGTTTAGTGGACTCATTCTTTATTAAGCACCAACATGCTTGTCTTGGTATCAATCACACCAATGATTTGAGACCAGTCACTCTCCCTAAGAGAAGACATAGCATGTACTGATCTTAACGGACTGTCAATGCCTAATTGGCAATCCTATGATCAGGAACGTTTAGGATATGTATACAAAAGAGAATGGTCACATGCATCTTGTTGATGCACAAAATCAGTGAGGACTTTGGTACAGCAGAAAGTTTTAAGTTTGTGACCATCTCTAGATTGCTCCGGTCACTAGTGTGGTTATGTAAATGGATAGGGACAGGGAAGCAAACACAAGATGTACGTGGTTCACCCAGATTGGCTACGTCCACGGAGTAGAGGAGTTATCTTTAATTGTGAAGGGTTTACACAAGTATATAGGTTCAAGCTCTCCTTTAGTGAGTACTAGTGAATGATTTAGTACAAATGACATTAGGAAATATTGTGAGAAAATGATCTCTATTTATATAAGAGATTTTCTAGTTTCATTCTGACATTGACACGTGTCGTGTTGTGATTGGCTTCTGATGTTGACACGTGTCGCGCTATGATTGGCTTCTGATGTTAACACGTGTCGCGCTGTGATTAGCCTCTTAGTTTGAGGGAAACTCTTCTGGGTCCTTGACGGTATAACGTTGACTAGATGTTGTCTAGAACTGGTACTCAACACAAGGTAATACTCAACATAAAGCAATACTCGGTTAGAGGTATCACACGTTACGAGACTGCTCGGCTGGAGGCGATACTCGTTGTGAGGTTGCTCGACTAGAGGCTATGCTCGCGGCGAGGCGGTTGCTCAGCTGGAGGCGATGCTCGTTGTGAGGCTGCTCGGCTCAACGCTATGCTCATTGCAAGGCGGCTCGGCTTGTGGTATTCCTCATTGCAAGTATCTACTTTATGTCGATATGCACTCAGTATGAGTTGATTCTCAACATGACTTGGGTCTGCTTGTCAGGTTAGACAAGAGATCATTGTTCGGACTGAATCTTTGTCACCATGAGCACGTGGCTCATCAGTCTATAAGTTGGTAGACTTCTTTAATCAGCAACAATGTTGATCAGTGGATCTAGTTACTCAATAACTCCTGACAATAAATGACAGTATAAGTATGACCATATAATGAATAAATCAAATTGACAAAGTTTGTCAAGGCAGAATATTGTACCACGCCTCCTATAAATAAATAATTTATTCAGTTGTGTGGTAAATCACATGTTGTATAAGTGACATAGTTTAATGGCAATCACAATATTCTAGGCCATGAATAAATATTGCACATGTACTTGGGTTAAATATATGTCACTAGGTAATAATATATATATATATATATATATTATTTTCAATTAAGTTGTTGATATCAAATTTGGTCAGATAAGGTGATAAAATAATTATGTAATGTAAATGGTGTAGTGGGTGTACAGACTTTGCCACGTTTTATGGTAGTGGTCTTATGGTGATCAAAGTAATGATAAACATCACAAACAATAATAATAATAACATAGTAAAAGTAAGAATCTAAGGCAATGAGAACCAACATAATAAGCACATAAAAGTAATCATGTAACCTTATTATAATGACAATGGGGCACACAACCAATATATATACATATTTATATATATATTAGTGAAAGTTTTTTTAGTGCTGCACTCATGTGACAAACATAATAATAAAATATTAAATAATAATAATAATTGTAAGGAAGATTGCAGACAAGTGTTTGTAAAGCATATGCCCATTGTAAAGCAAACCAAACCGGGAACGTACTATATAGGTGTGATAGAAATGATGTGGCCTCATTATGCATATTGTAAAGCATCCACCAACACAAAATAATAATAAACTATTAAATAAACAAATGATAATTTTAAACAAATCAGCCTAAAGATAAAGTGTTTATGTTTTTCCACGTTGGTGGTCGACAGTTGCAAATTGTTAGTGCACACTACGCCTACTTGAGAGTTTCACTTTTTCCTTTCTCTTTATTTTTCTTTCTTTTGGCAGATGGTAGACAATAATAATATAATTAATAATAAAAGACTTATCTTCTTCGTTGCAACCCAATCAGGTTGAAAAGAGGACCACTGCAGATCCAGACATCATTGTCGTGGGTATCCCTGCGCAACAATGTCGAACTGCAATCCACTAAGCACCCCTGCTCATCATCACATGCTCATAATATCATCTGTTATTACAAAGCTCAAAGCAGGAGGACGACTGACAGTAATAAAGTTACACGACTCGCCATCGTCCTTCTTGTTTTTGGTTAAGGAGATGAGCATGTCACACAAAAATGACTTCGTTATAAATCTGAGGGTGGGCCCGACGATGATTATGGGGTTACCATTGTGAGGATGATTGAGTGGGAGGTCGTCAGGGATAGACTCAAAACAGAGAGATGGGAATAAAGCTGAGAGAGCCTAACGTTGGCTGAGGCGGCAGTAAGTGTATGAAGGAAATTTTGTGAAAAACATGTTCATTTGAGCAACATCTATATAGAATGCAATTAACAATAAAGGCGGAATCATGCTTGTATGCACTCAAAAACAAAACATTACCCATGAAATTCAAAGCCTAGTAGTTAGGTGAACCAAGACTCAACTCAAAACAAAGTGAGTTGAGAAATTTATACCTTTGTTGATTCCTCTTTGCATAAGCAAAGGATAATCACCCAAGAGATAGGGCCTTCATTCCTTGCTTCTTAGCTCCATGGATTTGGATGGAAGAATTGGTTTCTCTAAGTTCTCAAAGTTGAGAACCTCTAAGTCTCCACACCAAGGAAAGATTGATAAAGAAATGAGTGACCTAGAGGAAGTAAGATTGCTAGCTAGGTTCCTCTAGGGTGGCCGGCCTCTTAGAGAGAAAAGAGAGTTTGTGTTCTCATCTGTTCTCCAAAAGAAACCCTAATGAAGAAATAGCTATAAAGTCATATTTATATCTACCTTCAATGGAGTGGCAAACTTGTAATAAGTCCAAAACCCACTCCTTTATCTATATGGCCGGCCATAGGGTTTTATTGGGCTATTTGGGCCTTTGTGAATTATTAGTCATTAAGTTGTCATACAACTTAAGTCAATGGGCTTGACGTTCGAAGCCCATTAGGCCTTGAGGCCCAAAACTAACCCGAGGTCTTTAACGAACTTTATTCGTTTGATTAATTAACATATTAATTAATCCTTGCCATAAATAATTAAACCATTTAATTATCCTTACTCATCTCCGTTGTTTCTTCAATCTCTGCCTTACACGGTGTACGATCCATTAGGTTCCTTTTAGCGAGGCAGTGGGCGATTAGAACTCTTTCAAATCGATTGTGAATTGAAACTTACTTTCAATTCTCCCTTTAGTGATTATACACGTTTAGGGCTTCCACAAACCATGAGTGACAGCTAGCAGTATGTCATGGTTACCCAAGCTAATCAGAAGAGGTGGAGAACCTATTCAGTTTAGGATTACAATGCAATACGGTCTTTCTCTAATACAATACTCTTGACCACATTGTTTGGTTTGATAGTTTATTCATGTCTATTATCCAATGTGATTCATTTACTTACATGATTACCTTGAATGTGATTTGGAATGACTTTCTAAATCTCATTCATACTCTAGCCAGAGATTCTTAATCATATCATAGAGTATTCTCCCTCAAACGGTTTGAAGGTTAGAGATCCCTTGTTGCGCATTCACTTGCCTCCATGGCTAAATGGCTTAACCCCAACTATGTCGTGGACACCCGCGAATGGAGTGACTTTGACATAATCAAAGATCAAGGACCTAACCACAAGACAACTATGATGCCTCAGGTCAAATGACTACTTTGCATTATCTCAACCATGAGTTCTCATGTGACATGAGTATGAGAACTCTTCGTTGATCGTGTTCAGTGAACTCATTCCTTATTGAGCACCTATGTACTTGTCTTGGTGTCAGTCACACCAATGACTCGAGACCAGTCACTCTCACTAAGAGAAGACATAGCACATACTAATCTTAACGGATTGTCAATGCCCAATTGGCAATCCTATGATCAGGAACGTTTAGGATATGTACACGAAAGAGAATGGTCTCATGAATCTAACTTTTTTAAATTACATTCTCCTAATTACATATTCCTTGGACTCATCGTTTAAGCATATAATATTTATATGAAACAGCTTAAAACAATAATCTATGCCTTTGATATTAAACTAGATTAGTTTAACATGTGAAATGTCCGTAAAGTATCATCATATGATTGGTTTTAGGGCACATTTCGAACAGTGTAGTCGGTGAGTGGGGTCCAAGCAGATACCGGGAAGTACAGTGCCTTCTCTTTTTGGTATGGGTGAGGTTTTTGCAGTCGTTCAGAAGGCTGTTGTCGGTTTGCCTCCAGTCCATAGAGTGGCAATTAGTCAGACAGTTAATCCGAGGCAATGGAAGGCTTGGATCGTCGTACAGAAGGTAGGGGTGGAGACTGGAGTGGACACAAAGGCTCCAAGGTCGGAGCTTTTTTCAGCTGAAGACTTCCATGGAGCAAACACACCTATCCGTAGCTGAATCCACTTGGAATCTGGCACGAATCTCGACGATAATTTGATGGGCTTCGTTTAATTGCACAGTGAAATAGCTCGGAAGAACAAAATCCCTGGAAATGAAGGACGTAAAGGGGATTAGATTATGAGGCATTTGATTTGATGTAACTCCCTTGTTTCAATTGAAAGGAAGACGAGAATCGTGGCTTTTAGAGAGAGAGAGGGGTGGTTGGAGGTCTGCGAAGGTTTTCTGGAAAAGCCCAAAGAGGGAGGTTTTGGGTTCTTGGGTTGTGCAGATTCACGGTGGAAGTTGTGGTGAGGTTTCACAGTGGTGAGATAAAAAAATGAAAGAGAACCGACATATCTTTTCATGTCGTTTCCCACAGACGGCGCCAAATGTTGATGCACAAAATCTGAAGGATCTTGTGTTGGAAATGTGCCCTAAAGCCAATCATATGATGATACTTTACGGACATTTTACATGTTAAACTAATCTAGTTTAATATAAAGGGCAAAGATTATTGTTTGAGCCGTCTCATATAAATGTTATATGCTTAAACGATAAAGTCCAAGGAATATGTGATTGGAAGAATGTAATCTAATGAAGTTAGATTCATGAGACCATTCTTTCGTAGACACATCCTAAATGTTCCTGATCATAGGATTGCCAATTGGGCATTGACAGTCCGTCAAGATCGGTACGTGCTATGTCTTCTCTCAGGGAGAGTGACTAGTCTCGAGTCATTGGTGTGTGTGACATCAAGACAAGTACGTAGGTGCTCAGTAGAGAATGACATCACTGAACGCGATCAACGAAGAGTTCTCATACTCATGTCACATGAGAACTCATGTTTGGGATAATGCAAATTAGTCCTTTGACCTGAGGCATCACAGTTGTCTTGTGGTTAAGTCCTTGATCTTTGATTATGTCAATGTCACCCCATCGGGGTGTCCACGGCATCGTTGGGGTTAAGCCACTTAGTCATGGAGGCAAGTGAATGCGCAACAAGGGATCTCTAACCTTCAAACCGTTTGAGGGAGAATACTCTATGATATGATTTAGAATCTCTGGCCAGAGTATGAATGAGATTTAGGAATGCGTTCCAAATCACATTCAAAGTAATCATATATGCACAAGATTCACATTGGATAGTAGACATGAATAAACTATCAAACCAAACAATGTGGTCAAGAGTATTGTATTAGAGAAGGACCGTATTGCATTTGTAATCCTAAACTGAATAGGTTCTTAACCTCTTCTGATTAGCTTGGGTAACCATGACATACGGCTAGGTGTCACTCATGGTTTGTGGAAGCCCTAAAAGTGTATTATCACTAAAGGGAGAATTGAAAGTAAGTTTCAATTCATAATCGATTTGAAAGAGTTTTGATCGCCCACTGCCTCGCTAAAAGGAACCTAATGGATCGTACACCGTATAAGGTGGAGATGGATGAAACAAACTAAATGAGTAAGAATAATTGAATAGTTTAATTATTTATGGCAAGGATTAATTAATATGTTAATTAATCAAACGAATAAGTTCGTTAAAGACCTCGGGATAGGTTTTGGACCTTAAGGCCCAATGGGCTTCGAACGTCAAGCCCATTGACTTAAGTTGTATGACAACTTAATGAATAATGATTCACTAAGACCCAAAAGCCCAAACAACCCCCCATGGCCGGCCATATAGAGAAAGGGTAGTGAACTTGCTTTAATTACAAGTTTGCCACTCAAATGAATAAAGGTATAAATATGACTTTATAGCCTTTTATTCATTAAGGGTTTGTTTTGGGGAAAATTGGTGAGAATTGTCTCTCCATTTCTCTCTAGAAAAGCCGGCCACCATGGAAGTTGTAGCTAGCCATCTATTCTTCCATGGTCACTCATTTATCATCCATGCTCTCCTTGGTGTAGATCCATCCATTTCCATGGATCTAAGATGCAAGGAATGAAGGCCCTATCTCTTGGGTGATTAGCCTTTGTTTAAATACAAAGAGGAATCTACAAAGGTATATATTTCAACTCACTTTGTTTTGAGTTGTTTATTGGTTCACCAATCTACTAGGCTTTGAATTTCTTGGTTAATGTTTTGTTTTTAAGTGCATGCTAGCATGATTCCGCCTTTAATTGTTAATTGCATGCTATATTGATGTTGCTTAAATGAACATGTTTTCACAAAATTTTCCTTCAAGTGGTATCAGAGCCTAGGTCTAGTAGTTGGTGAATCCTTTTGGGTTTTGTAGTTCATAGTTTGTGATTTAAAAGTTGTAATATGTTACAAGCTTTATTCTTGTTTCTTTGAATATAAATTTTGTTAGAAAATTTGCCATCTCAAATGTTGTAGATGTAGTTCATATGAGCATGAATATTGGAGCTAAAATTTGGTGCCATGACTTTGGGGATTTTCGGCCAAATCCAAAGGGTGGATTTTTGGGTTCTTGTTTGACTTGTTAAAAGTGTTTTCAAGTGACTTTTGGAACCCCTATGTACCCTAGTTTGGTTAGATGTTATTTCCCTAAAGTTTGAATGGTTTTGGAATGTTTTTGGGTGAAAAATGTTCATGGAAAATTTTGAGTTTTTTCATGAGTGTTCTTCATTGTTCTTGACATTTTTGCCAAGAACAAAAAGGTTTGTGTTTTGATTCAAAGTTTTGATTTATTTCATAAAGTCTTTGTTTTGTGTTTTATCAAATGTTTTAATGTGATAGAAATTGTGTAAGGTGATGGAAATGGTGATAGGTGTGTAAGAAGTACTTCTCTTACACACACATCACTTGCATGACTTTAAGTCACATTCCACTTGCATGAATTTATGTCACAAATTCCACTTGCAAGGCTTTATGAAATTGTTGAAAAAATTTCTAAAATTTTGTGGACTTATCTCCACTCCCTTTCCCTCTCTAAAACCGGCCCTCCCTCAAGTGGGAGTACTTTTGGGGCCTTTTATGCAATTACATAAAGTTTTGATACTTTTGTGTATTTGCACTTTGGCCCAAAAGTTTACGTTTTTACGTTTAGGTCCAAAAACGCTAAAGGACAAATTGTTTTGCTCCTTTAATGAAGTTTTTGCATTGATTAAATTTTGGGTTCTAGTGTAATTACATGAAGTAGTGGACTTTTGTGTCTTTACAAAGTGACCCCAAAAGTTTTGCAATATAGCCCAAAAGTTGAGGTTAATTGCTTTATGGCCCAAAAGTTGTGGTTATTGCATATTGGCCCAAATTAAGTAGAGAACAAAATTGTTTTGTCTCTTTAAATGAGAATTGGATTTTCATTTTGTTTAGCTCCATTTAAATCAATTTTATGGATACAAAAACCAAATGAAAATGTTGCATTCAATTTAATTAGTTAAAGTATTAATTAATTAAAGGGTGATTATGAACCTAAGCCTAATATAATTGAGCTATGTGAAAGGCCGTTTCAAATTTGTTTGAACCATGGGAATGTGTAGATTAGATTTTGGTTGTAATTTGATTTGATCAAATGTTGTAAAAGGGCATAAGCTCTTCTTTACTTTAAAGTAATTTGTTTTATGCAAATGTTGTAATGAGCATAAGCTCACCTTTACTTTGAAGTACTTCTTTCTTGCTTTATTTGATATGCATGAAAATGAAGTAGTTGGGTCCAACGCCCCTAAGACAACACGCCTTAATGTGATTAAACGCGTAACTAAAATCAATCACCATCCCTAGACCGAGATTCAACACAAGGCTCGTGTTGAATCTAAACAAAGGTTCATAGTCATCCTAAGGCCCTAAGGCAACTATATAGTCCATCAAATGAATGCAAAGGTTATGTTAGTAGTATCATATACTCTTGCTTTAAAAACCGTTTTATAAGCATAGTGGGAGTATTATATACAACTAAAAACAATCATATGGACCAATAGTTGTAATAGGACCAAAATAGTTTTAATAGAGATTAAAATGAATATTTATATGTGATGAGACCTAAAACCCTCAACCAAACCAATATTAAGTTGAAAAGCGTGAGAGTGCTTTGAACATTCTTTCGTGGCCTTCCACCGTGGTAGGCTTCAATCGTTTGTGACTCATACAAAGTATTCGTCCAGTTCTGGGGTTGCAAAGTATGTGCTTACATTCAGGAGAAGCCTATAAACATATGATGAAGTGAAAGTAGGCAACGAGTATGGCCAATATGGAGTTCTTCTGAGGCCATTCTTGAACCCCTACTTGAACTAGCATGGTGGGAATGACTTAACTAAGTGCAATGGTGCCAATATGGAGTTCTTCTGAGGCATCATTCTCTAGAGGCCAAATAAGATGGGTACTTGCATTAGTTGCAAATGAGTAAGCGTACTCTCTCATTATTATTGTTGCTAGCCAATATGGAGTTCTTCTGAGGTGGGCTTGGTAATGGTGAGCCTCCCATAACCTACTAAGAGTTTCATCCAAAACTCTCGAATTCCAATGAGGGATATGGAATTTGCCAAAAATAGTGGGTGGTGCTATTTGATTTAAAGACCCGAATCAAATGGCTTAAAATCAATCAATTTATATTCGTTATGTATTTGTTTACCAATATATTTGCAAACGCTATCCAACACTTGACAAATAAAAACCGAATGTTTTAGTTTCCGGACTTGGTACCACAATCCCAAAGAATGTCTTAAAAGGATTGCATATGTACCTAAGTAGTCTCATCCTCACAATCTTCCTAATGATAATGTATCATTGGAAGAACATGTTAGAAAAGTCTATCATGAGGAGAACAACACAAACAACCAATGCTTATTCCTTCGTTATATGAACAAAGGAACTTACGAAGATTAGCATAAATGACAAGGACACTTTTAGTGTTATTAGTTCTTCACTTACAAATTGTTGTATGAAGAAATAATAGTTGCTTTGAACAACCCTTAGTCAATGCAAACACTAGTGCTTGTTTCTTTGTTAAATGAACAAAGAACTTAAGAAGAAAGCACAAAGGCATGGACACTTAATATGCCATCATTCTTCACTTACAAATTGTTGTATGAAGAAATGAGAGTTGCTTTGAACAACTCTTGAAAGTTTGTAATTATGTTTAGAACATAATGGTTGGTTGACAAAAATAGTCCATTAACATGGACTTATAATGATTTTGAATCATTAAGTGTTGAAGTGATAAACCACTTAATGAGACGGAAACTAGGCAAGGACTTCACCTTTGTGTCCCTATCCTTATGGTTCACTAAGTTTATTGTAAACTATGTAGTGAACAATAACCACATGCTCTCCAAAAATGTTTGATGTGTATAACACAATTGAAATAAGTTTCAAGAGAGATAATGGGAGTTTAGGGACCTTGACTATGGTAGTCAAAGGAGAAGTCAAATGAAGAAAGCGAAATAACTCCAAGGGAACAAACTTTCTTTATGAAAGGATGGACATTGGAAGGGGTATTTGCAAGAAATGTCTTGCAAATGTCAAGAACACACCTTTCGAAGGTGTTGTAAATTGTTCTTGAAAAGTTCAAAACAGTTGGTTCTTCTACTTGAATGCTTGATTCCGTATTAGTAACTATGTTTTACAATCGTTGTAAAAGTGTGACTAATAAGAAGTAGAAGATATATGAGAGAAGGAAAAGGTGCTTCACATTCGGAAAGTGAATCAAATATAGATCTCTGCGAAAGCAGATGGTACTTACTTCCTCATATGAACTACCAAAGAAATTGGAAAAACATAGATTGTCTTTATATTCCAATTTTAAGGAATTTAATTCCGTCACTATAGTAGAGATGGATGAATGTTTTGTTTGACAAAACATTGTTCTTTATTAATCAATGATTGGATTATAGTAATCTAATTGATTGTCTCTATAGTAGAGATGATATGGTAGTGTTAACTGTTTAGAATACAACGATGCTTAAAACCCAAAAAGGTTGCAAGGTAGTGACTAATCCCAACTAAAGTTGTGATACCTCTAAAACATAAATTACGAGTTGGTCATAGATGGACGCTTTGGATTGTTAGATCCGGATCCAATACCTTCTTGTTAAAATTGTATAGAGGCAAAATGTTTGAATCTTCATTCTTTTGGAAAGAATAAAGAATCACAAAGTTGTTGAGGTTAATTCACTTAGATGTTAGTGGCACTTGTCCACAACATAATACTACTCATGTTGTATGACATTCACCGAAGATCACCCTCGGTTGGACTATAGTTTATTTTAAATAAACACAAGTCCGAATACTTTGCAAAAGGTTTCAAAGAATTCAAGAAATGTAAGTTGATGAGTAAAACGTCTAAAGTATTTACATCCTTAGATTTGATCCAAGGAATGGTAACACTTTAGAATAGTTTTCTTGAAAGATATCAAGGAAAGAAGCATCATAAGATAATAGATTTCTCCATTAGGAGAAGAACGAACTTGAATAAAGATTTAGTTCGTTGGATATTATCAATTACCCATATATAGGATATATACTTCTAAAAACAATATGATTGTAAATTAGAAGATCTTCCAATATTTTCATGACTCCATAAGATGTAGTTGGAAAGAAAGACAAATCTTAAGCATGTTAAGATTTGGGGTTGTGTGTTAATACACAATATTTGTTTGATAACAATCTTGTAGGATATCCTTAAATTAACTTTTGGATATCGCTTCTATAAACCAACTAACAAATGTTGTTTTGTTGGGTAGTTCATTGTAATCCTACAATGTGATTTGCCTAAGAGCAAATGAACGAAGGATAGAACTCAAAGAATGGTTCTTTGAGAGACAAGAAAGTAATCAACAAATATAACAACCTAGTTCCTATACCATAAGCTCCAAGGTAGTCGAGAAGGATTTATAAACCGTCTCAGTTGAATGGTTTGAACTTTATGACTATGTCATAGAGTTGCACCTCTTAATTCGAAAGAAATAAGAATGAAAATCCTTATGACTACATTGAGTGCATATACGATATATACTCATGGGAATGGTAAAGTACCATTTGACCCGAAATAATGAAACCTTCATAAGCTAATTGGTAGCTTAAGGTGACTACAATCAAATAGAATGGTTGACTTTGAAGGAACCATTTTTGACGTAGTCTTAGTTTCAATTAATTTGAAGATTGCTAGCTACAACTAAATGGTGATTCAATGATTGGACATAATATGGGTTTCCGAAACCATTATTAAGATAGTCTTGATAATATATGTCTAAAACTATGAATCACAAGACATATAAGTTGTAGAGATCCATCCATCATGGATCTTAGCAAGCTAGTGGGAGCTATAAGCGTCTTATGAGAGAAAGGTCAAATCGTTTGATTTCTCATAAAGATGTAAATGAATCTTTTGTTTACTAGTTTTACAAAAGATTAGTGGGAGTTAATCATATTCCTAAATTTGTATATATATATATATAAATATATATGTGATATATATGAATATATGTATGATATATTAATTTTGGAAATGAAAAGAATATTTCTTCGTTAAAGTTATGACTTTAAACATTATATGAAGATAGAATGTATATGGGAGACATAGTCTATATACATGGGATGGAAATCTATATTGATAGATTTTAGGATATAATTTGATTATATTAATCCCTAATAATAGACAAAAGATGCTAGGAAGTTTCTCATATGATGATAAACTTTAATCAGAAGAACAACTCTAGTGAGACTAGGAGGTAGCTCTTCTCAAAGGGAACGTACCCTTTGACTCCCAAAGAAATAATGCGTAAATAAGAATCCTTTATGCATACGCATAAAGGTGATTTATGTATTTCATATTATATGAAAAACATTGATATGATTTATGTATTTCATATTATATGAAAAACATTGATATGAGTTGTACCTAGAACGGTACAAGACGATATCAGTGCAAGCCCAGGATCAGAACCATGGCAACTGTCAAGTGAGTCCTTAAGTATTTAAGAAATACTAAAGGATAGATTCCTCAAAGAATGAGGAAGAATTAGAGTAACGTAATGGAAGCGTAAATGTATTAGATTATGAATCTAATCCATCATTGGATGTTTCTTCATTATGAATGAAGAGATAAACAGATATCTCTTTATTATGACTAAAGAGATATTTGGATGGAAACATTAAAGTAATGACTTTGGTGTGTTCCATTATGAATGCAAAATATATTGCCATATAGAAGTTTACAACAGTGTTGTTTGGATGGGAAAGTTCATTTAGTGAACTCTCTATTCGGTTCCAACCAGAAAGTGTATCTAGTGTACTGACACTATGACACTAATGGGGCGATAGCTCAAGCCTGGGAATCAAGGTCTCATCAAGATCCGAACTCATATGAGAGACTGAACCACATGATTGAGAATCATGTATAATGGTGACGTCGTTATTCTCAAGGTTGCTTCTATGGATAACATATAGATATCCATTGCCTAGGCCTACTATTCAGCCATTTATGAAATGACTACAAAAGAGGTATCATCACTGATGACTAAGCTGATTGGCTCTAGTGCAAGTGGGAGATTGTTGGAAATGTGCCCTAAAGCCAATCATATGATGATACTTTACGGACATTTTACATGTTAAACTAATCTAGTTTAATATAAAGGGCAAAGATTATTGTTTGAGCCGTCTCATATAAATGTTATATGCTTAAACGATAAAGTCCAAGGAATATGTGATTGGAAGAATGTAATCTAATGAAGTTAGATTCATGAGACCATTCTTTCGTAGACACATCCTAAATGTTCCTGATCATAGGATTGCCAATTGGGCATTGACAGTCCGTCAAGATCGGTACGTGCTATGTCTTCTCTCAGGGAGAGTGACTAGTCTCGAGTCATTGGTGTGTGTGACATCAAGACAAGTACGTAGGTGCTCAGTAGAGAATGACATCACTGAACGCGATCAACGAAGAGTTCTCATACTCATGTCACATGAGAACTCATGTTTGGGATAATGCAAATTAGTCCTTTGACCTGAGGCATCACAGTTGTCTTGTGGTTAAGTCCTTGATCTTTGATTATGTCAATGTCACCCCATCGGGGTGTCCACGGCATCGTTGGGGTTAAGCCACTTAGTCATGGAGGCAAGTGAATGCGCAACAAGGGATCTCTAACCTTCAAACCGTTTGAGGGAGAATACTCTATGATATGATTTAGAATCTCTGGCCAGAGTATGAATGAGATTTAGGAATGCGTTCCAAATCACATTCAAAGTAATCATATATGCACAAGATTCACATTGGATAGTAGACATGAATAAACTATCAAACCAAACAATGTGGTCAAGAGTATTGTATTAGAGAAGGACCGTATTGCATTTGTAATCCTAAACTGAATAGGTTCTTAACCTCTTCTGATTAGCTTGGGTAACCATGACATACGGCTAGGTGTCACTCATGGTTTGTGGAAGCCCTAAAAGTGTATTATCACTAAAGGGAGAATTGAAAGTAAGTTTCAATTCATAATCGATTTGAAAGAGTTTTTGACACACCCTAACCCGAAGACTAGGACGTGCTGGCCGTCACGTGAGTGTGACGTAACCATAACGCAAGCGGAAACGATTTAATAATAAAATACGAGTCAACAAAAACCACTAATTGCAGTTATTTACAACCTAGCATTCTATGTGCATAAGAGTGTACTAAACACACATAAACAGAGCATAAGCATCTAGGTGCAGTCAAGTAGGAACATAACTATTTTACAACACCCTCGGGTGAATCCTACATTTATTTAGTCTGTCAGAACGCCGAAGCAGTCCTCGTAGGCCACCAACGCCTCAACTATCAACTAGAACCTGGAGGGGCGAAAAACAGAAAACGTGAGTGGGCGAAAATCAATCTTTTCCAAATCATTTCATAAATCCACAATTATAACCCCTTTTTGGAAAACCTGTATACTTTCCCAGAAAAATAGTATATAGCATATATATCTCAACTGTCTCGATCATCAATCTTATAACAGATTCAATAAAGAATGTACCATGCCAATTTCAACAATTTAGTATGAATGCATTAACATAATATAATCAGGTAAAAGAAATAATCAATCGTAGGCCCTCTAATAGCCCTGAACGATTGAACCTAGAGCTCAACATCTATCAATCTCACTCTCTGCCGGAGTCACTCCGCGTGACCTGTTCGGCCTTCTGCACATAAGTCGGAACCACCTAATGTAGTCTGAACGACTCATGGTAATATTCGCTCTAGTGCTTCTCTCATCAATCATCTGTATACAATAACCTAAGGTCACCCACCAGTCATAATCTCACTAACACTCTACGACTGGCCCGTCGTACCCACTCCGCGTGGACTGTACGACCAGCATCTACTTGGATCCAAGGCGAGCGTGCGATGCGGTGAATACTATAAGCACTAAACCATGGTGCAGGATATGAGCTCAATATATCATCATCATCATCATAATATTAATTAAATACTTACCTGTGCTTCCACAGCACCATCATACATATATGCATCATACGACAGTTCATAATATCCATAATATTCTATGCATGGCAATCACATCATATTTCATTTCATTTCAATATACTTTTCATTTAAATTTGATTTCTGGGGAAATCGAGTATATAGGTATATATAAAAACAAATGCCCACTCACTGGTATGTCGCCGGGTCGTAACCCCCTTGACGCCCCTGGATGTGCTCGTCCTCGTTAAAAGTTCCACCTAGAAGTGAAATAACTTAAAACAATCATTTAACGCACATTTAACGCACCTAAACCAAACTAGGTAATAAATTCTTCATACGATGCTCAAATTGGGTATATGAATATACCACAGTGACCTACACAACCTCAGGATCATCCCCATATTTTTAAAATAATTTTTGGAGGCCTCACGCGCCCCCACGCGCCTGACGTGGCACGGACCTACGCGCGGCCCACGCGCGGCCACGTGGCATGCACACTGACGGCTACAGTGAACGGCGTTAGGGAATATTCCGTCAAACCTAGTATATTCCGTTAAAAACTAACGGTTTCCGTTAAAGTTAACTAACGGCGTCGGAATATTCCGTCAAACTTGACGGAAGATTCCCTGTCTTCTCCGGCGAGTCACCGGTCGCCGGCGACTGTTCGCCGGTTTCTGGAAAATTTTCAAATCCACTATTCTCCTTCGTTTTTCAACCAATTTCTTCGCATTTTATACCAAAATGAAGCATTTAACATGTACTATCACGTTGGAAGGGTTTTAGGGCCTAAAAACAACTAGATCATACCTTCCAAAATTCCTCAATTTCGGCCAAACTCGAACCCGACGATCCCGACGTCCATTTTGTTCAAACGAGGCACTCCGAGCCTCCTTAGGACTTCCTAAGACTCGTGGTGATCTTTGTTTAACCTAAAACACAACCAAAATTAAGTTCGTGAACAGTGCCATTACACGGGGTGTTTTAAAACTAGGGTTCTCGAAATAGAACTTACCTAAAACTGGTATTCCCGTGCTCGTGAGGTCCTAAGGAGTGTCGTGGTGATCTTAGATCGGACGTTGGTGTAGGATTGTGATTGTTCTTGGTGTTTGTCCGAGAGCTTGAGAGAGTTCGAGAGTAAGAGAGAGAGAGTGTTTCTGAGGGAGAGATGAGGAAGAAAGAGGGAGAGAGACAACCTACGGGTTTTGGGGAAGGATTTCAGGAGGTGGGGATCCCACCTAAGTCCAATACAAAATTATTAGACCAAACAAATGTAAATCTAAACCCTAGTTTAAGATCTTAGTGTAAAACAAATACCAAATTTACGCACCTTAATCCCGTTTAAGGGCGTTTCTGTAATTTCACATCCTCGGAATTAAAATTCCGGGACGGGCTGTGACAATCTCCCCTCCTTATAGAATTTCGTCCTCGAAATTCCAATCACTAACCAGAACATCAAAAGTCATAGAATAACCTCGGATACATATCTCTCATCCGTTCTTCTGTCTCCCAAGTAGCTTCTTCCGTTGAATGGTTCCTCCACAATACTTTTACTAAGCTCACGGTCTTATTCCTCAAAGTCTTATCTTTCCAATCCAGTATAGTCACTGGTTCCTCATCATACGTCAAATCCGGATTAATTTCCAATGGTTGAGGAGGAATCACATGTGAAGGATCTGACACATAATGCCGAAGCATCGAGACATGGAACACATTATGTACCTTAGACAACTCTGGAGGTAGCTCCAACCTGTAAGCAACTTCACCAATCCTCTCAGTGATCTCATAAGGTCCAATGTACCTGGGACTTAGCTTTCCTTTCTTTCCAAAGCGAACCACACCTCTCCAAGGCGATAATTTCAGAAAAACATAGTCGCCCACATTATACATTCTGTCCGTGGTATGTCGATCCGCTAGGCTCTTTTGTCTATCCTGGGCCACTTTCAGGTTAGATTTAATTACCTGAATATTCTGAGTAGTCTCATCCACAATCTCTGGCCCTTCAAGTATTCTTTCACCGACCTCTGACCAACATAATGGAGTACGGCAAGCTTTACCATAAAGTGCTTCAAATGGAGACATTCCAATACTCGAATGAAAACTATTATTGTAGGCAAACTCCATCAAATCCAAGCGATCATGCCAAGAATCACCAAATTGCATCACAGAGGATCTCAACATATCCTCGAGTGTCTGAATAGTTCTCTCTGACTGACCATCTGTCTGTGGATGATAAGCTGTACTGTAAAGCAATCTAGTACCCAAAGCTTCTTGAAAAGCTATCCAAAACTTAGAAGTAAATCTTGGATCTCGATCAGAAATAATATTCACTGGGACACCATGATACTTTACAACCTTCGATATGAATAACTGAGCCAACTTATTTAAAGAATACTTCTCCCTTACTGGAATAAAATGTGCTGATTTGGTAAGTCGATCTACAACCACCCAAATGCCATCAAAACCATTTTGTGTACGTGGCAGCTTATACACAAAATCCATCGTTATATTCTCCCATTTCCACTGGGGAACGGGAAGTGGTTGCAATCTCCCAAACGGCCTCTTTCTTTCAGCCTTAACCTGCTGGCAAACAATACACCTACTTACATACTCCGCAATCTCCCTCTTCATACCCGGCCAATAATAGAATGGTCGAATGGTATGATACATTTTTGTTCCTCCTGGGTGCATAGCATAAGCCGAACAATGTGCTTCATCCAAGATTTCTTTCTTCAGTTCCTCATTATTAGGCACATACATCCTGTTCTCTTGCATAAGCATACCATCTGATCCTCGGATCTTGAGATCTTTCTTCTTCCCTTCATTTCTTAAATTGATCAATTCTTGAATCTCTTCATCCCACGATTGAGCTGCAAGCACCCGATCAATTAAAATTGGCTTGACTTGAAAACTGGCAAGAAAAGCTTCACTTTGCTCTTCCCATTCTAACTCTACTCCAGTAGATCTCAACTCTGCCAGAAGAGGAACACGACTGGCATACAAAGCATTAAGTCGCCCTTGAGGTTTTCTACTCAGAGCATCAGCTACCACATTTGCACGACCCGGATGGTACTCAATCGTGCAATCATAATCACTTAACAATTCCAACCATCTTCTCTGACGAAGATTAAGATCATGCTGAGTGAAAAGGTACTGAAGGCTTTTATGATCTGTAAAGATCTTACATTTCTCGCCATAGAGATAATGTCTCCAAATCTTCAAAGCAAACACAATAGCTGCCAACTCAAGATCGTGAGTCGGATAGTTTCTTTCATGAGTCTTCAACTGCCTAGAAGCATAGGCAATCACTCTACTATGCTGCATCAAAACACAACCCAAACCATTCAAAGAAGCATCACTATAGATCTCGAAGTTACCATTATCATCAGGAAGTACTAACACAGGTGCATGAGTAAGGCAATACTTCAACTGCTGGAAACTTTGCTCACAACTTTCATCCCACTCAAACTTAACATCCTTCCTGGTTAACTTCGTTAATGGCAAGGCAATCATAGAAAAGTCTTGAACAAACCGTCTATAATAACCTGCCAAACCAAGAAAACTCCGCACCTCAGTGACCGTTCGAGGTTGTTCCCAATTTTCCACTGCTGCTATCTTTTGAGGATCCACTTGAATTCCCTGAGCTGATACCACATGTCCCAAAAATGCCACTTGATCCAGCCAAAATTGACATTTACTAAATTTGGCATATAACCGGTGTTCCCTTAATTTCCTTAACACCAAGTTAAGATGTCGAATATGGTCTGATTTCGACTTAGAATATACCAGGATGTCATCAATAAAAACAATAACAAACTTGTCAAGATATTCCTGGAATACTTCATTCATCAATCTCATGAAAGCTGCAGGAGCGTTCGTTAATCCAAATGGCATCACCAAAAACTCATAATGCCCATAACGAGTCCTGAAAGCTGTTTTATGAACATCCTCATCTTTAATCTTTAATTGATAATACCCAGACCTCAAATCGATCTTAGAAAACACACAGGCACCTTTGAGCTGATCAAACAAATCATCTATACGAGGCAAGGGATAACGGTTTTTAATCGTCACCCGATTCAATTGCCTGTAATCAATGCACAATCTCAAAGTTCCATCTTTCTTTCTTACAAACAACACTGGAGCTCCCCAAGGTGAAGAACTAGGCTGAATGAAACCTTTATCAAGTAACTCTTGCAATTGAATTTTCAACTCTCTTAATTCCGCTGGTGCCATTCTATAAGGAGTCAAAGAGATAGGGTTCGTACCTGGAAGCAAATCAATCGAAAATTCCACATCTCTATCTGGAGGCAACCCAGGTAAATCATCTGGAAATACATCAGGATAGTGTCTGACTACTCCGACTTCCTCCACACTACCGGAATCAACATCATTCAAAACCACATGTGCCAAGTATCCCTGACAACCCTTGGATAACAATTTCTTCGCCCTTATGGCTGAAATAACACCATGCCTCACCCCACTTCTTTCACCCACAAATGTAACCTCGGGTAGTCCAGGACGAAGAAAAGTAACTGATTTCCCGTAACAATCTATATGGGCGCGATTATAATGCAACCAATCCGCCCCTAAAATCACATCAAAATCCACGATGTCTAACGGGATAAGATTAGCAGGCATAATGACATTATCTACCATCACTGGACACCCAGAGTAAAAACTATCAACATAACATTTATCCCCTCTAGGCATAGCAAACTCTAAATCAAACCCTAGAGGTGAAGGATGAGGTTGCGTTATTTGAGCAAATGTATGAGAAATCACAGAGTGTGTAGCACCACAATCAATCAAGACTCTAGCAAAATGACCAAGAACATTCAACGTACCCATAATCAAGTCTGGATGGTTTTGAGCATCTTGCAGCGAGATGTGGTTAACACGTCCCTGAGCTGGCTGTCGTCCTCCACGACCTCTGCCACTCTGGTTACCTCGTCCCTGATGAGTACGTCCTTGACCTGCCTGGGCAGGCGGCCTAAACGACCCTGCACTACTAGCAGCAACTCCGCTCTGTTGGGGCTGACCCCCCTGATACCACTGAGATCCGCTAGCTGGCATAGACGGATATGAAGTATAACCTCCTTGATCCTGAGAATATCCACTCTGAAAATAAGGATCCTGGGAATAGTGATACTGTCCCGGAGCATAAGGAGCAGCATCACCCTGATAGTGATAAGCACCACCACGACCACCCTGGCCATAACTGCCTGAATTAAAGTTTTGTTGAGTCGGTGCTGAGGTTGGCATAACAGGCTGCTGGGGCCTCTGCTGATTCTGGGGACAATACATAGCTCTATGTCCTGTCTGACCACATGTAAAGCATGCACCACTGCTTCTCCTACATTCCCCATGATGTCGGAAATTACAACGGCGACATAACGGAGAACCCGAATTACCAGTATTACCAAAGCCTCTCTGACCAGAAAATCTAGGTCCAATACCAAACCTACCACCTCCTCTCCTCGGACCTGTGGCACTAAATCCACCACTGGAAGAACTCGAACTCATTCCACTTTTCTTGAAATTCTGCGTCTGACGAGGTCCTGGAATGGAAACACCTTTACCTTTCTCATTTTTCTTCTGACCATTACCCTTATCCTCTTCATCCTCACTGTCCGGAAGATTATCAGAGTCTTCCATCCTGACCAGAATCTCAAAATACTCATGATAATCGGCACAGGGAAGTGCATTGGCAAACGTTCTGTACTTCTTCTTAGATCCTAGCTTGAAACGACGAAGCATTTCTGCTTGATTACCCGCTAAATCAGAATCATAACGGGATAAATCAGTAAACTTCCTGTAGTACTCATGTGCAGACATATTTCTCTGCTTCAGACTGGTGAATTCCTGTTTCTTGCGATCTATATATTCCGGAGGAACAAATCTCTTCATAAAATTTTCCTTAAATACCTCCCATTCGGCTGCCCTTTCAGGTGCCATGTGCCTCGACTGATTTATCCACCACGCAGCTGGCTCACGGCCCAAAAACCAGGTGGTAGTCTCCACCCATCTATTAGCTGGCAGGTTTCCCTGACTTTGCATCACTTGAAAGGTCTGCTCAATTCGATCCAACCACTTTTCTGCCCCTTCATAACCTTCATTTCCCTCAAAGGTTTCCAATTTCAGATTATACATCGTCTCTACGGGCGTTCTCTGAGGAGGACGGATATTAGCCTGAAAAGCTTGAGCCATTGCTGCCCCTAACTGAGTTATATCGGGGAAATTAGGCTCAGCAGCACGGCGAGGATCTCTACGAGGCGGCATAATTCTGACAGAAAACATAACAAAATCAATAGAAGAACTCATTAGTTATACAGGACTGCAACCTATGCTCTGATACCAAACTGACACACCCTAACCCGAAGACTAGGACGTGCTGGCCGTCACGTGAGTGTGACGTAACCATAACGCAAGCGGAAACGATTTAATAATAAAATACGAGTCAACAAAAACCACTAATTGCAGTTATTTACAACCTAGCATTCTATGTGCATAAGAGTGTACTAAACACACATAAACAGAGCATAAGCATCTAGGTGCAGTCAAGTAGGAACATAACTATTTTACAACACCCTCGGGTGAATCCTACATTTATTTAGTCTGTCAGAACGCCGAAGCAGTCCTCGTAGGCCACCAACGCCTCAACTATCAACTAGAACCTGGAGGGGCGAAAAACAGAAAACGTGAGTGGGCGAAAATCAATCTTTTCCAAATCATTTCATAAATCCACAATTATAACCCCTTTTTGGAAAACCTGTATACTTTCCCAGAAAAATAGTATATAGCATATATATCTCAACTGTCTCGATCATCAATCTTATAACAGATTCAATAAAGAATGTACCATGCCAATTTCAACAATTTAGTATGAATGCATTAACATAATATAATCAGGTAAAAGAAATAATCAATCGTAGGCCCTCTAATAGCCCTGAACGATTGAACCTAGAGCTCAACATCTATCAATCTCACTCTCTGCCGGAGTCACTCCGCGTGACCTGTTCGGCCTTCTGCACATAAGTCGGAACCACCTAATGTAGTCTGAACGACTCATGGTAATATTCGCTCTAGTGCTTCTCTCATCAATCATCTGTATACAATAACCTAAGGTCACCCACCAGTCATAATCTCACTAACACTCTACGACTGGCCCGTCGTACCCACTCCGCGTGGACTGTACGACCAGCATCTACTTGGATCCAAGGCGAGCGTGCGATGCGGTGAATACTATAAGCACTAAACCATGGTGCAGGATATGAGCTCAATATATCATCATCATCATCATAATATTAATTAAATACTTACCTGTGCTTCCACAGCACCATCATACATATATGCATCATACGACAGTTCATAATATCCATAATATTCTATGCATGGCAATCACATCATATTTCATTTCATTTCAATATACTTTTCATTTAAATTTGATTTCTGGGGAAATCGAGTATATAGGTATATATAAAAACAAATGCCCACTCACTGGTATGTCGCCGGGTCGTAACCCCCTTGACGCCCCTGGATGTGCTCGTCCTCGTTAAAAGTTCCACCTAGAAGTGAAATAACTTAAAACAATCATTTAACGCACATTTAACGCACCTAAACCAAACTAGGTAATAAATTCTTCATACGATGCTCAAATTGGGTATATGAATATACCACAGTGACCTACACAACCTCAGGATCATCCCCATATTTTTAAAATAATTTTTGGAGGCCTCACGCGCCCCCACGCGCCTGACGTGGCACGGACCTACGCGCGGCCCACGCGCGGCCACGTGGCATGCACACTGACGGCTACAGTGAACGGCGTTAGGGAATATTCCGTCAAACCTAGTATATTCCGTTAAAAACTAACGGTTTCCGTTAAAGTTAACTAACGGCGTCGGAATATTCCGTCAAACTTGACGGAAGATTCCCTGTCTTCTCCGGCGAGTCACCGGTCGCCGGCGACTGTTCGCCGGTTTCTGGAAAATTTTCAAATCCACTATTCTCCTTCGTTTTTCAACCAATTTCTTCGCATTTTATACCAAAATGAAGCATTTAACATGTACTATCACGTTGGAAGGGTTTTAGGGCCTAAAAACAACTAGATCATACCTTCCAAAATTCCTCAATTTCGGCCAAACTCGAACCCGACGATCCCGACGTCCATTTTGTTCAAACGAGGCACTCCGAGCCTCCTTAGGACTTCCTAAGACTCGTGGTGATCTTTGTTTAACCTAAAACACAACCAAAATTAAGTTCGTGAACAGTGCCATTACACGGGGTGTTTTAAAACTAGGGTTCTCGAAATAGAACTTACCTAAAACTGGTATTCCCGTGCTCGTGAGGTCCTAAGGAGTGTCGTGGTGATCTTAGATCGGACGTTGGTGTAGGATTGTGATTGTTCTTGGTGTTTGTCCGAGAGCTTGAGAGAGTTCGAGAGTAAGAGAGAGAGAGTGTTTCTGAGGGAGAGATGAGGAAGAAAGAGGGAGAGAGACAACCTACGGGTTTTGGGGAAGGATTTCAGGAGGTGGGGATCCCACCTAAGTCCAATACAAAATTATTAGACCAAACAAATGTAAATCTAAACCCTAGTTTAAGATCTTAGTGTAAAACAAATACCAAATTTACGCACCTTAATCCCGTTTAAGGGCGTTTCTGTAATTTCACATCCTCGGAATTAAAATTCCGGGACGGGCTGTGACAGTTTTGATCGCCCACTGCCTCGCTAAAAGGAACCTAATGGATCGTACACCGTATAAGGTGGAGATGGATGAAACAAACTAAATGAGTAAGAATAATTGAATAGTTTAATTATTTATGGCAAGGATTAATTAATATGTTAATTAATCAAACGAATAAGTTCGTTAAAGACCTCGGGATAGGTTTTGGACCTTAAGGCCCAATGGGCTTCGAACGTCAAGCCCATTGACTTAAGTTGTATGACAACTTAATGAATAATGATTCACTAAGACCCAAAAGCCCAAACAACCCCCCATGGCCGGCCATATAGAGAAAGGGTAGTGAACTTGCTTTAATTACAAGTTTGCCACTCAAATGAATAAAGGTATAAATATGACTTTATAGCCTTTTATTCATTAAGGGTTTGTTTTGGGGAAAATTGGTGAGAATTGTCTCTCCATTTCTCTCTAGAAAAGCCGGCCACCATGGAAGTTGTAGCTAGCCATCTATTCTTCCATGGTCACTCATTTATCATCCATGGTCTCCTTGGTGTAGATCCATCCATTTCCATGGATCTAAGATGCAAGGAATGAAGGCCCTATCTCTTGGGTGATTAGCCTTTGTTTAAATACAAAGAGGAATCTACAAAGGTATATATTTCAACTCACTTTGTTTTGAGTTGTTTATTGGTTCACCAATCTACTAGGCTTTGAATTTCTTGGTTAATGTTTTGTTTTTAAGTGCATGCTAGCATGATTCCGCCTTTAATTGTTAATTGCATGCTATATTGATGTTGCTTAAATGAACATGTTTTCACAAAATTTTCCTTCATCTTGGACCAACGTAAATCGGGCCGTGAATCACACAAACTCACAAGAACACAAAGAGGTATCGTGGTTCACCCCCAATGTTTGGGCTACGTCCACACTGATATTGATTATGTATGTACGTATAAATTACAATAGATCAACAAGGAAGCTCTCTGTGGATACAGCCCTTGCCATTTTGCTCTCTGTTTGGCTAAGAGGGTACTGCCCTCTATTGTTGTGAGGATTGAGTGTGAGATTGTTTCCTCTCTAGTGAAGGTGAGGCTGAAGGTGAGTCATTCAATGAGGGTGAGGGAAAGTCCCTTTTATAGAATAAGGGCTCCATCCCCTTTTACATTTGTCATGGGCTTAAGGATGAGGCCCAAAGACGAGGCCCAAAGATAAGGCCCAATATATGGTACCAACAAATCTAACTTCTTTAGATCACATTCTCCCAATTACATATTCCTTGGACTTATCGTTTAAGCATATAACATTTATATGAGACGGCTTTAAACAATAATCTTTGCCCTTTATATTAAACTAGGTTAGTTAACATGTGAAATGTCTGTAAAGTATCATCATATGATTAGCTTTAGGGCACATTTCCAACACCTTTGTTGATGATCTCTCCCTATTTGTCAAGCATTTCAAAAGAATTATCAAAAACAAAGGGAAAAATTCTAATTGGTCAAAGATATCTAGTCCCTACTTTGCTTATGGAGGAAGTAGGCATCGTGCTACTGATTATGCTAACATTGGTCAAAAACACAAAAAGGCAATGATGGTTACTTAGAGTGATAACAATGATCAAAGTTCTGTGCATTCTGATAAGTCGTCAGATGATGAAGAAAAAGTTATTGCTTTTGTTGCTCCAGTTGAGGAAGTGTCTCTAAGTGATGATGATTCTGTCCTGAATGACAATGAGGAGATGACTTATGATGAATTGTGCATTAAGTATGATACTCTCTCTGATGAGATTTGTACTACAAAAGTGGAAATGATTGAGCTGACTAAGAAGGTTGCTGAGTTACATAAAGAAAACAAGTTTATTCGCCTTGTTAGAACTGAACTGGACAAAAAGATTGGTTATCTTGAGGCCCATATTGAGGAGTTAAATGAGAAGGATTCTAATTACAATGACAAAGTTGAAAAAGATGATGTTATTGCTACTTTTGAAGCTTAGGTTCAAAACTTGCTAGAACCTCGAGAAAACTTAATGAATCAAATTCATGTGTTGAAGGTAAATAATGTGATGTATCATGAGGCTAATAGGTGACACCTACTTGAGCTGAATGAGGCAAATGATAAAGTTATTCATCTTACTATTGGGATTGAAAAATTTGACAAGATGCAGAGTATTGGGAAACCACAAGGTGACTAAAGTGGTCATGGGTATGTAGAAAATGTAAGTTCTATCCCCACCAAAACAAAATTTGGGAGAGAATTTAGGCCTATATCACATAAAGTTAAACCATGTCCAAAGACAAGATCTGTTCCCACGGGTCATCACTGTGGTGAAGTGGGGCACATTCGTCCAAAATGTAGAAAATTGTACTCTGAAAAAACCTATTTACTAAAGGGTCAGGTGGATCATCTGGTCATCGAAGTCAACAAAATTGCTCAGCTTGTTCATTCTTCTTCATCTAGAAATATTAAGCAAAGTTCAAAGTGGGTTCAGAAGGTCTCAAACAGGTGTCTTGTTGTTCTAAACGCTTTATCTGTTACCAAACCAAATGTGTGGTATCTTGATAGTGGGTTATCTCGTCACATGACTAGAGACAATGAGGCTTTCTCATCTCTTGCTCCTTTTATTGGCGATGATGTTGTGTTTGGTAGTGGGGAAAAATCTCAGATCACTAGGAAATGTGATGTCAAGATTCCTAGATTACCTAACCTTGAAAATGTTAGCTATGTTAATGGGTTGAAGTCAAATATCATTAACATTAGCCAGTTATGTTATGCTATGGCTAATGTAGTGTGCTTCTCAAAAAGAAGTTGCCGGATTATGGATGAACATGGGAAGAACTTGCTTGTACTCCCGAGATATGGAGACAATTGTTACATTCTTGTTTTCTCTAAAGCTGCTAAATACTCCAAGTGCAACAAAGCTATTAATGAAACTAGTGTATTATGGCATAAGAGACTTGGGTATGTGAACTTTAAATACCTCAATAAATTGTCAAAACATGATGTTGTGAGGGGCTTGCCATCTCTTTCTGTTTCTGACTTCTATTTTTGCGAATCATGTCAATTGGGAAAGCAATCTAGGGTGGCTCACAAGAAAGTGACTGACATTAGAATAACTAAGCCTTTTCAATTGATTCATATAGATCTTGTTGGACCAATTCAGACCTTATCTCTTGGTAGCAAGAAGTACATCTTGGCAATTATGGATCCCTACTCTAGATTCACTTGTGTATGCTTTTTAAGGGAAAAATCTGATACCTTTCAATAGTCCCTCATTGTGTACAAAGCAATGTTGAATGAATCTCTGTCTAACAATCCTACTCTAGTCAGAATCAGAACTGATCGTGAAACCGAATTTAAGAATGCTCACTTTGATGATTTCTGTTCAACAAATGGCATCAAGCATGAATTTTCTACTCCAATCACCCCTCAACGAAATGGTGTAGTGGAAAGGAAAATTCATGTTTTGATAGAGCTGACTAAGGTGCTACTTAACAACAAAAACTTGGCAAACCACTTTTAAGCCAAGGCCATGAACATCGCTTGCTACATCTCAAATCAAGTGTTTCTCAGATCTGGCACTAATGTGACATCTTATGAACTCTAGAGGGGTAAGAAGCCAATGGTAAAGTATTTCAAAGTCTTTGGGAGTGTTTGCTATATTCTACTTGATTGAGAACATATAGCAAAGTTTGATACTAAAAGTGATGAAGGAATCTTCTTGGGGTACTCCAACACATGTCAACCTTATAGGGTTTAAAATCTGAGAACAAAAACCATCATGGAGTCCATAAATGTCGAGATTAATGACACTGATGTCCCTCCCTCTTTGGCAGTTAAAAATGATGATGTGTTATTTCCCTCTACTAAAGATAATGTTGATGCTTCTGTTAAGTCAAGTGTGGTGTTAGAAAGTGACAATGAGAGTGAATCAAACACTGATCAAGATTCTAGTGTCATATTCAAGGATAAACTGAAGTGGGCCAGAGCTGAATCAATTTGAGAAGAATAAAGTCTGGTTCCTTGTTGATTGTCCATCAAATGCAAATGTTAGTAGCACTAAATAAATCTTCAAGAACAAGTCTGATAAGTCAGGAAATGTGATCAGAAATAAGGCCAGACTTGTTGCTCAGGGATGCTCACAACTTGAAGGTGTTAACTTTGATGAAACCTTCGCCCCAGTTGCTCGTATGGAATTTTTAAGACTTCTGTGTGCTATTGCTTATCATTTGAAGTTCAAGTTATTTCAAATGGATGTGAAAACAACATTTTTAAATGGGTATCTCAAGGAAGAAGTCTTTGTAGAACAACTAAAAGGCTTTGAAGATCTTCACAATCCTAATAGTGTTTACAAACTGAGGAAGACTCTTTATAGTCTTAAGCAAGCTTTATGTGCTTGGTATGACATGTTGTCTTCTCATCTTCTTACTCATGGTTATACTCGTGGCTCTGTTGAAAAAACTTTGTTTGTTACAAAGGTTAGATCTCATGTTGTGATTGCTCAAATGTATGTGAATGACATAGTTGTTAAGTCTACTTCTGATTCTCTTCATTGGACCTCAAGTGAAACAAGAAAAGGATGACATATTCCTCTCTCAAACAAAGTATGCCAAGAACTTGGTGAAAAAGTTTGGCCTCGAGGATTCAAAAGCTACTAGATCTCACATGAGCACATGTGCTAAAATTCACAAGGACTTAAGTGGTAAGGATGTTGATCAAACTTTGTATAGAAGCATGATTGGAAGCTTACTCTATTTAACTGCCAGTAGACTAAACATCACATTTGATGTTGGAGTATGTGCACGGTTTCAAAGTTATCTCAATGAGCCTCACTTACAACCAGTCAAGAAGGTTATCAAGGATATATGTGGCACCACTGATTTTGGACTTCAATATACTCATGACACCAACACAAACCTGGTTAGGTATAGTGATGCTGATTGGGCTAGTTGCATTGATGATTGAAAAAGTACCTCAGGGGGAGCTTTCTATGTTGGGAACAATTTGGTTGCTTGGCATAACAAGAAGCAAAATTGTGTCTCTTTGTCTACTATCGAGGCAGAATATGTGGTTGTCGGGAGTTGTTGCACTCAACTGATGTGGATGAAAAATATGCTCAGTGACTACGGTATATCTCAATCCACTTTTCTTGTTTATTGGGATAACATTAGTGCAATTGATATTTTTAAGAACCCTGTCCAACATTTGAGAACTAAACGTATTGACATTAGGCATCATTTCATTAGAGATCTAGTGGAAGGTAAGATACTTACCCTAAACTTTGTGCCAACTGAAAAACAGCTAGCTAATATATTCATTAAAGCCCTAGATAATCGAAGGTACGAAGATCTTCGATGGTCTATTGGTCTTTTTACCATGAACTAAATAGTTTGAATAGCTACGCTTCCAAGTTATGTCTATCTTGTGAGCATGCTCATCAGATACCTACGTTTTGTCTTTCTATATGCTTATCTTAATTGTCATACATTCATGATATTTTTTGGATTATCCTTGGATAATTATTCATTGTGATGTCAAAGGTTCTCCCTATTATCTTGATAGCCTCTAAAAAATCATGTTTCCATCATCCAAACCTTGAGGTGATTTTGGTGTTAGACTTGCTTTGGTTCTATGTGATTGGTAGTGACTCTACTTACTCTGTAATCTAAACCAAGTGTCATTTCTTTTGTTCCTTTGTGTGTCTCCCCAAAAAAAATATTAAAAAAAGAGTATAGGAACATTGAAAACAACAAAGGGGGGTTTACTTCAAGAAATATGCTATCATTGATCAAGGGAAAATCTCTTCAAAAGTATCATTTCATGCAATGTCATGGGGTGTTTCAATGTCTAAATTCCCTTCCTCAGGTCATACATCAATATTTTCATAGTTTAGAATGGTGGTTCATGAATTATACACCTTCCTTCAAATGACCTTGACATCTCTCAATTGGTGTCTCACTCAAAGTTTCACAAAATGTGCTCCTTTCATTCACGATCTTTGCCTTGTTTTGCGCATCTTGTCCTTTGTTTATATTATGTAGGAAGTGTTGTCTTTTAAGGTCAATGAATTTTTATAAACTTGGTTAAAATTCGCATGACCTTTTTGGTTAAGTTCTTGGATCTATGATTTTAAGATGGCTATCACAAATCCTTTATCCCATACCTTGACACATCAATGCAGGATTATGCTCTTGTGTTAATCTTAGTAGTAATGTTTTTGTATGCCTTTAAAGATTTGTCCTTTGAGAACTACATTGCACGTCTACTTTTTGTGTTCTTCAAATTACATATCTCTTGAAAACATGGATTTCAAGCTACATCTTAGTTCATTCTCTTACTGGTTGTTATGTTGTTGGTTGTCTATTGGTGCAAATCTCTAATTATGTACGGTAATCTTGTTCAAGAGTTTGTTCATATTGCAAACAGCATTTCTGGGGGAGTTTCCACTATGGGGGAGTTCAATCACAATGCATACATCTTTTTGTTCTTACTTGTTGCTAGTCTAATTGTTGCTACACTTTGCTTGGGCATATCCAAATGATCTATTGCAATTTCTTTATATGTTGTGCTCTTGTTGTTCTTGTCCTATGTGTTTGCAGTAAATTTGACTATTTTGTGCGGTTTTCCACCTTGTCTTTGTCTTAACATGACAAAATAGGAGGGAAAAAATTTTGTTATGTTTCATACCTTGCAAGCCTTTTTTACCCATGATAATTTTCACTTGTTCTTGTCATGAGTTGTTCATTTGTGGGTTCATATGCAGGATTCATTCCTTGGCTCTTCTCTTGAGTGTAGGTAAGTGAAATTAGTTCTAGGCTTGGGGTATTTTGTCAAGGAAAGCCAAGGGGGAGATTGTAAGGTCTAGTCTTAAGTGTTTGGCTTTCCTTGTCAAATATTGTATTTGTGTACCACATGCTTAATTTAGTTTTAGACTACATTCTCAAGTTACAGGCTACTGCTACTGGGATTAAACGTTCAAGGATGTGGCTCACTTCACTTCAAAAGATTTGCTCATGCACGTGCATTTCACATTTATATTCTTGGTGCATTCTATTTAGCGTTGTTGTCTAGTCAAAATTGCTCGTTAATTTCCAACTGGTTAGGCACGCAAATTAAGAGCTGCTTACATGGGCCTCCTAACAACTTTCTGCTGATGATCAAATCTCAGCCCTTAATCTTTTCTAATCAATTTGTAGTATGACAAGTATCTTTAGTTGGTGAGAAAAACAAACTGATGCTTTTTGGGTTAAGATCCCTAGCTAGGGTTTCTTTTAATTTGGGGGTTTCCAGGTACATTTATGTCTAGAGAGAAGATAGAGAGAGAAAGAGCATTTATGCTTTGGCCTTCTACCTCCTTCTCATTTATGAAATCCTAGTTGCAAAACCAAGTTCATTCATTAAACAGGCCTTCTACCTCCTTCTCATTTATGAAACCCTAGTTGCAAAACCAAGTTCATTCATTAAACACCCAATCATTGTATATTAGGGTTGCATTGTTTTAGGGTTTTGCATTAAGTTTTTAGCCTGGTTTTAAGCTTTAAATCCTTTTTAGACCAAGCTTTTGGATTCAAGTTAGATTCTTCCTTCGGCTGTTTGACTGGAGAATCTGACTGGTCGTTTGAATCTAGATTTTATATGCATACATAACATTATATCATTTCGTGATTTGAGTTGATATTGGTGCCACAAAGTGAAGAGCTCGGGAGGAGCTGCCACTTCGTGAAGACCAAAGGAATTCATCTTGTATAAGGCAAGGTTGCACAAAGGTCTGCTCCGTAGATAGGGATCTAGGAATTGAGCTTATATGGTCTTTGTATGAACCTTGTTTACATTAGTGGATTGGACTCAATGGAGAATCCCCGGTTTTTAACCCAGAGGTGGGTTTTTTTGGCCAAAAAGATCTTGTGTTCAAAGTTATTTATATTGTGTCATGCATCTCGCATACACATACATGGTACATATATCTCTTGATCATTTAAATGGTATGTGATGGCAATCACGCTCACTTAATAAATTAATAACTTGCAATGAACTAAGCCTTGCTGACTAGGATAGTTTTTGGGAATTGAAATTGGTGATTGAATCTTTGATTTATTAACTAACAAATCTATCTTAGTTAACTAGCGAGCTTGACTAGTCAGTCCAATGGATTATTATTATTTTATATAGGATATTCCGCTTGGTACCAATTTCAGCATCAATCAAGCAAAATAGTGTAGTGGTCCACTACAGAGGCTAAATATGTCAGTGTTGCAGAAGCCACTGCACATGCCATTTGGTTGAGATTTGTGTTGTCTGATTTTGGGGAAGAACAAGTTGAAGCTACTCCAATCTTGTGTGATAACACATATGCAATAGCAATGTCCAAAAATCATGTGTTTCATCACAAGACTAGACACATCAACAAAAGATTTCATTTTATAAAGGATGCTCTGCAAGAAGGAGAAATTGATTTGCTCTACTGTAATGTTGAAGAACAGGTTGTAGACATCTTTACTAAGGCACTGGCAAAGGATCGGTTTGATTAACTTCTCTTAAGAATATTTTCTATAAAACTTAAATCTTGCTTGGTATTTAACTCATAGTAAATTGGAGCAATGATCCTTCAGCTTTAACTCAATTATAGTAATGGTCATTCCAACATAACTCATTTGGACAAAATTCTAACGAAGTTGACGAAATGACCATAGCTTCATGTTTTGACGAGTTGAGGGACCCCAATTGTAGCAATGTGATGCGAAAATTAACTTAACACACAAATTAAACCCTCTTGTTGTCAATTGTAGTAAAGAATGTAAGTAGAGATCTTTCTAGACCGGGGATTAGGAGGGTTTGCTAATAACCTCTAAACTGACTTAAAAACATAAAATTAAGTTTAAAACACCAAACTAGACTCAAAAGATGCAATACAAACTAAAAAGACTCAAAACTAGTTTAAAAGACTCAAAACAGCTTAAAACAATGAATTAGACTCTAAACTGACTCTAGAAATGGTTTTGGACGAAATTAGGATCTAACTTGACTCAAGACACTTAAAAACACAAATCAAAACAGATTTTGACTAATAAAACACTTTAAAGTAAAGGGGGATTTGATTTTGACGAATTTGAAAACAAAACAAACAGATTGTAAACTAAAACAGATTTTGGACGAATTTGGTAAACTATGGATGATGGGCTAGCTAGAGGGTTCTTCTCCACACATGACACACTTGTACATAAACCAATTTTCAGTTGTTCTTTCGATAAATCATGAAACTCAACACCCCAGGTTAATTAAGTCTGCTTAAATTAACCTTCAAGTTCTCCTTAAGTTATTGAATTAGATGGGAAAGCGCATACAACAATTCAAGCATTCTTCAAAAGTCCTTTTCGTGAACAGCACAATAAAGATACAATCAAAGATCATTAAGCATTATGAAAACTATAAGTATTGACGAGGCATTCGTTACTATGATGAGCATGCAACTCCTGCCAAGAATTCATTTAACGCGATCGTTTATAAGCGACCTCCACTACTTGTGAATATAAGTTTGTAACTATTAGGTGAAACTCCCTTATAATCTAGCATCATATTCATGCATGCAAACTAAGTGTGCACTCTTAATAAACATACACGAATAAGTTATCAATCAAGCAGTTAAATAAATTGAATTCACAACTTATGAAATCACAACTGAAGGTAATCAATTCATATTGCAAGTATTTTCATGGCTTTGAATTCCCCCCTAGCTAAGTAGGGGTTTAGCCACTCATAATTGCAACAAAATTAGAAAATAACAAAGTAGACATTGAAAGCAAGAACGAAGTACACCTAAAACGCTCCAAAGTTCCAAGCTTGAAACACCAAGTACCTTTGTTTTCACCACCTTATTATAGCACAAGTGTCTAGGATGTGTATTGATATATGGATGGAATGGATTTGCACGGCTAAGAGATGAAAGTGTATGGATTGGTGAGATGTAGTATGGCTAGATGAATGGATGGAGGTCACGGCAAGGAAATTATGTTTGTGAATGAAGCACTTTTGATGGATCCAAATTTTTCTTAGGAAAGGGAATGGTGGATGTATTTATAGGCTAAGGAGAGGACCACTTCAATTCCTTGCATATGTAGTTTGTATGGGTGTGTGATGTCCATGTTTCCCTTTACATTTGCACACACATGACCTCCATCATTTCAGCCACAAAACAAACACATTTTCTGCCATGCTTCTCCTTTACATTTACACACATGTTCTTCATCATTTCAGCCACAAATCAACCCATTTTCTGCCCATGTGTGTGTCTTTCCTTTGCCCATGTGTGTGTGTTTCCTTTGCCCATGTGTGTGTGTTTTTCCTTTGCATTTGCACACACATGTTCTTCATTATTTCAGCCAACAATCCACCCATTTTCTGCCCATGCCAAGCCCTCAATGTCGTGCCTTTCTTGTTGTGTGTGTGTTGTCCATGTAGAGTGTGTGTATGCCCTCCAACCTATGCAGTTTGCATATGTGTAGCTGTCCATGTTTCTTTTTTGCATGTGCCGTGCCTTCTCTTTCTAGCTGTGCATTTCCACTTGCTCCAAAGCCAAATGAGTGCAATCATAACCCCATTTGCTGCTAAGTGTTGATGACAAAGCAAAACACAAAACAAGTGCCTTTACTTTCTCATTTTATTAGCCAAATCTGCTTAGCCCTTTTCTGAACCTTTCAGTGTTACAATGCCCATAACTTCTTCTAGAAAAACGATATTAACAATCCGTAAATTGATCCAGAAAATAGACATCCGTAGCTTTCCAAGAATATAAGGCTCATTCTCTCATTCATTCTGAGTTGTTCGTAACATGCTTCCAAACTCAGCTAATCTGCACAGGCAGTTTTGACGAATTTGTTACTCAATATCTCACTTGTGCTACTTTTCTTTTCTTTGCTTGATAAATCACACAAAACACAAAAACATAGTAAATAGCTCAAAAATATAAGGAACTAACTAAGAAAAGACAAGTGAATTTTATGTAAAATATATATAAATATGAGCTTATCACAATGGTCCTTCCAACATAACTTATTTTGACAAAATTCTGACGAAGTTGACGAAAATGACTATAGCTACACATTTTGATAAGTTAAATGACCAATGATAATAGATTTTTAGTTCAGAGATCATTGCTCTAATTTGATAAAAGTTGAGGGACCATTATTACAATTTACTCTTTAACTTAAAAAATATTTTCAATATTAAACCTTCTCTGTTTCCCAAACATAACTGACCCAGCATTCCCAACTTAAAGTGTTCACTCCCCTAGTCTGCACCGACGATAAAGGCATCACTCCCCACCGTCGTCACTGCTTTTTCTTCCTCTCCCAATCTATCACCTTTCCCAATTTGGCTAAAATGTAGAAATCAAATTTATTAGGCGGTGGTGGTTGAGAGATGAGATTGGGATCATGGTCGATGTCGAAGAAACGACCCAGAAGATACTCCACTAAGGCCCAAACTTTTGAATACTTTGATTTGAAAGGTGCCTGTTTTAACAGATAGTGGTGAATTTAGTTGCTAATTTTCAAATATTCCATAGAAACTGAGCAATTAAGCTTGAACATAAACTTTGTCCTTGGTGGGGAAGAGGTGAGGCTAGGGGTTTGAATGATTAGAGTGAAAAGTTGGTGGTCGTGAATTGGGAGGGATCTGTGGAAACATTTCTCAATCGCCGACATCTCTGAGTCAAATGCTCTGTGCCTATGGACTTGACGCCAATGTCATGCATATATCTCGTAAAGAATAGCTCACGATTGAAGGAAAAAGAAGTAAAAACTAAATTGTCTTGTTCTTAAATATTGGACTAGTTTTTGAGTTATTCTTAAGTCCAAGTTTTGAGAACGGACTTACCAAACAAGTTCTTAGACTAAAAATTGAAAAACAGTTTTTGAATTAATAAATTTGAACTTGATCGGAGCATATTTATACGGCTTTGTTAGCTTGTTTCTTGCATTTAGTGAGTTAGTTTCTGTTTATTATAGTGATTTAAGCTATTTTCGTCTGTTTGTAGGTCCAATCAGCAAAGATGACAATAAATGGCTAAATGGAGCAATTTGGAGCAGGTTTGGACTTGGATTGGATAGCATGCGTGGGGAGCACTTTGGATGGACGTTTTTGGTGTTTAAATAATGCTAGAAATGTGCTACAATCTGGAGGAATTAAGAGTGAGGCTTGGGAGACAAGGAATCAGGAATTAAAGGGAAACCTTATCCTTAACAAACCTTATCTAATCTTATCTTATCCTTATCCAAACTTACCTTATCTTATCCAGTCCTGTTTTATCTCAGCCCTATCTTATCTTATCTTATCCTAATCCTACCTTACCTTATCTCCAACTGCAAGGGGGATTCCTTATCACATTCAACCACTTCTAATCTGATTTAAGAAGTCCTAAAACACTGCAAACAACTCAATCATTTTCCACCACAAAGTAGGCCGTGCCCTAGCCCTATAAATACAAGTTATTGTCGTAGCTTTCAAAGGGAGTTTTAGAGAGAAAATTGGGAGAGTGTCGCAAGTTTCTAAAGGAGAGAAGGAGATTTTGAGCCATGCTTGCAAGGAGAAGAGGAGCCAATTCTGCCATCTAGAGGAGGAGTCGAATCTGCCATTGCTGAAGTGTCTCGAAGTTCTTTTTATCCTTATTTGATTTCAATGTTTAATTTAGATTGTTTTTATTTAGTTATGACGAACATGCGTAACTAAATTTATTTTTAGCTAGAGGTGAATTCAAAGCCATGATCATATGTTTCGTATGAATTGATTATATCTAGTTCTTGTTACATAAACCATGAATGCAATTTACTTATCTGTTTTATTAAGAACTTGTTCTTGTGTGTTAATTAAGGGTGCACACTTAGTTTGCATGTAGGGATTTCATGCTAGAATATAAGGGAATTTCACCTAATCATTATGAACTTATATTTACAAGTAGTAAAAGTCACTAGTCATGATTGTATTAAGTAAATTCCTGACAGGAGTATCATGCAGTTCATAGGTACGAATGTCTTGTCAATGCTTATGATTTTCACAGAACTTAATGATCTTTGATATGCATCTCTATCATGCTGTTCATAGTTAGGGAACTTGAGAAAAATAATTTGGTTGCGTCGCTAAGTCCAATTCAATGAAATTAGGAAAATCTGAGAGTTAATTAGTGCAGTTCACGATTAATTTGGGGCATTGTCATTCATGGTTTATATAAATAATAACTGGAAATCGATTTGTATGCATATGTTTCATGTGTGGAGAAGAACCCTCTAGCTAGCCTTTCACCCAATTTTCGTACCAAACTTAATTTGTTTCTTCAATTTACTTGTTTTAAGTTAGAATTCGTCCAAAAACCTCCCCCCTTATGTTTAGTGTCAGTTTAGCTTAGTTTTCAGTTTTTAAGTCTAATTAGTGTTGATTAGCATCCCTCCTAATCCCCGACCTAGAATGATCCTTACTTGCTCATACTACAACTGTCTTAATAGGGTTAATTTGTGTGTTAGTTTATACCACATCAGAACTCAAATGGAGTACCGAACGAGCTCTTAGATCCTTAAGATTGAGGAGAAGTTCTTCCTCAGAATATTTTATTACCGATTCATAAAACATTTTGTTTATTATTAGAACCGTCCATACTATAAATATCTCTACAAAAAATTAATTAAAAATATAGTCATTTAGTTAATCAACTTTTAGCAAATAGACAGAGAATTCGTAATATTTTTATCGTATTCGACCATTTGTCTCTATCTAGTTCGATGATTAAAAGATCACATATTTTATTAATTTTTTTACAAAAATAATATTTACAGAGTAATTTATAATATGAATAATTTCAATCATAAGACAAACTTCGTTAATCGATAACAAAATATCTTATGGAAGAACTCTTTCTTATATAAATTGAGGAGCCAAACTAGAATAAAAAAGTGGCCCAAACCCAAATATATTAGGCCATCTCCAACCAAAGGGTCAGAGGGCCAGAGGGCCGAAAATAGCCCGAAAACCATCTCCAACCGAGGGCTAAGGCAGAGGGCTCTGGAATCTGGGAGGGCCCTATAGAATCGGAAAGGGTTGGAGGGTTGGAGGGCTGGCTGTACGCAGCCAGCCAGCCAGCCCTGGACTGGCCTTTTTTTTTTAATGTTTTGTTATTTCTGTCAGTTATAGCCGACAGAAATAATATATACTATATTATTAGTGTCGGTTATAACCGACACTAATAGAAATGTTAATATAATAGTAGTTTGAACAGTGTCGGTTAAAACCGTCACTAATTCTAATTTGAATTCCAATTGTGTCGGTTATAATTGATACTAATTTGAATTCTAATTTGAATTCCAACGGCTAGCTAGTCACTAGCCGTTGTATTCAATTTTTTTTTTTTGTTTTTATGAATTTAAACCTTCATTTTTTCTATAACTTATATTTTACAAAATTTGGTTCATATTTTTTTTCGTATAACTTTCACAAAATTTGTTTCATATTTTTTTTAAATTCCATTTTTTCCTATAACTTCTATTTCAAAAAAAATGTTTCATATTTTTTTTAAATTCCATTTTTATCCTATAACTTCTATTTCATATTTTTTTTAAATTCTATTTTTTTCCTATAACTTCCTAAGCCATTATACAACATTAAATTAAATTAAGTAACATGAAACAACATTAAACAATATGAAACAACATTAAATAACATTAACCAACATAAAAATTATACAACATGAAACTTAAACAACATTTTTAAAAACATTAAAAAACATAAAACGTAAATGCCTACTCCATGCTTCTTTGGGCCCAAAGATGTGCAACAAGATCTTGTTGTAGGTACTTGTTTGTGGCACGAGAACGTATCATTCTATAGCGCCACATGTACTCATCTATAAAGATATTACCAGTTCTTGGATTGAAAGGCAAATTAGGCTCATCATATATTTTTGCACGAGCCCTTCTTGACCTATTTGGATCTTCTTGGTCATCATCAGACTCTCCATCAATATACCCATCTCGCTCATCCTCCACTATCATATTGTGTAATATGATGCAAGACATCATGATGGAGTCCAAATTTTCTCGACTCCACCCTCTTACCGGTTCGCTGATGATCATACACCTCTTGGTGTAAGGTAAACAACTTTTCCGTGTCATTCCTAGGGTGTGGAATTGCTTGGACAAGTGTTGCTTACTTTGGGTAGATGCCATCTGCCAAGTAATACCCCATATTGTATTGACGACCGTTGATGTAGCAGTCAAGTTGAGGTGTTTTACCTTCCGTCAAGTTATTGAAGAGGGGTGAACGCCCAAGAACTGTAATGTCATTTTGGGATCCAGGGACTCCAAAGAAAGCATGCCAGATCCATGTGTCATATGAGACAACCGCCTCTAACACAACATTTAGCTTTCTCGACCTTCCGTTAAAGCCTCATTGTCATCCGGTGGGACAGTTCTTCCAATCCCAATGCATGCAGTCTAATGATCCCATCATGCTTGGAAACCCACGATCTTAAGCTTTGCGAATGAGCCGATTCAGATCTTCTTGATTTGGCTCGCGGAGGTACTCGTCTTTGTAAACCTGAACAATTATGTCACAAAATTCTTCAAGAGTATCAAGGCATGTAGACTTAGACATACCATGGGTTTCATCCATCGAATCAGCTGGGGAGCCATAGGCCATCATTCGGAGTGCAACAGTAACCTTCTGATGAGGTGAAAAACTAGGGCGGCTTGCTCTATCCCGCTTCTGTCAAAAGTACAGATTGACCTGCTGGACATCACAAAGTAAATGCTTGAAGACATAACGCCTCATCCGGAAGCGACGTCTGAAATCCTCTTCTGTGTACACCGAGTTGGGGTCGAAGTAATTGTTCATCAGATTGGCATGCGTCATCGCTCTATTTCGTAGTTTGTAAGAGCGACCAGCAATAGAGCCACCCCATTGAGGTTGTTCCTTAGTTGGCTACACACCATGGCTGCTGCTCTAATTTGTTTGTTGTGCCTTACTTGAACTTCTTCATTAGACTCCTCATCTTCTCATCTCATTTGCGCCCATTTTGTTTATCTTTTGGAATTAGAAGCGGATCCAAAGTTGGAATTCGAAGCGGATCCAAAATTGGAATTCATTTCAAACTTGAATTGAAAGAGATTGAATTGAAATAGATTGAATTCAAAGTTGTGTGAATTATATCCCAATATCCACCCTATTTATAGCAAAAAAAAAATTCAAATCCAACGGCTAGCTGATGTCACTTAGCCGTTGGATTTGAATTTAAGTTGTAGTTTTTAAATAATAAATTATGTTTGGCCCTATAGCCCATTTGACCCTCGATTGGAGACGATTTTTTGTGACAGGGCTAAAACAAGCCATCTGGCCCTCTGGCCCCCGATTGGAGACGAAGGCAAATATGACCTTATACTGTTCATTCAAATATTAATATTTTGGAGGACAAAGGACTAAAACGAGCCCTCAGGCCAGCCATCGGTTGAAGATAGCCTTACCAAACCCAGTCTGAACAAGGAGAATGACCAGAATCCACTACCTCAATGTCTTCAGCCACAAAACCATCAGAAACGGTTAGATATTTAATCAACGGTCCATAACCGGAATCACCATTACAGACAATGTACTCTCTCACACGCAACAACCACGTCATAAACCTCATCTTCCTCTCCTCCAGCCCTTCCCCGCGAGCCTCCGAAAATGGTCGTGTCACTGAGAATCCCTTCTCTGAGCTCACTCTTCTCCCCCTCCATCTCCCGCCGTCCTCCGGCACTTCTCCGCCGTCGCCACCACCACATCCGAACACCCGTATGCTCCGCCTCTTTCTCCGGTCAGAGCACGGTGTACAAAACCAATGACCGAGTGGACACTCCGACTCAGAAGAACAACCGAGTCGTGGACCGAGCCGTCACTCCTCGGTCGCAGGACTTCAATGCTTGGTACCTCGATGTCATTGAGCAAGCCGAGCTCGCCGATTACGGTCCGGTTCGCGGTACCATGGTCATTCGTCCGTACGGTTACGCCATATGGGAAGCCATTCAGGTAATTCCAGCTCCGCCGCCTCTGTTGTTGTTGTAAATTTGTTGGATTCAGGGGTTTGAAAGTAATTTTATCTATTCTGTAGGATTATCTGAATGTGAAATTCAAAGAGACTGGCCACAGTAACATGTATTTCCCACAGGTATTACAAATTTACAGTGATTTTTCAATGTTATTGTAACCTTGATTAGTTAATGCATAAGAGTTAAACTTTGATTTTTTGGATAATGTGGAATGCTGCAGTTTATACCGTATTCGTTTATAGAGAAAGAAGCTAGCCATGTTGAAGGGTTTAGTCCTGAATTAGCAGTGGTGACAATAGGAGGAGGGAAGGAGCTTGAAGAAAAACTTGTGGTATGTATCCTCTATCAAGGAATCTTGTCGGCTTTCTGGTTTTGATTGTAAACTGTAAAGCAAACTATTGTGTTAGAACAAGTAAAGTTACTGAATAACTGTGACCGAAGGTGTGCAGGTTCGACCCACAAGTGAAACCATAGTAAATCACATGTTCACTCAGTGGATTCATAGTTACCGTGATCTTCCCCTTATGGTTAACCAAGTAAGATTGTTTCTCACGTCCATTACAGCACACTTCAACTTTCGACAAAATTTCGGATTAAACTTCGGTCTTATTTCATTTCTGATTAATCCAGTGGGCAAATGTGACAAGATGGGAGATGCGGACGAAACCTTTTGTGAGGACACTTGAATTTCTCTGGCAGGAGGGACATACTGCTCATGCTACTTCAGAGGAGGCAGAGAAAGAGGTTTGCTTCTGACATAACTACTGCCTCTAAACTAGTTGTGAAATCAGTAACATTTTTTTTAATGCATTAGTGCTGAACTGCAGGCTATACAGATGATTGACGTGTATACAAAGTTTGCTTATGAGGAAACTGCAATACCTGTTATTGCAGGTCGAAAGTCAAAAATTGAAACGTTTGCTGGTGCTGTTAGGACCTATACAATAGAGGCTATGATGGGTGATAGGAAGGCACTACAGGCTGGCACCAGCCACAATCTTGGGCAGAACTTCTCTCGTGCCTTTGGAACACAGGTATTTAAATATGCTAGTGCGGTTCTTTGTTTTATTCCAAATGCTTCAACAAATCAAAGCCTCATTTATATGATCTTAATTCTCCTTTTTATAGTCTTCAACTTGTATAATTTTTTTGTGGTGATTGGCTAGTGGTCTTGCATGCTTTAATTGTACATGACCCATTTGACCAAAATGCGTGCTTGCACAGTTTACTGATGAAAGTGGACAGAGGCAACATGTGTGGCAGACTTCTTGGGCAGTTAGTACCCGTTTTGTTGGTGGTATTATCATGACCCATGGAGATGATACAGGTTTAATGCTTCCCCCAAAGATTGCACCGATACAGGTAAGCTAAAGTTGGAGACCTTTATGCATTTTATGTTGCTATTGCATATTCCTAAAGTTGGTGCTTTGCTTATATGGATATGTATCAAAAGCTGCAGTAAGACTGTCTATAGTTCAAGACTCTTTTTTCTTTTGAGGTATATCTATTATACATAAATGTCATTATAATTTCTGCTTTCTGGGAATAATGTGCTGTTGTAGACTGAGGATAGCTGGAAACTTTTCTGTACTTTGGTTAAACTTAAAACTACTATTTATAGACATTTCATCATTGCTACTTTATATTCTGCAAATGCAATGGATGTGAACTGACTAAATGCGAATATGAGCAAAAAGAACGTTGATGTTATCTAAGTTATCTAACTATAGAATATGTTCTAGATAAGCAATTTTGTATTCTTCGTCTCGCTATTATATAGTGAATTTCAAAGGTGTATCTCACAGCTTGGAAAGATCTGAGTATGGAGAGAAAAAGTACACTCCATTCATGACGTTGCAATGCAACAAACTCTGTTTTGACAACTGAGAACTCCACTGACTGGGTTCTTTTTGTTATAGAATATATCCTAGATAAGCAATGTTGTCTATTCTTTGCCCCCTGCTATTGTATAGCAAATTTCAAAGATGTATCTCACATATTGGAAAGTTCTGAGTATGGAGAGAAAAAGTACATTCCATTTTTATTCGTTGCAATTCAAGAAACTCTGGTTTGACATGTGAAAAATTCACGGACTTGGTTCTTTTTGTTATTACTTAATAAAAATAGCAAATGGATGATGGCTCATCTATGGATGTGGCCATCTAATCCATCAGTGTATGGCTCCTTCTGTTTGAGAGTCTTTATCCAGATTCTGTATTTGTCCACTTTGTAATGTATAGTTTGTTGTTTTGCTGAGAAATTTTTGGGACACATTAATCTTTCTTTTGGTCTTCTGATGTATAGTAGTTGGATTGCTATTTCTCCCGCTCTACAAAATCATGTAGTTGTAGTATTCTTTTTTCTGTTAAGAATGGATGCCTTGTTAAAGTTCAATTTTACTGTCATTGTTTTGAGTGTTTCAAATTTTCATGTGCCCCGTTTGTTGGCATGCATGCCCTTTCTTCTCAAAAACATCATTGGTTGTTTCTAGGTGGTGATCACACCAATTTGGAAGAAGGATGATGATAGAGAAGGAGTTCTGAGTGCTGCATCATCCGTAAAAGAAGCATTGCAGACTGCAGACATTAGAGTTAAACTCGATGACTCTGATCAGAGAACCCCAGGATGGAAATTCAATTTCTGGGAGATGAAGGTTTGTTTCATTCTTATGACTCAAGAGCATCTTTTATATTTACAAGCTTTCGGAGGGATGGGTTGAAATGCTATCATCTATTAGCCATCTCTTCATTCTTGTTGCTTGACTTGACTTGCCTGAGATAACACTGGGATGTTCGCCAGACACTTCTATGAATAAAATGTACCTTTCCTCATTCTTAAACTGGCATTAGTCAAGATTGAATGTATATTTCCGGTGAGTTAAGGTGCTTATTCTGGTGCAGGTACAAATAATATATTGGATCTATTCTTGTAAGATAAAAATGGTTGCCTGACAATGTTCTCTTACTGTCAATTATCTCGTCAACACCCCTTGATTTTGTAGGGAGTCCCTTTAAGAATTGAATTGGGTCCTCGTGATGTTTCAAGCCAGACTGTGGTTATATGTAAAAGAGATGTTCCTGGAAAACAAGGGAAAGTCTTCGGAATATCAATGGAGCCCTCAGTTTTGAAGGCTTATGTCAAGGACAAGTTGGATGAGATCCAGTCATCACTTTTGGAAAAAGCAAAATCATTCCGAGATAGGTGTGTTCTGGCTCCATTGTCAGTTACTCTTTATAGTCTTAAGATGCTACTTGCATAGAATATTATGAAACATTAGTAGTAAAAAGGGAAGTGATTTTTCACACCCCAGTTTCTTCTTCTGCACACCCCTGCTTATTTTTCTGTCTCTTGATTTATTCAATCCAATGGCCAGAAATAAACAGGGGTGTGTAGGAGAGAAAAAGGGTGCGTGAAAGTCATTTCCCTAAAAAGAATTGATAGTAACACGCATTACTTCTCCTTATAGTCTTAAGATGTTTTCTCCCTTGTATGACCTTAACACGTATTACTTTTGCACTTCGTTGGAAAAACTATGTAGGCATTGACAAGAAGACTTTTTTTTTCTTTTTTTTTTTTTTTTTTTTGCAGTAATATTGTGGATGTCAGCTCATATGACGAACTCAAAGTTGCAATCTCCCAGGGAAAATGGGCAAGAGGTCCTTGGTCAGCTAGGTATTTTTATCCCTGGCTTTTTTTAATAATTGACTGATTCGCTTTATTATGTATGCTAGCTGGGGTGAATTGTGTTTCTGTTGTTAATATGTATCTCCAATAATTGGTGCAGTGACAAAGATGAGTTAAAAGTAAAAGAAGAAACAGGGGCAACCATTAGGTGTTTTCCTTTCGAACAGCCGCAAGGGATTAAAACATGTTTGATGACTGGTAACCGTGCGGAGGAAGTAGCTATTTTTGCAAAGTCCTACTAAAAGGGTTCCCACTCTTACTTGAAACTGATATTGTCTGCTGTGCAGATGATCTTTGTTCTCTGTTTTGTCATACTTCAGATACTGTCTTCTGAATTGTAGTTTACGGTAAGTGACGTGGTTTTTTAATTGTGTAACATATCATTTGCTATGAAATGCCAAAGTGGTTCAGTTGCTGGTTTCCTTGGTTCTCATCTTTGGATTTGTTTAGTTTGTTGTGTTGTGGTAAGGAACTCGTAGCTGCCACGATATAAATTGATGTTGATATCGAACTTTCTGATAGATTGGTTGCCTTAATTAGCTGGAGTTTTTCAATATACGTGCTTGCGTGAACAAGAGAACGTAAACTTTTTCCTCATCGATATATTTCTTTTTACGATATGATCATAGCCATCCACTGATGCCTGCTGTTTCAAATGTGCTGCATAGTTACGGTTCTGTGATGTTTGGATGTACCGGTGTTTCGGATGCAAATATATACTGGATGATAAGTAGCTAAAGCTATTTAAACTTGTAGTCATTCACTTGTTCATAGTGGGATTTCGATTAATTCTTACAACGCAATGTTCTTTCCTTGCAATGTTTCCTCGTATGTATGCGACAGCTTTCTCCATGTATGCACCATCGGGAGTTGAACCACTGAAATCAGATTTTCTTATGTTCGCCCATCTGAAATTGAGTTGGCCTCCAATGATGTCATCACACTTACTTTAATTTTTAGAATATTTATTAGTTTGGGTGTTAACCCGAATATGCACTCGACTTGGGCTTGCGGAGCCATTGGGTGTTAACCCAAATCGAGTTCGGGGTTTGATTTTGGGCTTCCATCTCGTTGTGCAGACCAGCCCAAGAAACTTTGTCCAGAGAGAGGACGGGCTTTGATTTTGGGCTTTCATCTTAAAAGTGATTTTCTAACAAACATGATACTTTCACCCAAAATCCAAGTTATTCTAGAAAAGCATTGGAGAGCTTAAACAATCTACTTCTTGAATTAGTACTTCTTAAGCTTTTCTATTAAAAGGTGTTAGAAGACTTTAAACCATTCAAAACTACTTTCAAACATTAAATAAATCATTAAATGGATATTCCACCCACATGAGGAAATCAAGAGTAATTCATATTGGAATTGTTAGAAATGTACCCTAAAACTAATCATATGATGATACTTTACGGACATTTTACATGTTAAACTAATCTAGTTTAATATAAAGGGCAAAATTTATTGTTTTAAGCCGTCTCATATAAAGGTTATATGCTTAAACGATAAGTCCAAGAAATATGTAATTGGGAGAATGTGATCTAAAGAAGTTGGATTCAAGAGACCATTCTCTTTCTTATACATATCATAAACGTTCCTGATCATAGGATTGCTAATTCGAAATTGACAGTCTGTTAAGATCAGTATGTGCTATGTCTTCTCTTAAGGAGAGTAACTAGTCTCGAGTCATTGGTATGACCGACACCAAGACAAGCATGTAGGTGCTCAATAGAGAATGAGTCCAATGAACACGATTAACAAGGAGTTCTCATACTCATGTCTTTTGAGAACTCATGGTTGGGATAATGCAAAGTAGTCCTTTGACCTGAGGCATTATAGTTATTTTGTGGTTAGGTCTTTGATCTTTGACTATGTCAAAGTCACTCCGTTAGAGGGTGTCCACACATGGTTGGGGTTAAGCCACTTAGCCACGGAGGCAAGTGAATGCACAACAAGAGATCTCTAGTCTTCAAACTGTTTGAGGGAGAATACTCTATGATATGATTAAGAATCTCTGGGAATGAGATTTAGGAAGTCGTTCCAAGTCATGCTCAAGGTAATCATATAAGTAAGAGAATCACATTGGATCGTAGACATGAATAAACTATCAAACCAAACAATGTGGTCAAGAATATTGTATTAGAGAAAGACTGTATTGCATTGTAATCCTAAACTGAATAGGTTCTCCACCTCTTCTGATTAGCTTGGGTAGCCATGATATATTACTAGGTGTCACTCATGGTTTGTGGAAGCCCTAAAGATGAGTAATCACTAAAGGGAGAATTGAAAGTAAGTTTCAATTCACAATCGATTTAAAGAGTTCTAATTTCCCATTGCCTTGCTAAAAGGAACCTAATGGATCATACATCGTGTATGGTAAAGATTGAAGAAACAATGGAGATGAGTAAGAATAATTAAATGGTTTAATTATTTAAGGCTACGATTAATTAATATGGTAATTAATCAAACGAATAAGTTCGTTATAGACCTCGGGTTAGTTTTGGGCCACAAGGCCCAATGAGATTTGAATGTCAAGCCCATTAACTCAAGTTATATGACAACTTGAAAACACAAAGGGTTTGAAAGCCCAATGAACCCTTAATGGGCGGGCATATGGAGAGGGATAGTGAACTTACCTTAATTGCAAGTTTGCCACTCCATTGTGAGGTGGTATAAAGGTAACTTTATAGTCATTTCATCTTTAGAGTCTTCTAAGGGAAGAAAAGAGAACACAAAGCTCTCTCTTCTCTAATGAAGGCCGGCCACCCTAGAGGAACTTAGCTAGCAATCTTCCTTCCTCTAGGTCACTCATCTCTTCATCAATGCTCTCCTTAGTGTGGAGACTTAGAGTTTCTCTATTTTGGGAACTTGGAGAATCCATTCTACCATCCTCATCCAAGAAATCCATGGAGCTAAGAAGTAAGGAATGAAGGCCTATCTCTTGGGTGATTAGCCTTTGCTTATGCAAAGAGAAATCAACAAAGGTATAATATTTCTCAACTCACTTTGTTCTTGAGTTGAGTCTTGGTTCACCACACTCACTAAGCCTTGAATTTCATGGGTAAAGTTTTATTTTTAGTGCATACAAGCATGATTCCGCCTTTTAATTGTTAATTGCATGCATAGATGTTGCTCAAATGAACTAGTTTTCACAAATATATCCTTCAGGAATATGCTTGGAATTTTTTGTGGGCATTTTCAATCGTTGAATCCTCTTTCCATCCACTATATAAGAAGACTTGGGAAAAGAGAGAAACAACGCAAGAAACACAAGCTTTTCCAAAGTTCAAATATTCTAGTTAGGTCTCTAGGGCTACCACTTTCAGCCCTAGGTCTTGGGAGGCGAAAACCAAGGGGCTACTCGATATACTGTAGACAACCCAATGACCTTCGAGGTTCTAGACGTACACAGAAGGTCAAAGCAATTGTTTGTGCTTGTAGGAGTGTGTCGAGATTCAAACTTTTGCATAAAAGGTACACTCGTCATTTCGAATTCATTTATAGTCTTCCACAGTTCACATAAAGGATGGGCTTGATTTTGGGTTTTTATCTTAAGAGTGCTTTTGTAAGAAGCATGATACTTTTTCACCCAAAATCCACGTTATATTGTAGAAAAACATTAGAGAATTTAATCAATGTACTTCTTGAAAGTTGTTAGAAGACTTTAAACCATTCAAAACAACTTTCAAATATGTTTATGGTGTTTCGTTCGGGTGAGATTTCCTCTTTTTGGGATTCTGAAGTTGCGACTCTTGTACTACAGATACTATGTTCTGAATTGTAGTAGACAGTAGTGATGTGGTACATACAGTTTGCGCGTATGTGATCAATGGCATTTGTAGGACCGATTAACATGGATATTCGGGTTAGCACATGGATGTACAATTCAGTTCCGCGTGGTATACAGTAATTGTGATGTTTGGACGTACAGTTTTGGTTCTGCTTTTTCATTTTCCTCACATGGACATCAATACAGGATATGGTATGTGATCAATGGCATTTATAGGACTGATTAACATGCCTTGCTATCATTTTACATCACAAAGACCAGTGCCTTGATCACAGAATCCATCCCGGTTAAGCAGCTTCTGAGGCGGAGCACTTAGCAGAGGGGAAGAGGGACTGCCATAAGCATTTCGGCGACTGTTCCCACAGCCTAGGCTTGCTCTTGTGCTCACCCCTGTCGTTGGGTTCGTCCCACTTGCATACTTGCAAAGAGCCTGTATGAACAAACCCTAGAATTAGTAGGAATATGCATGCTAAACAAGACAATGTTACTGCTGGAGAAAACTGAAGGATAAGGTTCTGATTTTGAAGAAAATATATTCTAATTGGACATAAGCAATATGCAGTGCCTGCTTCTGGAGCAGGTCCAAGACCGCGTCACTGAAGTCAGCTCCTTCAATGAGGGCACCCCCGAGATCACTGCGGGTGAGAACAGATCTAACTAGCACGGCGTCTTTGAGATTAGCTTCATTAAGGACCTGCGATCATTATAGTTCTTGAGCAATGGAATTGAAACAAGGTATTGTTTCAGCTAACTCGTAAGATTAATCTCAAAAGAATGCCTAAAAACATGGCAAAGTTAAATGCTTCAGAGTGTATGCTCGGCTTTCAGGCAATACCATACGATCCATCAACGTGTCGCTCAAATCCGCACCTGTGAAATGTCAAAAGAAATTGACAAATATAAGATTTCTAGTATGTACAGTTGTGAAAAATCTGTTTAGTTCTACGGCAATATGCAAAAGGATCATAGAAGCGATACCAATCCTGGATCACGATAAGCAAATATGCATTGTTAAGCGAGGTTCTTTTTTGTTGTCTTTATGCTTTGGTAACAAATTACAGGTCTTCCTGTTTACTCTGGGAAACAATTTGCCAAAGCAGCGAACAATCTACGTTCAGAAATCAATGGAGGCTCTCCAAAAACGAATTGAATAGAGTTCCAATGGCGAATGGCAAACGATTTCATATGCAAGAAATCAAGAAGGCTTTCAAGTAATGCTAATTTTAAAACTGAAAGGTTGGGAAACAAGATAACTGTTGTAGAAACAGAAGATGGGGTCTGAAGTACTAGGAAAAGTAATCTGATTCCCGTGATTGATATGCAGGACTAGACTAAACTAGATGAGATTGGCTAAATAACTAGATTTCATGTGAAATCGAGTACCATAGATGTTGTTTTTCTAACTTGGAGGATTAAAATGGAGTAATATAAAGTAAGAGGTTGATGTCTAAAACATATACCTAACCTCATTAGTCCTTCCAAGTCTAGTATGGTCATGCATAATATACATGGCCTAAATGGGGAACTTGACGAGTAGATTCGCCTACACGTCTTGCTTTTATTGCTATACAGGGAGTTACGACACATATTCCTTGAGTAAAACAGAGTGGATTTTTTTCTGTCTTCTAACATTCCGGGAAGGACAGCTATAACTTCAATGGAAATGAACTAACTATGCTTCTAGTCATTCAATTGTTCATGTTGGGATTTCGATTCATTTGTATAACGCGATGTTCTTACCTGCGAAATTTGCCTTATATGCAACAGCTTTCTCCATGTATGCACCATTGAAAGTTGAACCACTGAAATCAGATTCCCTCATATCCGCAGATGTGAAATTGGCTCTTCTGTATAGGTCAGTTTACATTGATGTGAAAATGCAGATACTAAATAATCTTACTTATTTCCCTTACATCCGTATCGGTACAAAACCAGTTTAAATTGTGGACTAAATCATTCAGAGATTAAAAATTACCTGAAATTTTCGTTCACATGCACAGCTTTCCTGCAAAACAAGAATATGGAAGAGAATTTTTCAATCCACTATTCAAAACCCAAAAATAGTTACAACAAACAGCTTTCGAAAACAGATAGGAGTGATCACCTGAGGTCTGCAGATCCAAATTGGGCTGCTGATCCAATTCCAAATTCACCAGGTGTCTCAGCTTCAAATTTATTGAGGTCAGCAATGGCAGGCATATTGCCAGAGCTAAAGCTTATAACTGCTGCTGCCAATGCTGCTGAAACAATATTTTTCCAGTTCTTTGACTCTGCATTATTGGTCTTGTTTTGCTTGTTGGAACAACCTACCTTTTCAAGCCAATGCAGTAAGCTAGTGTGCTTGGAATACAAGACATAATAAAATCGGGAAATGATTTCCACGCTCCCTATAACTCCATTCGCACTCCCCCTCTCGTTTCTTGCCACTTGATTGAATAAATGAACAGCGAATCAAGAGACAGAAACAACAAGGGGAGTGCAGCAGGCGAAAATGAGAGTGAAAATCATTTGGTTAGAGATTATAGAAAAGTAGTAGTTACCATGAAAATGGTGTCTCTTTGCAGGGTCTATCTGACAGACTACAGAAAAGTGCTTGTTGGAGAGGGATGATAGCCGAACTGGAGGAGCTTTTGAACTGGAAGAACAACTTGTTAAGGATTTAATGGATAAAGGGGAGATAAAAGTGAGTGCCATTACAAATTGTTTATCCAAGGATGTAAAGGAATTGGATTAGAAAGGTTTAATTCGAACTTGGGATGAACCACATCTGTATCCTTTCTTTTTGTGGTTAGGACGAGCACACATACGTGTTTTTGTTCTTTGGTTGCTGCTATGCCACTTGTTGCCAAGTCAAATTACTTACATAAAGGGTTCTAAAACATGGATTTGGATTGTCTGCCATTCTCATTCCATACTCTTCTCATGCCCTTCTATTTCTGTGGTCACGGTTAAGCTACGTTAACATTTTATATTCCCATTGGTTTTTTTCTTATTATTTCTATAAAAAAATTAACATAAAATGTTGACGTGGTTTAACCGTGACCACATAATATAGGAGGGCGTGGGAAGACTATGTAATAAGGAGGGCAGACAATCCAAGTCCCTAAAACATTCCGATAAAAATCATGTTTTGGGAATCACAGCAAGTGATCCAGTAGAGGGTGCGGACTGCGACTCCTTAGTAAACAAAAAAAAATGTGAAAGGTTTTAGGTTCGATGTTTCAAGCTGATGAGTCTACTTGACTGTTCACGGGTAGGGTGAAATATAGCCTCTTCGGACCCAAAATGAATTGATAATTGTGACTTCCCACCAGTTGTCTTTTTTTTTAAATAAAAAAAAAAAAATCATGTTTTGGACAACGAAATGAAATGGAAAAATAATGTCCTTACTGTCACTACATTCTCATTTTTACAATTTCATCAAGTTAATTTGTTCAATGATAATGTCATTACTACTTATTAGATGTAGTATTTTTCTACATAACGTTCTAATTCAATAATACAACATGAAGTATCTAGTCTACCTCCTGTAAAAACGACCGTTTAAACTAGGAAGTATAATGCACGTAAGATAGGTCATTTATGTTGTGATTTGTGTAGGCGGGACAATAGCCTTTGGAAATGGGTCCGATCAACGTGTTTGTGTAGGGTTTTGAACCTTAAGCTAAATACCTGGTTGATCCCCATTTTATTAGCTTGCAATTTGTTACCTATATAGGTGGTAGTCTGATTTTGTATAGGAGATTTATTTTCAGTTGAAACAAATTGGGACTTCACTTAGGGTGTGATTGAGGAGGAGATGAGACCGAGAAGGTTTCTAAATGATGCTGGTTTTGGTTGAATGCAAGGCGAGGATAAAGCGGGCGTGATAAGACCAAAACACTAATTAGAACTGGTAATTTCTTGCATGACTTGTTAATTTGATACAAAATGATATAAAAATAACGGGTTTCGAGTTAACACGCTAACTAATTAGGGTCATTATCGGGTCACCCTTTAAGAATCCGTTAATAATGAAGTTTTAACAGATTTACTCGCCAGTAACCCGTTAAAAAAATGTTTTTTTTGGTAATTTTCAACTACTAAAAAAACCTTAGTACATTAATAGTCATAGAATTTAATCTCGCATAAGTGAGATTAAATCCTTATCGTTGGTCAACGCTAGTGAGCAATAGTCAACAACGATCAAAGGTTAAGGGTGGTCAATGTGGGACCATGATTTTTCAGGGCCAGAGTAAGGTTGATTTGAATATAGTTATGTCAGATGTTCGGTCATGGACTCATTAGCTCTGGGCAGAGCTGGATCAGACGAAGTAGCAGTGCCACCATCACCCTATTCTGGGGCAATAGGTGGGGTCCAAGCGATTTCGCCCGATGACTATGCTTATTCCCCAAGACACGCGATCTGATCTTGATACAGACCCAATCAGATCCTTATAAGTCTTGGAGTTCCTACAATTTAGGGATTGATGTGCGCCACAAGTAACCATAACTTATGAGGGTGCTATATCTACCCAAATATCCTCTAGGATTCTCTTGGCTTAGAACCAGGATTCTATCCTAAAAAGATCTCTCTCCCCAAGGTATAAGTACACCAATCTAGGGTTCATCTATGGTAATGCAATCTAAAAACTTCAATTCTCTTGCCCACTGCTTGAGTATAAAACTATTCGCTAACTTAACCATCGAAAAGCCTTTGGCTGGAACACATACCCAACCCTGGCTTCAGGCTTGGTCACAGTTGTTTACTATTTTGCAGGTTGTGCGAGTTTGTGCACAACCACCATTCATGGTGATGCGCGAATTTGCTTGAGATCACTCTACGCTATGGAAGTTATATCTAGACGATCACCTTACTGTCAAGCCACCAACTTGAATAAAGAAGATGCCTATTTTATGGATTAGGTTTGCAATGGTGTATTGAAGATACGCACATCAGTGAAGGATATCCTCATGGTTCTAAAAGATGCTAGGCACTAGTCGGGTGGTAGGCTGTGGCCTAACGCCTAGGCGGACTAGTTAGATTTAAGTAAATCTATTATATTTCGTGTAAATAAGTGTGTTTATACTTAAAATATATATAATTTCATCATAAACTACAAAATAGAATGACATATATATTATGATGTATTGTAACATAAAGCAAACATAGGGAACACGCATATAATGTGTGTTCATTTAAGTATTCAACAAGACTCTTCATTTAAGTATTCAACAAGACTCTTACAATTTATTGGAAAAAAAAAATGCAAGGCGGCTGCCTGGGCGAGTTAGGATGGGCTAGGCGGGTGCCTTGGTGGTCTACGCGAGCAAGGTGGGCTAGGCGGGCTGGCCCAAGATCTAAGCAGGCTGGCCCAAGAACTCATTTCAAAGGTATGCCAGGAGAGGCCACAAAACCCCTAAGGCTTACCCCTTGCCTGGTATCCAGGAGGGAGGTTGTTCTCCGGCGTCAACGTGTAGAGGGAAAACATGAACACTTCCAAAAGGCACGGAAGGGAAGGAAGATAATGCGAGAAGGAAAACACCCCAAGACCTTCATGGTCTTCAGACTAGAAACTGCCCACTTTCTCCTCAATGGCTCTTTTGTTGTCAAGATGCAAATCTCTGACGCCAGGATATATTGAGTTTTAATGGACAATGGATTAGATCAAGGCCATCATAGAAATAAAGTCACCCAGAGCTATGAAAGAAATATAAAGCCTAACAGGACGAGCGGCAACCCCTCAACAGGTCTATTTCACGATCCACCGACAAGTGCAAGCAGTTTTTTATGGTGATAAAGAAAAGCAAGGGATTGCTTTAAACTGACGAATGCGAAAAAGCCTTTATGAAGCTCAAAGAATACCTCTCTAAACCCCAGTTGCTATCCAAACTAATCGATGGAGAAGACTTATACTTATACCTGGCTGTATCTGACTGTGCGATGGGTGCAGCTCTGATTCGAGAAGACACGAGGGAGCATAAACTGGTATGTTATATATCAAACATTATTCTAGAACTAGAGACAAGATATTAGAAAATTCAAAAGCTTATCTTGGCATTGGTAAAGGCACCCAGGAAACTCCGACCATATTTATAGTCGTTTAGAGTGGTCTACATGACTAAGTACCCATTGCAATCTTACATAGCCCTGACACCTCGGTCAGAGTTACTAAATGGGCTATTGAACTAGGACAACATAAGATAGTTTACTGGCCCAGGACATCACTAAAACATTAAGCATTGGCGGACTTCATGGCTAAGTTCACACTGGCAGCCTAAGATACTACGAATGCAACAAGCACCCAAAGCTTTCCAAGAAAATCTCTTCCTTTGGAAACTTTTTGGTGATTAATCATTGAATATAAACGGAGCTGGCGTAGGAATGGTTGGTAGATGCCAGATGACTCCATACTCGAATAGGCTCTAAAACTTAAGTTTAAAGACACAACGAAGCGAAGTACGAGGCACTTTTGGCAGAACTTAGAGTCGCAAACGAGCTCTAGGTACAATAACTACTGATTAATTATGACTCGATGCTCATAGGCTCATAGTTAATCAGGTCATAGAGGATTATGCCGGTGACCATTCTACAATGAGGCTCTACCTAAGCAAGGTTAAAACATTCCTCGAAAGATTAAAAAAATATGAAATTACACATATCCCTAAAGGAGAAAATAGCCACGTCGATGCACTCGTCGGGATAGCTTTAAATGTGGATTGCTTCCTCCAATGAACAATCATCTTTGAATATTTGGAAGTCCCGAGTGTGCACGATATGGAGTCGAAGGTGGCCATTCTCATCGACGCTAGAGAAAGCTGGATAGACGTAACCATCGACTACATATGAGATGGAAAACTACCGAAGGATCGCCACTTGGCCAGAAAGTTGTTCTAAAAAGCCTCAAGATACACAATCATCCGTATAATGCTATATTGATGTTCATACTTAAGACCCCATAATTTGTGTGTTACACCAAAAGTTGGCCTGCAAGTCTTAAGTGATATCCACTTCATAGTATGTGGAAACCATATAGGTGAAAGATCGCTGGCTCATAAAGTGATGACCGCAAGATACGATTGGCCCACTATGCGGCAGGATGTGACTAGCTGTACCCAAAGTTATGACAAATATCAAAGGTATGCCTCTATGAAGCATCAACACGCAGAAAAACTCAATACTCTGACAAGTTTATGATCATTCATGCAATGGAGCATTGACCTGTCGGACCCCTTAAGAAGGCTCAAAGAAACAGACAATGCTTGATAGTAGCAACAAATTACTTCTAGAAATAGATAAAAGCGGAGCCTTTAACAAGAATCAGTCCACAATCGTTAAATCCTTCGTTTGGAAGAACACCATTTGCTGATTCACAATACTCATAGACAACGGGCTATAATTTACCAGCTCCGAAGTCACAAATTGGTTCAAAGAGCTTGGGATCTATCATCTCACCTCTACTTTGAGGTACCCACAAGGCAAGGTGAGATAGATACCTTGAACAAGACCATTATGCAATGTTTAAAGAAAAGAATAGAAAAGAAAAGCAAATGCCTAGAAGACTTGCCTAGAGTTCTATAGGCGTATCGCACAATAGTACGGAAAGCCAAGGGGGAAATGTCATTCTCCATGGCCTACGAAGCGAAGGCCGTAATCTAAGTTCAAGTCACAATTATGCCGAATTTGCATACTAAAGAATAGACCATCCTAGAAAATGCAGGGATCCTGAAGACGGATCTCGACTTTGCGGAAGACAATCGAGAATGTGCTCAAGTCCGGCTAGTAACCTATTAGCAGGAAATCCAATCATATTACAATAAATGCGTCTAGCCCATGAGCTTGCAAGATGGGGATTTAGTCCTAAAAGAAGTTTTTGAGAATACCAAAATTCCAGGAGAAAGCAAACTCGGGGTAAACTGGGTATGCCTGTACAATATTGCCAAAGTATGAGGCAAAAGAACCTATCATCTGGAACACATGGATGGAACTCCAATCACCAAAAAATATAGCATTGCCAAGCTAAAACAGTACTATCCATAAATGCACTATTTAAACTATGTGCGGTTTGATTCCCTTCCAGGGATATGTAGGCAGTCCGATTTGAATTCAGTCACAACACTACCATCTGCACAAAGATAAGTCCACGAAGAACTTATCTCTTAATGCCCCACCATAAGCTTATCATCAAAAGTGATCCCTGATGTAATTTTTATATTATATCATCTTTTTCTTAGAACTGTACCAATGATTTGATTCTCTGTCCTGGAGATATGTAGGCAATCATTTATGGATTCAATCACACCACCTTATCAATCAATTCAATTCAACAATGAAGTTATAAAGTTCACTTTCTTTATGATTCAACGTTATGCTCTATTTCCCTTTTTGGTGATGTAGGGAATATCTCACTCACCACAAACAAGGCATAAACTTTGAAAGCTTTGCATGAATGCAAGTCTAAAAAATTTCAAAGTAATACTGTCAGAGGAGCCTATCTTAGCCCATCCTATCTTGAACGGTTAGTAACTTAGGAGACTCGAATCGTAATAAGCACAGTTACGATTGGCGAGGGCTACGGGCACATAACGCCCTGACCCAAAAGTCCAATGTATCATCCAGCATCCAGAAAGTTTATACAACTAGCAAGATTGTGGGTTATAACATTTAAACCTGGGCTTTACGCCATTCAAGGGAATAGTTAAAAGGGCGATTTGGAAATCATCTTAAGGTGGCTCTAAACTCCGACTCTGAGTATCATTACTTCTATCCCAGATCGACATACTTAGTCAAGTATGTTATGCAACATTGTATATTAGCATGTTTGAATGAGGCATCCACACTAGAAAATCCCTAAGAGGAATTTTATTCCAATGAACCTACGATACGCGGAAATGCTTTGGCTAAGCTAGCCAAGGTAGTTTGATTGAAAACACTCAGGTTCAATGCATAAGGTTTGACAAAAGGATTTTAGAAAGTGTTTCCGACCCACATGCCGATGACCAAGTCTTGAAGAACTTTTGTGTAAGGCTTATTGGAGACAGACGCACAATCCAGTCTAGGAAGAGAAATCCCTTCCTAGACTACATTGCAAGTATTGAAATCCTTGACCCAAGAATTGGGGTAAGGTAAAGAAAAATTGTTGTTATTAAGTTGCTCCTTGTAGACCGTTTCAAATATAAAATGAACTTCTTAAATCCGATAAATGCGTAGCTGAGCACAGAGAAAAGGATTCTTCATGGGTTTAATGTTTAATTTCTGGTACCAGAGTAACTTGGTACTTTGACTATCACAATGAAAATACATTACGTAAAAAAATGTTTGGGAGGTAATATTTTTCCTAATTAGCGTTATCGAGAGGGGCTTTTGAGCTTTGCCCTAGGCCCACAAACTTACTTGCATTCTATTCTACTGCTTATTTTATTCCTCAAAGTTCATTTACTTTAGAAAAGTTTATCGAATTAAGAATTTTTCATAGACTAGACAATTGCGTATTATGCCCATCTTGTTACGTTTCGAGCAAGATACTACATTTAGGGTGAGTATTTTGATGGAGATCAGCCATCGTTGTCGTCCACCAGCAGAGGATGGAGGAGAAAGTGGTGATGAAGAACCCACTAAGGAATGTCAACACCTCGCTAGGATACCACCCAATGGCAAAGACGGCAGGAGAGTGCTACGTGGGGAGAAACATTATGGAACAAATTGCAAAAAGTGAGGGACATTAGGATAAAATTATGGCTAAATTTGGTATTACTTAGCTTTATTTGGCATAAATTGGTAAGTGCAAGGAAGGTTTTTGGATTGAGGATTTTGGACGTCAAAAGATAAAGGAAGAAATTGGGCATGGAAAAAAAGATTTGGTTGAAACATGGAGGTTCCATGGTTTAGGAGTAACAATGACTATGAAAATCTCAGAGGGTAATTAGTTAATTAAAGGCATATCACTAGACGATCTCACTGTTGAAAATGAAGAGTCTTTTGCCTAGAGATAGACGTGTGCAAGGATTGTAGCCATTCAATAAAACATGTGATTAATTCTTTGAAGAGCATGCATGCAAAATGGAGGCGTATCATCATTGCAGTTGACTAAAATGGTGCTAAGAGTTAGATCAACGCATGAAGATTAAAGACTAAAATGATGCGTATTCCAGCTTACTTTGAAAGGCATGGTATTTGGATAACAATCCATCATCGAGGGGAGCAGATTGGCTCTTAAATGCATAGTTAAGGGAAATTGTGGGGTTGTGATATTCCAGTGCTGGAGTAAGGCTGATTCGAATCAGTTACCTTAGACATCTGATTATGGACTCACTAGCTCCGGGCAAAGCTGGATCAGACGGAGTACTAGTTTCACCATCACCCTATTTTGGGGCAATAGATGGAGTCCAAGCTATTCCGCTGGATGACCATGCTTGTTCCGCAAGACACGCGATCTAATATTGATACGGACCTAAACAAATCCTCATAAGTCTTGTAGTTCTTACAATCTAGGGATTGGCATGTGTCGCAAGTAATCATAACTCCTAGGAGGGTACATTATCTACTTCCAAATATCCTCTAGGATTCTCATGGCTTAAAACGAGGATTATATCCTAAAAAGGTCTATCTCCCCATGGTATAAATACACTCATTTAAGGTTCGTTTATGGTAGCGCAATCTAAACACTTTAATTCTCTTGCTCATCGCTTGAGTCTAAAATATTCGCTAATTTGACCGTCGGAGAGCCTTTGGCCAGCACACACCCTCAGGCCCAGGCTTGCTCACGGTTGTCTACTATTTTGCAGGTTGCTCGAGTTTGTGCACAACCATTATTCATGGCGGTGCATGAATTTGGTTCCAACAGTCATCTTTGACCGCTCATTATGAATTTTTTAATGTAATCTAATTTTTCCTGAAAAATACCAAACCACATCAAAAACTTCATATAAATTAATTTACAAGTGTGAAAATGTAAAAGAATATGCAAATATTCGTGATCGCATCTGTATGCTTTGACAATGAGTACATCATCGTTTGGATTTTTAATACTGTCTAAACCCTCGTAAACAGTGCTTTCAGGGAGAGTTCAAAATAAATAACAATTCATAATAATTAATTCAAAATAAATAACAATTTGTAATAACTAATATACAAGTGTGAAAATGCGAAAAAGATACAAACGCTCGTTATTGCATCCTCTGCACATGAATGGTAGTTACATCGTCGTTTAAATTTTTAAAACCCTCCAAACCTTCATGAATAGTTTTTTTTGTTTCAGTGCAAAAGCAATAGATAAATTCATAATAATGTACAAATGTCAAAAATGTAAAAGAAAAAAAAAATACAAACGTCTGTAATGACAAACTTTACAACTTTTGTGAAAGGGTCAACTTCGAAATTTGACACCATCCATGAACCCTAGATGTATATTTAATCGTTGATTGTCGTTTACATTTACGCTTCATTCTTCTCATCAAATTTCATTTTTTTCAAATTTTCTTTTTTGAAAACAGGATCTGTTAACGAATGTAGAAAGATGAATGGTTGGGATCGTTGATATCACGTTTTGGTCACCCCTAGAAAACGTATGGTCCCTCATCGTGGATTAACGAAGTAGGACTATCCATGTACCACACTGCTACATGGTGCATCATACCTCCTACATCAACACTTATGGTTTACAACGTGAGCACATACACTATCAATTTCACATGACAACCAAATATGTTGCATACACACATAAAAGTTCTACAGAATACTTCTAACATGGTTCTTAGCTCAACTTTTCATACCAGAAATCGTACATTGTCCTTACTATCCTCTAGAAGTTCAATATATACTTAAATCTTGGTAAGGTGCCACTTACACGCAAAAGGAGGAGTACACCTCCAGGATGCCCACTAATCAAAGTAGGCCCACTAAGCTCCATTGGGTCTTTAATTATACAAATCTTGGTAATAATGGTTGATTAGATACATGTTGACCAGATGTTAGCCTTCGGTTAACACTATTAATTGTATGATCAACAACCCTAGTAATCCAATCCGAAAGATCTGCATATCAAATTTACGATTTGTAAATCTTAGAATCCTCAAATAGCACGCATAACAACATGCTATAGTTTCATAATGATCCACCGATCGATCTTTGCCTAATACAAAGGTCAAGTGGCGGCCATTTACGAAACTAAGCTCTAACAGTGGAACCACAAACAACGGATATTACAAATGGACTCAAAGCATCGAATTTAGCTTATAAGAGCAAGATCGGGTCACTAACCACAAGATGAGTAAATTTCATACCTTCGCCGGAGTCTAGAATTGCGGATGACAAAAACGGTTGTCAAAGTCGCGGATCGCCAAATTATTTGTAGCCTTGTCATGCGGTGGACAAAGATGACAAGCTTGTCGTCGAGACCACTCGGCTTCACCGAGTTCCGCTCGCTAGAAACGAAACCCAAATGTAGTCATATTAGGGTGAGTTATGTTTGTCGTGCCCCGGGGCGGGGGGAATTGAGTGGTGGTGGTGGGAAAAGCTCAGGAATACTTCCCAAGAAAAGGGGTCGAACATAGTTAATTGGGTCGTGTAATAGGATCTGCCTTTCTAAAAAGGATCTGTCTCCAAAAATATTCTAGGGCCTTCTATTTATAGAAGGACCAATTGACCAATTGCCCCTAACTTGCAAGATAATAACTCTTTCATTACAATTCTGATCCGCGAACGGTTTTTGCTTACATGTTTGTGAAATCAGTCTATATCTATAAATACTAAGAGTGACCTTGTAAGGTCTGCGAATTATTGACCAATACAAAAAGCTACTTTGTACTAGCCAACTAAAATTCTCAAATTAATAAAAAGAACTTGGCGTACGTACGAATTACCAAATGTAAAATAGTGGAGTACGGGGACCAGATTTCACATCCCCCCCATATAAAAATTTCTTCCTTGAAACTTTCACTACCTTCCACACTTCAAACCGTTTCCCAAAATCAGCGAACACTAATAACCAAGATTTGAATGAAAAGTCATTCTCATTACACACGAAGTAATATGATATATGTGAATTTCATGGCATCATTCCAACACTCCAAGGTACATGTATTGAAACATAATACCTAAGTTCTGATACCATGATGTGAAAATTAACTTAACACACAAATTAACCCTCTTGTTGACAATTGTAGTATGGATAAGTAGGGATCGTTCTTAAACTGGGGATTAGGAGGGATTGCTAAACACTCTAAACTGACTCAAATAAATAAAAATAAAGTTTAAAACACTAGACTAGACTCACAAGACTCAAAACAAAGTCATAAAACTCAAAATAGACTAAAGAGACTCAAAACTGCCTAAAAACAACACTAAGGCAGTTTCTGCTACTAACACAAGTTTTAGACGAAAATTAATTTTATCTTGACTTAAAACACTTAAAAACACAATCTAAAACAAGTTCTAATTAATATGACTCAATAAAGTAAAGTGGGGTTTGGTTTTGGACGAAAATAAGTAAAGAAAAACAAAAACAATTTAAATAGATTCTTAGACAAATTTAGGTGAATTGATGGGTGATGGGTTAACTAGAGGGTTCTTCTCCACACATGACATACTTGCATTCAAATTGATTTCCAATTGCTTCGTTCAATAAACCATGAATCTCAATGCCCTAGGTTAAATGTGACAGCACTCTTTTAACCTTCAAGTTTTCCTTAAGTTATTGAATTGGATGGGAAAGCACATACAACAACTCAAAATATTCTCTAAAAGTCCCCTACGTGAAAAGCACAATAAAGGTACAATCAAAGATCATTAAGTTTCATGAAAACTATAAGCATTGACAAGGCAATTGTAACTATGAAAAGCATGAAACTTTTGCCAAGAATTCACTTAACACGATCGTTTATAAGCGACCTCCACTACTTGCAAATATAAGTTTGTAACTATTAGGTGAAACTCCCTTATATTTTAGCTTCAAATCCTTGCATGAAAACTAAGTGTGCACTCTTAATAAACATACAAGAATAAGTTATCAATCAAACGGTTAAGCAAATTGAATTCACAACTTATGAAATAACAACTGACAGTAATCAATTCATAATGCAAGTATAATCATGGTATTGAATAGCCCCTTAGCCAAGAAGGGCTTAGTTCCTCATAAACACAAAACAAAGATACATAAATTTAGACATTGAAAACAAAGAATGAAAACACCTAAAAACGCTCCAGCAATCCAAATTGAATGGCGGGCACGTCCAAGGGTTTCCTTCCTTCTTCTTTGCTGCGGCACAAGGGATGGGTGAAGGTTTTTGTGGTGATTTGTGGTGGTGGATAGATATAGGTTGGTTATGGTGAAGGGTGGAGTCCTTAGAATGGTCAGAAAGGGGTTTTATTTATATAGGAAGGAAGGGCTACGAATTTATTAAATTTGGAATCAGAAATCAATTGAAAATAGGCAAGTAAGGTGCAAGAATTAAAGAGAATAGGAAAGGAAATTCGGAAGAGAGTGTAGGACAGATTTAGGAATGTGTTTTGAGGCACAAAATAGGTAAGAATCCTCTCCCCTTGTGCATCAAGAATTGAAACAAAAGGGAATGCAATTTTGGGTCAGAAAATAGGTAAGAAAGGAGAGAAAGGTGCGGCAATGCCTAAAACTAAAGGGGAATGTGAATTAAAATAAGAAAATAGGAAAGGAGAGAATCCCTTGTGCGGCAAGGAAAAGAAAAAGCCTAGGGTGGTGCGGCAATATCTAGGGCAGGTTCTAGGACTTCTAGAAATATGTAATTAGGCAACCTAACATGTTTGAAACCCTTTTGTGGCTGGAACATAGGTGATGAAGGATTAGGAAACTTCCAAGCCAAGAATATAAACTTTCAAGAATGGAAACCTCCAAGAATAGAAACTTTGGTTTCCAATTCTGAACTCTTTGTTCTTCATTTTCATTTCTTCATTTCATTATTCATTCCTAGCCTCCTTCGATCTTCAATTTCGTCCATCCACCTTGCTCCAAGCATAAGCTATCCATTCCTTGCCCAAAACTGCTCCAAAAGGCTTCAAAATGCACTTCTTTGCCACTTTAACCCTTTGGACCTACAAACACACGTAAATGGCTTGAAATACTAAATTAACTATGAAATAACAACATAATTGCATAAGAACAAGCTAACTAAGTCGCATAAATATGCTCCTATCATACCACTAAAAGTTGTTACGCTTTGATCACGAGATACCTCTTGGACCAATACGTGATATCAGAACGTACATATCTAACTGTCATCCCTCACTTCCGAGACATGACAAAAAACAAACTAACAGGTCAATATCGTAACTTTTCTTTTATCACATGGCTGTATCTAACCTTTGCGTTAGATTGCATACGTACCCAAAGACAGAATCAAGTGATTCATAATTCACATTTCCATTAAGTTGTAAAATTTCTCAAGGAATTAGCTAGCAAGAAACATAGAGTTTTAGAATCACTTAATGGAACTCAACGAGCATGATCTACTAGATTACAAACTACATAACGAAACCATACATGGTTGTGTGGGGGTGGGTTGTGTTTTTGTGGCGAGGGGAGTCGAGTGGTGGTGTGGAGGAGCCTCGCCGTTAGAGCTCGCAGGGAAAAGGTTGGGAAGACTCGCCCAAAAAAACAGGTCAAACACAATCAACCGGGTCATGTACTCAAGCTAGCTTTTCTAAAATGGGGCGGTTTCAAAATATTATGGGCCTTCTATTTATAAAAGGTCCAAATGACCAAATTGCCCTTGACTTTGCAAGATACTAATTTTTTCATTACAACGTTGATTTGCGAATAGTTTTCGGCTATGCATTTGAGGGATCAAGCTATATAGATAAAAAAAATTACTACAAGTGACCCCAAAAGGTCTATGAATTTTTAATGAATAATTACAAAAAAAAAAATTGTAACTAAACTAAAATTCTCAAATTAATAAAAATAAATTTTTGTACCTTTCACACTTCAAACCGTTTCCCGAATTCAGAGAACATCTGACACACCCCGACTGAGATCGAAGCATGCTGGCTATCACGTGAGGGTGACGTAACCATGTGCACAGTGCGGAAGCAATTAAGATAAGAAATATACGACTAAATTAAAACCGAAAGCAACTAATGTGCTCTAATAAACAAGAAGTGCTAGGAGTGAAATACAAGTGTAAATACTCCTATTCAGAGCATAGAAAGTCTAGGTGCAGTCCAGGAGGACAAGTACTAATTATACAGTACCATAAGATGTCCTACAATTAATTTAATATGTCAGAACCGCGGAAGTCCTCAAGGCCACCAACAACAAGCTTACCTAAAACCTGGAGGGGCCCAAAACAGAAAACGTGAGTGGGCAAAAACAAATGTTTTACAAAACCATTTCATTTATCAACAATTCTAACCTCTGGCCGTAAAACATGTATAATTTTCCCAGAAATAGAATATATGCATATGCGTAAAAAAAAATAAAAAATAAAAAAAATATATATATATATATATATCAATTCAAATTATGCTTCACATATCCATAACTATAAGTATGCCATACCAAGATATAGCAGAGTAAGTAATTCAGGTGAGAATAAATTCATGGAAATATAACATATTAGCTGGAACCCTTGTAAAAGTCTGTACGGCTAAATTCATAGCTCAATAGTCAATCTAGCCGGAGTCACTACAATGACCTATACGGCACTATACTTCACACGAGTCGGAACCAATGAAAAGATTTGTAAGACAAGACTGGGTGTAATATAATTATGCTCAATACTACTCTCTCATAATAGCTAGGTGATAAATCACTAGTCACCAACGAGCCAGAACCATAGTAAAGGTCTGTACGACGGGACTATGCACCTAAATTGGATCCAATATGAGCATATGGTGTGGGAGGTGACATTGTACTAACAATCCTGTGCCATATCTTTGGCTAAATCACAATCACCCTAGGTGCAGTTTTATGAGCTCAACGTTATTCAATCACATGCCATTAAACATTAATTCTCATCACAAAACATAACTCACTTGGTACTTACCTGAGCGTCCATAGTATCACAATTATATATAAGTATCATATACTAATTCATATACGAAATGTAAATTTAGATGCATGGCATTCAAGGCATATTTTCATTTAAATGCATTTTCCGGGAAAAGATCAAGTATATAATTATATACTGAAAAACAAAAGCCCACTCACTGGTATGTCAAAGGGTCGTAACTCCCTAGTCACCCTTGACTGCGCTCGTCCTCGGGATAAGTCTCACCTATATGTGAATTAATTGAATAAACGTTAATTCAAAGCACATAACCAAACTAGCTAATAACTTCTCATACAATGCTCAAATGGGGTGTTTGAATATACCAACGTAATCTACACAACTCCACGAACATCCCTATATTTTTAGAAAAAGTTTCCGACCACCCACGCCCCACCACGCGCCGGTCAAGGCACGGCCAGACGCGGGCACGTGCCTGGCACACTGACGATGGCAGTAACGGCGTTAGGGAATATTCCGTTAAATTCTGAAATATTTCGTCTAAAAACTAACGGCGTTACCTTACGCCGTTAGCATATTCCGTTAAAACTGACGGAATATACTCCTTCTTCCCCGACGAGTCACCGGCGCCGGCGACTGTTCGCCGGTTTCTGGAAAAATTTCTAACTCTAATTTCTACCTCATTTCAACTCTAAACTTTATGAAATTTGAACCATTTTGAAGGTCTCATCAAGACGAACAAAACCATATCTTTTTTGAGTCCTAAAACCCACGGGATTCTTCGGAAAACTCCACGATATTTCGGCCAAACCTGCAACTCGTCGTTCTCGCTATTCTGACATCCAAACTCTTCCAACGAACCACTCCTAGCCTTGTGAGGACCTCCTTAAGCTACCTATAAGCTTGAAATCCCCAATAACATGAGATTTTACGTTTACATGAATAGTACCTCAAATCAGAGGTTAGAGTTCTCGGGGTTTTTGAGGTTTTCAGGTCTTAAAAATAGCATATATGAACTCAGGGACATGCAAGGAGTTCAAATCTTAACTTTTTAACGTCGATCCATGCTTGAAGTGTGAGTATGGCGTTCGTCCGTATATGAGGGAAGGAGAGAGAGTGTGAGTCCGAGAGAGAAAGCACGGGAGAGAAAAGAGAAGGGGAGTTTTGTGTGTGTGTGAGTGGTCCACGTGGTTACCAACCAAAACCACAAAACCAATTTCTAATTTTTGTTCCAATAATTAGGGAAAAACCACAAAACCAATTTCTAATTTTTGTTCCAATAATTAGGGAAATACAAGTTTGGACCACCATTTACATGCATAACAGACCACAACGATCACATCCGAGGGTAAAATGGTCAATTCACGTCGTCGGTAATTTATTTCAGGACGGGTTGTGACAACATCAATAACCAAGATTTGAATGGGAAATCATTCTCATTACTCACGAAGTAATATGATACATGCATATTTCATGGCATCACTCTTAACACTTGAAGGTATAGCTAATTCCGCATAATACCTAAGCTCTGATACCAAAGTTGTTACCCCTCGATCCTAAGATACCTCCAGCGCCAACACGTGACATCAGAACGTACCTATCTAACTATCATCCTTCGCATCCGATAAACGAGCAAAAATCAAACCAACAGATCGAATGTGTAGTAACTTTTCTTTTCCACATGGCTGCATCTAACCTTTGTGTTAGACTGGTTACATACCCAAAGATTGGATTAGGCCATTCATAGTTCACATTTCCATTTTTGATATTTCTCAAGGCATTAACTAGTAAGAAACATAGAATTTTAGAATCACTTAATGGAACTTAATGAGCATGACTCACTAGATTCTGGACTACATAACGAAATCATATGACAACCAGGGTTGCCATTTCGTCAATCACATTTATCACAATGTTTTCCAACACAATTCCACAATCAAAACTAATAATTGATTCAAGGAATCAAATATGCACAATATTAACATTTAACTACGTTAATCAACCAACAAGATCAAGTACCATTTCATGAATTTAATAAGTAAATCTCCCTATTACCTTGCTTAGATTCCAAGAAATGACATTGTTACCCTAAATTCCAAACACAAATTTCTACTATGAGCAATTTCTATTCACCATAATCTAGGGTTACGGACTAACTCAACAAAAACTGAATAGGGAAAGAGATATCGGACCAATCAACGTAGTCCAACAAAGATAGGGTTCAAAACCACTCAATGGAACCGAACATGAATGGAATTCCAGACTACTCAACGGAATCCAACTAGGAAGTGGTTACCCATTGTGGATTTACCCAACACAATCACTCCTCATAACCCTAGGTAGGCAATGATCACCCATCGCAGATATACCAAATATGATTACCCCTAGAATTTGTATGGTCCCCAAAAACGGATTAATTAATTTTTTTTAGTTTAGTATTTTTTTTAAATACAATGCTACAAATAATTTATTTATCAAATTATTAAATAAATTTATTTAATATTGTGATTTATTTTAGCTTTTCAAATTAATATAATTAGAATTAAGTTATTTAAATTAGCTATTATTTTAGTTTCGAACTTTTTAAAATTTATTTAAAGACTTTGCCCAACGAATATTTTGTCGAAAAAATATTTCTTGTATTTTTTATTTTGTTCTTTAAGACAATTGCCCAATGAATATTTCATTAGGCGAAATATTTTTTAATTATTTTATTTCTAGAAACTCGACGAAACGGTGTCATTGAACATGCTCAATTCATCAGGTCAGATTGTTCTATGCTCTTTTACCCGATGACTTTATTTCATTGGGACAACTCTATTTGCCCGACGAATGGTTTTATCCATCAGACAAACATATGAGTGCCGAGTTTTGCACGACAACCTTTGCTCGAAGGAATGTTGTCGGGCAAAATTGTAGGCGATGAAAAGTTATTTTGCACGACAAAGTTATTTTGTTTGGAAAGGGTTTTCTTTCTTTTGTTTTTTTTTTGTGGTGTATGGATGGTTGAAAGGTCACCAAATTAAATAAATGATTTTTAGATTATGATCAAGAGATGAACGATTCTGATTATGATGTTTGGGTTTGAGCACTTTTTATTTGTAATTTCTTTTATTATAATTTTTTGTAATTCCTACGGTTTGTATGATGAAATGATGTCATGCCTTCATTGAAGGATAAATAACTCCGTATATGTAAGGATTCAAGTATAGTCATGATTTACCCACATGAAGGCTTTGTACTCGAGTGAATCGCATGGAAGAAAGATATTATTTTTTAGATGCGAAGATGCACATACATACATATATACATACATAAAAACTTTTTAACCTATATATATATATATATATATATATATATGTTCAATTCCAAGCATATAGTTAATTGGAAGAAATAACACTTCATATTGTGGAGGGCACAAAGGCTAGGGTCCAAGAATACCCATAATCAATCCAAGCAGTGCCCTTTGTCTTTATTTTTCGAGTTGAATCAGAGTAGTGTAGGAGGAGAGGACTGATTCACAAAAGGGCAATAATCCCGTGCTGGTTTCCTCTCTTTCTCTCTCTCATTAGCTCTAAAAAGTACTCCCATCCCTTTTGTTTTGTAGGAGAGTACATATACATGCCCCATTCTGTCCTTTTTGTGGTTCAGAAACACCAAGAAATCGCCCGCGCGCTCTTGCCCATGCAAACATGGCTCGAGGAGTGCAAGCATGTGGGGTTAGGTTAGATGTGTCGGATCTAAACTTAAAGGATATCGATGATCAGCCAAAGGCCTTTCACCACCGCCTTCTCCCCTATTATTATTATGATCAGGTAAGTGCTCAAAGCAGGGGGGTTAATGATCTGTTTATATAAGCGATGATAGATTGCCGTCGCAATCACAGGGTTTGGACTTCAGACTTGCATCTATACAAAGGCACAAAATGCAGACAAATTTCTGAGAAGGTTCACGGTCTCATATTCTTGCGGCTTTGTTTCAATCTCTCAAGCTGTATGCTTTGAAAGGCTAGTAGCAGAGGATTGGATGGTAACATAAAGCAAACAACGGTGGATTAAAAGGCATCATATTCCTCCTTAGTTGAGTCATATGGGTTCCAACAATGGTATGCCTTGTAGCTGCATTAAGTCTTTTACTACTATTCATTGATTAGGAATTGGGGCAACTTTTGTACAGTTTGGGGTTTCATTTTTTGTTCCAACCGTTTGGTTTACTGATAGGTGACATCATCTTGTGCATTGGATTAATATAGTTAGAAGTGGTTAAGTAGTCTATTTGTATAAATAGCTTATGAGTTATCTGTTGTAATAAACGATCATTCAATCAAATACCCAAAAAAAATAACAACACATTCTTCTTTATTTTTCTTTTCAGTTTTCTCTCTCTGGCTACTTCATCTTTCTCAATTTTTCATCCTTTGATTTTTCTCAATTTAGTTGATACTTATTACGTCCTGCATTCAGTGGACAACTGGAGGCAAAGCCAAAGCCAAAGCCAAAGAGGCCAGTTTGGAGATGCTAAAATACTTCAGACACCAGAGCAACACTCGATTTCAACTTTATCGGTGTTTACCCCACCCCACCATACCCCCATCCACAAAGAAGAGAGAGAGAGAGAGAGAGAGAGAGAGATTCAAAGATCCGCATATCCCCACAAACAGCAACAAATAGCTCTCAGCAGGCTTTTTACAGTGATAGCTTTACCTCATTCGTACATGTGAATACAGTCATGTATGTATTAATGCATGCATGCATGTGTGTGTGTGCGCATGAATACGGTTATATATGTATTATTGCTTGCATGTGTGCATAATTTCATGCATAAAGATGCCATCGTATACATATATATATTAACAATATATGGTGGGGTATTTGAGTCATTTCTTATGTATTTGTACACATCGGCTAAATGTAGTATATCTGTTAGATTACTTAGTCATTAAGTTTGGACAACTGCTATAAATAAGGCTGGATAAGATTGTAATTGGTTGGTGATTTTTGTTCAGTTAATACATCAGCTTCTTTTGCAAGTTTCCTTCCTTTCTCTCTCTCTCTCTCTCTCTCTCTCTCTCTACGATTTCCATATCTTCATACTTTCTGTTATAAATAGGCAAAAGTTAGAGAAATAACCTTTGCTAAGAGCGAGGACGAAGTGGTGCAAAATATCACACTGTTTAGTTTTTACTACCTCCACAAAAGTATTGCAGGTATTAGAAAATTAGGGATACTTAGAGTATTATATTTCTTTCTTTTCTCTTCTTGATATTCACCAACTTTGAACAATCGAAGTGCTCTATTTATAGAGCCACTTCAATGGAAACTTGCAAAAGGGTTACTATTTAGCATATGAGTATTTACTATACACATGTGGGCAAACATACCCACTATTTACAACACTTTGAAGCTTTTCTGTGTGTTCCAATGGCTGAACATGCCATTGTTATGATGGTATCAATAGCTTAGGTTTGGTGAATCTGTGAAGAGGATCTTGGCGAGCTCATCTGGCATTGGAGTTTGAGGTTTTTTTTTTTTTTTTTTTTTTTTTACGAAGGATGTGTGAGGCGGTGGTTTCTGCTTTCATCGAAGCAGTGTTGGTTTCGGTCCGTCGTTGAAGAATTAGGTTATATCTGCTTGATTCTTGTGTTTTCTGGTGAATATTTTCTGGAATTTGTGTTCAATTTCATGTTGTGGCTATGGATCTGCGATTTGTTGATGTGATAAATGTTAGGGCACGAAGCTTATTGTGGATTGCATTTTTTTTTAATTGATGAATTGATGAGTGTTTTTAAGCACGAAGCTCCTTACAGTTTGGGCACGAAGCCTTAATTCTTTCTGATTGATGAATTGATGATTGTTTGAACACAAAGATACTTCTTGTTTGGGCACGAAGCCTATTGTGAATTGATTCTGTCTGATTGGTGCATTATTGATTGAATTGAGCATGAAGCTCTTTACTGGTTGATACTATGCGAATTGATTTGAGCACAAAGCTCTTCGCTGTGTTTTTCATTGAATCTTGTGTACAAATTGGTGAATTCTTGTTTTTGTTGAAGTCTAATCTTGTGGAAGATCTTTGCTGTTACAATTGCAAGACGTCTAGCTATGAATACACTCAAAGTGGAAAGCCTTCTTGGTATGTTAATCATTCGGCTGCAAGATGATAATTTTTTCAAGTGGTCATTTCAATTTCGATCGGTGCTTGAGGGATATGATTTGTTTGATCACTTTGATGGCACATCGGTGTGTCCTTTGAAGTTTGTGTTCACTGAAGATAATGGTATCACTACTGAGATTACAGCAGTATACAAGGAATGGATTAAACGAGACAGAGCTCTTGTTAGCCTTCTTCTTGTTACATTAGGTGATGAGGCAGTGGAATATGTTGTAGGATGTAGAACTGCACATGAAGCTTGGATGAATTTGCAGGAAAAATATGCTACAGTTTCAAGAGCAAGGGTGAATCATCTTAAAACTGAATTGTTGACTATCAAGAAAGGGTCTGATAGTGTTGAAAAATATATGTTGAGACTTAAAACTCTTAAAGATCAGATTATGGCAGCAGGTGAAGTAGTGTCTGAGAATTGTTACTGCTCTTGCTGATTTACCAGCTGAATTTAATATGATTCGTACTGTGATTGTGGCTCGTGAAACTCCTATTTCTTTAAAAAAATTCCGAGCACAATTGTTGGCAGTTGAGGGAACAGCTGAAGATTCACAGTCTACTTTGCATTTTCCCATGTCAGCCATGTATTGTTAAGGAGAATCCTCTAGTGCTCATTCCTCACAAGATCAAGGAGCTTCTCAGTATTTCTTTGGTTGATATGGTTTTGTCACTGAAGTTAATAATTCTTCTCAGAGTAATGCTCACAGACCAACTGGTGGTATTGTTTCTCAAGCTTCTCTGCCTTAGTTTCATCAACAAGGGAATGGGAATTTTCAGAACAATAGAGGATATCAGAATAATGGAGGCAACAATGGAAGATTTAACAATAGGTCTAGATACAATGGGAATAACAATGGCAGATTCTCAGGCAATTCAAATGGTTTTTTTGGAGGTTTAAACAACAATGGTTTTTCTGGTAGTTCTAAAGGAGGTTCAAATTGGCAGAATTGGAATGGAAATAATGGATCTAAGACAACACTGATTCCTGAATGTCAAATATGTAATAAAAGAGGACACACAGCTACTAATTGTTACTCAAGGTATGATGCAAGCTCAAGCTCCGCCCCTCAAGTTTTGGAGTGTCAAATCTATGGAAAGAAAGGTCATTCTGCTCTCAATTATTATCATCAAAGAAATTATGCATATCAAGGTGCTCAACCTTCTTCTTTGACTGCTTTCACTGCACAAGCTTAGCAAAACCTTGCTTCTTCTTCACCCACTGTAGCTCTTGAAGGTTACAAATATTATGTAATCTTTGTAGATGAATGCACAAGGTTCACTTGGATATTTCCTCTTGTTAATAAATCTGATGTCTATACAGTGTTTATTAAGTTTCATGCATTTGTTATGAATAATTTCAAATGCAATATTAAGACGCTGCAATCTGATAGAGGAAGAGAGTATATGAGTAGGTTATTTAAAAAATTTCTGGATACAAATGAGATTTTACATCTTGTCTCTTGCCCTTATACCCCTCAACAGAATGGGTTGGCAAAAAGGAAAAATAGGCATATTATTGAGACTACTATGAGATTATTGAGTGTTGCAGGGTTACCTCAAAAGTTTTGGTTCCATGCTTGTAGTCATGCAGTGTTTTTAATAAATAGAATACCTTGCCAAAACTTAGATATGGTATCTCCCTATCTTAAATTGTTTGCACAATCTCCATCTCTGAGTTCCTTAAAGATTTTTGGTACTGCAGTCTATCCCTACTTAAGACCTTATAATGTTAATAAGTTACAAGCTAGAAGTGATGAATGTGTGTTTTTGGTCTATTCTGTTGGATATAAGGGAGTGTTGTGGTATAATAAAAATACACAAAGGTTACTGTTATCAAGGCATGTAATCCATGATGAAAATGTGTTTCCCTTTAAGGGATGGTTTGGGAGTGAGGTGCTTAAAAAAAAAACACCCATGAAAAAAAGCTGTGAGGGTTTTAAGTGTTTGGTAAACTGAAAAAAAAGGGATTATTTTGGAAGCTGCTGTGAGAATAAGCTAAAATCAAAGGAAAAAGCTGAAGCTGCTATTTGCAGCTTTGGAAAACTGGCTTTTTTTTTTCAAAGCACACGGAGCTACGGTGCTCCTTTAATGAAAAGACCCACTATCAAACTGCTTTTTTTCTTTTCCAAAAGAACTTTTACAAAAAAGTTTACCAAACACTCTGCTGATTTATTTCATAGTCGTTTATTCTCATAGCACAGCCACTTATTCTCACAACAATTTTTTTTCAAAGCACAGCAATACCAAACCAGCCCTAAGAAGTCTCCTTCTTCTTCTGTTAATATTCCTTCACTTGCTATATCATCACAGAGAGAGTTACCAAGAATGAGATATATTCTGTTACCTAATTCATCTGCCCAAACAAGAGAAGTAATTGGTGGGAATGAGATATATTGTGTTACCTAATTCTATGGCATCTTAACCTTCAAGCTTTTCTTCAAGTCCCATCCAGAAGATTTCATCAGATATACAAGCTACTACACTACATCAATCTCCTTCTTCATCTCAAGTGTTGCCTGTCCATACCCTTGACCAAAATCAGGTATCTTCACCATTTGGTGATGACAATATTTCCTCTCAGCATGTATCTTCTTTATCACCTATGCTTGTAGTTCATGATAATACTTCTCCATCACCTGTTATACATACTTCTTCTGAGCACAATATGGTTACATAGTTAAAAAGTGGAGTTCTGTAGAGAAAAGACTACTCTAGTTATTAGGCTTTTGCATCAAATGATCCAGTTTTTCCTTCTTCTCATGATGATGATGTGATGTTTTGTGGATTCACTGCTATTCTTAACATTCATGATTCACTCGAACCTTCTTATTATAAACAAGCTGTTCTTTTTTAGGATTGGATGAATGATTGAAGGAAGAGTTTGAGTCTTTACATAAACAAGGTACTTGGGAGCTAGTACCACCTCTAGTTAATAGAAATGTGATAGGAAGCAAATAGGTGTACAAGATCAAGAAGGATCAAGATGGCAAAGTGTCCAGTTATAAGGCACGTTTAGTTACTCAAAGATATAGTCAAGAACAATGATTGGACTATGAAGAGACTTTTAGTCCAGTGGTAAGACATACAATAGTGAGACTGGTTTTGTCACTTGCTGCTATGAATAGATGGGAATTGAGGCAGTTGGACGTAAAGAATGCTTTTCTTCATGGTGAATTACAAGAAGAAGTTTTTAGGAAACAACCTCAGGGTTTCTAAGATCCTTGGTATCCTAATCATGTGTGCCAGCTTCTCAAGTCATTATATGGTCTTAAACAGGCTCCAAGGGCTTGGAATGCCAAGTTTACATGTTATTTACCTTCCTTAGACTTTCAGTCATCCCATTCAAATCCTAGTTTGTTTGTGAAAGTGTTTGGGACTGATGTAGTGATCTTGTTATTATATATGGATGATATCATCATCATAGGTTCTTCATCTCAACATATTCAACAAGTGATTGATGAATTGAGTAATGCTTTTGATATGAAGGACATGGGCAAGCTTACCTATTTTTTGGGACTTCAAATCACTTACAAGGAAAATGGAGATATCTTTATTAATCAATCAAAGTATGTGACTGATCTGCTCAATAAGGCAGGCATAATGAATTGCAGACCTTGTTTAACTCCAAGTAAACCTCATACTCAATTGCTCAAAGATGAAGGAGAACCATTAGCTGATCCAACAGTCTACAGAAGTTTAATTGGTGCATTGCAATATCTCACCTTTACAAGGCCTGATATTGCATATGCTGTCAACTATGCTTGCCAATTCATCATAACTCCAATTGAAGCTCATTTCTGTCTAGTTAAAAGAATCCTCAGATATTTGAAAGGTACATTGCAATGTGGATTAACTTACTCTGTTTAAGGAGATATGGATTTATTTGCTTATAGTGATGCTGATTGGGCATCAGATATAAATACAAGGAGGTCGGCTACTGGTTACATTGTTTTTCTAGAAGTCTAAGAAACAAGGCAATGTTTCTCGAAGTTCAACGGAGGCTGAATATAAAGCTTTAGCTAATGCAGCAGTTGATGTGGCTTGGATAAGATTAGTTCTTAAGGATCTACATATGAGTTCTTCCTTCAGTACCATTGTTACATTATGATAATCTTTCTACCTTGGCATTGTGTTCTAATCCAGTATTTCATACTAAGATTAAACACTTAGATACTGATTTTCATTTTGTTCGTGAACGGGTGCAAAAAGGTGATCTGCAGGTACAATATATTCCCACAGAGGCTTAGGTTGCATATGTATTAACAAAAGGATTACATGGTCCTTTGTTTGTTCATCATTGTTACAATCTCAGACTGGGATATCCTAGCTGAGATTGAGGGGGAGTATTAACAATATATGGTGGGGTATTTGAGTCATTTCTTATGTGTACACATCAACTAAATGTAGTATATCTGTTAGATTACTTAGTCATTAAGTTTGGACAACTGCTATAAATAAGGTTGGATAAGATTGTAATTGGTTGGTGATTTTGTTCAATTAATACATCAGCTTCTTTTGCAAATTTCCTTCCTCTCTCTCTCTCTCTCTCTCTGCGATTTCCATATCTTCATACTTTCAAGCTTTTCTGTGTGTTCCAATGGCTGAACATGCCATTGTTATGAATATATAGTAGTAGTGGATGCTACAATGTTATATGAGTCATGAATGATACCCAAATGAATGAAACTAATGTGTGTCCCAGTTCCAATGGATTCATTAATCTGAACCCTTTGTTTTAGATTCTCGTTTATTTATTTTTTGTATAAGGAAAGTAAAATTAAAATTTAGATAAAAGTTAAAAATACTAATTGATGTAGTTCAGTTCTTTTATTTGAATTTATAATGATAGAAATTAATAAATTATGCGTGAAAAGAAAAACTTATTATTTAGAGGTAACAATTCCAACTTTAAATAGTTAGATCAATTCTAGTTTCACTAGCAGAAGCATATATTTAATTACAACCATTGCCGCTGCCATTATTACTATCACCACCACCACCACCACCACGATTGTTCACTACAAGAAAAATGGGCTTTGGGTACAAAATTAAGGACACAATTGAGAATTTTGTGTCTGTTTGACTACCAAAAGACTCAAATAGTAATGGGCACAGGAACCATGCCTTGTGGGGTCAACTGACAATTTTTTTACTGAAGCTAGACATCAAAAACTTTTTGTGTCTATAAAATTTGTTTGTCAGCATCACTGTATGTGTTTTTTTCGTTTGTCCTTACATCTAGCACACACAAAAAATTATATTATAAATTAAATTTATAAAATTGTGGTAAATAATGGTATGGAGCTAGCAAAAATGTGGTTCAAATTTGTATTTGATGAGAATAGAACCTAAGACCTCTCACTTACAAATGAAGAGGAATACTATTAAACTGTAGTACTAAGTGGCATGTTTTAGATTTACGATGAATAATTTCCATCTGCAACGAATGCTTGTTAGGTTCTTATCTTTTTCAGTTGCTTTTTAGATTCTAATCTTCCTGCAGATTGCTTTTTTGTCTCAAAAAAAGCTAGCAATAATATGATAATGTTTTCTTTCTAATTGATCATGATATAGATACTCCTAGCATTATATTTTTTTTATTTGGTTTATAATTTTGTTTATGTCTGATCGTTGCTTTTGGTTCATACCGCACAATTCATAGCTAGTTTGAAACATATGTCTGCCATTTGAATTATTTTAATATTTTTTATGTTTGAGTGGTGTGCCGTGGGACCCATCCAAGTGTGAGTCCCTCTTCCCCGTGCAAGCCCCCTCATTTTCCCGTCACTCTCCTTCTATCATCCCCACTCTCCACACTCAAACTCTCCCTCTCTTTCATTTATATCCCTCGCCTCTGCAACTCACTCTCTCGTTGCTCTTATCAAGTCTAGAGAAAAATCAAGAAAACTCACCTCGACATGTAGAGCTTAACCTTACCTTTAGTTCCTAGAAAATCGAACGGGAAACCAACAAACCTACGAGCACCATCGCGGCTCGACTTCCCTGATGAGTCAATATTATACTATATGTTTTACCCTAATCTTAGCATTAATTTGTTAGTAATTTTGGTAAAATTTTGATACTTTGTTATGTATTTTCAATGTAGGACATTCGACTTCCTCTGGAGCAAAAAGTGATCAAACGGATGAATTTTGGAGTGATTCCAATTGGAAGATGTTCGTGAGTTTTTCAAGATGATTGTATCAAAGTTTAAGATTTTTCTACCTAGCCGTTTGACCATGGAAATGAAATAAAGGCCTAGCGCACAGATTTCCCAGATTGACATTTCTTGACGTTTTGGGTATTTTGGAGGTCAAGATGGCATATTTTAAGGAAGATTCTTCTGAGGATTTGTAGGGGACGACCTAAGCTTTCAAAAGAGACATTTTGGGACCAAATCGGAGTTGATTTCGTCAGTCAAAAGTCTGATTTTTCTGAGAAGTCCGAATTTTAGTTCAAATAGGAAACCTTTTATTTTCTGTTTTATTATTTTATTATGTTTCCTAGTTTTATTCTAAGACCTTTTAGGGTTTTATTTTGTAGTAGTATAAATAAGACTTTTTAGCTGTTAGGGTTAGAAGGGAAAGAGAGGAGGAAACGCATGCACACTTTAGAGAGTTTTTTCAAATTTATTTTCTAGGTGTTTTCTATCCTTATTCTCAATAATATTTTTTTTTATGATTGTTCGTAACTAAGTTCTTTTGCTAGGGTGAAGCCATGAGCCTTAGCATAAATATGTGATTTTACTAATTTGCTTATGAATAGATGCATGTTTGCTTTCAATTATTAATCACCGCGATTAAAACTATCTAATTGTTTTAGTGATTCGCGTCCATTAGGATTTTTAGACAAGTAATTTGATGCAATTTCTGTTGGAACATCACCTTGAAATTGAGGAGGGCTTCTTGTGATTAGTAATTGTAAGTTCACTTAAGACGAACATCACGCTCTTAAGGGTTGCATGGTTTTTCAAAGGGTTTTCTCAAAGCTTAATGAGTCTTGCATGTTTATTTTTGATCTGAACATCACAGACGGGTTGCATGTTAGATATACATTTTTGCTTGAACATCATCAGGAAAATATGCATTAGGAAAACCTAACCTTCAAAGCATGTATGTGGAAATTCATAAGTAATTAGTAGAATTGCATAGGATTGTAACGGTGATGGCTGAACCCTAGGACTTTTACAAATTGATTTTCTTTAAATTGTTCTCTAGTCAATTTATTTAATTGTCTTTAATTTAAATTTGTTTTTATTATTTTAAATTTCAAAATCAGCCTTTTCACAACTTTATTCTAAATAATTAGCTAAGGATTAGTATAAATACAAATTATTCATTCAATCTATGTGGAAAACGACTTTACTTGAGCCGCTATACTTCGACAACCTTGTACTCTTACAAGTATTTTTAAGTGTTTTTATCCCTACTTTTGTAGGTGATAAAAATCCCTATCATTCCCGATGATAAATATCGTCGATTCCAGCAAAGGTTAGCTTCGAAAACACCTTAAATGGTTTCCAATCGTTGTTTAGGCTTGTATTCATGTATTGTTTCCATTCGTTGTTTAGGATCGTACTCGTGTACTCCATGCATATTTTGGTGAAGGTTTAGCACATATCGACTCGGACAAATGAGCTCAAATCGAGCTCTGGAAGGTTTCCCCAGAAATCGGCCACTCTTGGCCTCGTCAGAAAAGGCGAATGCAGGCTGTACTTGCGGCGTGTTTGCTCCGCGTGGCACTGCAGTGGCCAGCGTGTGGCCTCCAGATGGGTCTGAGGTAAACCTAAAAGCCTTCCAACAACACATTATGAAGGATTCTAATTTGATAACACAGTTGAATAGCTTGCATGTTTCCCAATTTATCCTTGCTGTGTGAGTGTGAAGCTCAAAGTTATCCTCATAGAGAACGTTGGAATTTTAGGATTATAGAATTTCCATGATTTCCACATTTATATGAAATATTAGGATTTGGGCAATTAAAAATAGTTTATTATCTTGATTTTTGCTTTATGGGACTGTAAATTTGATAATCTGGTAAATTATGCAGCATTTCCACTATTAGTAATTTGATAAGCTTCTGGTTTTTTTTAGTTAAAACTTCCCTAAATTATGTTGCATGTCTTTGGTTTCCTTAATCATTTTGTATCTGAACCGCTGTTGGCTCAATTTCTTGTTCGAAATGTTATTGGAGTTGAATTTACTATGTGATTGGTGCCTCAATTTTTTGCTCGAAATGTTTTTGGAGTTGAATTTACTATGTGATTGGCGTTTGTGTCGACACTTGCTACATAGTGTTTGAAAAGAAACAGCTATAAGTAGAATGAAATCGTAGTTTTTAAATTTTGCATTGCTATTCTGAGGTTATAAACTGTTTGTTGTAGAGTCTTTCACGTCTCCTCCAACTTACAAACTAATAAATGATAAGTTACGATGATCTTGTATGTTATATTGTTGAATGTTGTGTAGTTCCCCTGCCAAGTAGAAGCATGAAAGACAGCACTAAAGCTAGAACCTACTTGATTATAAGCAAGGTTAGATTTCAATATACTTATTTATTAGCTTGTGCTTTGTAGAACCTACAAGGTTTTTAGCAGATACTATCTTTCTTAGAAATAATGTTTTGTACTTGTTTGCTAGGGACGATAGTTTAGCTACTCATTTTAGTTGCATATTTTGTCTGCTGTAATTTGGTATAACAAAGTAGCAGTGCATCAGCATCACTGCTTTTACTGCTCGATGCATTTCTTACTCGTTCATTTTCAGAGGCTAGAGCCAGGGGCTGAAGGTTGTTTGCGGTGGTTGAGGGTTGTTTGGCTTGCGAGGAACTCAAAGAGTAATGGTATTTGTTACATTGTTAGATTCTTAGGTTTAGTTGAGTTTTTCATGGAAGAAAAGATGTATTAGGACTTGTTTTCACTATATGTATTAATAATTTCTTATTGATGGTACTATTATTTGATTTTATTTTGTAATATTTGAATTTTTTTTTATTATATACTAAACCTATTAGGTACAATAACAAAATTGTGCTAGCATGACTTGGGTAAGGCATCTGACACGGGTGTCAAAAAAGAGGCACAATGCTTACCTCTTTGAGCACAAAAGGCCATATTGTTCCCAATGGTCAAAGGCAACCCTCTTAGAGGGCACACATAATATATTAGTTGCTGCACTATTGCTATTGGTTTATGGGTACATATATTGGTGTCCTTTGGCCTCAAAGGGCACAAATAATTTATTGTGCGCATTGTCCATATTTTTTGTAATGGTTGTTCTCGTCGCCACCGCCGCTGCCTCCCTCACCACGTAACCACTACTAGTACCACCCCTTCTACCACATCGCTGCCGCCACAACCGTTACCCCCACCCCCATCATGACATTAATATTATTTTTTCCACCATTAATTGTCTGCACCACCTTCTAGCATGGCTTCCACCATTACCCCACCACCAACAACGCTAATGCCACCGCCCATCATCACCATCACCTGCATTACCGTAGTCGCCGTCGCACAATCCTCTTCAAAACGAAAAGTTAAGGAAGTTTGTACTAACATTACCCAATAAAACAAAAAACCCTTCCTAACGAAATAATTTGGTCGGGCAAAATAAGATTTCATCGCCCAAGGGTATGCCTGACAAAACTTTTTCGGATAAATAACGTTTCCCGACCAATATTCCAATGAAACTTTCGTCAAGTAAAACTTTGCTCAAAGAATGTGAGATGCCTGACTAGAAAATTTCATCAACCAAAATTGTATTTCTACAAAAAAATAACAAAAAAATAATAAATTATATTTGAGATTGTATTTTTTGAGAGATGATGTCACATCCCGGTCCGAGGCAGATGTATATTCCTATCCCTACCTAGCACGAGGCCTTTTGGGAGCTCACTGGCTTCGGGTTCCATCGGAACTCCAAAGTTAAGTGAGTAGCGTGTGAGAGCACTCTCAGGATGGGTGACTCACTGGGAAGTTGTTTGTGAGTTCCCAAAAACAAAACCGTGAGGGAATGGTAAGCCCAAAGCGGACAATATCGCGCTACGATGGTGGAACGGGCCCGTGATGTGGTGGACCCGGGCCGGGATGTGACAGATGATCCTTGCTGGATCCTTTTTGTGAGGATCCCGGAGATTCTTCAATCACATTCGTTTATCGTGCATCGTGTGGTAAATTTTCGTCAGACACTGTTTATATTCAATTTTATATAAAAAATTTACAATAATTTATGACTGCACGATGTACAATGAACGGATGTGATTTGAGGATCTCCGGAATCCTTACAAAGAGGATCCAGTGAGGATCCTTTCTTGTATTTTTTGTCGGCTAAGCTTTATAAAGGAAACAAATTTAAAAATATAAAAAATACTTGGTCCACGACTTTTTTCATTGGGCAAACTGAGTATGTTTTTAAAAAATAATATTAATTATATTTAGCTTAAATTAATTAAATTTTACTATAATAATCTCAAATGACAATATAAAAAAACTATTTAATTATTAAAACTAAAATTTTCATAGCACTTATATTAAAATTCAAAAACAAATTTATTATTGGTGGCCATTGTCGCTAAGTAAATCCAACTGCTTCACTTTGTAAGACGTCCATCTCTAGAAATTATAAATTCTAAAATTAACTACAGTGCCAGTGTTACTCGTCCATCCTATGCTCAAAATTATGAGGTGGATGTCATTAGCTTCAAAAGTCTTGTAGTGCCTACAAAACACGTGCATCCACTATGTAAATCCCTGAGTCCACAACAAGGTTATGTAGTCAGACATACCTGGCTTTTTCAGTTCGATCTTGAAGTTGTTCTAAAATAGACAAAAAAATATAGGTATTAGTTTAAAAAATACACTAAATAAGTAAAATTATTAAAAATAATAATTTTTTTTTAAAAAAAAGCACCTTGGTTGGGCAAACATGGTCAATATTTTTGTTTTTTCAGAGGCTTTGCACGACGGAGACTTATGCATCGGGCAAACATTTGGTGCCAAGGAACATGTGGCGCCAAGGGAAAAAAATGCTAGGAAGCTAGTGAAATTTTACTCGACGAACTTGAAAAAGTTTTGTCGTGTAAAGGCTTAATTACATCTTAGGCTTAATTAAGTTTTAGGGTTTAGGGTGACCAACCTTGCCCGATGAACTTCCATCAAACAACCACTACTATTTGCTACAATACCTCTTTTCCCACTACCCAAATTAGAAGAAAAAAGCTCATCTATCACGGTCAATGCCCGTGGTAGATTACAATCCACCACGGGCATTGTGATAAAAAGTCCCAGTTTCTATCACGAGCTATGCCCGTTGTCAAATGTGATACAACCACGAATTGTGCCCGTGGTAAACCGGGACCTAACACCACGTGCACTATGGCTGTTGTGGATTACAGAATGACCACGACTAATGGTTGTTATAAAAAATTTCCCAAACTAAAAAAAAATAAAAATAAAAATAAAAGATATATATTTTTATTTAATAAATGTAATATTTATATACAAGATTGCACATTTACTACAATATAATAATTACATAAAAAATCACATTTAAAATCAATGAGCTAACCTAAGAAGAGTGCATTTTTGCTCACCACCATTTATGTGGTGTATGCTCACCATCCTATTTATCACCGTTAGATGAGTTTGAATTTTGAAACTATCTACTAAGTCTGAAATACGTCTCCATTTACAAACAAATTGTCACTTAAAAGACTTCACTTTTCCTTGAATTGTATGAAAAAGATTCATAATTTGATAAACGTCGCTACCACTGTCCCTTCCTCTTGGCTGAATAATTCACCTAAACACATAAGGAAAAATAAGTTGATCAAATGATTACTTCTAAGAAAACAGATGCTTAACAATTTGGTATATAACACTCTAAATTCTGGCTATGCCAGTAGACTTATTAAGCTCATGAATAGAAATGAATTGATTCCATGAAAACCTTGACATCTGAATGACTTCTTAGAAGAAAGAAGATTGAAGAAACAACAGGCCATCAATCCACATTAACAGAAAAATAATGGAATGATCTTTAATTCTCGATACTGAATCCCATAGAGATTGTCTAATAACTGACCTAGCCAACAAAATATCCAAATAACACTTAGCATTGAAATATTCAAGCATTCATCTTCAACCAAATGGCCTCAGAAACGCCGCAATACCAAACCCCACACATATTTAAGTATAGAGGTACAAATTATAAGCACAAACCCAAAAAATTGTAATAAGGCAAATACAAAGGCAAATAGATCATCAATGTTGACAGTAATGCAAGTGTAAGTATGCGAACTCTAACAATTGAATACCCAAAGATAAATGCAATATGCCTTAAGAATTCACAATAGACATAACTACATATGAGAACTGATAGGACTTCCAACAAATAACAAGAAATTTGCTTGAATCCAATGAACAGTTTGAAAGAAAAGCAAAAAACTTAACAACTTATCACAAAAAAAAAAAAAAAATCAAACCTTGAGTGCATTGTGAACGCCAACAATGTCTTCACATTCAACAAAAGAGTAGCATACTCCAATTTCCTGCATGCACCAATTTCTACTTTAGCTCCAATCCAGTTCATAGTTTGAGAGACAAACTCACCTTGCCAGCCCTCATCATGTATAATTTGACCAAAGTTTTTAAACTCCTCCTCAATCTCATCTTCAGTAACCATAAGAGGCAAATTTCTTATAAGAGATTGGACAAAGAATAAATACCAAAACCTAGATTTTGAATTTCTAATAAGAGATTGAACAAAAGAAATTCAGATTTTCGAAATTAAACAATCGGTTAGTAGAGAGAGAGAGTGAGATTCCATACGAGAAGAACTTGAATGAAAGGAAAACAGATAAGATTTAGAAATCGAAATACTATCAACTCGGAAAATAAGAATCATTAACAACAACTTCAAATTATTGCTACAATTACTCATAATTTTTAAAATTAATTAAGAATAATTAGAGAGATTGAGAAAATAAAGGACCTAGTCATGACCAATCGAACCATAGGTGGACCACCTCTGCGAAGAGAGTGTAGCACCATTATTGCATTTGCTCCCACTACAAATATGTTTGTTCCAGTTGAAGCGCCTTAGTTTCTGGAGCGACATGGTGAAGGGTTGGTTGCCGCCGTTGCGGTGGGGCTAAGGAAGAGAGCGCATGGAGGTTGTGTTGGGGTTGATTTGTTGGATTGCTGATGCTATTGTAGGAGGAGAGTGGGAGGTTTTTGAGTGGGCGACATCATGAGGGGAAGAAATTGGTGGTGGTGGTGAGGTGAGGAGTCATGGATGGAGAGAGGCGATGAGTGGAGAGAAGACAGAAAAATGGGAGAAAAGTTTGTGAGAAAGAGAGGTAAAGTAATAGGAAATTTTCTCCAAAAAAAAGTAATAGGAAATGAAGGATTTCACTTAAATTTTGAGAATTGCAGCAGTACAGTGAAATTTCAAAGATTTAAAATTTTAGAAAAATTTTCAATTCCACCTCCTAATTTTTTTTAATGATGCGTGTAATTTCACCACATTGAATTTTTTTTATCTACCACGAACATTAAATGTGGTTTAAAAAAATATTACCATGGTTCAAGATCTGTGGTGGTTTAATATTTTTACAACATGTTGATTAAGTCTGTGGTATTAAATTGTTTTATTATAACGGGCCACTGCTTGTTTGTTGTAAAATATTATTATCCACAACGTGCTGATTAAGACCGTGATAAATGTTCACTTTTTATAACAAGTGCATAAAGCCTGTGGTAAATTTGTCGTGGTAGATGTGCTAATGTCTAGTTGTGAAACCCTACTGTTTTACCACGTTGCAAAAGGTCCCCAAGTTTCTCATAAAAAAACAACAGCAACAAAGTCATGGCTGTGGAGATGATGGTGTCTTGGCCCACATGACTAGGTAGGGGAAGGAGGTGCACCTTCAGTTATGGAGGTCTAGGGAGTAGAATTGATGATAAAAATCAGAGGAGTTAGTACTAGAAGAGGAAATAGTTGAAGCAATTGTGCAGGTTCACATCAGCTATGAGATTTCTAATGGTAATATTATAACCACTAGTTGGAAGGGATATTAGGATCGTTGTGTGGAGGACTTGAGTAATTTCTCTATGCCAAAGAAGGTGATGACGAAAAGTTACTCGGATGTCATGAATGTAAAAGAACATGGAGAAGATACAACCGTCATGATCAATAAATACATAAGCCAATGTACAATCATATTTGTCTTGTATCACAACATTAACTGATAGCATTTAGTGCATGAGCCATGATGAGTACAAGCGAAGTCCATATTTGCACATTTCAGGGATCCCATATCTAGATATGTGAAAACAACACCTATACTTTACTTCCATCCCTACCGTTGGATTCATCTCCACCTCTACTTTATAAACACCCATTTGTCTTCCATTTTTCACTCAAATCCACGGTTTTGAAAATCTCATTCTCTCCACTTTAAGTGTTTTGGAATCTATTATTTTGACAATACACTCATTCTACGAAACTAGTTTTCACGATCCAATCGTCATACATTTTTGTATATACTTCGAGGTCTCATACCGTCATCAGCTAAAAACACTAAAAGCAGACGTTTGGAGATTATGTAACTGGATGAAATCATTCGGTAGTTAGAGACGAAAAATCTCGGTTCAATGGCTGTTTTAACTCCGATCTTGATGTTTTTTTTTACAAATACAATCCTTGACCCTAAAAGAGTACAAGGAACGTACCCGGTCATCAATTTAAAATATTTACACTAGTGGATAAAACTAAAGATTAAGTTCTATTTAACAGAAGTATAGAATAAGTTCCAAGTGTTTGAAATCTATTATTTTGATGGAACACGCATTCTATGATTCACACACTAAAATGAGAGTAAAATCACACAATAAATTGACATGATCATCAAATTCAATGATTTTTTAACTGTTTGAATTTAGTATTAAAAAATTGATTTTTTTTTTCAATTTGCCTAACGAATTATGAGTACTCGTCGGGGCATAACACAACTTCGTTAGGCAAAGCCTAAAATTTCCCCTCAAAATTTTCCCAAAAATTCAAATTTGCCCCCAAAAATAGGCTAGCGATGAAATATTCCAAAGTTTCATTGGGAAACTTTATTTCCAACCAATTATTTCAGCAATATTAAATATTTCAGATGACTTTGCTTGACGAACTATTGATGGTCGTGTAGTAGTTAAGAGACGAAGAGCTCTCCACTAGGAAGAAGAGCAAAGCTCAGGGGATCTGTAAAGGGTTGGTGAGCAACTAGATCACCGGGTCACACATAAGCGGATCTAGGTTATTTAATTGCCTGGTCACCAAAAAGCGAGTGATAGTCAATGGTTTGTTGACTCGCTACATGGTGGCATCATTTGCACGAAATGCCCCATGGTCGTTGATTCTTGGAAGACGCATAACCCTCAAGTCCATGGAAATATGGACATACAGTGTGAGAATGGGGGTTTGGCCAATGGATCTCTGATGCCCAAGTTAGTTTCTATGAAAAGAGCGAGGGTTTAGGGCTTGTATAGTAGCAAAAAGCTTACCAAATTTTGGAGGTGAGGAGGGTATTTATAAAAGGTAGTGGTCGGCCATGGTGATAAGGTTTGGCCGTATACGTGGCGGCGTCCTATTGCACAATGAAAGGATATTTCCAAGATATTAATTAGGAGATAATATCTTGAAATGATGATGGGAATATCCCTAATTGATTGTGATAGGGATTTCTAACTTGATATGGTTAATCTTCAATTGGAATTGTTTTAGAGATATGATTTAGTAATTAATTCTATCTTTAATGCCTTTGACTTTTCCATCAAATGAGTAGGGGAACCTTAAGTAGTCGTAGTTTGCTGTTAAACTTCCAAGGATGTTGACATGCGTGTGAGAGTATCTAAGAAGTCTACCCATTTAATGAGGGCAATCTTGTCTTTCTTGAGCAAAAGTCCACGTGTTACCTTTTGGATTTTTGGAATTATTTTTTGCTTCAAAATTACCACCACACTTGTTGGGCTGCCCGCAAGAAAGGGCAGTAGGTGTAAGAGTCCCAAGTTACCGGGATGGCCAAATAGGTAATCTGTTTAGTGTATCTCCGTCAAGTCGGTAATTTGCCGGGATTGTCATCTGGAGTGGAGCAACACATCTGAAGTGCATCTCAGTGAGTGGTGGAAGTGTAATGGACATCAGGAACGAACGTTGAGCTTCAAAGAGCAAAATCTGCATAAAAATAGGTCTAGAACATTGAAAAACAGGTAGAAATGGTCGCCAATGGATTGGCCAGTCTAGTCAGAACCAGGTCAAGTCTGAAGGCCGACCAGCGGCTAAACCGATTTGCATTTAAGTTTGGGCACTGAGGCACGTTTCAGGTCACTGGTAGGTTCTAGGTGCAGGTCGACCCACTGAGGCAGATGGGGTGCATGCTGGGCAGGTGCGAGTTAGGCTCCCTAGATGGGCCTGCTTCTTGCTTGGATTTGGGCTTGACTACCTCGAGGCCTGGGCCTTCCCATTGCTATTGCAATTTGTGTTGCTTTTGGGCCTTATGGTCCTCGGCTTCACGTTATTGCTAGAGATGCTGCACTTACCCGCTGGGCATGGGCAGCATAGGTTGGACTTGCTGCAAGTCTTGGGCTTGCACACCTAGGTTCCTAATTGGGCAACAATGGTGGCTACCTCAGTCTGTTGTGTAGATGAAAAACCAAGTACGTATGTAGCATTGTTCGTCATGATTTAGGAGTTTTCCATCATCATATTTCTTCCAAGAACTTATAAAAGTTCTAGGAATAGGAACGCGTGGAAAAATTTATGTATGTAACGGAAGAATTCGAAACGTAAATGCGAAAGCCTTCTTCGAGCGTTTGAATCAAGCTCTCAATGAAAGCACCAATTTTTGGTAGAAAAAATCCGTTGTTTTTATTCTTGACGAATTTGTACCTACAAAACAATCAACATCTTTAATTAATGACCAAAGCCTCACGCAACTACATGGTGAAATGGGGGTTTGGCCAATGGATCTCTGATGCCTAAGTTAGTTTCTCTGAAAATAGCGAGCCTTTAAGGCTTTTATAGTAGCAAAAAGCTTACCAAATTTTGGAGGTGATGTGGTTATTTATAGGAGGTAGTGGAAGGCCATGGTGATAGGGTGCCCTACCCATGGCGGTTTCCTATTGGCCAAGTTATGTCATCCGTAGGATGCGCAAGGAAAAGATATTTCCAAGATATTAATTAGGAGATAATATCTTGGAATAATGATGAAAATATTCCAAATTGATTGTGATAGGGATTCCTTACATTCAATTCTCTCTTTGATGATTCTACATCTTCAAGGCTTCCACAATCCATGAGTGACACCTAGTAGTATGTCATGACCTTAAGCTAATCAGAAAAGGTTTGGAGAACCCATTCAATTTGGGATTGCAAATGCAATACGGTCTTTCTTTTTCAATATTCTTGATCACATTAATTGGTTTGATAGTTTATTCATGTCTACAATCCAATATGATTCTCTTGTCTATATGATTACTTTGAATGTGATTTGGAACAACTTCCTAAATCTCATTCATGATCTGGCTAGAGATTCCTAATCATATCATAGAGTATTCTCCCTCAATGGTTTAAAGGTTACAGATCCCTTGTTGTAATGTTCCTTCCTAGTTCAAAAATATGGTTAGTATAATGGCACAAGTAAAGGTGTTGAAACATAGGGACTAATTAGACCTCTATAAATTACTAACTTTGAAAGAACCTTAACTAAACAATGAAAGTAACCAATTGAAATGAGTTTTTGTGTTGTAAACGAAAATAACTTAAAATGCAAGAATAATATAGCAGCAAAAGATCTTTTGATGTAGAAGCGATGGAGGTGAGGCCAGAGATTTTGAATTCACCATTACAAAACCCAATTCCATGTTTATAAAGTAAAACTGTATTCAACTACCAACCAATTCCAGAGTTCGTTTTACATATATATGATCAACTGTATAATGTGTGGTTTTGATCAAATTCTCCTAATCTACAACCTAATTAGGATGTTCAACTTTGGTTCCTAATTAAGAATCTTTAGCATGCAAGAAAACATTAAAGAACTAAATAAAATACATGGCAGGATATTTGCATAGCATTCTCTTCATTCATGCACATGTCTACCAAGATTAAGCATGATGTTTACTATAATCTTGATCAAATGATTTGTAGTTAACCCCAATGGTGATCAAACATTAAAATTAACAAACAAATTTAATAATAGATTCAGTGAATGAAATAAGAAGCAAATTGATGAACTTAATACTTTCACTTAAAAACATTGTAAACACGGAAATTCCTGAAACAAGAACAACGTGTACAAAATAATATTTGTATTAATGATTTAGGGGTTACAATCTCTTCTACAAATTTAGCCTCTGATTATGTCTTTGTAATGGGTAGATTTGTTGTTGTTGATCTAAAGGGCCATCGGGGCTTGATCTTTAGGATGAACGGATGATGAATGATGAACACTTTCTTCAAGGGCCGTCGGGGCTTGATCTTGAATTAGTGGAAGTTTCTTCAAGGGCCGTTGGGGCTTGATCTTGAAGAAGGATTTGATGAAGAACGAAGAGGGCTTTCTTGATTCTTCGGGATTTGCTTGAGAGTAGAGAAAATGTATGTAAATTTCCTCCCCTTGATTCTTTGATGGAGGAGCCTATTTATAGGCTTTGGGAATGAATCACCACCATCCATTTGTTTTGGTGGATGTTGTAGGTGAATTTTGGTGGATGTTGTAGGTGAAACTTGGTGGATGTTGTAGGTTTCACCTAGGTGGATGTTGTAGGTGAAACTTGGTGGATGTTGTAGGTGAAGTGAATGAAGGTTGTAATTTTAATACAATGGTCAACATTTATTTCACCAAAATTTCAATGTTTACAAATGTAATCTTAATGCAATGGCTAACATTTATGCCACCAAAATTTCAATGTCTACAAATGCCCCCACTTCAAGGCGCGTTGTATACATGTGCTTGTTACATGTAGAAGATGCGCTTTGAAGTCCCTTAATGTAGTTGTCGATCCAAGGGCTGTTGAAGCTTGATCTTGAACTGGGCTGGTAATTTCTTCAAGTGCCATTGAGGCTTGTTCTTGAATTTTGTTTGAAATTTCTTCAAGGGCCGTCGAGGCTTGATCTTGAACTTTGAATTTGGACCACAAGGAGCTTTACGTGGTAGATGATCTTTGGCTTTGGTAGTGAATGAATCGGCACGTATTTTGTTGCGCTCGTTGACTTTCCACAGCTTTGATCTTGAACTAGGCTGGAGGAGTTTTCTGGTTTCCTCCAAAGGACTTTCCACAGACTTAATCTTGAACTGGATTTGATTCAAGGGTGGTGGGCACTTGATCTTGAATCGGCCTTGTGATTTCTTTAAGGGCCGTTGAGGCTTGATGTCGAACTTAAACATGACCACGAGCAGTTTCAGGACACGCATGCTTTGAAAGATCAAGGAAGTTCACAACATTTTCATATGAACCCTGAGCAGTTTGGTCAATGGTATGATCTTCAAGATTGATGGGCTCTTCTTCTAGTTGGTGACTTGATCTTTAAGGATTATCAAGACTTTGCTCTTTGGTGACGGTGCCAGCGAAAGGTTGTTGAAGCTTCTCGAGCTCTTTGGTTAGAGCAACGGTGTCCAGCTTGGATCTTTACTTGAACTCCTCCGTCTGGATTATGCGATTATGCAGGGAAGGGCTTCGTGCTACATGATTTGTTCCAGCTCGTTGTGTTACATTCTTTTCTGCTTGTTTCTTTTGCATAGCTGAAGTGGTGTGCAACCCTTTGCCTTTAAATGGTTCTTCGGAGCACCACCTCTCAACGACTCACTCATGCTTGGCAGCTTCAGTGCAAAGAGCCAATGTCAACAGATCCACACTCCTGAAGCATTCACTGAGGGAATTCGAGACATATCAGCAGTTGAAGATGAGCACTCGAGAGCAACGCTAGGTAAGTAACCAGGCAAAGGTTCCGGGCAATCAGTTCCTGATCGGACGTTTAATTTCAGGTTCCGACTGATTGCTTCCTTTCTCCTTGTTCTGCAGGCAAGAGCAAGGGCAAAGGAGAAGATGGGGGAAGAGCATGATATGAGATACCTTTGCTTTCGATGATATGAGATACTTTTGCTTTTGAAGGAGTAGCGGACGATCAGCACATGTATTCGTTGCGCTTGTCTCCACATGCTTCGAAGCATCATCTTCACCTACATCATCTGCTTTCCAGGCAGATGTGGTAGACGAAGAGGAAGCATAAGATGTTGAAGATGAGTATTCGAGAGCACGACTAGGTGAGCAATCAGGGAAGGGGTTCTAGGCAGTCGGTTCCAAGTCGGACGGTTGATGCCAAGTGCCGGCTGATTGCTCTCTTTCTCCTTGTCATGCAGTAAAGAGGGAGGACAAAGAAAAGGATAGGGAGAAAGCATGCTATGAGATACTCTTGCTCTCAACCCTAATGATATGAGATACCTTTACTTTGGTGCGACTGGGTTGAAGAGGTGTTTCCAGGGAGGAAGAAAACCGAGTATGTTGAGAGGTTTTAGTTGCAGATGTGTTCTTGGCAAGGAAGAAGAGTCAGGCGTTTGTATTTTCAGGGAGGAAGAAAGCTGAGTATGGTGAGCGGTTTGGTTGCAGATGCATTCTTGGCAAGGAAGAAGAAGAGTTAGCCGTTTTGGATGTGTGCCTTGCCATAGAGGGTGAAGGTCGACCTATATAGGGGTTTTCCAACAGCAAGTAGTGATGCGGATGTGGCCTTGTCACCCACGCTTGTCGGCAGAAGTGCGGTAGTTGACATAATGGACTTCACACATTTTCAACTTTGTCGACGGACTTTACACAGGAAAATCCGGGTTTTGAAATTCAGAGAGTGGTGTCTCTTCGATTTTTGAACAAGTGGTTGTGCTGCCTCTTCTTTTTAAAGAGGCTTCAATTGTATTCAACGTGCACACTTTGAAGATTGAATGCCCGTGAAAAAATTATCCTTGCTGCATTTATGAGATTTTGCTTCATCCAACCTTTTTCTTTTATCATTTCTGAAAATGGCTTCTCCTTTCAACATTTGCTTAGATTTAAGTCTTGGGAGCGATGCGGGTGTGCCGCGTCAGGGTGATATATAGCGCCCGTCCTTCATATCTTCTAATGGCCCTCTTACAGTTGAAGACTCCGTGATGAGGGATGCAACAACGGCTACGGTCGTAGCTAGGAACCTCCTCACTCCTAGAGATAATAGGTTACTTTCGAGGCGGTCTGATGAGTTGGCTGTCCAAAACTCCCTGGCTTTCAGCGTTCAGTGCGCAGGCTCTGCGTCCAACATGGGCCAGCGTCTACTTGCTCGAACTCGCCAAGTTGAATCATTGACGGCCTAGGTTGAAAGCCTTAGACGAAAGATCAAACGTCTCAAACGCGAGAATCGAGAGTTGTGCATGCTTGCAAATGATTATTCGACGAGCATGAAGAGAAAGCTTGATCATCTGCAGGCGTCTGAAGGTCGGATTCAAAACGACCATCAGAAGTTTGTGGCTTTCTTCCAGAGGCACCTTTTACCTTCGCTTTTTGGCGTTCAACCGATCATTGAGGCGCCACATGATCAATCTTTAGTGCCTTCTTCTTCTAGGGTTCAGCCGAGCGCTGAGGCTTCACGTGAGCAACCGTTGTGAAGTCTCCGTCTTTTCCCTTTTTGCTTTTTTTTTTTTTTTTAATTTTAATTTTTTTTTATTTTTTACGTACTTGTAATTTCTTAGAGATATTAATGGACATGCTTTATTTTATTCAGTATGTTGTGTTGAAACGCAAATAAAACGTATATCTGACTAAGATGTATTACTTCCCTATGCACCCACTTCCTTTTAGATGGTGACTAGTGCACCCATTTCCTTTTAGATGGTGACTGGAAGCATCATTTTGTCACCACCACCCATTTCCTTTTCCATTATTGACTTGCTAATAGTAATATACACTCGTGAGTGGCTTGACGATAGCACGATTGGGTTTCTTGGTGCGTGCTTGAATTGGCATAGAATATCATTCCTCTTTAGAAAAAATGTGAGCTCCACCTTTGTAATACGGCTTTGTAACCAAATCATTCCTTTAAAGAAATAAAGTATTCATATTTTGAATTTGCTCTTTATTCTTCAAAGTGTTTGTGTTTTTGTTAGTGATGTGACTGTACTTGAAGTTTTGAAGTTTCAAGTTGCCCACGTACCCCCGGTTGATGAGGGATCAAGTCATAACGTAGTTCAAATGAGCGATGAATTTTCTTTTTTTTTTATGGTGATTTTGATGATGATTTTACCGTACACAGTTTATGCTTTTACGGGCCAGGAGCTTTATGCCGTGTGCGGTGCAGGCTAGGAGCCTGGGTCGTCGCCTTTTAGAGGTAGTAGAGCTTCAAGAATCTGCCATTGATGGGGCCGATCTTCAAGCTGTCTTCTGCCATGATTAAGTAGGCACCGTTCGTGTAAACCTCTTGTATTACCTACGGTCTATCCCACTTTGATGTGAACTTGCTTTTTGTCTTGTGAGTTGTGATGATAGGCCTTTGTAATGCAAGGACGAGATCTCCAGTTTGGAAAGACCTTGGGCGGACCTTCTTGTTGAATGCCTTGGATAGTCGTGCTTGGTAGCATTCCAAGTGTTGTTGAGCTTCGAGCCTTTTTTCGTCGAGTGCTTCCAACTCTTGAAGGCGCAACTTTGCATTCTCTTCATCAGTCAAGCCTTCTTATATAGCCATCCTTAGTGAGGGGATTTGACTTTCTAGCGGTAGAACAACTTCCACGCCATATACGAGAGAATAAGGGGTAGCTTGGGTAGGAGTCCTATGGGTCATCCTATATGCCTAAAGTGCTTCGCTTATTCTTTCGTGCCAGTCTCTCTTTGTTCGACCGATCACCTTCTTTAAGAGGTTGCACAATGTTTTGTTGAATGCTTCTGCAAGACCGTTGGCCGGAGCATGATACATGGAAGACTTGTGCTGCTTGAACTTGTATTTCTCACAGAGCTCGTCTACAAGTCGGTTGGAGAATTGTTTTCCATTGTCAGTGATAATGTAGCGAGGCACACCATATCTGTGGATGATATGCTCTTTGATGAAACGGACAACGGTTTCCTTTTTTACTTCCCTTAGGGGTATGGCTTCAGCCCACTTCGAGAAGTAATCTGTTGCAGCTAGGATGTAAGCTTCTCCTGTAGATGACTTTGGAGTAATTGGTCCTACGACGTCCAATCCCATGCATCGAATGGCCATGAAGCAGCTGTAGGGTATAATGGTTCAGGTGGTTGATGTATGAAGTTGGCGTGGAATTGGCAGGCTTGGCACCTTTTGGCATGTTCCAGGTAATCCTTCACCATGCTTGGCCAGTAGTAACCCATTCTTTTGAGCTGGAAATATAGCTTTGGTCCAGATTGATGCGCCCCGCACACGCCTGAGTGTGCTTCTTCCATGGCTTGATTGGCTTCTTCTTCACCTAGGCATCTCAGAAGTACTCCTTCGAAAGAGCGCCGGTAGAGTGTTTCTTTGTAGTAGATGAAGCGAGGTGCTGGTCGACGTATTTCAAAGCGGTGTCTAAAATCATTTGGAAGTTTTCCATGCTCTAAGTAGTCAATCAACAATTGTCGATGGAAGTACTGAGATGACATTTGTATCATCTAGTAGCATTTCGATGACCCATCTTTGGCAAACTGGCACGTCTGCATCTTCGTCTTCTCCTAGTGTCATACTCGAGGCTAGGTTGGCGAGAGCGTCTGCCATTTGATTTTCTTTTCTCAGCACATGTTCTAGTGTTACGGCCTTGAGCTTTTGTAGCAGCTGAGTTGCCAGTCGGAAGTACGGAACGAGATCATCTTCGGTCATCTGGGTTGGGAGAAAGCTTGGTTCCACCCCCTTTGGTAGAGCTTTTATGAAGCCTTGTGGTAGTCTTGCAACCTTAGTGTCGCCTAGTTGTGTCAGAGGCAAAACTGCATTCGTCTTGAGCAACTTTACATTATCCATATGCCGCTGTGCGTCGGCTTTACTTGCTCCAGTTTCGAACGGAGATTGACCATTCTTTCTTCTCGACATCGGGATGTATTGGAAGACGGGTATGTTTGGTCTATTTGAGGGTGTCCTACTCCCTCTGGTCATTGCAGGTTTAGCAAGCTCATCATCGTTCTTGCTTGAAGACGGCATGGCTTCTTTTTCTTGCTTCTTGGGCATGGCTTGCCACTCCTGATTTTTAGGTGTTGCTTTGCCCGTGGATTTGATCTCTTTTGGAAGAGCTTCGGGTACCATGTCTTCATCCATGTAGAACTTGGCATCTGCGAAATGTGATTTGGCTTCGGTTAATGGTTTGGTGTCGCCATAAATCACCTTCACTCCTTCTCGGTAGAATTTTAAGCATTGGTGAAGAGTGGACGGTACTACTCATTTCGCATAGATCCAAGGCCTTCGTAAGAGCAAGCCGTAGGAAGTTTTTGCATCAATCACGTGGAATATCGTGCTTGACTTGAGTTCACCAATAGTCATCTCCACTCGGATCATGCCCATCGTTCTTTGTCCTCCTTGATTAAAACCTTGGATTAGTAGACGACTTAGGGACAGTTCATCTGCCTTGATGCCGATTGTATTCATTGTTGACTTTGACATGATGTTTATGGCTGATACACCATCCACAAGCATACGGTTGACTTTGTGCTCCCTTACGTACCCAGAGATGAATAGAGGACGGTTGTGAGGCTTGGATCCTAACAGCAAGTCTTCGTTGGTGAAGTGGATTGCGTCCTCGATGGCACATCATGTGGCACATTCATGTGGCCGAAGCTTCAAGCCTTCGTATTTGCTTTCTTGCGCTTCGTGGTCATTGGGACTTTCCAAGACCGCTGCTAATGCGCTTCGCATCTTCTTTGGAAATCGTAGCGCTTCCTCAATGCTAAAGTGTGTTGGCAGACCTTCTTCGAGCGTGAGGGTTTTTTCTCCCTCAGTGGTGATATCTTTGCCTTTTGAAGGTTCTTCTATTTCTACTTCGACCATATGGCATGCAATGATAGTGCACTGTTGGAAGAAGTCATTCGGGAAGTACTCATGCAAGGAGATAGGAACGCGTGGCTCTTGCTCCATAGGTTCCCCAACATACGTTGGCTTATCAACTTTTACGTTTCTTTTTTGCTTCCTACTGTTGCGGCGACGGTGTTTTCTCACTTGTTCCACCTTTGGTCTTGTGGCTTGTGGTTTTGGTTTCCTTGTTTTTTTGTAGGTCACCAATGTCCATCATTCTTCATCATCGGTATGTGCATCTTGTTCGTTTGCCCCCGGTGATGGTTGTGTAGAAGGCGCAGTGTAGCTTGCGCATTGATAGGAATGGTCGGGTGTCGCTTGGAGAGGCACGAGATCGAAGGATCCAAACGCCACTGTAGTAGTATGTGTTGCGGCTGTGTCTTCAAGGTCGAGCTCGATTCTCCCTTGTTGCGTTAGCTTCATAATGAGTTCTTTAAGGACGAAGCACTTTCCCACATAATGGCTCACGATACGATGGTACTTGCAGTACCTAGGATCGTTCGTTCGATTCATTTCTTTAGGGCGCTTGCACTCTGGTAACTCAATCACCTTCTTTTCCAGCAAGTCATCTAACATTGCATCCACGTCTGAGTCAGGAAAAGGGTACATCTTTTGCTCCAACTCTCTTAAGGTGTTTTTATACTTGTCTTGGGTGCGAGGAAGCTCACTTCTCTTTGTCTCCTTTGCCTTGGTCTTGGAGGAAATCTTGATAGGCGCAGAGGAGGTCTTGATAAGTGCGGATGAGGTTTTGATGGGGGTAGTGTTGACGGTAAAAGTTTCCTTGGTGGGTTTTTTTCCGGTCTTGTCTACACTCGGGACGAACACCTTATCCTTCTTGAAGTGGGTGATCGGCTCATTCTTTCCATGATTGGCGATACTCAGCTCCATGTCGTGGGAACGAGTTGCCAGCTCCTCAAACGTTCTTGGTTTTATGCATTGGAGAATGTAATGTAACCCCCAGTGCATGCCTTGAACACACATCTCAATGGCAGAGGTTTCAGAAAGCCGATCTTTGCAATCCAGACTTAATGAACGCTATCTATTGATGTAGTCGACGACAGGTTCCTCCTTCCACTGTTTCGTACTAGTTAGCTCTAGCATGCTTACGGTGCGGCACGTGCTGTAGAAGCGGTTGAGGAATTCCCTTTCTAGCTGATCCCAACTGTTGATAGACTCAGGCTCGAGGTCGGTGTACCAGTCAAAGGCGTTGCTTTTCAGCGAGCGTACAAACTGCTTGACGAGGTAGTCTCCCTCTGTTCCAGCATTGTTGCAGGTTTCAATGAAGTGGGCGACATGCTGCTGCGGGTTCCCCTTTCCATCGAACTGCATGAACTTTGGTGGCTAATAACCCCTCGGCATCTTCAAAGCGTCAATCTTCTTGGAATAAGGCTTTGAGTATAGTACGGAATCATGTGAGCTTCCTTCATACTGCGCCTTGATGGTGTTGGCGATCATCTCCTGCAGCTGCTGGATAGAGAGAGATCCCATGAGCGTCACTGCTTGGTCTGGCTTCAGCTTTTCTTCGACGTTCTCCACTGGAGGCTCCTTATCCTCGTCATTTTCCTTCTTTACTGGATTATCCCCTTGCCTGACTTTCTCATCAGGCTTTGCCTCTAGTTGGTTAACGAGTGCTGCGATTTGCAGGTCTTTGTCCTCCACAGTCCTTGTGAGTTTTGCGATTGCTTCATTCATCTGAGCCAGCTGCTCCTCAATTGAAGTCGCTCCAGTAACCATGACTTGCATAGCTATGCCGCTGCTTGAGTCGGCATCGGAAAGTAAGGATTCAAAGTACCTCCTCTGGCTTTCCTCTCTTGACGCCCTGAGCGAGGCCAGGGTGATCACCAGTTCGTGCCTCGGGTGCTTTTGTGCCTTCGGCGGAGTTGATGCAGGGGCGGAAGAGGCGGCAGAAAGAGCTTTTGCCTTGCTTCGAGTTATGATGCCTGAAGTGACGCCCCCTGCCGTGATGACGCTCTTGTTTCTTGCATCGGCAGCGAGAACAACTTGGGCCTTCTTTGACGCCATTTGTGCTTATTGCGGATTCAAAGATAGAGATGAGAGGTAGAGACGGTCCCACTGGGCGTGCCAAATTTGTAAACATGGAAATTCCTGAAACAAGAACGTGTACAAAATAATATTTGTATTAATGATTTAGGGGTTACAATCTCTTCTACAAATTTAGCCTTTGATTCTATCTTTGTAATGGGTAGATTTGTTGTTATTGATCCAAAGGGCCGTCGGGGCTTGATCTTTAGGATGAACGGATGATGAATGATGAACACTTTCTTCAAGGGCCGTCGGGGCTTGATCTTGAATTAGTGGAAGTTTCTTCAAGGCCCGTTGGGGCTTGATCTTGAAAAAGGATTTGACGAAGAACGAAGAGGGCTTTCTTGATTCTTCGGGATTTGCTTGAGAGTAGAGAAAATGTATGTAAATTTCCTCCCCTTGATTCTTTGATGGAGGAGCCTATTTATAGGCTTTGGGAATGAATCACCACCATCCATTTGTTTTGGTGGATGTTGTAGGTGAATTTTGGTGGATGTTGTAGGTGAAACTTGGTGGATGTTTGTAGGTGAAACTTGGTGGATGTTGTAGGTGAAACTTGGTGGATGTTGTAGGTGAAGTGAATGAAGGTTGTAATTTTAATACAATGGTCAACATTTATTTCACCAAAATTTCAATGTTTACAAATGTAATCTTAATGCAATAGCTAACATTTATGCCACCGAAATTTCAATGTCTACAAACATGTATCAATTTTGCAAGGCTACATCGAAATCCGAAGCTATGAATTTAGTTACACATCATGTTCACAAAAATTAAAATGAAAATACACTACATGAGTGAAAATAAATTCAAGTGAGGAAACCCTTGAAGCAATTCTGATGTAGAACTTCTCCAAGAACATCCTTCTGTGATGAGTCTTCGGTAATGGTGGAAGTGTATTGAACGACTAGGGTTTTGAGTGTGGATGAAAAGAGAGGAAAATCGATGATTAGAATTGTGTAATTCGTTCAAAATAAAAAAGCCATGTAAAAGTGGCTAAAAGGCAAGTTTTTATGGGGTAAAAGAGGCTGCAAGATATTCCAAAGTGATCCTAGCAACTTAGCCATTATTTTGCACCTTTTTGCCTCATTTGGCACCTCCAAATGAGGTTAGTGTTGGAAATGTGCCCTAAAGCCAATCATGTGATGATACTTTACGGACATTTCACATGTTAAACTAATCTAGTTTTACATATAAAGGGCATACATTATTGTTTGAGCCGTCTCATATAAATGTTATATGCTTAAACAATAAAGTCCAAGGAATTTGTGATTGGGAGAATGTAATCTAATGAAGTTAGATTCTTGAGACCATTCTTTCGTAGACACATCCTAAACGTTCCTGATCATAGGATTGCCAATTGGGCATTGACAGTCCGTCAAGATCGGTACGTACTATGTCTTCTCTCAGGGAGAGTGATTAGTCTCGAATCATTGGTGTGTGTGACATCAAGACAAGTGCGGTAGGTGCTCAATAGAGAATGAGTTCACTGAACGCGATCAACGAAGAGTTCTCATATTCCATGTCACATGAGAACTCATGGTTGGGATAATGCAAAGTAGTCCTTTGACCTGAGGCATCATAGTTGTCTTGTGGTTAAGACCTTGATCTTTGATTATGTCAAAGTCATCCCACCAGGAGGGTGTCCACGGCATCGTTGGGGTCAAGCCGCTTAGCTATGGAGACAAGTGAATGCGCAACAAGGGATCTCTAACCTTCAAACTGTTTGAGGGAGAATACTCTCTGATATGATTTGAATCTCTGGCCAGAGTATGAATGAGATTTGGGAATGTGTTCCTAATCACATTCAAGGTAATCATATAAGCACAAGACACACATTGGATAGTAGACATGAGAAAATAAACTATCAAACCAAACAATGTGGTCAAGAGTATTAGATTAGAGAAAGACCGTATTGCATTTGTAATCCCAGACTGAATAGGTTCTCCACCTCTTCTGATTAGCTTGGGTAACCATGACATACGGCTAGGTGTCACTCATGGTTTGTGGAAGCCCTAAACGTGTGTAATCACTAAAGGGAGAATTGAAAATAGTTTCAATTCACAATCGATGTAAAATGGTTTTAATCGCCCACTACCTCGCTAAAAGGAACCTAATGGATCGTACACCGTGTAAGGTAGAGATGGACGAAATAAATGAAATGAGTAAGATTAATTGAATGGTTTAATTATTTATGGCAAGGATTAATTAATATGTTAATTAATCAAACGAATAAGTTCGTTAAAGACCACGGGATAGTTTTGGACCTTAAGGCCCAATGGGCTTCGAACGTCAAGCCCATTAACTTAAGTTGTATGACAATTTAATGAATAAAGATTCATTAAAGCCCAAAAGCCCAAAAATCCCTAAATGGCCGGCCATAAGGAATGAATTAGGGTTTTGGTTATTTAGGTCACTTAAAGAAGTGACTATATAAATGACTTTATAGCCAAATATTCATTAAGTGAAATAAGGGTTTATTTTTGGGGAAAATGGGTGAGAATTGTCTCTCCATTTTCTCTCTAAAGAGGCCAACACCTTGGAGGTGATTAGCTAGTCATCTAATCCTCCAAGGTCACTCATTCATCATCCAATCTCTCCTTGGTGTAGAGACTTAGAGGTTCTCAATTTTGGGAACTTGGAGAACCTATTCTTCCATCCAAATCCATGGATCTAAGAAGCAAGGAATGAAGGCCCTATCTCTTTGGGTGATTAGCCTTTGCTTATGCAAAGAGGAATCTACAAAGGTATTAATTTCAACTCACTTATTTTTGAGTTGATTATTGGTTCACCAATCTACTAGGCTTTGAATTTCATGGTCATGTTTTGTTTTTGAGTACATACAAGCATGATTCCGCCTTTTAATTGTTAATTGCATGCTATATGATGTTGCTCAAATGAACATGTTTTTCAAAATAATTCCTTCAAGTGGTATCAGAGCCTAGGTCTAGTAGTTGGTGAATCCTTTTGTGTTTTGTAGTTCATAAGTTTGTGATCTAAAAGTTGTAATTGTTACAAGCTTTATTCTTGCTTCTTTGAAAGTAAATTTTGTTGAAAAATTTGCTATCTCAAATGTTGTAGATGTTGTTCATATGAGCATGAATATTGGAGCTAAAATTTGGTGCCATGCTTTTGGGAAAATTCGGCCAAAATCAAAGGGTGAATTTTTGGGTTCTTGTTTGACTTGTTAAAAGTGTTTTAATGTGTTCTTTGGAACCCCTAAGTACCCTAGTTTGGTTAGATGTTATTTCCCTTAAGTAAGAATGGTTTTGGAATGTTTTTGGGTGGAAAAAGTTCATGGAAAAATTTGGGTTTTTCATGGATGTTCTTCATTGTTCTTGATGTTCTTGTCAAGAACAAAAAGGTTTGGTGTTTTGATTCAAAGTTTTGAATTATTTCATAAAGTATATGTGATATGTTTTTAAATGATTTATTATGTATTTAAAGTGTTAAATATTTGTATAAATGATGATTGAAATAATTGTGTTTGAATTATTTCAAAAACATATCTTATCTTACATACACTTGCATGTTTTTGACAAAACTCACAAATCAACACACACACCAACCTTATCCCTCCCTAAAACCAGCCACTCCCTCAAAGGGAGTACTTTTGGGGCTTTTATGCAATTACATAAAGTTTTGATACTTTTGTGTATTTGCACTTTGGCCCAAAAGTTTACGTTTTTACGTTTAGGTCCAAAAACGCTAAAGGACAAATTGTTTTGTTCCTTTAATGATGTTTTTGCATTATTAAAAGTTTGGGTTCTAGTTGTATTTACATGAAGTTGTGACTTTTGTGTATTATACAAAGTGACCCCAAAAGTTTTTGTATTTGCAATATGGCCCAAAAGTTGAGGTTAATTGCAAGATGGCCCAAATAGGATGAGAACAAAATTGTTTTGTCTCTTTAAATGAGAATTGGATTTTCATTTTGTTTAGCTCCATTTAAATCAATTTTATGGATACAAAAACCAAATGAAAATGTTGCATTCATTAATTAGTTAAAGTGTTAATTAATTAAAGGGTGATTATGAACCTAAGCCTAATATAATTGAGCTATGTGAAAGGCGTTTCAAATTTGTTTGAACCATGGGAATGTGTAGATTAGATTTTGGTTGTAATTTGATTTGATCAAATGTTGTAAAAGGGCTTAAGCTCTTCTTTACTTTAAAGTAATTTGTTATATGCAAATGTTGTAATGAGCATAAGCTCACCTTTACTTTGAAGTACTTCTTTCTTGCTTTATACGATATGCATGAAAATGAAGTAGTTGGGTCCAACGCCCATAAGACAACACGCCTTAATGTGATTAAACGCGTAACTAAAATCAATCTTCATTCCTAGACCGAGGTTCAACACAAGGCTCGTGTTGAATCTAAACAAAGGTTCATAATCATCCTTAGGCCCTAAGGCAACTATGTAGTCCATCAAATGAATGCAAAGTTTATGTTAGTAGTATCATATACTCTTGCTTTAAAAATCGTTTTAAAAGCATAGTGGGAGTATTATGTACAACTAAAACAAAGGGATGGACCAATAGTTGTAATAGGACTAAAATAGTTTTAATAGAGATTAAAATGTATGTTTATATGTGATGAGACCTAAAACCCTCAACCAAACCAATATTAAGTTGATAAGCGAGAGATGTTTAGAATATCTCTTCGTGGCCTTCCACCGTGGTGGGATCCAATCGTTTATGACTTGTACACCGGCTTCACCCTATCATGGGGGAGTACACAGTGCATGCTTATACTCAGGAGGAATCCATATACATATGATGAGGTGAGTGTAGGCAACGAGGATAGCTATATATCGTATCATCGTGAGGCTATTCTTGAACCCCTTCACACACTAAGCATGGTGGGAAGAACTTAACTAAGTGCAATGGAACCAATATCATATCATTGTGAGGTTACATTCTCTAGAGGCCAAATAAGATGGGTACTTGCATGAGTTGCAAATGAGTAAGCGTACTCTCTCATTATTATTGTTGCTAGCCATATATCGTATCATCGTGAGGTGGGCTTGGTAATAGTGAGCCTCCCATAACCTACTAGGAGTTTCATCCAAAACTCTCGAATTCCTATGAGGGATATGGAATTTGCCAAAAATAGTGGGTGGTGCTATTTTGATTTAAAGACCCGAATCAAATGGCTTAAAATCAATCAATTTATATTCGTTATGTATTTGTTTACCAATATATTTGCAAACGCTATCCAACACTTGACAAAACCGAACGTTTAGTTTACGGACTTGGTACTACAAAACCATAGATTGTCTTTAATGGCTTGTAAAAGTACCAAAGTAGTCTCATCCTCACAATCTTCCTAATGATAATGTATCATTAGAAGAATATGTTAGAAAAGGTCTATCATAAAGAGGACAACACTTTTAATGTCATAATTCTTCAATTACAAATTGTTGTATGAAGAAATAGGAGTTGCTTTGAACAACTCTTAGTCAATGCAAACACTTAGTGCTTGTTTCTTTGTTAAATGAACAAAGAACTTGAGAAGAAAGCACAAAGGCATGAACACTTAAATGTGCCATGATTCTTCATTTACAAATTGTTGTATGAAGAAATGAGAGTTGCCTTGTACAACTCTTGAAGGTTTGTAATTATGTTTAGAACATAATGGTTGGTTGACAAAAATAGTCCATTAACATGGACTTATGATGATTTTGAATCATTGAATGTTGAAGTGATAAACCACTTAAACGAGACGGAAACTAGGCAAGGACTTCACCTTTGTTTCCCTATCCTAATCGTTCACTAAGTTTATTGTAAACTATATAGTGAACAATAACCACATACTCTCCAAAATGTTTGATGTGTATAACACAATTGAAAAAGGTTTCAAGAGAGATAGTGGGAGTTTAGGGACCATGACTAATGTAGTCAAAGGTGAAAGTCAAATAAAGAAGATAAATAACTCCAAGGGAACAAACTTTCTTTATGAAAGGATGGATATTGGAAGGGGTATTTGCAAGAAATGTCTTGCAAGTGTCAAGGACACACCTTTCGAAGGTGTTGTAAATTGTTCTTGAATAGTTCAAAACAGTTGGTTCTTCTACTTGAATGCATGATTCTGTATTAGTGACTATGTTTTACAATCGTTGTAAAAGTGTGGCTAATAAGAAGTAGAAGATAAATGAGAGAAGAGAAAGTACTTCACATTCGAAACGTGAATCAAATGTAGATCTCTGCGAAAGCAGATGGTACTTACTTCCTCATATGAACTACCAAAGAAATTGGAAAAACATAGATTGTCTTTGTATTCCAATTTTAAGGAACTAAATTCAGTCACTATGTGAAATGGATAAATGTTTTGTTTGACAAAACAATGTTCTTTATTAATCAATGATTGGATTATGGTAATCTAATTAATTATCTCTATAGTAGAGATAATATGGTGGTGTTAACTGTTTAGAAAATAATGATGCTTAAAACCCAAAAGGTTGCAAGGTAGTGACTAATCCCAACTAAAGTTGTGATACCTCTAAAAACATAAGTTATGAGTTGGTGAAAGATGGATGCTTTGGATCGTTAGATCCGGATCCAATACCTTCTTGTTAAAATTGTATAGAGGCAAAATGTTTGAATCTTTATTCTTTTGGAAAGAAGAAAGAATCACAAAGTTGTTGAGATTAATTCACTTAAATGTTAGTGGCACTTGTCCACAAACATAATATTACTCATGTTGAATTACATTCACCGAAGATCACTCTCGGTTGGACTATAGTTTATTTTGAATAAACACAAGTCCGAATACTTTGCAAAATGTTTCAAAGAATTCAAGTAATGTAAGTTGATGAGTAAGACGTCTAAAGTATTTACCTCCTTAGATTTGATCCAAGGAAAGGTAACACTTTAGATGAGTTTCCTTGAAAGATATCAAGGAAAATAGCATCATAAGATAATGTATTTCTCCATTAGGAGAAGAACGAACTTGAATAAGATTTAGTTCGTTAGATGTTATCTATTACCCATATATAGGATATATACTTCTAAAAACAATATGATTGTCAATGAGAAGATCTTCCAATATTTTCATGACTCCATAAGATGTAGTTGGAAAAGAAAGACAAATCTTAAGCATGTTAAAGATTTGGGGTTGTGTGCTAACAAGCAATATTTGTTTGATAATAATCTTGTAGGATATCCTTAAAATAACTTTTGGATATCGCTTCTATAAACCAACTAACAAATGTTGTTTTGTTGGATAGTTCATTGTAATTCTACAATGTGATTTGCCTAAAAGCAAATGAACGAGAGATAGAACTCAAAGAATGGGTTCTTTGAGAGACAAGAAAGTAATCAACAAATATAACAACCTAGTTCCTATACCACAAGCTCCAAGGTAGTCGATAAGGATTTAAAAACCGTCTCAGTTGAATGGTTTTGAACTTTATGACTATGTCATAGAGTTGCACCTCTTAATTCGAAAGAAATAAGAATGAAAATCCTTATGACTACATTGAGTGCATATACGATATATACTCAAGGAAATGGTAAAGTACCATTTGACTCGAAATAATGAAACCTTCATAGCTAATTGGTAGCTTAAGGTGACTACAATCAAAGAGAATGGTTAACTTTAAAGGAACCATTTTTGACGTAGTCTTAGTTTCAATTAATTCGAAGATTGTTAGCTACAACTAAATGGTGATTCAATGTTTTGACATAATATGGGTTTCCGAAACCATTATTAAGATAGTCTTGATAATATATGTCTAAAACTATGAATCACAAGACATGAAAGTTGTAGAGATCCATCCATCATGGATCTTAGCAAGTTAGTGGGAGCTATTTGCATTTTATGAGGAAAAAGGATCAAATCGTTTGATTTCTCATAAAGATGTAAATGAATCTTTTGTTTACTAGGTTTACAAAAGATTAGTGGGAGTTAATCATGTTCCTAAAATTTAAATATATATGATATATTAATTTTGGAAATGAAAAGAATACTTCTTCGTTAAAGTTATGACTTTAATACATTATATGAAGATAGAATGTATATGGGAGATATAGTCTATATACATGGGATGGAAATCTATAATGATATATTTCATGATATAATTGGATTATATCAATCCCTAATAATAGACAATGGATGCTAGGAAGTTTCTCATATGATGATAAACTTCAATTAGAAGGATGACTCTAGTAAGACTAGCAAGTTGCCCTTCTCAAAGGGAACGTGCCCCTTTGACTCCCAAAGAAATAATGCGTAAATAGAATCCTTTATGCATACGCAGAAAGGTGATTTATGTATTTCATATTGTATGAAAAACATTGATATGAGTTGTACCTAGAACGGTACAAGATGATATCAGTGCAAGCCCAGGATCAGAACCATGGCAACTATCAAGTGAGTCCTTAAGTATTTAAGAAATACTAAAGGATAAATTCCTCAAAGATCGAGGAAGAATCAAAGTAACGTAATGGAAGCGTAAATGTATTAGATTATGAATCTAATCCATCATTGGATGTTTCTTCATTATGAATGAAGAGATAAACAGATATCTCTTTATTATGACTAAAGAGATATTTGGATGGAAACATTAAAGTAATGACTTTAGTGTGTTCCATTATGAATGCAAGATATATTGCCATATAGAAGTTTACAACAATGTTGTTTGGATGGGAAAGTTCATTTATGAACTCTCTATTCGGTTCCAACCAGAAAGTGTATGACACTAATGGGGCGATAGCTCAAGCCTGGGAATCAAGGTCTCATCAAGATCCGAACACAAATGAGAGACTGAACCACATGATTGAGAATCATGTATAATGGTGACGTTGTTATTCTCAAGGTTGCTTCTGTGGATAACACATATAGATATCCACTGCCTAGGCCTACTATTCAGCCATTTATGAAATGACTACAGAAGAGATATCATCATTGATGATCAAGCTGATTGGCTCTAGTGCAAGTGGGAGATTGTTGGAAATGTGCCCTAAAGCCAATCATGTGATGATACTTTACGGACATTTCACATGTTAAACTAATCTAGTTTTACATATAAAGGGCATACATTATTGTTTGAGCCGTCTCATATAAATGTTATATGCTTAAACAATAAAGTCCAAGGAATTTGTGATTGGGAGAATGTAATCTAATGAAGTTAGATTCTTGAGACCATTCTTTCGTAGACACATCCTAAACGTTCCTGATCATAGGATTGCCAATTGGGCATTGACAGTCCGTCAAGATCGGTACGTACTATGTCTTCTCTCAGGGAGAGTGATTAGTCTCGAATCATTGGTGTGTGTGACATCAAGACAAGTGCGGTAGGTGCTCAATAGAGAATGAGTTCACTGAACGCGATCAACGAAGAGTTCTCATATTCCATGTCACATGAGAACTCATGGTTGGGATAATGCAAAGTAGTCCTTTGACCTGAGGCATCATAGTTGTCTTGTGGTTAAGACCTTGATCTTTGATTATGTCAAAGTCATCCCACCAGGAGGGTGTCCACGGCATCGTTGGGGTCAAGCCGCTTAGCTATGGAGACAAGTGAATGCGCAACAAGGGATCTCTAACCTTCAAACTGTTTGAGGGAGAATACTCTCTGATATGATTTGAATCTCTGGCCAGAGTATGAATGAGATTTGGGAATGTGTTCCTAATCACATTCAAGGTAATCATATAAGCACAAGACACACATTGGATAGTAGACATGAGAAAATAAACTATCAAACCAAACAATGTGGTCAAGAGTATTAGATTAGAGAAAGACCGTATTGCATTTGTAATCCCAGACTGAATAGGTTCTCCACCTCTTCTGATTAGCTTGGGTAACCATGACATACGGCTAGGTGTCACTCATGGTTTGTGGAAGCCCTAAACGTGTGTAATCACTAAAGGGAGAATTGAAAATAGTTTCAATTCACAATCGATGTAAAATGGTTTTAATCGCCCACTACCTCGCTAAAAGGAACCTAATGGATCGTACACCGTGTAAGGTAGAGATGGACGAAATAAATGAAATGAGTAAGATTAATTGAATGGTTTAATTATTTATGGCAAGGATTAATTAATATGTTAATTAATCAAACGAATAAGTTCGTTAAAGACCACGGGATAGTTTTGGACCTTAAGGCCCAATGGGCTTCGAACGTCAAGCCCATTAACTTAAGTTGTATGACAATTTAATGAATAAAGATTCATTAAAGCCCAAAAGCCCAAAAATCCCTAAATGGCCGGCCATAAGGAATGAATTAGGGTTTTGGTTATTTAGGTCACTTAAAGAAGTGACTATATAAATGACTTTATAGCCAAATATTCATTAAGTGAAATAAGGGTTTATTTTTGGGGAAAATGGGTGAGAATTGTCTCTCCATTTTCTCTCTAAAGAGGCCAACACCTTGGAGGTGATTAGCTAGTCATCTAATCCTCCAAGGTCACTCATTCATCATCCAATCTCTCCTTGGTGTAGAGACTTAGAGGTTCTCAATTTTGGGAACTTGGAGAACCTATTCTTCCATCCAAATCCATGGATCTAAGAAGCAAGGAATGAAGGCCCTATCTCTTTGGGTGATTAGCCTTTGCTTATGCAAAGAGGAATCTACAAAGGTATTAATTTCAACTCACTTATTTTTGAGTTGATTATTGGTTCACCAATCTACTAGGCTTTGAATTTCATGGTCATGTTTTGTTTTTGAGTACATACAAGCATGATTCCGCCTTTTAATTGTTAATTGCATGCTATATGATGTTGCTCAAATGAACATGTTTTTCAAAATAATTCCTTCAGTTAGATATCCCAATTCCTTTCCCATTTTGTTCCTGGTCTTCTAACAAGCCATATTCATCTTAGATTCTTTATTTAGACTTCAAAACAAGTAACAACTTTATTTGGGCTCCAAAACATGCCACCAAACTTCTCTCCACGTTTGGATAAGGGTCAGCTCCAAAATGGTACGTTTTCACTTCTTTTGCCTTCAAATTGATCCTAAAGTACATGTAATTGCACACTAAAACAAAATAGGGTAAAATGGAACCAGTTTAACTTAAAAACAACACAAAGAGACTAGAAATGGATGGTATAAATGCGTGAAATATATGAGATATCACTTGTTGCACATTCACATGCCTCCATGCTTAAGTAGCTTAACCTCAACTATGTTGTGGACACCCTCTAATGGAGTGCCTTTAACACAGTCAAAGATTAAGGACTTAACCACAAGACAACTATGATGCCTAAGGTTAAAGGACTACTTTGCATTATCCTAACCATGAGTTCTCATGTGACATGAGTATGAAAACTCCTTGTTGGTCACATTCAGTGGACTCTCTATATTGAGCACCTACATACTTGTCTGGGTGTCATTCACACCAATGACTTGAGACCAGCCATTTTCCTGAGAGAGAAGACATAACATGTACTGATCTATGCAGATAGTCAATGCCCAATTGGCAATGACCTATCATCATGAACGTTTAGGATACGTGTACGAAAGAGAATGGTCTTATGAATCTAGCTTCGTTAGATCACATTCTCCTAATTACATATTCCTTGGACTTATCGTTCAAGCCTATAACATTTAATGAACGACTTTAAACAATAATTTTTGCCTCAACATTAAACTAGTTTTTTTTTTTTTTTTTTACATGTGAAATGTTCAAAAAGTATCATCTTATGATTGACTTTAGGGCATATTTCTAACAATTTAAGTATACTAGTTTAGTTTTCCAACATGATTATACGAACAATTTTATTTTGAAAGAAATTAATTTTTTAAAGCTTTTTAAATTAATAAAATTAGAATTAAATTAATTAATTATTATAACAAATTAAAAAATTAAAAATATGTAGCCCGACGAATAATTTCCTCGAGGAAACTTTATATTATTTTTAAGTTTGGTTCTAAACAATTGGCCCGACAACATTTTCGTCGAGTCAAGATTTTATCATTATTTAATTTGATGTCGGACAATGAAACCTAGCAATTGGGCAAGACATTTTTGTCGGGCAAACCTTATTTCACCTGATGGATTTGTGTTTTTGTTGGGAAAGACTTCGATTGGCAAGTTTTGCGCGACTAATCTTTCTTGACGAACTTTCGTCAGCTAAAGTGTATGGCAACAAAAACTACTTTGACCCGATAATACCTTTTCGCCTAACAAAGTGTTTTTTTTATAGTGTATCAGCCAATTGAAAGCCATAATCTATAACTTAGGTTATAGGCACGTCTGAACCTAAATATCTAAGAGTACTAACTCTATGTAGTACTTCTTGTAAATGGAGGTGTTAATGCCCATAGTAATAGGCAACCAAATATGACTTACAATGTTGTTAGAGAAAAACGTCTTGGTAAGATTGTTAGGTTGAAAAACATGGCCAACCAAATATGACCAAGGAATGATGAAAACCTCGATATAAAGTGGTATTTGCATCATTGAAGAAAACAACACATTAATAAAGAGGAACATAAGGAGGAAAGGAAGAGAGAAAAGAAGAGGTAACAAAAGAAATTACCAGTGAGCTGGGCTAGAGAGAGAAGAGAAAATAGTGAGAGTTATGATTGTACTCTATTATTTCAGATAATGAAAGAAAGTACCACTGCTGCCCCAAGGACGTATGCACACTTGCCGAACCTCGTAAGTATTGTCTTATTTACTTTATGTTCTGCTGCATACATATCCTCAATTTCACAACACCTTATTCGCACGAGAAGCTCTTGTGTCGGTGGAAAGCATAACGCAATAAATCGGGTGAAGCACTACTTACCTCTCACCTTTGTTGGCTGGAATATCATAGGTAAGAAAATCTTTTCACTTTATCTTCATACTTCTATACGACTAATTTTTTTTTAAGCAAATATACATTTGATTATATAACTATTATTATTGGCGGAGAATGGTATGTGAAAAAAAAAATAATTGATTCAAAGTTAGGTGGCACAAGTCTACACAAAAGTCAATGGCTTAAGACTTGTACAAAAGTCTTACCAGATCTCCTTTATTCAAAATTAAAAGGTGGAAATCATGGTGCCATGAATTCGAGGAAAAAGAAAAGAAAAATTGGACGTACTAAAGTGTTGACAAAAGAGGAAGAAATGGGAGAGTCTAGAATTATTGTATGGCTTTCTTTGTCAAATCTTGTAAATTGTACCACACATGCTTTAGATAGATTTAGGGTTCAATGTCACTTTTGGGATCATGTTGTTGGAAATATTAATCTTAAGAGCTTAATTTCTCACATCAAAGTTTTGTTTATACATATGCATTTCACGCCTTTATTTCTACTACATTTTGTCCAGTGGTTAAAATCTAAGTCAAATCTCTTCCAGAAATTCTCTAAATACTTTCTCTCTAAAATTTTAACTTTGGCATCCGAGACTCTTTGGCCAAAGCCCCCCCATTCATTGTTGGCGCGTGAGGCTCTTGGTCTTGATCTTAGGTGTTATTGCTTTGAAGGTGCATTTTCATCCAAGGAGAAGAAGATGGAAATTTGCATCCACAAATTGGTGCTTTCATTCAGAGTCTTGATTCATATGCTCGAAGAAGACTCTCGCATTCAAAAGTTTCTATTTTCTTGTTCATTCGTAGATTTTTCGTATGTTCTTGTTCCTAGAATTTTTTTATAAAATTCTTTGAATAAATGTAAAAGAAAAGTACAATGACTAGAAATTCGGAAACCACAACGAATGGAACTTCCTACGTTCAAGGATTTAGACCATGGCGATCCACAAGGCTCAACGTGATGATGAGTGGAGTGGCACCACCCCCACATGGCACCACCATAGCAGCCACCACGATAACAACCACCGTGGCCACCCACGGTGAGATCTATACCCACGGTGAAGGCATCACCTCGCAACCGCAAGGCCAGGCTCGCGCCATCATGCAGCAGCGAGCCTAGGTTCGCGCCACAAAGAGCCCAACATGGCCCAAAGCAAGCAGACCCAAGTTGCAACTGTAGCTCCCGAGGCTACGGCCCAAACTAAGCCACTCCAACCTACACGGGCCTAATCCTAAGGCAAGCCGGCCTAAGCCGCGTAAAGAAGAGACTAACGCCCATGTGCATCGCACGTAGCCAGACTTGCTCTGGCGACCCGACCCGCTTCCTCAGGCCAATCCAAGATTTGGCCCACTCCTGTGGCTTTCGAAGCGATCTAAACTGGTCCAAGACTGGTTTAACCGTCTCAGCTTCATATTTCTAGGCTGACGATTGAACTGGGGGGTATTTTCAACCCATTTCTCCTCAGATTTAACATTTTCCAACTCAAATCACGCGCCCGAAGTCCATTACACTTCCACTACTCAAGGAGACGTATATTGTCCAAGCTCTTCCAACCTGAATGGCGAACAACACTTGTCTAGACAAGTCATAGAGCTGATGAGTGCCCTCGCACATTAGACAACCTTAGTGAATCATTTTTTGCAATGCATTGAGATACAACGTGCCTCAGACGAGGTGTTTCGAAGTAGGACAAGGGCAGACGAAAAACCTCTCCAGTAGTGTCTCGACAAGCAGCCACTCGACCAGCTATAAACTGAGCATTCTGGCAGTGTACACACCCGACTGGTCCCCTGAGATACCGTATACTCTCGTCTTAGCATGTGGAGAAGTGTGCACTCTTGGTTAGGCCCACGAATGAGCATACGCTAACGGTTAGGGTCGTACTCTGATCATCAATATGAAGAACCTTCTAGGCAAAGTGTTCATTCGTAGCTAGGCTCGCAAAGAGCATTCTCCACCTCACATTGGAGTAGGCAGCATGACGGACAGAGAGAAGCAGTCACTCAATCCGGCTCAAATTTAACTGGTAGCCTGCGAAGAATTCACTTGCCTGCTAAGAACCACTGTAGCCACAACATAGATAAGTTGAGCACATAGAAGAACAACCTAGACTAGTAAGTCAAGATCGGGGGCAGCCGAGAGCTCCGCTACCCCTAACAAAGGAAAATTAAAAAAGAAGTGGAGAAACTCTTGATCGAATGATTGTGTAATTTCCAAAGCAACGAGGTCATCGATGAGGCGCTACGACGAAACATGACCAACATGAATAGGTCGCCCTGCACGGATGAGATTGAGCAGGCAGAGCCTCCACGCAAGTTCAGTATGCCACATTTCACATCTTTCAAGAGCATGGAGATCCGACTAGACACTTGAAGCCCTACTGAAGCACAATGGTCCTTTATTGGAATAACAATGCTCGTATATGCAAGATATTCACCACCATTTTGCAAGGTGAGGCGCAAGATTGGTTCCATACCTTGTCGCCACGATCCGTCTGGAATTTTGATGATCTTTCTTTGGTTTTCACAAAAACAATTCATCATACTGCTCGATCAAGAAGAAGTCTGACCATTTCTTCAAAGTCAAGAAGAACCCAAACAAATCGTTTCCTGACTTTGTGAAAAGTTTCAAAGTAGAGAAGGTGAAGATAGTTGGATGCGACGACTAGATAGCTAGTGCAGCCTTCCAAAAAGGACTCATAGTAGACCACCTGTTGTTTGAAGAGTTGATCATGAAAGAATACCTAACTCTGGCAAACTCATTTGCTTTGGCAGAGAAGCATGCACTTTGGGACGAGGTTTGGCGAGCAGATAAAGTGCTCGAGAAGCCTTGAAAAAAATCGGCAATAGCTCAAAAGAAAGAAGACGGAAAGTAGTACTACAATAAAAAAAGGCAGAAGGCCAAGCGTAGAGGCAGATCCCTAACTAAAGATGGCCCGACGATCAAGAACTACTCTAAGTTCTCAATCCTGATCCACCAAATCCTTCGCAACATCAAGAACGAACCGTGGTTCAAGTTGTCGAAACAACCAAAGGGAGATACTTCCAAGTTGGACCACACCAAGTATTGCGCATTCCACCGAGGTCCCAGTCACACAATTAAAGACTGCTACACTTGGAAGAACTAATTAGAGAAGCTCATGAAAGAAGGCAAGGTTTACAAATACTTGGACAAGCCAGCTACACAGCCTAGAAGAAACGCAGACGCTGACGAAGAGTCGCCAAATAAGACGATTCAGATTAATGGCATCTTCGCCGAATCGGAGCACTTAGGGGCCACTAAGAGTTCTAAGAAAAGGAAAATCCAGTATTCTCTAATAGTCTCACAAGTTCAGGCAGTCAACACCCACCCATCATTGGCTTCACCAAGCAGGATGTCGAAGGCATCGATTTCCCACACGATGACACACTAGTAGTATCTGTCTAACTGGCCCATGCCACAGTTGACAGAATGATGGTTGATAACAGAAGTATGGTCAACCTACTTCAACTCTTAGTAATTCAGAAGATGGGCCTGGAGAGCACAATCATATGCCAGGTGAGGTACTCACCAGATTCAACGGACACACCTCGATTGCCATTGGCAACATCACGTTTGATGTGAGAACACTGCCAGTTGTCTCAAAGTAGACGTTCATGATAGTAAGCAACCTGTCTTCCTATAATAGGATACTAGGGTGACCTTGGCTGCATCTCGACGATGCACTGTGCAAGTATTGAATGAGTAAAAAAAGAAAACTTTTACCCCCGTAGAAGTTACCGAATGGCAAAAGACTTGGCGGTGAAAAAGTTTGCAATTCATTCTAATTTCTATCTAATCACCAGCTAGACTACCGATAGTACACGACAAAACATCCGAAGATGGCGCAATACCTAGAGATGGTACGAAAGCAACTAAAGGCATTTCAGACTTACATCCTTACTCAAGTTCTGACGGCAGACAATGTCCACGCAGATGCGCTAGCCGTCCTAGGCTCCACCTTTGACCACCAACTTAAACGCTCTATTCTAGTAGAGTATCTAGACAAGCCAAACATAAAGGTGGAGCTAGGAATCGAGGTTTCACAAGCTAGTACAACTCTAAACTGGCAAAATCCTATTATAGACTACCTGGTTAATGGCACACTCCCCATAGAAAGATTGGAGTCTAGAAAACTCCAAATAAAGGCAGCACGTTACTACATATGGAATGGCATTCTCGTCCGAAGATCCTACACTAGACCATCTCCGCTGCCTAGCGTCTCCCGACGACCTAAAGGTTCTATCTAAGCTCAATCCACGAAGGCGTTTGTGGAAATCACTCTGGAGGCTGATCTTTAGCACCCAAGGCTCTTAACATAGTCTACTATTAGCCTACTATGCATCAAGACGCTAAAGAATTAGTGCAAAAGTGCGCCAGCTGCCAACGCTATAAACTAGTACTAGCACTGCCTGCCAACGAACTACACTCGTAAACGAGTCTTTGGCCATTCATACAGTAGGCAATCGACTTGGTAGGGCCAATGCCGCCGCTACTGAGGGCAGATGCATGATGATTGTGGCGACTAACTACTTCACCAAGTAGATTAAAACAGAACCCTTGACAACCACAACTCAGACAGACATAAAATGCTTTATATGGAGGAACATCATTTGTTGATTTGGTATCCCTCAATCCATTGTCACTGACAATTGCCCGTAATTTGTAGGCAAATATTTGTCAAAGTTCTTCTGGAAATATGGCATCAAGTTGCACATGTCCATGCCATGGTATCCTTAAGGTAATGAGGAGGCCAAAGCATCCAACAAGATGATTCTCGACAGCCTTAAGAAGTCCCTCCCCGACAAGAAGGGAAAATGGCCAGACGAACTTCCTAGATGTCTATGGGCATATCACACAACCAAATGATGAGCAACCGGTGAGACTCCTTTCTCTTTGGCATTTGGTTTCGAAGCAATCATTCATCCCAATGTCATCGTGCCAAATATCAGCACTTTAGTGCCAAGTATTGAGCAAAATGAAAAAGATGAGATGGCCACAAATCTAGATCTGGCAAAAAAAGAACGCGAAAAGGTCATCACCCACATCGCAGCCTACCAGCAGCAGCTCCTTTCCAGCTATAAAAAAAAGGCCAAGATCTGGCAGTTTCAGCTTGGAGATTTGGTCTTAAGGAAAACCTTCATCACTGCCCCCAGAGAAGGGTTTAAAAAAATGGATCCCATCTTGGAAAGTCCGTACAAGATCAGCAGAGTAGACAACAAGGGTAATTACACCTTTGCCACCATGAACGACAAAAAAATCGAAAAGCAGTGGAACATTTACAATCTAAGAAAGTACCATGCGTGACCTCTTGCTACATCAAAACCCAAAGACCCATGCATGAACAAAAGAAGTGAAGATGAAGAAAAACGAACCAAGCAAATTTATTAAACTCTCTAGCAAAATTGATAAACAACTAGCAAAGGCCGAAGGAGTTAAAGCAAATCAAAAAGCAACAAGGAAAACAAAGAAAATCCTATAGGCTACCTAGAACACTACTCTTCAGCAGCTTGGACATTCTATGACTACTCAGTCGCCACACCTTCAGCAGCCACGACGCCTTCAGCAGTGGCATTATCCGGTGCTTCACTCTTAGTTGCCCTAGCCTGGGCACCAACGTATTCTACTACTTCACCAATGAAAGCCTCAAAAGTAATGGCAAGCAAGTATTCCAGTAAAATAGAGAAGGTTTCGAAGTCTTTCCCAGCAAATTCAAAGTCAGACGCCCTACCAAAGAGATGATCTACATAACCCACATCAAGTAGAAACTGGCTTGACTCTGACCAAGCGAAGCCTCGAGCCTAGCCTTCTCACCCTTCAACTGCTCGTTTTCCTTGAGTAGACCAACACGGGCATGCTGCAGCTTATCCACTTCTTTCTCCAGAATTTCATTGATCTTTAGTGCACCTTGGAGTTCCAGCACTTGGGGTTCGAGCCTATCAACGATCTTCTTGAAGTGGATCACTTGATTATAAGTAGTAATCAACTCTTCATCCTTTGCGTAAGCAGTGGAACAAAGTTCAAAGATGGCAGGCTTAAGATCTTGAATCTAAGGTATGTAACATCCAATCTCCTTCTCTGCACCTTCATACATAACTTGGATTGCGTCAAGCCTAGTCTTTAAATCAACGATCGACGAGCAGTCTCAAGCTGTAGAGAAGTGGGGGCAAAGATATTAGATCATTTCAAAGTGAAGAGCTTAGATTCCAACCTCTTGATCTTTTCGACAGATAAATAGGCTTCGGTTGCTATAGTCTTCGCCAACCCCTTAGCAGCTTTGGTATCCTCTTGGTTAAGGAGCATAGACTAGGCTGCCAAAATTACCATTTTCTGCATCATAACCAGCAAAGCAGTCCTCCTATATTCGGTCGTATGTTTCGCAAAGGAACTTGGGCAGATAACACCTTTAACGCTATCAACAAGCTTGGCACATGCGTCTATGTCTTTAAGCAGATCTGGTTTCAAGAGCGCACAAACCTTAGCAACCTCCCCAGAAACATGCTTGGTGAATTTCTCACAATTGCCCATGCAAGCATTCTCCTTTTTCTCAACAGGCAAATCAGTCTCAGCAGTGAGGGGAGTGGGTTTTAGCCCCACTCTAGCAGGAGAGTCCACCTTATCTCTCTTCATAGTAGCAAGTTTTTCCAAAAATGAATCAGACTTAGCCGTGAATGGACATTTTGGCATAAATTTCGGCATTGGGGGCACGACGGAACCTTTACGCTAAGCAATCCTATCAGTAATCGTACTAACCACCTTTGGCACGACAGATGTCACTGCTTAAATCTAGTAGCCTCATCTTTTTTTCCCTTGGAAGAAGTCAAGTCAATCCCAAGCTTATCAGCAACAGGCGGACCCTCACTAGCAGCGGAGGAAGCAGGTAGGGAAGACCTCTTTTTTCCACCTTTATTCGCAGCAGGCTCCACGACAGTAATTGGATGAGCCAACACCTTGATTCGCTTTATCTCCTCTTTCAGGGGTAGCCCACCTTTCTCCTGGTGAAGAGAACTAAGCAGACAATGCCACTTACGATACCCAAAAGGGATACTTAGTACAACATGTACTTTCTTCATATCTAGAGAAGTCTTAAGAAATGAACCAAATTCTGAATCTACAAAAGTAGAAGAGGGCAATCAATAAATCAGAAAGCAACTCAGCAAAAGTACAGAGCAGCCTACAGACTAAGCGGTTTACTTACCGCAAATGAAAACCATTAGAACACGTAGCTGGGGGGAAGAATTAGACTCTTACTATCCACTTATCTCCAAAGTCTTCTTAGCCCAGTCATGATCTCCCTTGCTCAAATGATCAAAGAGCCTATGATGAGATCACAGCTGCCCGACTCTTTCAATTTGGCCTATGTCAAAGAAGTGTCAAAATTCGTTAACCGTCAAATCCAAGCTAGAGAATTGGCTTAGGTTGAGGAATCCCACCATTGGGAAAGCATTGAGCGGGGGGAAACTTGATGGCCCTCCAAGCCTCACTACATGGCTCACGGCTACTACCTTCCTTGACACGCTTCACAAGCACCTCTGATGGAATGGCATGACTATATGCCTCAAGAAAGTCTCTAAATGAGTCATCGAAGCTAATTTTGAAGTGAGCAACCTTGAAGTAGCCCACCTTACTCAAAGACCCAACTTGATCATACAAATGCGATACAACATCATCACTTTTGTGGCTTGAAAAAGACATGATCGAGGAAAGTTTACAAAGACGGGAGGAAAATTTGTTAAACGATTGCACAAAAAAAAAAGTAAGCAATCGGCCCACCAGGCCCCTTGGCCCAAAATCCAAGCCCTGGCCCAAACCGCGGGACCCCAACAGACATACCAGGATCCACAACCTGGTCCTTTCTTTCTTGACCCAATGGCCTTATGGCCCAACTCACATGGAGAGGGGCTGGCATCCCTGCACCTTCCTCTCTCTATCCTTTCATACACGGGCCCAAGCCCAGCAAAAAATAAAAAGGAGGAAGCCCGTGCTAAGTCTAGCCCAGCGTCCCTGTACCCATTAGCTCGGCCTAAGCCGAGCAACACCTAGCACAGCCAGCCACCGCCGCGCTAAGCAACCCCACGGCAGTAGCCATGCCGTGGCTTTCCAACCACCTTTTCACACTTTCTTGACCCTCGTCGAGCCAAATTTGAAGCCCCAAGGCTCCCAAAAAATTATGAAGACAAAGAAAAATTAATTTTTTCTTACCTTGGTGCGGCGTGAAGACGAAGAAAGCAACAAAAGACAATCCTTTGCTCGGGCAAGTATAGAAGATTGCTAGGTGAAGGGGAACAAATATCCTCTAGCTTTCTCTCTCTTGTAGGGTAGAATGAATTGCTCTCTGAAGTTGATTTAATCATCAACTTAAGGTAAAATTACCCTTACGGTACACCGGTGTTCCCACGCGTATGCAATGGACAATAACGGCTCAATCAAGGTCAAAGGTGATCAAAATAATATTTATTCAAAACCCTCTCATTACTCCTAATCAAATCTTCACCCACAAGGTTACTCCCAATTATTCTTTTCAAATTGGGATTAATTACCAAATTAATTGCAAGATATTATTTGGCATAATATCTTGCAATCAAAGCAAGAATTTCACCATAAGTGGCCGATCCCTATTTCTCCAAATAAGGCCGGTCACACCCCTATATATATCCCCACATTTCTCCAAAAACCTAAGTCAAATGCCCCCCCCCCCAATTCATCATGGGCACGTTAGGCTCTTGGCCTTGATCTTAGGTGTTATTATTTTGCAGGTGGATTTCATCCAAGGAGAAGAAGGCGGAAATTTACATCCACAAGAATGTCTGCTTTGTTTAGGTTGTATGAAGCCAATGAAACTTGAACAACATGAATTCTTTGAAGTTTGTGTATAACAATTGAACGACTTAAAAGTTTGGAAAAAAAAAGTATTCTCATTTACCTCTGGGACAAAAATTCCATTGTTTCAAGTGAAAAAAAATTTAACTCCATTCACGTGACAACCAGCATATGTTTCGACGCTAATGAGACGACCTACCAGTTGGAATAATTCTTCATCAAATAAGGGCAATTTGTCTTCTTTTAACTGTCACATCTAGTAAAGTCCAACGACCACTGAATATGTAAGTTTTTGCAAAACAAAATTAATTTAAACTTTTTTTTAAATAAAAACACTTACATACTTAGGAACCCAATGCGGAAATAATTGTTTGTGCATTTTAACCCAAGTTGAAGGATATCGAGTCTTCATCAATGCCTATCTTGTTTGCTAAATGGCTCGACATCATCATAGTTGTTTTATATGGACCTGTGAACCACCTTCAAGTTGACTTTTTTGAAGGGCTTAGATGAAGGTCATTCGTTGAATAGGCAAGTAGGTTGCACAAAGACAAATAGCTTTTCAACCGGCTCACCCTCATCAAATTGTGAGGTCGCTTGTTGCAGGATGTTGCAACATGCCAAAGGTACCTCACATAAAAGGTAAGGGATTCTTATACATTGATCGTCTCTGTTATGGATTACGGGTTCTACCCTGCTATAGACGAACTGCTTGTAAGGGGCCAACAGTCTGAAAAAGTATAAACATTACCAAAAATCAATCGCTTGATAAATAATATTAACAAATTAACGTACTGACAAGATTGCCTCTCAATTGGATACATCCAACGATTATGCACCATCCCAACGAGCTTTGCCTCATACAACAGATGTATCATTACGTGACCCATACTCGTGAAAAATTCTGGTGGATGCTCTAGCTGACATAGGATGCACATAATATCTTCAATCATGTCATCTATGTTTGACTTTCACAACGGTTTAGCACATAGTTGCTAAAAGAACCAAAATAAATATATAATTATCTCAACAACCTCGGAGTTCAAGTGCAGCTAAATACCAATTGGAAGGAGCCGCTGCAGTAAAACATGATATTCATGACTCTTCAAACCCAACAGTGTACATTTTAACGTGGCAAAATATATTACTAATGTACCCATCTAGAAATTTCACACCTTGCAGGTGCTTCAAGAACTCTTTCTTGTCATCTAGCATGAAAGTTTAATTGGCGTTCATTTTCTTGTATTTACCGTTGAGTAATATAAGCCACTAGTTGGACCTTATCCCCATTGCTTGCATGCCAATACAAGTCTTCATGGTGTCCTTCAATTTTTCCTTGATAGGTACAATCGTTCCCACCACATTGTGACAAAGATTCTTCTCAATAAGCATGGGATCATCAATGTGTCTGATTTTCAATTTCAACTAGTATTCTAAGTCCAAGAATATGCTCATGTTCGTCCAATTCAACTATTCTACTGGTTTCAAGCCTTCCTTAAATTGAAGCATATTCAGCTTGGACAATATCTCATCTTCAGATAATTCTCTTGGTCTTGGTCACTATTTTATTGGCTCATCAAATGTTTCAGGCTTGTTACGACACTTGTGATCCGGAGCCATCTTCGGTGACCCAAGTAACATACCTTTCCGACATGCCTAAAGGATGATGTGTCTTCACCGCATGTTTGGCATGCCATATAACCTTTGGTGCTCTATCCTGACAACATACCATAAGCTGGGAAATCATTAATTGTCCACATAATTGTGGCTCTCAGAGTGAACATTTTCCTAGTTTACCTATCATACTTCATACGCCATTTGACCATAAATCTATCAACTCATCAATCAACGACTGCAAATAAATATCAATGGAGTTACCTGGTGATTTGAGCCTTAACATTGGAAGACTTATGATCCTAAAGTCTTTCTTCATGCATCTCTAGGAAACAAGTTATAAGGAAGAAGAAGCACTGATCAAGTATTGTGCTCATTCAAAAAAATTTCAAACAGTTGAAGCCATGAAAAGCAAGTCATAAACTTTGGTGCTCCATCCCGACTACATACCATAGGCCATGAAATCATTAATTATCCACATAATTGCGGCCCTCATAGGGCCATGAAATCATTAATTATCCACATAATTGCGGCCCTCATAGTTAACATTTCTCCAATGTACCTGTCATACGTTCGTACACCATTTATCCATAAATTTATCAACTCATCAATCAATGATCACAAATAAATATCAATGGAGTCACCTGGTGATTTGGGCCCCTGCATTAAAAGACTTATGATCCTAAATTCTTTCTTCATGCGCCCCTAGGAGGCAAGTTAAAAGGAAGAACGATCATCAGGTAAGTGTTGTGCTCGTTCCAAAAATTCACAAATAGACTGAAGCCATTAGAAGCAAGTTATAATATGACATTCCTTGGACAGCTCATATGATTATGAGCATTGACATGGTTGCTTGCAAATTGAATAAAATTCAATTCCCATCTAAATATTGGTCACAACTTCTACCTTACAACTTGATCCACTCTTTGTCCATTGTGCCTATTCTTAGAGAATTTTGTCACCATAATGATTTGATATGCACTTCATCGCTTCCTTATGCCTTCGGTAATGATCCTATCCCATTCGCGGTTTGAGATTCTGCTACTATTTTTTATCGTAAGAAGTTTGATAGCATCGCCTTAGAGTTCCCCAAATGCGCAACGTGGATATTACAAACAAATATCTAGTATGCACTCGAAGAACACTAGGGGGATACTACCAAATTTTCATGAACGAAACTTAGCCACGTTCACCTCAAACCCTAACCACATACCAGTGGACTCCCGAATTTTCTGAACTAGACAATTCAAGATTCAGTTAGATCGCGGAGCCACATATTGTGTCTACATGAGTATCCAACATAATTTCAAATGGGTCTAAGGTTCTTTTCCTAATCTAATGTTGCACAAATTAAATTTGCCTAATTTACATATATTTCAATAACACACAAACTCAAAATTTCAACATTCATAGATATCACAATTAAACAAATTCAAACTTACTATTTATAATTAAGAGACAAATAATACATTTCCTTTATTTTACTTCCAATCCAATCACAAACCTACAATAACCAAAATTAATTAATCACACATTCAAATAAAAAATCATTCAACAAATAACTACATTTAACCTTCAATTAATTGGGAGAGGGAGATATGAAGGATAGGGTGTAAGTGTGAGAAAGAAAGACACAGAGAGAGTTTAGGAAGCAGAAGTAGGGGGGTGGGGTTGGGTGTGAGTGGAGAAGAAAAGAAGAAATGGGGAGAAAGAAGAAGGCAGATATTTAATTGATGAATAATGTTTTTCCGACAAACCATTCCGTTGTGCAACTACTCGCAAAGGCTTTGTCACTAAATTTTTTAACATGTCATCGTGGGACTTTGTCTAACGGCACGAATTAGTGGGCCGTTGAATCTGTCCATTGGGTAAAGTTCTTTTACCCGACGAAATATGGTTCGTCAGCAAGATTTTGTAAGCCAAGCCCTATTTCCTGGTAGTGTGAACAGTATATATATATATATATATATATGCATCAAGCACACTTATAAAAAAAACAAATAAATATATGTAGGTAGATATACTCATACAAGCTTTTAATTTCTTGACAAATCTTAAACAACTTGTTCAAACCCACCATTTTTTGTACCTTACAAACACTCAGCATATGGATCAAGGGCTTTGAAATTTGTTAATGTTAGCTAGCCAAGTACCTGTACGTACATCGATCTACTGTAGTTTTTTTAATTGTTTTTTCTTTTTACATTTTAGTTAGGTTTATTTTGGCCGTCAAATAAATTGGGTGATCGTGTTTCAAACTCAATTTCTAGGGAGAGAGTACTGATCATTCAACTTTGTGTCTCAGATTCTCAGGCTCACTTCCCCTTTTGAAACTTTGAATGGGTCATTGTGATGGTCTGTAAAAGGCCAAGGACCGTTACAACTTTTCCCCATTACCACACATTTAATTTTTGCATAGGAGTTGTATACAGGACCCATTCTCATTTGTGATAAATAAATGAACAATATTATTGATCATCGTCACTTTCTGGGGAAGAGGAAATCCAAATTAAAGGGTAGTCTTAAATGAGTAAGATGGTGATGTTCTGATCATAAGATAAGAACATAACACACACACACACACATATACATATACATATGCCCTTTATGCAAAGGGATCCACATTTTTCGAAAAAATGGAGATTAAGTGTGGGGCCTACTCCATATCGAATTTCACGATCCAAATTATCTATTTTGTAAATCTCGATTCATGGATTACTCTTGCCAAAATTCAATTCAATTCAAAACAATTTGCCTATTTAATTATCAAGATCAAATTTCATTATTTCTTATATAATAAAATATTCGTTCATTTCTTTGAACCCAATTAGATGTCTTAAATATTTTTGATTTGGCTAATATTTTGCAAGGATGATCTATAAGGTACAACTTGAAAAATAGACGGTTCGGATCGTTAAAGTTCGATGTGGTGCGGACCCCAAAACTAGTCCCCATTTTTATTAAAAAAAAATGGGGATCCCTTCCCTTAAAGGCTTCCTCTATATTATATATATATGGGTAATGCTAAAAAGGCTAAATTAGAATAAATTTTGTAGATTAAATATTGAAACTAAATGATATTGAAGTTGATAATTAGATTATTAGCTATGTTTTGATTAACGTGTTTATTTCTTATTGATGACACATCATTTGGTTTGCAAATTTAATTTTCCTAGCATTAACCAATATATATACGCCATTTAATGCAAGGGTAATATCACATCCCGGGCTCGACTCAGCCGTAGCACGATATTATCCGTTTTGGGCTCTAACCATGCCCTCACGGTTTTGTTTCTGGGAACTCACACAAGAACTTCCTAGTGGGTCACCCATCATGAGAATGCTCTCACGCGAACTCGCTTAACTTCAGAGTTCCGATTGAACCCGAAGTCAATGAGCTCCTAAAAGGCCTCGTGCTAGGTAGAGATGGGAATATACATATAAAGCTTACAGGATCCACTCCCCTGGGCGATGTGGGATGTTACAATCCACCCCCCTTAGGGGCCCAACGTCCTCGTCGGCACACATCCGGCCAGGGATTGGCTCTGATACCAAATTATCACACCCCAGCCCGAGCCCCAACCACATCCTAGGCTCGACTCCGCCATGACATGATATCGTCCGCTTTGGGCCTTGGCCACGCCCTCACGGTTTTGTTTCTGGGAACTCACACTAGAACTTCCCAGTGGATCACCCATCATGGGAATGCTCTCGTGCAAACTCGCTTAACTTCGGAGTTCCGATTGAATCCGAAACCAATGAGCTCCCAAAAGGCCTCGTGCTATGTAGAGATGGGAATATACATATAAGGCTTATAGGATCCACTCCCCTGGGCTATGTGGGATGTTACAGGTAATGCTAGGGAGACTAATATTTTCTTAGAACATAATGTTCGTCAATTTCTTTGAATTCAATTAGATGTCTCAAATATTTCCGATTTGGCTAATATTTTGTAAGAATGATCTATGAGGTGTAACTTGAAAAATAGATGGTTCGGATCATTGAAGTTCGATGTGGTGTTGGCCCCAAAACTAATCCCCATTGTTTAAAAAAAAATGAGATCCCTTCCCCTAAAGAATGGGGATTAGTTTTGCATGTATTTGGTTAATCAGTACAAATGAGCATTGGATTGTCAACAACTAAAGACAAAATTAGACAATAGAGTAATAAAATTAGGTATTTTGTAATTAATTTTTTCAGCATTTGTAAAAGAACTAGCTTTATTTGTCCAAAAAAGGAGCTCAAATTTTTTAAGGTGCCCCCCTCTTAGTTAAATTTCTGGTTTCGTCCCTGGGTATATATATATGCAAAACATATAATATATGTGAATTTATCTTCAGAGACGGTGTATTTAAACCATTGAGAAGATTAATGTTTTTCAAGTATGCAGTTTTAGACTCACCGGCAACACAAGCAGTTGTCTCTCGGAACATATGTCTCGCAACAATCCATTAGGTAACTATCTTTTTCTTTTTCTTTCTTCCAACTAAGTCAGGGTAGGGTAGGTTTTCAGAATTTGTAACGAAAGCCCTAGAGATGTGTAGATACGTAGACATTGCAGAGGGAAGAGATGTGTAGATACGTAGACATTGCAGAGGGAAGAGATGTGTAGATACGTAGACATTGCAGAGGGAAGGAGTGGGAAAAGATTCTAACAAAATTAGCTAGAAAATAAGCGAAAAAAGAAAGTAGAAATTTTAGGAAATAAGGACAAAGGTGGTAAGGCATGAATCGAGATAGCTAGCTAGCTAGCTGAGAGGCTGAGAGATCGATAGTGTTTCTTTCTCACTGAACTGAAATACGTATCTGTCTTCTGTGTGCGTAAGACGAGGGAGAGATTGAGTGGTCAAATCAATGAAAAATAAACATAAAATTCCATTAAATTTTGTAATAATATTATTAAATACTTTTTTTGGGATTACACACAGAATTGGCATTACTATGTAAGTATGATTGTGTTATGATGATGTTGGGGTTGGAGTGTCACGGGCCAGTGAAGAGAGAGAGAGAGAGCCAATGGAGGCGGAGAGGGAGGCGGAGGCTGTAAGTAATATGGAGTAGAAAAGGGCTTTAAGGGGTAACTGTATTATCCAGGAGGTAGAAGAGAGGGCCGTGACTCATGGGGTTCGGAAATTGAGGTAAATCGACGTTCAATTTATTGAGAGAGAGAAAGTGGGTTTTGAAAGAAAGGCAGGCCACACCAACAACACAACACACAAGACAAGAGGCTCTTTAACTTGTGAAAACAACAGGTGAGAGTGTGAAAGCTATATCACCCCCATGCACACGTCCCTTTCTTGCTCCTCTCCCCCACATCTGCCGCCTCTCTCTCTCTCTCTCTCTCTCTCTCTCTCTCTCTCGGGAATGCCAGCCACATACATGTGTTTATCATATATACTCTATAATTAACACCATGCGCATGTTAGACACATTTTTTGGTGGTACTCATTCATAAGGTAAATATCATAAATGTTTGTACGCATGGACCGTATGTATGTCATAACATTATGTGCATGGCATGCATGTATCGTGCATACATATGATCATGGTCATCATGACCTTATAAACAAAACTGGGGATGGGGGCCAGGGCAGAGGAGATCACCAATGACCAGGAAGAGAATTTAAAGGGTCTCAGATCGATCTTTTATCCCATAACAGCCCTCTCTTATATCCATCAGACCAAATACATCACCTTCCAAACCCCTCTCTCTCTCCCTATTTCACTCTCTCTCTCTCTCTCTCTCTCTCTCTCTCTCTCTCTCACCTTTCTTTCACACTGAACTCATATTCAAAGAAAAAAAAAACAGATCCAAGGTGGTGGTTAAGCTGTCATCCGTCAATCAATCAATTAAACACTCAAGAGACCAATCATCAATCAAAAATTATTTTCCTTTTTTTGTTATAAAAGTAAAGGAGGAATCACATCCAAAAAATCATGTCATCCTCTTCTGCTTCAACCTTGTCCCTCGACCACCTCCCTCCTTCCGAGCAGCTCTGTTATGTCCATTGCAACATTTGCGACACTGTCCTTGCGGTACCGTTATTTATACACTCTTCGTATTAGTATATTAATTTGATATTTGAGTACCCTTTTTCCAGACTGATATATATCTGCTCTTTAATTAGCCCTAGTTTTTGCTAATGATTTAATTCTTTGTTTAATTTAGTGATGCTTGATACTGTTTAATAAATGGTGGTTGAATCAGGTGAGTGTCCCTTGCACAAGTTTGTTCAAGACTGTGACGGTGCGATGTGGGCACTGCACCAATCTGCTTCCAGTGAACATGCGTGGGCTGCTTTTGCCTTCCCCAAATCAGTTTCATCATCTTGGTCACTCTTTTTTCTCTTCCCCTAGTAATTCCCACAATCTTCTGGTAATTAAAACAATTAATTTTTGCTTAGTTTTATTCGGGAAGTGATTTAATTATTTGCTTAATTCTTTTTGGGAAGTCAAACTATCAAAGGATTATTAAGGGAAAAAAGGGTTGTATATATGGATATTTCCCTCTTATTCTTACCCTTTCAAGTATTGTATGTTTATATGTTAATTTCAAATGAATCTGGGGTTGTGCAGGAAGAGATTCCAAATGTTCCGACCCCAAATTTTCTGATGAACCAAACAAGTGTGAACGACTTTGCTGCAAGACCAAGAGGTGGACCTGATGAACTTCTTCCAAGGCCTCCAGTCATCAACAGACGTAAGTAACTTTACTTTTGTTAATTCCTTAATGTGTGTACCTCGATCAATCCTAGACCTCCTTCAGATTGCTCTATGCAATAAGAGCCTCCCTAACTAGCTAGCTTTCAGTTTCAGTCACGGAAAAGTATTGATGAAAAACGTCATGTAAATACTGATCATATGGCGTTTCTCACACAATACATATATCTGCCCTAAAGAAACTCACACTATTATTTTTCAGTGATGGTGAAAGATATAGACCAGCCACTTTTGATTTATCCTTCCCTCTAAATCCTTGAAGTAAATATATACGATCCAAGGTCCTTTTGTATATATGGTGGTGGAGGAGAAAAGATCTGACGATGAGATAACCAACTCCTCTTATGCTTCCACTTCCATTTCTGGGAAGCTATCCACTATCATATATCTAGTATATATAGTAATCAACTTTGATCGTATACCCCAATACATTCTTCTTCTTTTTTAAGCAAAACCTAACAAATGCAGAACTCTTCTTGATTTCATGACAGTCTTTTTTCATACAACAAATTAATATCTTCGTTTTAGTGATTAAATGAATATATTAACCAAAGGATGGCAAGTTGATATATTTTAAAGCCTAATCTTCTTGAAAATTCTTCCCACCCATGTTTTTGCCTTGCACCTTGAAAGTTCTTTGAACATATAGAAGGCCATATACAAAATATATACATATTGTTGCTGCGATTTTCCGAGGACACTAACTAACCATGTTTTTGAAGTCCTTTTGATAAAGAACATCATAAAAGGGTATTGTCCGCCGCCCCCACCCCTCGTTGTAGATGGAAAGATTGTCGGACCACCTTCGATCTCCACCGCAATCATAGTTAGTGAAGAAAAAGCATTTTTAGATGGATCGATGATAAGAGTGCATAACATTTAGACTAGAGAAAGAAAAGATAACTACTGAAGTGACAGTACATGCAAGATAGGGTTTGGCGAAAGACCCCATAAAGCAGATCAATTCCCCCACCTAGGATTTTCTAATTAAGAAATGACGATTTAATTTAACTTGAATGTTTTTTTGCTCTCTCTCTCTCTCTCCCCCTCTCTCTGCATGTTTGTCTGTCTGTGCATGCCATGTCCAGCCCCGGAGAAGAGACAGAGAGTCCCCTCTGCATACAACCGTTTTATCAAGTGAGTAATCATGTCAACTATCTTTCATTTCTCTCTTTATCTCAGACACAAACATACGTAAATAAATTAATAATAACATATAGAATATATATGTAGTTGTTAATTAATTGATATATAGACTCGCCAAATTGATGCAAAATATATGAGTGATCGATTCATCTGAATGTGTATCTATGCAGGGACGAGATCCAACGCATCAAGTCTGTGAATCCTGATATATCCCATAGAGAAGCCTTCAGTGCAGCTGCTAAGAATGTAAAATTGTTTAATAATATTTTCTGGTGTTATTTCTTCGTTACCAAATTAAGGTTTTTGGATTTTGTTATAACACTAGTCCCTGTAGTGTGGGGTCCTTTGATACGTGAACCTCTTAATTTTTGCCTTTCTTTTTGTCAGTGGGCTCACTTTCCACACATTCACTTTGGTCTCATGCCTGACCAGACTGTGAAGAAGACAACCGTTCGCCAGCAGGTTACCCCCCATGCTGTATATTAACCCCATTCTACTAATTTGGGTTGCATAATTAATTTGTCAGCAAGATTAACTAACTAATAACTTGTTTTTAATTATCGTATAATTTAATACTAATGTTGTGGTTTTAACTGGGTTTGTGCAGGAAGGAGAGGATGTTGTGATGAAAGATGGGTTTTTCTCTTCAGCTAATAATGTGCGCGTCTTACCTTACTAAATCAGAGCTGCAAGCTGCAACTTGATGTCTTTGTGATGGTGGGAGACATGTTTGAGGTCCAAATGCTTAATTATAATGATGCCTAAGGACTCTATCTAGAGATCTTTTTAATGTTGATAACTGGTTAGATGTAGTTTCAAGATTTTAATATCTAAAGTTTGCTTAAAACAGAACCCTTGTATTTTGAAGACCTTATCCTTTATTATGTTATGATCAATCCAGTGAGGTGCTGATGATCAATCCACTACATTTCCGTGCATCTTGTTGATTTTAAAATCTATTTTTGTGTTGTTTGTTTTCTTAATTATTTAGTGAGTTGATATTAGCACTTTAAAAAAAATCATTATGTAATTTTTTTCACGTTTGAATTACATGATAAGTTTTTAGAGTAACATCTCCCTCTTTTAATCTATATGTTATCATGTCACACTAGCACATAAATGTTAATTAGCATGATCATGATACATTCATATATATATATACACACACACAAGCGATATTGAAGAGTGAGTATGAGCTATACAAAGTCTCTTGCATGCATTAACTAGTAAGTAATTTCTCATACTTTTTCTTGCTTTCTTAATCTCTGCACATACATGTATGCTGGTTCTTAGAAATCCCATAATTATAATTAATGTCTGACGTTATTAATGTTTTCCAATTGGCATGAAGTTATGAACTTAATCGAGTCAGACCAATGTAAATGGAATTTGAATTTGTTTAACTTAATGCCATGAAAATAAAAGATATTGCTGTTAAAATGATACGTTTTCCCGTGAAGACTTACGTTTAACTAAAGGGCATTTTGATAAAGGAAGATGTTACAGAGAACATCTTTTCATACTATCCCTTATAAATTATAGGGGTTTTTTAACTTTAATCCTTCAAGAAAATTAAAGTTTAAGATAAACATGTTATTAGATTACATATTGATTATAGTCTCTCATTAAATATTAACCAAAAAAAAGTGTTTTTTTTAATTTATTAATTTTATTTAACATTCTTCAAACTTGAAAGACTCAATTAATGTACCTAAATGTTAGTATCAAATGTATTATATTGAACTAATGTATTTAAAAGTTAGTACCAAAATGTATGTACTGAAATATATGCACTAAAATGTATTATATTAAATTAATGTACCTAAATATATGTACTGAAATGTTAGTATCAAAACTTATGTACCGAAATGTATTATATTAAATTAATATACCTAAATGTTTGTATTGAAATGTATGTACCAAAATATGTGTACCTAAATGTAGGCATTGAAATGTATTATAATAAATTTAATGTACCTAAATGAAGAACAAAAAGTACATTAAAATATATTGTATAACAAAAATTTGTTTATCTAAATGTTTACAAAAAAATATATTACAATAAATGAAATGAAAATTAATACATTAAAATTAGGAAGAAAAAGAGAAATAATTAAAAAAAAATTATAAATGAGTTTATTATTGTATCAAGGGACTAAAATTATATTTTGATCTTACTCATGATTTTAGTCTAAAAATCATCTTTGCCAAGGATTAGAATAAAGTTTTCTATAAATTATACGATATGGTGGTTGATGGTTGTATTCTATTAAAGAACTCCAACCATGAACCCCGCATCATGTGGTTTACCAAAGTTGATTTTAAAATATGATCTTTCTAGCATTTTCCCTTCATAAATATTTTTGTTTTCAGTTTTCAATTTTTAACTTTTAGTTAGTAGTTTTTTTTTTTATTGAAAATAAAAAAAATACATATTTTCTGATTTATGATTTTCTAGCTAGTTACCAAAAAAGTTTCATTTTTCAATTTTTATAAAAGTGAAAACAAAATTAAATTGAAAACGAAATGATTATCCAACGGCCCCAAAGTTAATAAAAGAGATCAAACGGCCCCAAATTTGTGATGATTAAACTTCAATATAGAGTGATCATTGAGTTTCCATCCTAGAATTAATTGACAATATGCAGAATGTCAACTCATTATAAATTCTTACAAGATTTTATTTCTTCCGAGGTACTTGCCTTTGACATCCTTATAGACAGCCAAACTGAATTTCTCTATGTTCATTAGTTAAGCACCTTTACTTATGAGTTATATTTTATATCCACGGCATTCCCCAACCAAAGAAAGAAAGGATCATGTAAATGTGTGGTGTATTTTAAAAAACATTATTTTGTCTTCACATTCACACATGAGGAGGCAGAATTTGCAGGATTTTCCATTTGTTTGTCTCTTCTAAGGTACTTCAAATTATACACTAGAAACATGCATGATTGTCTCCTTACGTCCCGTTACCTCAGTATTTGGCAATTATGCATTTACATTGAGGAAGTGCATTATGGCCCCCTAGCTCGATCGATTTGCCCAATTAATAATGTAGATAATTAAACAGTAAAATCATGCCCCCACAAAACGAAATGTGGCCACGCAGCTGAATGGTGTTCATTGCGATTTGCATGCCATGCATCTACTTTAACACGGAGACAGAAATTATTGAGAAAATGGACGTACGTGAGCAAACACATTAGTCAACCCAAATTGTGCAGAGGGATGCTATATATAGACAACAAATTGAACAAATCGTATCTATTGACCACATTTATCAACGCAACTCAATTCTGAGTTGTAGTTACATAGATAGTTAGACTTCACAAATGTAATTCACAGTACATGTTAAAAGTATAATGATTCTACTGAATTGTCTAGCTTGAATATAAGAAAAATTCTAGGTGTAATCTTTGTATATATTGGATGGATAATGCTAGGAAGACCAAAAATTTAAATTAAATTTACAAACCAAATAATGTGGCTATTAATGATTGGATTATTATTGTGTTGGTTAACATCTTTATTTTCTATTGGTGACACATCATTTAGTTTGTAAATTTGATTTAAAATTTGATCCATAGGACACTTCAGCAATTGCTGAAGTGTTAAGATGTTTGTTTTAATGTATAAAAGCATTTTCCCTCTCTTGTGTTAGATACGGTTTTGTAAGAGAATATAGTTGTGATGAATTGAAGCTTATCCTTTATTTCTCTTCAACCTTTCTCTCAAGCTTCTTCTTACTTCTTCTTCGATTGTCATTTATGTTCATTCTTTTAAGTTAAGATGGTATCGTAGAGCCAGTCTTGTTTGCGCTTTGGTTCTTGGATGGATCCCCACCCACTACTAGAAAATAAGGCTTGCCCTACAAACCTTTGTGCGCCAGAACAATTTTCGTCAGATAAAGGCCCTTTACTCGACAAATATGTCAGTTGGTAGGGCGAAGACGGTTAACATTTAGGGTTTATTCAAAACCTTTGTGGGACAGATGATTGTCGTAGGGCAAGTAATATGTCATCAGGCAAACTTTTGGCATGAAGATGGAAAAAATGCCGCCTAACATAAGAGGGTTTGCCCAACAAGTTGGGTATTCGTCATCTAGGAAGCATTTGCCCAACAACACGAACCTTCGGCTGAGTGTACTGTCGGTGGTCAAAAGTCTGATAATGACATGTAATAAATATCCATTGACACAACCTTTGCTCGACATTTATCTATTACTTACCCAACAGAAGGGTTCGTCGGTCAAACCTATATTTATCAATTTATAAACCCGAGCCTTCCTATTCTTTTTTCTCCTCAATACCTTCATTTTCCTCTTCCCACTCCGTGTCTTCCTATTCGAATGGCTAATCATTCACTGATGGGTAGGTTGGCGAGTTACAACGTTGTCAATGATCTTGGTGAAAACCTATTTTTCTTTCCAAATCAACCTACATTTAATCTTATACATGATTTCAACTTAATTTTTGTCATGTAATATAACTTTATTACTAAGAGTCTTCAATACTTCTGTAATTCTTCCACATGCAAGATATCCAAGTAATTTTGGGACATCACCTTCATCGACATAGAGAAATTACTCAAGTACTCCCCAAGGCAATCCTTATAATCCCTTCAAATTACTAGTTCTAATATTATTATTAGCAATCTTATAGTTGTTGTGAACCACCCCAATTGACTTTATAATTTGGTACCAGGAAGAATATCCTGCAAATAAAATTTAACTTTGCACAGTAGACTAGTCAAATGAGCTAGTTAACTAGTTACAAGTTAGTCAGTGACAGAAAGTGCAGTTGCAAGAATGAATCCTAATTGACCAGTACGTCCAACTAAACAGAGTATGCCCAGATCAATTTCACAGCAATTCCTAAACTTTTATACATTTACATATCAGTTCATTATGCAATTGGCAATGACAAAGCAATTATAAATTAAAGTATGCTGGATTGACTAGTCAAGTTCACCAGTCAACTAAGTACAGATTCATCAGTCAATCAAACGCAAATCTACGAATCAAACTTAGTTCACTACAAGTTATCCTAGTCAACAACAAATCAGTTCATTGCTTATCATGCAATGTAAAGATAGTCGCAAACACATATCAAATAAAAATTGATAGGATGTATGAAACATATGCTAGTAAATCAGATATGTGAACAAGTTTATGAACCAAAGAACGCATGAAGGTTTTGGCCGAAAAAACCCACCTTTGGGGTTAAAAAATGGGGTACTCTCCACTGAGTCCAATCCACTAATGCAAATAAGGTTCTAACAAAGTACCACGCAAAGCTCAATTCCTAGACCTAGTCTACGGAGTTGTTTTGCCTTTGTGCAACCTTACTTTGGATGAGATGAGATTCCTTCGGTCTTCACGAGGTGGCAACTCCTCCTAAACTCTTCACCTTGTGCCATTGAAATGGAGTCATCTCTAGTCTTCATAAGATGGCAACTCCTCCTAAACTTTTCACCTTGGGGCACCGAGACCAACACCAACAAATGCACATGATATGATAATGATGATAGTGTGTAATCTGGATTCAATGACTAGTTAGTTTCTTTAGTCAAACAATTGAAGGAAGAAACTGACTTGAATTCAAAAATGCGATCAATTTAAAGATTTGAAACTTGATGAACTTGACCACCAAATTAAAACAAAACCATGAAGACAATGGTACCCTAATATGCAATGATTGGGTGTTTGGTGCATGAACGTGGTTTGGCTAGGGTTTCAATGAAGAACACAAAAGGTAACTCAAAGCTAAAAACACTCTTTGTAGAAAATGTAAATTTCCTAGCCAAAACAAATGAGCTTATAAAATGGATTTAAGCAAGCAATTTCAAAGATAGATTTATAGATATTCGATGAGAACATTACCCATAAAATATGTTTGATGCTCCTAGGGGATCTAAGATGGAGAAGAAAAAGTAAAGCTTTCAAAATTTTCCAATCTCAGTCCCAAAAACAAATGAACCCTAGATTTTTCTTTTAAAGAGGGGTGAGTTTTAGACAAGAGGGGGGAACCAAAAAACGCGTGTCAAGTTCACAAACAATCAGGAAAGATCTAGGGTTGAAAATCCATGCTTGGAAAAAAGTTGTCAGATGGATCATATGGGTCGTCAAAAAGTGTGCCCACTTGTTCGAAAGCAGCGAGAAGTTATGACGAGACAGAACCACTAGACAGAATGAATTGGAAATATTGGCATGAAATGCATATGTATAAACAAACCTTTGATGTGAGAAGTTCAGCTCTTGAGAGAATATTTCCAATAGCAAGATCCAAAAATTAACATTGAACCCTAAATCTATCTAGAGCATTTGTGGTACAATTTACAAGATTTGACAAGGAAAGCCAAATAATAATTCTAGAATTCACAATCTCCCCTTTTGGCTTTCCTTGACAAAATAACCAAACCTATAACTAAATTTACTCCCCCACACTCATGAGAACCCAAGGAATGAATCTTGCATAAAAGTACTCTTGGCAAGAACAAGTGAAAAGTTATCATGGTAAAGAATTTGTAGAGAATGTAAATTGTAACATTGTGAGTGATTGCGAATTTTAGTTTCAATTTTGTCTGCCCTATTTTGTCATGGCAAAGACAAAAGATTTAAATGGAATGACATGCCAATCACAAACAGAAGTGTAAAAGAACTAACACAAAGACATAACAATCAAGATTAAACACAAGGTTCACAATATAGCATGGCCACTAAAGAATGACTGATAGATGATTTTGTAGTAATAGTAAGAACAATCCAAGAACACAAGTACAATAAGAGCATGATAGTCAATGCAAACCATAAGGTACAATTATTGGTACCAAGACAATTAAAGCAAGTAACTTGTCTAAGGAAACTGTTCAAAAAAATAAAAAAATAAACGAGACAAAAATTTCTTCATCCTTGGAGTCACCAGACAAAGTCGAACTAAGTGAATCACCATCCTACCATTCTTTAGGAATATACACATGCACCATTTTGTTGTCAAACAAATCATACCGGGCTTTAGGTAATCTGACCCATTTCCTTTTCGGTGCAGAGACAGTAGGCATCTTGGCCGCAACAGAGATCGAAAGAATAAAGTGGACGGTGGAGATGAAGGGATGGAGGTTTTGATGCCTTAAAGGATTAAGGATGATTGGAAGGTTGGGAATGAACTTCAGAAGCAACAATTTCAATTTTCGAAGATTCAAAGTGTGTTCTTCGGGAAAGAACCAGAGACAGAGTTTTGGAGCTAGGAGACAAAGCTTGATGAACCGACATGGTGGTAGGAGAACGAAGCTGGTAGTGGAAGGATTCAAAAGGAGAATGAAGGCACATTTAATCTTAGAAAGGTTAAAAGGTGTTGAACACCTAGGATACAGAGATTAAAACCGAAAGATCATTGATATAAATACCCTTGATATTCTTCACTTTTCTGACGAGAACCAGTGACTCGACTAAAGAGAAAATTGTCCAATTAAAACCAGTTTTGTGCAAGAGTTCAAATCAAAGTATCCAACTAATTGAGACAACACATAGAAGCAAAAGAGATCACAGAAGAAAGTCAAAATCTTAGCACTAATAAACTACAGCTAACAAGACAAACCATGAGGAAATGAATGAAGAAGTAGCTTCAATATCTCTGCTTCCAAGATAGGGTAATAAAAAATAAGGACTTGAATTAGAAACATGCAATGCAACACTCAAAAGACAAATCTTCAAGGTCATACATGGACAATAATCTTAAGATTAACACTTGCTCATGATGCAACAATCATGTGTCAAGGTATAGGAAGAGGGACAGGTTCTTGAAATCATAGCTCCATGCCACTAGGCCCAAGGTTAATTCAAGGGCTAACCAAACTTTTAATAATCTATTAAGCTTAAGAAACAACACTTAAAGTATGAACAAAGGACAAGACTACAAAGAGCAGGACACATGCCTTGAAAGAAAAGTGAACTTTGGTGTGGAGCTTTGAGTGAGGCACCAATTTGAGATAAGCCAAGGTCAATTGAATGAAGGTGAATTTTTTATGAGACGTCATTTATTTATTTATTATTATTTTTTTCTTTTAGAAATTTGAATCCATGACCTGTAGAGGGGATCCTGAAGCACAACCTCATAACCATGGAATGCCAAATTGATGGAATTTTCCCATTTTTTATTGTATATGATTTCTTTTCAAAGAGACCCTCTCATACAACACTCTCCCATTTGAATTTTTTGTTTTGATTTGGGAAGAGGAAAAAAAGAAGAAGAGAAATGACACATGGTTTAGATTATAAAGTAAGTGAAGTCACTACAACTTAATCAAGACCAAAGTCAACTTAACCCTCAAATCAACCTAAGCTTTTGTGAGGTCAGAAAAATGATTTTTCAAAGGCTATCTGAAGTAATAGGGAGAATCTTTAACATCATAGTGAAAAATTCTACAAGGTTAATCCACAAATTACAACAATGTATGATAATCACGAAATGCATACAGAGAGCCAAACATTATTATCTGATGAGTTGATAGACAAGACAGACACAATCACAGAGACATAACATGCTAGAAAAACTTGGAAGCATAGTTATTCAACCTATTCAATTAATAGCACAGAACCCAATAGACCGCCTAAGTTTTTTGTACCTTTGATTATCCAATGCATTTGTGAGACAGCCAGTTAGCTGTTTTTCAGTTGGCACAAAGATTAAGATAAGGAGTTAACCAACCAAAATATCTCTAATGAAGTGAAGTCGTGTGCCAATATGTTTGGGTGTTGAACGTTAGACAAGGTTCTTTAAGATGTCAATTTCGCACATATGATCACAATGAACACGAATGACAAATTGAAAGACTCTGAAGTTATTTAGAATTTCTATCAACCAACTCACCAAGACACAACTCCTCCTAACAGCAACAAATATTGCATTTATAGTTGAGAGTGGAACATATCATTGCTTTTTACTATATCCAGCAAATAAAATAAACTTCATCTCGCCAAGAAACAATATTTGAGTTTGATCAACAAAGTCCGGTTTCATCGGTCGAGGAGCTTTGGAGATTCCAGTGTAAAACACTCTCTTATGATACTCTACAATATGCTTTCCATGTTGTATAACTCATACATGAAACACACACCTTTAGGAATATCAAGAGTGTAGCAATTGTTATCTGATCTTCGAACAATCAACATGTTCTCCCCATTTTTATCTACAATCCTGCAACCCCTTTTTGAGAAGCAAACTTCATCAACCACGTCATCATATAACTGGCTAATGCAGATGAGGCTAGTTTTCAAACCATCTACATAACTGACGTTTTCAAGCTGAGGAAGACCAGAAAAATTGACAACACCCTTTTCAGTTCTTTGAGACTTGTCCCCATAATCAAACACAATGTCACCATCGTTAAGGGGAGCAAGACATAAGAAAGCATCTTTGTCTACCCACTGTCAAGATGCCACATATTTAGTTTGGTAACGAAAGATGCATTGAGAACAACCAGACAATTGTTTGAAGCTTTCTGAATCTATTTGTAGTGTGACTTCACATTTCTAGATCTGGATGACTAAACAATTAGTGCAATTCTTTTTACTTTAGTGGCTAGTCTATCAATAGAATTCTTCAAGGTGTCCCTCTTCACATTGTGAAGTATTCTACACTTAGGTCTAATATGACCCACTTTCCAACAATGATGACATGTAGGAATGAACCATTCCACTGAACAAGGATTGACTTTAGTTGCCTCGACTCTTGATTCCTTAAAAACTTTGTCTTGGTAACCACGGAGCTTGAACCATTTTCAACAAAACCAAGACCACTTTTGTCGCCATATAGTTTCCTATAACTCAGCTTTTTGGTTAATTCTTTAAACATTAATGGTAAAAGGAATGATTTTGTTGTTCGCCACATTCACTGCGGATAACTGCTTCAAGATTAACTTATGATACATAACATTGTTTGCCTTCAACACTTGAACATGATTTAGCAAGTTTTCTTGAGATTTCTTCACGTCTTGATGTAGACATGTAAATTTCGTTGCATGCAAATAATGCATTACAAAGCTCCACGTGGCATATGACTCATCACACATAGATAAGTCCTCAGTGATATGTGGCACAAATTAAGCAAAGGAAGAATAAAACTTTCCCAAATTTCGGCAAAGGGGGGGGATCTTTCCTTAAAATCGGCAAGGGGCTGAAATTGCTCCCAAAACAGGAAAGAAAGCTAAAGCACCTTCACAAAACAAGCAAGAATTGAAGATTGCTCACAAAATAGGCAAGAAAGCCTTATAATTCGGCCAAGCAAGGGAAATGGCTTAAATTAAGACACAAAACATGCCTAAATTCTCCCATCGACGAATCAAGACACAAATCAAAACCAAATCCATCCAAAAGGCAAGCTATGAGAAGTTTATAAATACAAGGTCGACAATTTCTACATTGAAGGGCTAATACGTTGCCAAATCTTTGAAGACTAATACGCTGCCAAAGCTCTCTTCGAAGAGCGTACAACCAAGATGAAGCTTTCTTTCGACTAAAGCCGAAGCATTCCCTTGAAGAATCAACGAGCACTAGTGTCGATTCCTTCAAGACTTTGTTGCAAGCTCAAAACTTGTGACAACGTTCGATTCAAGATCAAATCACCAAGACCCTTTAATCAACGAAATCCTATATCAACACTACCTTGGCCATAACTTTGAGGTGAAGACCATCTAAGCATCATTTCAAGCTTAAAACTTGAAGCAATCATCAATCGTTTATCTGAGATCAAGCCATCGCAACCTTTGGATCAACAACCTACGCATCTACATCAAATTTGAAGACTGAATCAGAGGAAAATTGTAAACAGAGATTGTAACCTACAAATTCAAATCAATACAAATTTGCTTTGTACACGTGCTCTTGTTTCATTCGTTGCAGAATTTTCGTGTTTACAAATTTGGCATGCTCGGTGGGACCTCTCTACCTCTCATCTCTGTCTTCAAATCCATAAGAAGCAAAATGGCATCAAGAAAGGATCAATTTGTTCCCGTAACCAACGCAAAGAGCAAGAACATCATTGTCGTAAGTGGTGGCACTTTGGGCGTTGCAACTCGAAGCAAGGCAAAGGCTCTATTTGCCGTGCCCTCCACTTCTACATCAACCCTGCCGAAGGAGCAAGAGCACCCGAGGCACGAACCCGTGATCACCTTGGCCTCGCTAAGGGCACCAAGGGAAGAAAGCCTGAGGAGGTACTCTAAGTCCTTGACTTTCGATGCCGACTGAAGCAGTCACTCGTATCCTATAGCCATGCAAGTCATGACTACTGGTGCAACTTCCATCGAGGAGCAGCTGGCTCAAATGAATGAAGTAATTGCAAGGCTAATAAGGACCGCGGAGGAAAATGACTTACAAATTGCCGTACTAGTTAATAGACTGGAGGCGCAACATGATGAAAAAGCTGACCACGACCCAAAGGTTGACCTAAAAAAGAAGGAAACTAACAAAGATGAGAAGCATCCGATAAAAAAAGCTAAGGAGAAGCTGCAAGGCTAATAAGGACTGTGGAGCAAAATGACTTACAAATTGCCACACTCGTCAATAGACTAGAGGCGCAACATGATGAAAAAGCTGACCACGACCCAAAGGTTGACCCACAAAAGAAGGAAACTAACAAAGATGAGAAGCCTCCAATAGAAAGAGCTAAGGAAAAGCTGGACTAAGCAATGACGCTCATGGGATCTATCTCTATCCAGCAGCTGCAGGAGATGATCACTAGCACCAGCAAGGCGCGATACAAAAGGAGCTCATATGACTCCGTTCTATATTCAAAGCCTTACTCTAAGAAGATTGACACCTTAAGGATGCCAAGGGGTTATCAGCAGCCAAAATTCATGCAATTCGATGGAAAACGGCAATCCCAAACAACATATTGCCCATTTCATCGAAACTTGTAACAACGCTGGGACAGAGGGAGATTACCTTGTTAAGCAATTTGTGTGCTCATTGAAAGGTAATGCCTTTGACTGGTACACTGAGCTCGAGCCCAAATCTATCAACATATGGGATCAACTTGAAAGGGAATTCCTCAACCGCTTCTATAGTACTCACCGCATTGTAAGCATGCTGGAGTTGACAAGTACGAAGCAGTGAAAGGACAAACCTGTCATCGACTACATCAACAGATGGCGTTCATTAAGTCTGGATAGCTTTCTGAAACCTCCGCCATTGAGATGTGTGTTCAAGGCCTGCAATAAGGGTTACATTACATATTCCAAGGCATAAAATCGAAAACGTTTAAGGAGTTGGCAACTCGATCCCACGACATGGAGCTAAGTATCGCCAATCATGGGAAAAATAAGCCAATCACCGACTTCATGAAGGAAAAGGTGTTTACTCCAAAGATGGACAAGACTGGGAAGAAGCTCACCAAGAAAGCTTTTACCGTTAACGCTACCCCCATCAAGACCTCCTTCGTGCCAGTCAAAATCTCCTCCAAGAACAAAGCAAAGGAGATAAAGTGAGGTGAGCCTCCTCGCACCCAAGATAGGTACAAAAACACCTTGAGGGAACTGGAGTAAAAGACGTACCATTTTCCAGACTCCGACGTGGCCGCAATGCTAAACAACCTGTTGGAAAAGAAAGTAATCGAGCTACCTGAATACAAGCACCCTAAAGAGATGAATCGTGTTAACTATCTTAGGTACTACAAATACCATCCTATCTTGAATCATCCGATTGGCAAGTGCTTCGTCCTCAAGTAGTTCATCATGAAGCTGGCACAACAAGGGCAAATTGTGCTTGACCTTGAAGACAACTACAACACATACTACTACGATTGCATTTGGATCATTCGATCTCGTGCCTCTTCAATTAACGCATGACCATTCCCGGGGATGCTCAAGCTACATGACACCTTATGCACAACCATCACTGGGGGCAAGCGACTAAAATGCACCTACTGACGATGAAGAAAGGTAGACACTGGTGACCTACAAAAAGACAAGAAAGCCAAGACGACAAGCCACAAGGCTAAAGATGGAGCAATGGAGGAAGCACCACCGTCGTAACAATAGGAAACCTAAAAGAAATGTAAGAGCTACTAAGCCAACATACGCTAAGGAACCTATAGAGCAAGAGCCACCCTAGTCTCCTTGCACGAGTACTTCTCAAAAGACTTCTTACAACAGTGCACTGCCGCTGCCTGCCACATAGTTGAAATAGAGATAAAGGAGCCCTCAAAAGGCAAAACTATCACTGTCGTGAAAGAGAAGACCCTCACGCCCAAAGAAGACCTAATGACATACTTTAGCATTGAGGAAGCACTACGGCTGCCCAAAGAGATGTGAAATGCATTAGTAGTGGTATTGGCAAGTCTCGACGACCATGAGGTGCAAGAAAGCAAGGACGAAGGCTTGAAGCTTCGGCCACATGAATATGCCGAATGCGATGCCACCCATGATGAAATCAACTTCACGGACGAAGACTTGCTGCTAGGGTCAAAGCCTCACAACAACCCTCTCTTCGTTTCTTGGTACGTAAGGGAGCACAAAGTCAACCGCATGCTTGTGGATGGTGGATTGGCCATAAACATCATGCCGAAGTCAACAATGATCACAATCAGCATCAAGGTGGATGAACTATGAACTATCTCTATGAACTATCTCGAAGTCGCCTCCTAATCCAACATTTTAACCAAGAGGAACAAAGAGCAATGGGTATGATCCGAGCTGTGATGACCATTGGCGAATTCAAATCAAGCACGTTATTCCATGTGATTAATGCAAGAACTTCCTTTAACTTGCTCTTAGGAAGGCCTTGGGTTCATGAGAATGGAGTGGTGCTGTCCACCCTCAACTAATGCCTGAAGTTTTACTGAGAATGAGTGAAGGTGATACAAGGCGACACCAAGCCATTCACCGAAGCTGAATCACATTTTGTGGATGCCAAGTTCTACATGGAGGAAGAAATGGTGCCCGAAGCTCTTCCAAATGAGATCAGATCCATAGGCAAAATCACACCCAAAAAGCAGGAGTGGCAAGCTGTGCCCAAGAAGCAAGAAAGGGAAGCCGTGCCATTTTCAAGCAAAAATGACGATGAGCCTACTAAGCCCACAACAATCAAAGGGAGTGTGACGCCCTCAAAATGACCAAACACACCCATCTTCTGATACATCCTAATGTCGAGAAGAAAGAATGGGCAACCCCCATTCAAAACGAGAACAAGCAAAGCCGACACACAGCTGCATAAGGACATTGTAAAGCTGCCCAAGACAAATGCAGTTTTACCTCTGACACAGTTAAGCAATGCTAAAGTTTCAAAACCACCACAATGTTTCGTAAAACCCCTGCCAAAAAGGGTAGAACCAAGCTCTCTTCCAACCAAGCGACCGAATAAGGTTTCGATCCAAATGCCTAAAAACTCATGTCGAAAGCTGGGTATGATTTTGCCATCTTCAAATCTTGGAAAGAAGAATGCAAACACTGTCAACGACATAGAACGTGACCTCACCTAAACCCACCCCTCGAACGTTAGTCTTTGATAGGCTAAATCGTTCAAAACCCAGAATTTCAGCACTTGATCGCATTGATGGTCAAGACCAAATTTTCGTCTTCAAGCGGCTTAACACGGCAACACCCTAAAGATCTGTTTTCAAAAGATTGTCAAAACCTAATAAACAAAGCAACATGGCTAGCTTTCCTCCACAACGATCGGCCTTGGAAAGACTTGAAAAAACTAATGAACCTTCTAGAAATAGGAAAACAACATCAAAGGAAGAAAAGCTCGATGGTCTAGCAGAAAAAGACGACGTTCGAAGCTCGATTCCTTTAAGGATGAAACATCAAATAACCTTAGAGGTTGACACAAAAGGATAACTGAAGGTAAAGAGGCCTACCATCATCCACACTGGCAAATCTTCACGCCAACAAGCCCAATGGGCCAACACTGAAGAGGAGGTCCAAGACGTCTTCCATATCACGATCCAAGAAGATAAAGAAGACGAAATCCCTAAGGATGACGTCACTACTGCACCACTATAACTTGAGGATGGGGGGCAAGCCAAAGTTGATGATCTCAATCGTAGGCACAAGCGAGGAGCCGAAGCCTATCTTCATAAGTACATTACTAAGTGTGGACAAGATTGAGGAGTACTACCAACTGCTATTGAAGTACAAAGACGTCTTTGCTTAAACCTACAAGGAAATGCCCCGCCTTGACCCTACCATTGCCGTGCATCATTATGCAGTCAAACTTGGGACGCGACCGATAAAGCGAACTCAAATACGCTATTGATCCGAGCTCATTCCATAAATTGAGGCCGAGATTGGCAAGTTAATCGAAACAGGCTTCAATTGAGAGGTGCAGTACCCTAAATGAATCTCCAACATCGTTATTATCCTTAAGAAATCTAGACTAATACGAGTTTGCGTAAATTTCTGAAACCTCAACGATGTTTGCCCGAAGGATGACTTTCCCTTGACAATCATCAAAATCATAGTAAACATCGGAAAACCAATTACACAAAAATCATCTACAGGAAAAGCCTACATCCTAGCCGCAATGGATTACTTTTCCAAATGGGCTGAAGCCATACCCCTAAAGGAAGTTAAGAAGGAAACTGTCGCCCGTTTCATGAAAGAGCATATCATCCATCCATATGGTGTGCCTTGCTATATCATCACCAACAATGGAAAACAATTCTCCAACCGACTCATAGACGAGCTCTGCGAGAGATTCAAGTTCAAGCAACACAAGTCTTCCATGTATCATGCTTCAACCAACGGTCTTGCAGAAGCTTTCAACAAAACATTGTGCAACTTCCTAAAGAAGGTAATCGACTGAACAAAGAGAGGCTGGCACGAATGAATAAGCGAAGCACTATGGGCATATAGGACAACACATAGGACTCCTACCCAAGCTACGCCTTATTCTCTCCTATATGGCGTATAAGCTATTCTACCACTTGAAAGTCAAATCCCCTAAATAAAAACACAAACACTTTGAAGAATAAAGAGCAAATTCAAGAATATGAATACTTTATTTCTTTAAAGGAAGAATTTGACTACAAAGCCTTATTACAAAATGAGCAAAAAATAAAATTAAAAAAAAACAAAGAAGGCTTCAAGCACAAAAAAAATGGAAGACACTACTTGAGAGCTATGTCCCTAAAACTATGGTGACGATATTCAAGCAAGCCTTCCAAAGTCTTCAAAGTCTCTACATCGGTGTAAGACAAGGTGGGCATTTCCATGGCCGCACCTTTCTCTTGCTTTAGGCATGAAACCTTCTCTTTATGCTGAGAAAGTGTAGCTTCCTGCTCCGAGAGAACACCTTGAAAACGTGATGCTTTGGTTTCCAACTGCTCTCGCTCATGTGCCAATGCTTCTAGACGTGCTTGGATGAAGGCCAAAGAAGTCCTTGTATCTTGATAACCTTCCGAAGCAACTTGTTGAGAATACCAAACTTGGGCAATTGATAAGTCTATTGTTGCAAGCTATTGAGCTCTAACCTCTGGACTCAACTTTTTCGAGGAAATAACATGCAATAAAGAATACTCAGGAGTGAGGAATCAACATTAAGGTTATCAATCGTAGAAACAAGCCTCAACAAGTCCTCCTTAAGCAACGCAAGATCCTTCAATGGGCACTTTGCAATCCTCTTCTCAATGTGGCTCTTGATGTCCATAGCTGCGCGAAGGTTGATGCGATGGATGAACTGCTCAGTGCCACTGAGGTTCGGCCCTCTAAGAGAAATCTTAGAGCTAGCTGGCAAAAGTGATGCACGCATGGCGAGCTCTTGCATACCTTCACCCATACATGGTAAACTTGGGCAAATTGACTGATTCGAAACAAGCTCTGCACTTGGTGGGTCCCCAATCTCCTCGTCTATAGGTAAATTGCCTCTAAATAGCATCTCCGTAAAGGAATAAATGCCCATGTTTACGAAGTCGAAAAAATTAGAGGGCTTAGCCTAAAGAAGACAAAGAAATGTGTTAGAAACAAAAAGCTAAACCAATAAAAAACAGAAGAAGTCACAAGAAATAAGGAAATACATACATCTTTCTCAAGCGACACATGACCATCAAATTGAAAAGGTCTAAATATTTTCTTTTTCTTATGACGGAAATCAACGTCGCTGTCGCTTGTTCAAAACTTTTTGACGCTACCACAAAACAAGTTCATCCTCATGCGAGTCAACCTCGTCACCCGCCTCTTCAGAAGCATCCGAATGATGATAAGACAAACACGGGTGTTGAGAAGTTAAAGCTACAGGTCCATCTTGCAAAGAAGCTGAACTTGCACAATTAAAAGGTGTTAGCTGCGTAGGAACCGTAGAACAACCCTCTTTCAGCGCATCATTGTGTGAACGAGAAGAATTGGCGCCACTTGTCATCCCAAAGTCTTCATGATATACCTTTGACCACCAACCTACGTAGACACAAGTCACTGGATTACTCTTGAACTCGTCTTTGGCTAGCAAGGTGATGGAAGCATTTTTGCATGAACGGGTACAAAACTCCGAATGCATATACACGCCTTGCAAGGATTCCAACTCTGCATTTTCCTTTAGCTTGCCTGGCACATGTTGGACAAAACCAAACTACTTGCTAAAATGGTGAGGACTATACGGCTGAACAATACATCGGTCTTCTTGTCGTAAAGAAACATACCCCGAGCAAAGACTTGTAAGATAAGAAATGTCTGAGAAACGAAGGTGTGAATCATCTTTGAGTCCTAGCTACACCGAGCCAACCCTTGCTAGATGGTCCATTCTCAAACCTTCGTAACTTCTAAACAAAGCTCGCGCCTGCAAATTATCAAAGCTTTATCCAGAAAGCACGCCAGAGCACTTTGTCATCAAAAGCCCCAGTTTGACTAAAGTTGGTGAAGAAAGTCTTGACTTATCTAAAGTCGATGAAGAAAAATGAGTGTCAAAGTACTCACCTAACCAACCATACACATAATGATAGGGAAGTACTGCAACACGATCTTCAGTGCTCGCTGAGTTCAAAACAATACTCAAGCCATTGTAAATGTTGGATAAAACCATATTAGCAAGGCTAAAAGATTCACTTGTAGCCATCTTGTTAGCCATTTTGAAGTCTCTGAGACGGATAAAGTTGACGTCGGTTTTGAGCAAAACAAACTTACAAAGCCAACAACCTAAGAAAGTGGCTAGGGAAGATTCTTCCACATGCTCTGACGCTATGCCAAGTTCGTCAAACGCTTTTAACTCTGCAGGGGAACAACACATAGCTGAATCAATGACACCTGATAGGTCTGAGTCTCCCTTTGGTTTAGTGGCCTTGTTGTGGCCAATTTTCTTCGTAGGCTTCTTGTACTTCTTGGCATCCCAATACCAAAATTGGATCCATGAAGAAATCTTCACGCCTGACTTACCCTGAGCCTCCTAGGAAAGCTTGCAATATGCCCAAAACAAATAGCGACAACTCACAAGCAATCCTCGGGTATTGCAATGAGAAAATTCATCCACACTAGGAACAACCTCGTTGTGAAACTTACCTTGGATCGACAAGCCTCCTATCTTGTGGAGATCCAAAAGTTAAATCGACATCTCCCCTTGAGTTGTGTGAAGTGTGTTGGTTGCTGAACACTAATGCTCAAAGAATACACAAAGGACAAAGGATGGCGATCATAACTAAACAAAGATGTGTACACAACGTGATAAAAGCCCACGTTGGTAAGTACATCTTTGGATTGGCTCAAGACATCTTCAAGCCACTCTCAATAAAAGCCAACAAATGCAGCTTCTCCAGTAATCAGCAAAGTACTATTCCAAGTCGCAGCTTTGCTACGGACGCAATCGCCAAGAAGCTTAAATGAAGCGAGTTAATTGTCACAAGCATGGTTCGAAGGGTTTGAGATAACAATCCTCAACGTACACACCTTCTTCTTCGTATTTGGTCACCTCCCAAGATATGTCAAAAGACCACAACTTGATGTGCATTGAGTTGTCTTTTGAAGGAAGAACCAGTGCCTTGGGGTCAATCAACAGTGCACAAAGCTTCAACATTGTTCCCCTATCTTGCGAATCTCCTTCCTTTGCAAGAATGGTGATGGTATTACTCTTAAAGCACTTAAAAAATACCATGGCTGCATTAAACAAGCAAGGTAACATAAGCATAAGTGTGGGGCAGCAAAGAAACAAAATTGCTTCACTAAAAGCGAAAGGCATGAGAGACAAACCTCGTAAGTGTTGAAAGATAATGATGACAAAGTCAGAACAATGAGAAGAAATCAGCCACAAAGCTTGAGTAGCACGACAAAGAGGGCATGTACAAGATTGTCCTTCAACGCACGCTATAGTAGCAAAGAAAACCAAAATGCTACGCAATCGCACTACACAAACTTGCATCGATTACGCAAACAGTTTCTTACACTGCACGGCAAAAAAGGCAGCTACAAGATGGTCCTTCATCACATGCTATAGTAGCAAAGAAAACTAAAATGCTACGCAATCGCACTACGCAACCCTGCAACGATTACGTAAGCAGTTTCTTGCATTGTAAGACAACGTCACCACTGAAAGAAAACTGTGACCAAAAGGCACTACACAGCGTAAACCCGTTGCAGTCTTTTGCACAACACCACACGGTAAAAGTGATGCACTGCAACAAACATCAAGCGGCAAGCAACATCAACAAGGTACGACAACAAGCACATTGGTTATGAATGGCAATGATGTGAATTGTAAAAAAAACACATACCCAATTGTCCTATAAATAGGGGTTAATTGCTTCCTAATGCTATAAGGGAAATACATACCCAAATAGAAAAAGGAAAATCAAAATAAGAAAGCACATTCCAACCAAAAGAAAGAAACAAAGTCCAAACAAAAATGGCAAGGTTATACACGGCACAAAGGAAAAGAATGCTGTTTTTTGCAACCAAAGAAAACAAAAATCAGCAAAGAGAACAAAAGGAAACAAAAAAAATAAGGAAAAGGCTTTAAAATTTCCAAAACATCAAAGGAAATAGCCCCTTGCCAAAATTCAAAGAAAGAACCCCCTCCAAGGCAAGGACAAAGTCTTCAAGTGTCCCAAAACAAAGGGGAAATCCCCTCCTTGCTCTGGAAATCAAAAGGGGAAGGGAAAAATACCCCTCCTTGCAGTGGAAATCAAAAGGGGAAAGGAAAATACACTCCCTCCTTGTCGTGGAAAAGAAAAAAGGAAAGGAAAAATTGCACATCATACTTACCCAAGGACAAGCATGAAATCTTTCCAAAACTTGGAAGGAAATCATCAAGGCTTTCCAAAATCCTGAAGGAAATCATCAAAGCTTTCCAAAATCTTGAAGGAAATCATCAAAGCTTTCCAACATTTTGAAGGAAATTGAAGGAGGTTCCTACCTAAGAAAGGAAAAACACTTTTTCCTACAACCGCAAGGAAAAAAAAATTCAAAATACACCAAATGTATTTTGTCAAAATTATGGAAAAAAAATCAATACGCACAATAAGTATGTGCCGATTTATTCATTTCCAAAATTTCTTTCAAAATCAAGCCTCTACGGCCCTTGAAGAAAAAATTTCATTTCATTGTTTTCCTTCAAGATAAAGCCTCTACGACCCTTAATGAAAATTTTCGTTTAATTCAAGACCAAGCCTCAACGATCCTTAAAGAAATATTCCATTCCACAAATATGCCTCAATGGCCCTTGATGAAATTCATCACTTCAATTCAAGACCAAACCTCAACTGCCCTTGAAGAAACGTTTCATTCAAGAAATAAGCCTCAATGGCCCTTGACGAGATTCATCATATCAATTCAAGAAATACGTCTTTACGGCCCTTGAAAAAGCAAATTAATTTAAGATCAAGTCTCAACGACCCTTGAGTTAGATCATTTACATTGCAGGACTTCAAAACACATTTCCTACTTGTGACAAGGACATGCCTACAACGCGCCTTGAGGTGGGGGCATTTGTAGGCATGTAAATTTCGTTGCATGCAAATAAAGCATCACAAAGCTCCACGTGGCATATGACTCATCACAAATAGACAAGTCATCAATGACATGTGGCATAAATCAAGCAAAGGAAGAATAAAACTTCCTCAAATTTTGGCAAAGGGAGGGGAATCTCTCCTTAAAATTGGCAAGGGGCCCAAATTGCTCCCAAAACCGGAAAGAAACCTAAATCATCTTCACAAAACAAGCAAGAATTGAAGATTGTTCACAAAATAGGCTAGAAAGCCTTATAATTCTGCCAAACAAGGGAAAGTGGCTTAAATTAAAGGAGAACCTTTGCCAAATATTTGAAGACTAATACGCTGCCAAAGCTCTCTTCGAAGAACGGACAACCAAGTCGAAGCTTTCTTTCAACCAAAGCTGAAGCATTCATTTAAAGAATCAACAAGCACTTGTTCCGATTCCTTCAAAACTTTGTTACAAGATCAAAACTTGTAACGACGTTTGATTTAAGATCAAGTCGCGAAGACCCTTAAATCAACAAAATCCTACATCAACACTACCTTTGCCGCAGCTTTGAGGTGAAGACCATCCAAGCATCGTTTCAAGCTCAAAACTTGAAGCAATCATTCAATCGGTCATTCAAAATCAAGTCATTGCGACCCTTAGATCAACAAACTATGCATCTACATCAAATTTGAAGACCGAATCAGAGGACAATTCTAAACAGTGATTGTAACCCTACAAATTCATTAATACAAATCTATTTTGTACACATGTTCTCGTTTTATTCGTTATAGAATTGTCTTGTTTACACTTGAACTTGGGCTTCAAGAGCAGCAACAACATCAACATTGTCTTCTTTATCATCACAAAATGACTCATATTTTGTTAGTACTTTGACATGAGCTTTTAGAGTGACAACATTTTCATCCAGTTCTTTTCTGTCTAGACGGAATGACTCATTTGCTTTCTGGAGTGCAGCAAGCTTTTTGTTGAGCTCAATATTGTTGCCAATGACATTATAAGCCTCATCAAAAAGGGAATTTGACTTGAAAGACAATTCATCATAAGTTAGCTCCTCAATATCATACAATACAAGTTCATGATCACAAGGAGAAACCTTTTCAGTTAAGGTAACAAAGGTAATGGCTTTCTCCTTATCATCTGATGATCTGTCATTACAAATAGATTTTTAACTCTCACTTTCACTCCAGGTACCCATTATTGCTTTGTCACATTTTTTATTTGGTTTCTTGTTGTTTGCACACTCAACAGCTCGATTTCCAATACTACCACAAAAGAAACAAGGTCCAGGTTCACTACCAGAAGGCTTATCCCTATGACTAGTTTTCCAACCAGATTTCCAAGCTTAATTTCATTTAAATCTTGAGATTCCTCAGGCCACTTATAAAAAGCAGAACGAGACCTTGACTAGTTCATTCTCAACTCTTTAAACATAGAATGAGTCATTTGAAGTTTCAGTTGCCTTACTTGCTTGTCACCTCCATGAATAATTCTAAGTTTATCCCATGCTTGCTTTGCTGCAGTGCAATATTAAATGTGGTCGAAATAAGTCGGCGGGATGGCAGTGACAATAGCATTCATTGCTCTCCTATTAACCATGGTCGATGTGACATCACCTGGGGTCCAATCACACTTTGCTTTTACAATAGTTTCATCATCAATAATTCTTAAAGGAGCCATTCATTGAATGGTGAGGTAATCTACGGCATTTGAATCTTGTGCCTTCAAAAAAAATTGAAACTTCTCACACCATGAAGCATAGTCCATTCTGTTAGAGAGTGAGGTGAATTACAAGACTCCTCAACACAATTGCGATCTATGGTTATATTTCACCCAATACCAATCACTCATAGAGATCACTCTATGTATATCTAGTGCAAGGCTTCGATACCATTGTAATTTGGTACTAGGTGGAATATCCTGCAAATAAACATTCAACTTTGCATAGTAGACTAGTCAAATCAGCTTGCCAACTTGTTACAAGTTAGTCAGTGACAGAAAGTGCAGTTGCAAGAATGAATCCTAATTGACTAGTACATCCAACTAATCAGAGTCTACCCATATCAGATTCACAAAAACAATTCCTAAACTTGAATACATTTACATATAAGTTCATTATGCAATCAATAATGACCTTACGAATTAAAGTATGCTAGATTGATTAGTCAAGCTCACTAGTTATGTAAGTACAAATTCATCAATTAATCAAACGCAAGTTTATGAATCAAACTTAGTTCACTATAAGTTATCATAGTCAACAACAAATCAATTCATTACTCATAATATGGAGTGTAAACATAGTCACAAATATATATCAAATAAAAACTCATAGGATGCATGAAACATATACTCATAAAGGACGCAAAAAGGTTTTGGCTAGAAAAACACACCTTTGGGTTCAAAGACTAGGGACACTACATTGAGTCCAATCCACTAAAGCAAATAAGGTGGCAGCTCCTTGTGAACTCTTCACCTTCAGTCATATAAAGTGCAGTTCCAAGAACAAAACCTAACTGAGAAATACGTTTAACTAATCAGAGTCTACCCAAATTAGTTTCACAACAATAATTCTTAAGCTTGAACACATATACATATCGGTTCATTATGCAAACAACAATGATGAAGCAATTATGAATTAAAGTATGTTGGATTGACTAGTCAAGCTCACCAGTCAACTAAGTACAAATTAGTCTGTTAATCATATGCAAATCTACGAATCAAACTTAGTTCACTACACATTATCCTAGTCAACAACAATTTAGTTCATTACTCATAACATGCAGTGTAAACTTAGTCTCTAACACATATCAAATAACAATTCATAGGATGCATGAAACATATGCAAGTAAAAAGATATGTGGACAAGCTTAAGAGACAAAGAACACAAGGAGTTTTTGGTCAGAAAAACCCACCTCTGGATTAAAAAACCAGGGACTCTCCACTAAGTCCAATCCAGTTGTGTAAACAAGATTCTTTCAAAGTACCATGCAAAGCTCAACTCCTAGACCTAGTCTTATATGAGACGGATTCCTTCAGTCTTCATGAAGTGGCAGTTCCTCCTGAGCTTTTCACCATGTGTCACCGAAGTCGTATCGTCTCCAGTCTTCACAAGATGGCAACTCCTCCTAAACTCTTCACCTTGTGGAATCGAGACCAACACATAAACTATGTATATGATGATATAAAAATGATATATAGATCTAGATTCAAATGTCCAGTCAGTTTCACCAGTCAAACACTTGAAACATGAAACTTACGTAAACCCAAAAAAAAGGTCAGTTTGACGATTAGAAATCTGAAAAGCTTGACCACAAACTTAAAACAAAATTATAATGACAATGCTACCCTAATATGCAAGGATTTGGGTGTTTACTACATGAGTGTGATTTTGTGGCTAAAGTTTCTGATGACGAACTCAAATAGGCAGCTCAAAGCTAAAACAACTCTTTTATGAAAATGTAAAACTCCTAGCCAAAAGAAATGAGCACAAAAAACAAATTTAAGCAAGCAATTTCGAAGATAGATTTAGAAATATTCGATGAAGAACACTACCCATAAAATATGCTTGATGCTCTTAGGAGATATAAGATGGAGATGAAAAATACAGCTCTAAAAAACTTTTCCAACCTCAACCCCAAAAACAAATGAACCCTGGATTTAGCTTTTAAAGATGGCTTGATGTTCAAACGAGAAAGAAGACATAAAAGCCAGGTGTCATGCCCACAAATAATCAGGAAAGATCTAGGGTTAAAAATCAATCCAGGGAAAAAGTTATCAGTTGACCCATGTGTTGACCCATTCTATTGACTTCCACATTTCAATGCCATTCTATTGACTTCCATGTGTCAGTTAAGCCATTTTGTTGACTTTCACAGCTAGTTAGTTTGCTTGATCCTTCAAGTCATCCTTCTTGTCTGAGAAGGGTTTCCTGCACTTAGGTTGAATATGATCAAGTCTGTCACAGTAAGACACGTGGGAACAAAACTTGTCTATGAGAAAGCACTTTCCTCAGGAGTCACATGTAATGATTCATCCATGACTTGTGTTGTTGTGTCTAAAGAGCACAAACCTTTTTCCACACAACTAAGGCCTCGTTTGTCACACTTGTTTTCCAACACAGACCATTTCAACAAATCTTCCAATACCAAAAGATAGGCAATCTACCTTGTCATTTGCCTTATTTATCTTAGACAACAACATCAAGTTAGTCTCATAATACATTTTCATTTTTGGCCCCTAACACACGAATTTGATGTAACCCGTTTTCTTGATAAGTCATCAAATCCTGAACATAAGCTTCAAAAGTAGCAATAAGACCGTCTCTTTTATCTTCAACAGCATACACAGAGCCCCTTTTCATGTAGAATCTTGACTTGAGCCTCAAGAGAAACAACATTTTCACTCAGTTCCACTCTGACTAGTCGGAGAGACTCGATTTTCTTTTACTGCTTAGAAACCTTCAAATTCAACTCAACATTGTCCAATTTTGTAACACAAACCTCATCAAATAGAGAGTCATACATAATGGACAGTTCCTAATAAGTTATCTCATTGCTATCATTTAACACAGCCTCATCATCATAAAAAGATACTTTTTTTATAGATGCAAAAAAGGCAACAACATTTTCTTCATCGTCTAATCACATATCAAAATAGACAGAATCTTCATCTTCACTATCATTCTAGGTGGCCATCATTGCTTTATCATGTTTATGACATGACATTATGTTATTTACACACTCAGCAGCTTGATGTCCCTACACATGTGAAACAAGTTCTATCTCATATGTGATTAATTTTTTCATCAAGATTTCCAAGCTTAATTTCATTTATATCTAGAAACTCCTCAAGCCAATCATAGAAAGCAGAAAAATACCCTGACTCATTCATTCTCAACTCTTCAAACATAAAATGGGTCATTTGAAGTTTGAGTTCCCTTACTTACTTGTAACCATCATGAATAAGTCTAACTTTATCCCATGCATGTATTACCGTTGTGCAATATCGAATGTAGTCAAATTGAGTCAGTGAGATGGTAGTGAATAGCATTCCCTACTCTCCTATTAACCATGGCTGATGTAACTTCACCTTGGGTCCAATCACAGTTTGCTTTTACTATAGATTTACCATCCATAATCCTTCAAGGAGCCCTCCATTCAAGGGTGAGGTAATCAACTGCATTTAAATCTTGTGCCTTCAAAAACAAAGGTGAATTACAAGATCCCACAACACGACCAGGATCCATGCTTAGATTCCACCCAATACCAGTAACTCCGAGAGATCACTCCATGTATGTCAAAAGCAAAGCTCTGATACCAATTGAAATTGGGTACTAGGCAGAATATCCTACAAATAAAAATTAACTTTGCATAATAGACAAGTCAAATGAGCTAGTCAACTAGTTACAAGTGAGTCAGTGATATAAAGTTCAGTTGCAAGAACAAAACCTAACTAACCAATACGTTCAACTAATTAGAGTCTGCCCAAATTAGTTTAACAGCAATAATTCCTAAGCTTGGACCACATTTACATATTAGATCATTATGCAAACAACAATGACAAAGTAATTATAAATTAAAGTATACTAGATTGACTAGTCAAGCTCACCAGTCAACTAAGTACAGATTTGTCAATTAATCAAACACAAATCTATGAATCAAACTTAGTTCACTACAAGTTATCCTAGTCAACAATAATTTAGTTCATTGCTTATAATATGTAGTGTAAACTTAGTCTCTAACACATAGAACATAACAAATCATAGAATGCATGAAACATATGCAAGTAAAAAGATACGTGGACAAGCTTAAGAGACTAAGAACCCAAGTAGTTTTTTGTCAGAAAAACCCACCTCTAGGTTAAAAAATCGAGGACTCTCCACTAAGTCCAATCCACTAGTGTAAACAAGATTCTTACAAAGTACCACGCAGAGCTCAATTCCTAGACCTAGTCTATGGAGCAGCTTTACTTTTGTGCAACCTTCCCTTACATGAGACGAATTCCTTCGGTCTTCATGAAGTGGTAGCTCTTCCTAAGCTCTTCACCTTGTGGAACTGAAAAATCATGTCATCTCCAATCTTCACAAAATGGCAGCTCCTCATGAACTTTTCACCTTGTGGCCCTGAGACCAACACACAAACTATGCATATAATGATATGAAAATGATATGCAGATCTGGTTTCAAATGTCTAGTCATTTTCACCAGTTAAACACTTGAAATATGAAACTGACGCTAATCCAAAAAGAGGTCAGTTTGAAGATTTGAAACTTGAAAAATTTGACCACAATCTTAAAACAAAATCACAATGACAATGCTACCCTAATATGCAACGATTTGGGAGTTTAGTGCATGAGTGTGATTTTGTAGCTAGGGTTTCTGATGATGAACTCAAAAAGGCAACTCAAAGCTAAAACAACTCTTTTCTGAGAATGTAAAACTCCTAGCCAAAACAAATGAACATAGAAAACAAATTTAAGCAACCAATTTCGAAGATAGATTTAGAAACATTCGATGAAGAACATTACCCATAAAATATGCTTGATGTTCCTAGGAGATCTGAGATGGAGATGAAAAATAAAGCTCTCAAAAACTTTTCCAATCTCAGCCCCAAAAACAAATGAACCCTAAACATGTTAGGTGTCTTAAAGTGTGTACCAGCAAACTGGAAAGTAGTAGGAAATTTTGACTAGACATAATAAACTAGAAATGTTAGCATGAAATGCACATGAATGAACAAACATTTGAAGTGAGAGGTTAAGCTCTTGAGATGAATATTTGTAGCAACATGATCGCAAAAGAAGCATTTTAACCCTAAAACTATCTAGAGGATGTGTGGTACAATTTACAAGATTTGACCAGGAAAGGCAAACAATAATTCTAGACTTCACACTAAGCATTATGGAATCGACTCTTTACAAGGGGACACACATTCTACGAAACTAGTTTCCATGATCCAACAGTTGGAAGTATGCCCACAAAGCCACTCATTTGATGTAATAGCTTTTGGAATACTTATTGTATTAAACTTTTATATGTTTAATGAAGGGCAAAGCTTATTGTTAATCACTATTTATTGTATCATGTGTTTAAGCAATAAGGGAATCCAAGGAATGTATTTGATCTAAGAGATAAGTGATTTAAGTAAGTTAGATTATCGAGACCTTTCTCTTATATTCATTCCTAAAACGTTCCTAGCCATAGGATTGCCAATTGAGCATTGACAATCTGCTAAGGTTAGTATGTGTTATGTCGACTCAAGCGTGAGTATGACTAGTCTCATGTCATTTAGTGTTGGATACTAAGGCAAACACATAAGTGCTCGAAAGAGTGATCGAGTACACTGAACAACGATAAAAAGAGAGTTCGAGCATACATGTCATGTAAGAACTCGAAAGTTGCAATATGCAAAGTAGTCCTTTGACCTGAGGCATCATAGATGTCTAATGGTTAGGTCCTTGATCTTTGATCATGTCAAAGGCATTCCATTGGAGTGTCCACGGCATTGTTGTGGTCAAGCTACCTAGTCATGTAGGCATATGAATGCACAACAAGGAATCTCTAACCTTCCATGGTGGAAGGAGAATACTCTAAGATATGATTCGAGAGTCTTTGGCCAAAGCATATGAATATGACTTAGGAAGTTTGTTCCAAATCATATTCAATTGAATCATATAGATAAGTATCACATTGGATAGTAGACATGAAACAAACTATCACCTACAACAATGTGATTAAGAGTATTGTATTAGAGAATGACCGTATTGCATTGTAGTTGTAACTGGATAGGTTATCCAACCACTTCTACTTAGCTTGGGTAACCATGATATGCTGCTAGGTGTCACTCATGGTTTGTGGAAGCCCTAAAGATTAGAAAACACTAATTTTAAGGGAGAATTGAAATGTGGTTTCAATTCACAATCGATCGTTAAGAGTAACAATCGCCCACTACCTTGCTAAATGGAACCTAATGGATCGTACACCGAGTAAGGATGTTGGTGAAGAAATTAAATGAAATGGATAAGCAATTAAATGGTTTAATTGAAGAATGGTCAAGGTTAATTAATTAGTTAATTAATTATACGAAATGTTCGTATTAGGCTTATATGTTGGTTTTGGGTTTCGGGGCCCAAAAGCGTTTTGGTCCACAAGGCTCATTATGTTTAAGTCGTATGACAACTAAAACAAAATGGGCAATTAGCCCAATCAATTTGATATGGCCGGCCATTAGGGTGAGAAGTGTCAAACTTGGATTAATTACAAGTTTGCCACTCACATGTGATGAAGTATAAATTCAATTTTATAGCTTTATTTTCATTAAGGGTTTTTCTTGGTGAAATGAGGTGAAACAATTTTCTCTCATTTTCTCTAAAGAGGCCGGCCACCTAGGGAAGGAATAGCTAGCAATCTCTTCTTCCCTAAGTCATCCATTTCCTCTTCACATCACATCCTTGGTGAAGAGACTTAGAGACATCAAGCTTTTGATGTTTTGGAGAACAAATCCTCAAATCCTCAAAGAAGCAAAGGAGCACAAAAGGAGGAAAATCACAAGGAAGATCCAAGGAGCAAGGAGGTGACTTGAAGGCCCTCCACTTGGGTGAATCCCTTATGTAATCAAGGATGAGCTTCAAGGGTAAAGAAACTCTAAATCTTTCCTTCTCTTTAATGTTGTTAAAGAGTTTATTGGTTCACCATATACTAGGCTTTGAAAGTCATGAGTTTTATGAATTGTTTTTTAATGTATGCCTACTTTAATGTGTTAATAGTTTGCATATGTATTCAAATATTCTCACATATTCTTAGCTAGGACAAAATTTTTCCTTCACCAACTGCCAAACATGTTTGCGTATACTTTGAGATTTCCTACACACAAAAAAAAAAGAAAAAGAAAAGAACAAAACCCAGAAAACACGCTCAGAGATTTGATAATGGGGTGAAACCATTTGATTGTTAGAAACTAAAGTTCATGATTTAATGGTCTTTTTTGCTCTGGGTTTGTCCAACTTTTACAACGCCCCAAATTGAGAGTGAAAGCACACAGCAAATTTAACTGATCATCAAATTTGATGATTGTTTTAAACCTTTTGAACTTAATATTCAAAATAAAATAAATAATATTTTTTAAAGTTTGCCCGATGGAATACTTGAATTGGTCGGCCCAACATCCTAAATTATGTCGACCTAAACTTCTATTCTATCGGGTAATGTCCAAAAAAAGATGCCTAATTTTTTCCAAAAATTCAAATTTTCCCCAAAATAGAGGTAGACCAACAAAATATTTCGATTTACATCAGCCAAGTCTAGTGCGCATGTACTTCCATACCTCATTCCTTGTCAGCTTTTGCAGTCATTCCCCTAGCCATTCTAGGACCCCCCCCCCCCCCCCAACAACCATTCCCGGAGCTCTCGCCCCCCTCAACAGTCGTCCTAGAAGCCTCCCAGCACAGTAGTTTCTAAATTTAGAATAGAATAAATTATTTAACATTTTTTTCCACTTTTTTTTTATTTCAGAATTAAATACTTATTTAATTTTTTTAATTTTTCTTTTAATTTAAAAAAAAAACTTAGTCAGACGAAGGTGTCGTCGCATAAAATGTTTACCGGTAAAGTTTACCCGATGACGATGCCGTCAGGCTAAGCTCACAAAATTATTTAGTTATGTCCTAGCCGACGGGGTAGATTTTGTTGGGTAAGATAACTTCCACTCGGGTCATTTACTCTCGCCCGACGGCGACCTTTATGGGGTTAACTTTTGTTTACCCGACGAAATAGTGTATCCGTGGTGTAAGTTCTCACCTGACATTTTTGCCCGATGAAGCTCCATCAGTTAAAGTTTCTGGTGATGAATGATGCTTTTACCTAACAAAGTTGTTTCGTCTGGCAAAATTTTTTATTTTTTATTTTTTTGAAGTGGCTGCTTCATTAGCTAAGGTGTTGTTGTTTCTATCTGTTCCAAATCAAGATTTCAGCTAAAATTGGAATTTTGGTTTTTTTATTTTAGATTCATTATGTTGGTTATCTGCATTTTACAATATTGTTTTATGTTGTGATGAAGGTCGATGCTTTGAATGTTTAGTTTCTATCAAATTGATTTACTTGATTATTGATGAATTGTATCTGAAGGCCGATGTCATTATTCATGTTTTCTTGATGAATTACTGTGGATAATCTTTTTTTCATCAAGATCTGGAAGTGTTGATTGTTGAATTCTGTTTCTTAGAAAGTTTCTGAAATTTCCTCATTTGCTTTATTTTTCTATGCATCTGAAATTCTAGTGTCTACTTTGATTGGAATTTTTTCCACATAACCACTACTAAATGTTTTTGTCAACAAAGAGATATTGACCACAACTACAATCTTAGATTGAAACATTAATCATTGATTTGAAAACTTTGATTGAATGAAAAACTATTAAATTTCAGTATGGAAGCTCGATGTTTGCTGTAGGTGACTCATCTTGTGATATCCCATCGTGAAATTTATTATTTATTTATTCTATTTTTATATTCAAGGTGTTTTTTCAATTTTATTTATTATTTTACAGCTCTGAGAAAACGAAGTTAAGGTGCATGACCACTTTAGTGGTATAGGTTTTGGAGCCCTACTTTGTGTATGCTTTTTATTTGGTTCCATGAGAGGCTATGGAATGCGAACCTTTAAACTATATAGCTACATATGCCCTATGATTTTATTAAATCCATGAGAGGCTAAGAAAGAGATGATTAAATGCATGTGTGGATCAATCATGAAAGTCGGTTGAATTCTTGTGTGGATCCAATCGAGATTTATGAGTGGGGATTATTTTATATATGCAAAGGATTTTATGAAATGATGTTTTAAACTGGGATCAATGGACATTTTTAATTTATGTCGTAATATTGTCACTCACACAAGTTTTGCAACTTATCTAGGTTTTTTCTTTTCTCGGTGCACCATTCCCATGGTTTAGGGCTATTTCTTGCAAAGTACAAGTAGATGTTAGTGAAAGGATTGTAAGTGGTGTAGTTATTGCAGGTAGTACACTCAAGATTAAGGTAGATCACTTTTACTATAATTTCATTTTCGCTAAATATGTGATGCATATTGTCGATGCAAATTTCCGCCGTCTTTAGTCTGGACGAAAATGCACCTGCAAAACAACCAACACCTTTGATCAAAGACCTAAGCCTCACGTGCCCACAAGGTTGGGGGGGTTAAGCTAATGGATCTTCGATGCCTAAGTTAGTTTCTCTGAAAAAGAGCAAGTGTTTAGCGCTTGTAGGGGTAGCAAAAGCTTACCGAAATTTGGTAGAGATGGAGGTATTTACAGGAAGAGGAGCCAGCCATGGTGTTAGGGTTTTACCCTACACATGGCAACATCCTCTAGGCCAAGGTTTATGGAAAAATATTCTCAAGATATTAAATAGGAAATAATATCTTGAGATACAGAGTAACTATCCCTAATTGATTTAAATAAGGATTACTTACTTGAATGGAGCCAATCTTCAATTAGGAATGTATTAAAGATAGGACTTGGATAATTAATCTTTACGGTAAATCTCAGTTTACTACCCTTAAGTTTCTTGGTTTTCAATATTTGATACATGAAGTTTTTTTCGTCCCAGAGTCATACCTAAAGTGTTAATTTTGGGACAGTCTCATACATCCGTTAGTTTGGCTGTTAAATAAGCCATTAACTGATGAAGTGGCGCCCACGTGGACAATGACTGGGTGCCATGTGTCAATATGGGCCCACGTGAATATAAAAAAATTAAAAATTAAAAATTAAAAAAAAATTAAATTTAAAAAAAAACAATATTCTGGGCACCAACCCATTCCTCCTCCTTCCCAACCCCCTCCCTCCTTCTCTTCCCTACACCATCCTCCATATCTGTATCCCCATTCTTACACAATCCTTCAATTCCCTCCCCATCACCTCTCTCTACGGTAAAGCGTCGTCTTAGGGTGAAATTGAAGGCTTGTTCACCTTGGAAGCATCTTCCTCGTTGGTTTCCATGGCAGTAACTGAAATTGGAAATCAAAGATTGAAAACCCTAAAATCCAAAGAGCTAGGGTTGGGGTTTGAAGATTTCGATTTGTTTCAAGTCACTCGTCGACTTCCCTGTACCATCCTCCATGGCAGTAACTCGTCGGTTTGTTTCAACTCACGCGATCTGAGAAACAACGTCGTTGGAGTCAAGCAAGGGGACGAGTCGAGGAATGACACCAAGCATCATGAGCGTGGCTTTGGCTTCCAATTCTTCCTTGGTGTGCAATCTCACCTTGCTCGCCGCCTCCTTCCTCTTCGTCGTGTCATCTTCTGCCTGCAGGTCCAAAGCCGAGAATGGCCGGAGGAGGTGGTGGGGGGGGGGGTCTAAGACAACGGATTCGACATCATTTCAGTGACACTTGGCCATTATTCTTCAATTCTTCTCCGCTTTTTCTCGAGTGGGGAGCACCTACATTACACCAAAAAACCAGAAAAATGCGAAAGAGAAAGAGAGAGAGAGAGATAGTGAGTGAGAGAGAGAGAGAGAGAAATGGGTAGGTATGCGGGGGATGGAATTGAAGGACGGTGTAAGAAGGGGGATACATAATTATGTTGTTTAATGGTCTGGATTTAGGGGTTTAGGGTTTCGGCAATGGCAGAAGGCGACCGGGAGGTGAAGAGGTAGGACGCCAAGAAATATATATATATATATATATTATTTTTTTTATTTTTTAATTTTGTAATATTCACATGGGCCCCATATTGACACGTGGCCCTTAGTCATTATCCACGTGGGCACCATGTCATCAGTTAACGGCTGATTTAACAACCAAACTAATGGATGTATAAGACTATCCCAAAATTAACACTTTAGGTATGACTTTAGGACAAAAAAAACTTCATGTACCAAATGTTGAAAGCCACGAAACTTGAGAGTAGTAAACTGAGATTTACCCTAATCTTTATCTTTAATGCTTTGATCACTTTTCCTTGCCAAGGGTAGGTGAGCTGTGGGCAGTTGTATTCAGTTGCGGGGACCTTCAGCAATGTGAGCTGCGCATGGGAGTATTTGAGAAGCTTGCCCATTTAATGAGGACAATCTTGTCTTTCTTAGGCAAAAGTCCACGAGTCACCTTTAGAATATTTACGATTATTTTAGGCTCCACAAATGCTCCCACACCTACTAGGTTGCATGTAGAAAAAAGGCAGTAGATGTAGAAGTCCTAAGTTGCATGGGTGTGTAGAGTTGTTTCCCAATTTGATGTAGATCTCATTCTTTGACTTGGAGATAGATTGTTCTAGAAAAACGAAACCAATTACCCCGAATACCTATTTAATTCTACCTTAAGCAGAGGATTAAATAAATTTGGAAAACAATCTTCATTCCAACAAGGAAGAGAGAGAAACTAGAGGAAATTTATTCCTCTTCCCCTAACGCTCTTCTTCTTTTGCCCTTGCAAAGAGTCATTTCTCATTGTTGTTCTTCTTCCCTTGCAAAGTGAAAAGCTTATGCATTGCAGCAAAGACTATGAAAGTTAAGGGTAATGCTGACACACCCCAACCGAGATCAAGGCATGTCAGCCGTCACGTGAGGGTGACATAGCCATGTGCACAGGGCGGAAGCGATAAAGATAAGAGTTATACAAAAAAACAAAAACCGAAAGCTACTAATGTGCACTAATAAACAGGAAGTGTTAAGAGTGAGATACAAGTGTAAATACTCCTAATCAGAGCATAGAAAGTCTAGGTGCAGTCCAGTAGGACGAGTACTAATTATACAGTACCATAAGATGTCTTACAATTATTTATATATGTCAAAACCGCCGGAATCCTCGTACGCCACCAACAGCAGTATACCTAAAACCTGGAGGGGAGCAAAATAGAAAATGTGAGTGGGCAAAACAAATGTTTTACAAAACCATTTCATCATTAAAATGCTCTAACCCCTCGCCGTAAAACATGTATAGATTTTCCCAGAGTTAGAATATAACATATGCATCAATATATATATATATATATATATATATATATATATATATATATATATATATATAATTATCTCAATTCAAATCATGTTTCACATAACCATATTCATAAGTATGCCATGCCAAAACAAAAAAATAGAATAAGTAATTCAGGTGAGAATAAATTCAAGGAAAATAACATATTAGCCGGAACCCCTGCATATGTCTGTACAGCTCAATTCATAACTCAATAGTCAATGTAGCCGGAGTCACTACAATGACCTATACGGCACTACATTGTACACGAGTCGGAACCACTAAAAAGGTCTGTATGACAATATTGAGTGTAATACAATTATGTTCAATACCACACTCTCATGATAGCTGGGCGATCAATCGCAAGTCACCTACGAGTCGGAACCACCTATGATGGTCTGTACGAGAAGACTGTGCATCTAAATTGGATCCATTGTGAGCATATGGTGCGGGAGGTGATATTCATAACAGGCCTATGCCATATCTCTAGCTAAATCACAATCACCCTAAGTGCAGGTTTATGAGCTCATTGTTTCTCAATTAATCACAACTTTAATTCACATTCACAATTCATAACTCACCTGGACCTACCTGAGCGTCCACAGCACCACAATTATATAACATGCGTCATATACTATTTTATATACAAAATATAAATTTATATGCATGGCATTCAACACATACTTTCATTTAAACACATTTTATGGGAAAATATAAAGTATAAGTATATACTGAAAACCAAAAGCCCACTCACTTGTATGTCGAAGGGTCGTAGCCCCTGAGTCACCCTTGACCGCGCTCGTCCTCGAGATAAGTCAACCCTATATGCGAAATAACTATGAAAACATCATTTTAAAAACATAGACAAAACTAGCTAATAACTTCTCATACAATGCTCAAATGGGGTGTTTGAATATACCAACGTGATCTACACAACTCCACGAACATCCCCATATTTTTATAAAAATTTTCCGACTACCCACACGCCACCCACGCGCGGGCATGCGCCAAGCACACTGACGGTAACAGTGACGCCGTTAGGAATATTCCGTTAAAAAGTAACAGAATCCGTTAGTTTTACCTGATGACATCAGAATATTCCGTCAACTTTGACGAAATATTCTATCTTCTTCTCCGGTTAGCCTTATCGGTCGCCGTCGCCGTCGTCGTTCACCGGAAACTGGAAAAATCACGGAAACCTTCATATCTTGTCCAAATCTTAACCAAATTCCACGAAACTTGAACCATTTTGAAGCTTAGGACAAGTAGAACAAAACCTTACCTTTCAAAGGTCCTAAAACCGATGGAACTTGCCGGAAATTCCTTCGATATTCCAGCTAAACCTGCAACTCGTCGTATCTCAACTTTCCGACGTCCAAATCACTTCATTTTTATTCTTCCAGCTTTGTGAAGACAATTTAAAGCTTCATATGCCTTTAAAAAAATCCTAAAACCTCACATTAATTAGTGCATGAACAATGCATGAAATCTGGGGTTCGAGTTCTCAGGATTTTTGAAGGTTTTAAGGTCTAAAAATTATATAAATCAACTCAGAGACTTGCAAGGAATTTGAATCTTACATTCTTGACATCGATCCATGCTTGAAATGGAAGCTTGGAGTTTGTCCGTACGTTTGTACCAGTTTTCTGCAAAAAATCCGAGAGGAATAAGAGAGAAAGAAGGCACGGGAAAGAGGGAGAGGTCTTTTGGGTGTGTGTGTGCGGTCCTCACACTAACACGTCATAAAACAACACTCACCATAAAAATTTAGGTCTAAACTTGACCAAAATAAACTAGGGCAATAAAAATAAATCCAAATTTTTTTCCCAATTCCAATAATTCAATCTATCCCTCAGGGGTAATTCTATCAATTCACCTCATCGAGAATATAATACAATAAGTTCGGGGACGGGTTGTGACAATCTAACCCACCTTATGAAATTTCGTCCTCGAAATTATACACAACAAATACATCCACTAATAATCATAAAACAAGCGTGGATACATCTCTCTCATCCAATCCTCTATCTCCCAAGTAGTTTCTTCCACTGAATTATTTCTCCACAACACTTTTACCAAATGCACTGTCTTATTCCTCAACTCCTTATCTTTCCAATCCAAAATAGTCACTGGTTCTTCATCATAAGTCAAATGTGGATTAATTTCCAAAGGTTGAGGAGGAATCACTTGAGAAGGGTCTGCAACATAATGACGAAGCATCGAAATGTGAAACACATCATGTACTTTGGACAACTCTGGAGGCAACTCAAGCCTATATGCAACCTCACCGACTCGCTCGGTGATCATATACGACACAATGTACCTAGGACTCAACTTGCCTTTCTTTCCAAACCGCACAACACCTTTCCAAGGTGATAGCTTAAGAAATACCCAATCACATACATTATACTTCCGATCAATGGCATGCTTGTCTGTTAAGCTCTTTTGTCGATCATGGGCCGCCTTCAGGTTAAACTTAATTACCTGAACATTTTGAGTAGTCTCGTCCACAATCTCAAGGCCCACTAAAACTCTTTTGCCAACCTCTGACCAACATAAAGGTGTACGATAAGATTTCCCGTAAAGTGCCTCAAAAAGTGCCATACCAATACTTGAATGGTAACTGTTGTTGTAGGCGAATTCCATCAAATCTAAACAATCATGCCAACCATCGCCAAACTGCATCGTTAAAGATCTCAGCGTATCTTCTAATGTCTGAATGGTCCTCTGAGATTGCCCATCTGTCTGGGGATGATATGACGTACTATAAAGGAATCTCATACCAAGAACTTCCTGAAATGCTACCCAGAACTTGGAAGTAAATCTATGGTCCTAATCCGAGATAATATTAACTAGAATGCCATGGTACTTCACAATCTTCGATATGAACAACTTAGCTAATCGGCTTAACAAATATTTTTCCCTCACTAGAATAAAATGTGCTGACTTAGTAAGCCGATCAACTACCACCCAAATGTCGTCATATCCATTTTGTGTACAAGGAAGCTTGTACAAAAAATCCATAGTAATATTTTCCGACTTCCACTGTGGAATGGGAAGCAGCTGCATCAACCCAAACGGCTTATTCCTTTCAACTTTAACTTGTTGGCAAATGGCACATCTAGTCACATATTCAGCAATTTCCCTTTTCATACCCGGCCAATAATAAAATGGTCGAATGGTATGATAAATCTTGGTGCCTCCTGGATGCATCGCATATGCCGAAATATGTGCATTATTCAACACATACATTCTGCTTTCCTACATAAGCATACCATCAGTTTCTCGAATCCTGAAATCTTTCTTCTTCCCTTGATTCCTTGCTTGAATTATTTCCTGGGTCTCTTCCTCATTCATATGGGCCTCGAGCACACGATCAATTAAAATTGGCCTAACTTGAAAATTAGCAAGCAAGGCTTCCCATCGATCTTCCACTCCTAACTCCACTCCAGTGGACCTCAAATCCGCAAGAAGAGGAACATGACAATCATAGATTGCATTAAGTCTAGCTGGAGTCTTCCTACTAAGTGCATCCACCACTAAATTTGCACGATCAGGATGATACTCAATCGTGCAATCATATGCACTAAGTAGCTTAATCCACCTCCGCTACCGAAGATTAAGATCTCTCTGAGTAAAAAGATACTGAAGATTCTTATGATCTGTGAAGATCTTACATTTCTCACCATAAAGATAATGTCTCCAAATCTTCAAAGCAAAGATGATAGCCGCTAACTCCAAATCATGAGTAGGGTAATTCTTCTAATGAGGTTTCAACTGTCTCGAAGCATAAGCAATCACCCTACCATGTTGCATTAATACACAACCCAAACCATTCAAAGAAGCATCACTATATACTTCAAAATTACCATTATCATCTTGGAGTGCTAGAACAGGTGCATGAGTGAGATAATACTTCAACTACTGAAAACTTTGCTCACAATTATCATCCCACTCAAACTTAACATCCTTCCGGGTCAACCTCATCAATGGCAATGCAATCACTGAAAAATCCTTAACGAACCGTCTATAATAGCCTACTAGGCCAAGAAAACTCCGTACCTCGGTGACGATTCGAGGTTGCTCCCAATTCTCCACAGCTACCACTTTTTTGAGAATCCACTTGAATGCCTTGAGCATAAATGACATGTCCCAAAAATGCCACTTGATTCAACCAAAATTGACATTTGCTAAACTTAGCATATAACTGGTGTTCCCTCAAACTTTTCAACACCAATTTAAGATGTCTAGCATGTTCAACCTTAGACTTAAAGTATACAAGAATATCGTCAATGAAGACAATAACAAACTTGTCCAAATATGGCTAGAATACTAGATTCATGAAATCCATAAAAGCTGCTAGTGCATCAGTTAACCCGAATGGCATCACAAGAAACTCATAATGACCATATCGAGTCCTGAATGCAGTTTTAGGGACATCTTCGTTCTTAATCTTCAATTGATAGTAACCCGACCTCAAATCAATCTTAGAAAATACGCAGGCACCTCGGAGTTGATCAAACAAATAATCTATATGGGGTAACGAATAACGGTTCTTAATGGTTACCTAATTCAATTGCCTGTAATCAATGCACAGCCTCAAGTTTTTAACTTTCTTCCTCACAAATAAAACTGGAGCTCCCCAAGGTGATGTACTAGGCTAAATAAAACCTTTATCTACTAATTCTTGCAATTGAACTTTCAATTCCCTCAATTCAGCAGGAACCATTCTATAAGGAGTCAAAGATATAGGATTCGTACCTGGAAGCAGATCAATAACAAACTCCACATCTCTATCTAGCAACAATCCAGGCAAATCCTCAGGGAATACATCTGGAAAATCCCTAACCACACGCACATCCTCCACGCTACTAGAGCATCATCATTCAGCACCACATGAGCCAAATATCACTGACAACCTTTCGACAACAATCTTTTGGCTTTCATGGCAGAAATAACACCATGCCTCACCCCGCTAGGCTCTCTTACAAATGTAACTTCAGGTAATCCAGGACGATGAAAAGTGACTGACTTTCCATAACAATCTATCTTGGCACGATTATAGTGCAACCAATCAGTGCTCAAAATCACATCAAAATCCATAATATCCAACGGCATAAGATTAGCCGGCATAACAACATCATCCACCATCACTAGACATCCTGGATATACTCGATCCATAAAACATCTATCTCGTCTAGGCATAGAAAACTCTAAATCAAATCCTAGAGGTGTAGGATGGGGTTGCGTCATTTGAGCAAATGTATGAGAGATAACGGAATGTGTAGCACCACAATCAATCAATACTTTAGCAAAATGACCAAGAATATTTAACGTACCCATGATTAAATCATGATTGTTCTGAGCATCTTACAGTTGTTGGAAATATGCCCTGAAAGTGAATCTTTGGAAGAAACCTTTCAGGACAAATGAATCGATGTATGGATGACTCTTATACATCAAATGGCAAAGACACGAATTAGGACTATCTCAATAAACGATATATGTCCTAAATAGTGTATCCATGGACAATGGATCGATTGAAGAAGTAATCTAATGATGTTAGACTACAGAGACCTTCTTCACATAACCATTGTGTCCAAAAGGTTCCTAGTCATTGGATTGTCGAAGGGAAACTGACAATGCTTAGACCGGTACATACTGTGTCCGCTTCAAATGGAAGGATGGAAAGTCTCATCCCATTCGTGTTGTGACACTAAGACAAGTATGTAGGTGCTCATTAAGAGAATGAGTTCACTGAACGCAATCGAACGAGAGTACTTGCATGGAGGTCTACTCACATGTCAAGCAAGTAACTCTAATGGTTAGAATAATGTAAGTAGTCCTTTGACCTGAGGCATCGTCGTTGTCTTGTGGCTAAGTACTTAATCTTTGATTGTGTCAAAGTCACCCCATTCGCGGATGTCCACGGCATAATTGGGGTTAAGCCACTTAGTCATGAAGGCAAGTGAATGCGCAACAAGGAATCTCTAATCCTCGATTAGAGAGGAAGAATACTCTAAGATATGATTCGGGAATCTTCGGCCGAAGTATCGAGCGTAATAAAGGAAAGCGTTCCTATACGACTCAATTGAATCATATAAGAAGGAATAATCACATTAGGGGTTTGACATAATATATCCATACCCTAGTAATGTGATTGAGAGTATTGTTTTAGAGAAGGATCGAATTACATTGTAATTCCAACTGAATAGGTTCTCCGAACAACTTCTACATTAGCTTGGGTAGCTATGACATATGGTTAGATGTCACTCATAGCTTGTGAGTTCTTCTAGATGATTAAATGTAGTCATCAAAGAAGAAAGGTGAATTAAAATGAAGTTTTAATTCACTAAGTGATTGGATTAAATATAATCAAATGAATTGATGTCAATCACCTCACTGCCTTGCTAATTAGAACCTAAAATGATTGTGCACCGATACACTCTTGTAGTGAGTAATTAATGGATGAAGGAAATAATTAATTGGATTAATTAAGTGTTGTGATTAATTTAGAAAGTCTAAAGAAATCATGAAAGCGATAAAAGATCGTTTTGGGCTTAAAGAAACGTTCGGGTTTAATTGGGCCCATTGGGCCTAAACCCATTGGGCTTTTATTCAAGCATAGGATGACTTGAAATAATAAAAGCCCAAAGCCCAAACCAAACACTAAAGGGCCGGCCACTTAAAGGATTTGGGAGAGACATTTAGTCAAGTTGTTGACTAGGTTTCTTTTGTCTATATAAGGAACTTTATAGCACTAAGTTCATTAGGGTTTTTGTGTGTTTAAAACAACAAAGAGGCAAAAGAAATATCTCTCTAAAACACTACAAAGGCCAGCCACCTTGGGGGTGTTTTTACTAACACATCTTTCACCCTTTTGGTTATTCCTCCATCCATCTCACTACACTAGTGGGTGTGGATCTTTAGAGGTCTTCTCCTTTGGAGACTTAAGGAGAACCTTGGAGCACTCTTACTAACAAAGTGGAGGAGGCAAGGAGGGAGGCTAGGCTCAAGGACTTCAAGGAGCAAAGGGCTTGGAAGTGGTCCATCCTTGGTCTAAAATCAAGATCAAGAGGTATAGATCTATTCCTTGACTTTGTTCTTAAGTTAAATGTTTTGATGCATTATATATAAATCTATAAACCTTGAAGGGGATTTGCATGACTATTGCTTTGATATTATTTGATAAATTGCTTCCATTGCTCATGTATATAAATTTTGAATTGTATATGCATGCTAGTCATTTAGAAATCCCATGTGTTAAGCTCATAATTTTCCCTTCAGCAGTGTCATATTATGGATATGTCCTTGATTCTACTGTCGTTCACCACGACCTCTGTTAGTATGAACACCACGTCTTTGCCTTGGCTGACCAGACTATCTCGAAGATCCTGCACTACTAGCAGCAATCTCTACCTGTTGGGGCTGTCCCCCTTGATACCACTGGGATCCACCAGCTGAATGTGGCTGATAAGGCATAGAACCTCCCTGATATTGAGGGTAACCACTCTGATAATGAGGATCCTGAAAGTACTGATACTGTCCTGAAGTATAATGAGCGGCGTCACCCTGATAATGATAAGCACATCCTCGTCCAGTCTGGGTATAACCACTAGATCCTGAAGCTTGCTGGGTCGGCACAGATGGTGGTAAGGAAGGCTGTTGGGGCCTCTGCTGATTCTGAGGGCAATAAGCAGCCCTATGCCTCATCTGTCCACAAGTATTGCATGCACTGCTGCCTCTCCTACACTCCTCATAATGCCTATTATTAGACCTGCGGCATAATGGAGGACCAAATCCATTGAACCACCAAAATCCCTTTACCTCTGAAATCTCGGGCCTCTAGAAAATCTACCACCTTTTCTCTGCAGATTAGAGCTCAAACCTCCACTAGAAGAGCTGGAATTACCACCGCTTCTCTTAAAACTCTAGGTCTTACGAGGTCCCTAAGATGATTAACCTTTTCCTTTATCATCTTGCCTCTGGTTCCCATTCTTTTCTTCTTCATCTTCACTTTACTGAGCATGTTCTCTGAGTCCTTAATCCTCAGTAAAACCTCATAAAACTCCTGGTAAGTGGCATAGGGAGTCGATGTCGCTATAGAACGCCATTTCTTCTTAGTACCTAACCTGAAACGACAGAGCATCTCAACCGGATTAGCAGCAACCTCCGGATCATATCGAGACAAATTAGTGAACTTCCTATAATACACATTTGCTGACATCTTTCCTTGCTTTAAATGGCTTGTTTCTTGCAATCAATGTACTTAGGAGGAATGAACCTTTTCCGAAACAACTGTTTAAACACTTCCCAATCCGCTACAATCTCTAGTGTCATTTGATATGACTCTTATCTCCACCAGGATGCAGGCTCCGGACCCAAATACCAGGTAGTCATCTCGACCCACCTATCAGGAGGAAGATTCCCCTGATTCTACATCACAATGAAAGTCTTCTCGACATAATTAAGCCACTTCTTCGCTCCCTTATGTCCTTCATTTCCTATGAAGTGATTCAGCTTCAGATTATACATAGTCTCAAGAGGTGTCCTTTGAGGAGGACGAAACGAAGACTGAATGGCATTAATTATAGCTTCCCCTAATTGAGAAGTATCGGGGAAACTAGGCTCATCTAAGTGGCGGGGCTTTCTACAAGGCGGCATAGTTCTGACAGAAGACATCACAATGAGTAGAATATTCATGAACTCTAACAGGACTGCTAAACCTAGGCTCTAATACCAAACTGACACTCCTCGATCAAGATCAAGGCATGCTGGCCGTCAGGTGAGGGTGACGTAGCCATGTTCATAGTGCGGAAGCAATAAAGATAAGAGTTATACAAATAAACAAAAACTGAAAGCTACTAATGTGCACAAACAAACAAGAAGTGTTAAGAGTGAGATACAAGTCTAAATACTCCTAATCAGAGCATAGAAAGTCTACGTGCAGTCCAGTAGGACGAGTACTAATTATACAGTACCATAAGATGTCCTACAATTATTTATATATGTCAAAAACGCTGGAATCCTCATACGCCACCAACAACAGTCTACCTAAAACCTGGAAGGGTGCAAAACAGAAAACGTGAGTGGGCAAAAACAAATGTTTTACAAAACCATTTCATCATTAAAATGTTCTAACCCCTCGCCGTAAAACATGTATAGATTTTCCCAGAGTTAGAATATAACATATGCATCAATATATATGTATATATATAATTATCTCAATTCAAATCATGCTTCACATAACCATATTCATAAGTATGCCATGCCAAAACATAAAAATAGAATAAGTAATTCAGGTGAGAATAAATTCAAGGAAAATAACATATTAGCCGGAACCCCTGCATAAGTCTGTACGGATGAATTCATAGCTCAATAGTCAATCTAGTAGAAATCACTACAATGACCTATACGGCACTACACTACACACGAGTCAGAACCACTAAAAATGTCTGTACGACAATACTGGGTGTAATACAATTATGCTCAATACTACGCTCTCATGATAGCTGGGCGATCAATCGCTAGTCACCTACGAGTCGGAACCACCTATGATGGTCTGTACAACAAGATTGTGTACCTAAATTGGATCCAATGTGAGCATATGGTGCGAGAGGTGACATTAATAATAGGCATGTGCCATATCTCTGGCTAAATCATAATTCATAATCACCCTAAGTGCATGTTTATGAGCTCAATGCTTCTCAATTAATCACAACTTTAATTAACATTCACAATTCATAACTCACCTGGACTTACCTGAGCGTCCACAGCACCACAATTATATAACATGCGTCATATACTATTTCATATACAAAATATAAATTTATATGTATGGCATTCAACGCATACTTTCATTTAAACACATTTTATGGGAAAATATCAAGTATATAAGTATATACTGAAAACCAAAAGCCCACTCACTGGTATGTCGAAAGGTCGTAGCCCCCGAGTCGCCCTTGACCGCGCTTGTCCTCGGGATAAGTCTCCCTTATATGCGAAAGAACTATAAAAACGTCATTTAAAGCACATAGACAAAACTGGCTAATAACTTCTCATACAATGCTCAAATGGGGTGTTTGAATATACCAACGTGATCTACACAACTCCACGAACATCCCCATATTTTTAGAAAAATTTTCCGACTACCCACGCGCCAGCCAAGGCACGGCCAGACGCGCCACCCATGCGCAGGCATGTGCCAGGCACACTGACGGTAACAGGGACACCGTTAGGAATATTTTGTGGAATATTCCGTTAAAAAGTAACAAAATCCGTTAGTTTTACCTGATGGCGTCAGAATATTCCGTCAACTTTGACGGAATATTCTATCTTCTTCTCCGATTAGCCTCGCCGGTCACCGTCGCCGTCACTGTTCACCGAAAATTGAAAAAATCACGAAAACCTTCATATCTTGTCCAAATCTCAACCAAATACCACGAAACTTGAACCAATTTGAAGCATAGGACAAGTAGAACAAAACCTTACCTTTCAAAGGTCCTAAAACCGACGGAACTTGTCGAAAAATCCTTCGATATTCTGGCTAAACCTGCAACTCGTCGTATCTCAACCTTCCGACGTCCAAATCACTTCATTTTTCTTCTCCAAGATTCGTGAAGACAATTTAAAGCTTCCTATGCCTTTAAAAACTCCTAAAAACCTCACATTAATTAGTGCATGAACAATGCATGAAATCTGGGGTTTGAGTTCCCAGGATTTTTGAAGGTTTTAAGGTCTAAAAATGATATAAATCAACTTAGAGACTTGCAAGGAGAGAGAGAGAGAAGGCACGGGAGAGAGGGAGAGGTCTTTGGGGTGTGTGTGTGTGTGGTCCTCACACTAACACATCATCAAACAACACTCACCATAAAAATTTAGGTCTAAACTTGACCAAAATAAACTAGGGCAATAAAAATAAATCCAAAATTTTTGCCCAATTCCAATAATTCAATCTATCCCTCAGGAGTAATTCCGTCAATTCACCTCATCGAGAATATAATACAATAAGTTCGGGGACAGGCTGTGACTAATGCTAGGTAGACTAAATTTATAAATTAAATTTGCATACTAAATGATGTGTCACCAATAAGAAATAAGCACATTAATGAACACTTAAGTAAAGAGATGGCAATTCAAACCATTTAACTCGATAACCGTGGATAACCGCCCAAATGGAGCGAATTTGGGTATGAAAATTTGGGAATATTATGGATATGGGGAAAAACCGTGAACTTTAATCGGTTATGGTTTTGGATATGGTTACAAGAGTTCCCAATCCGTATCCATCCCCGAATTCGAACTGAATAATATATAATATAATAGTTTATGTAATATATATATATATATATATATATTGTATTTGAGTGAAGCTATACCATCATTACGATATTCATTATTCACCGCATAACATATTTAGTGTATAATATAATAGTATTTCGCTCAAAGAATATAATAGTATTCAAAACCCTGTACTATATTCCTTATGCATCAAACGCAATACCATATGCTTATGGGAAATATCAACAGATCACATCATCAATGTTTTATTCAATGCTCTTACTTTTATACTCTACAAAATTTCATTTATTGTTATGTTTTTTTTTAATTATTAGACATGGCTATTTAATGACGAAATTAGTATTCACTAAATTATTGTGCGCCAATTGAATGAATATAATTTTTTGTTTTTGATGAAGATGCATATAATCGTTAACCTATAGGAAATCGGTTACCCCGTGGATATGGTAATAGAAAATCCCCGATGGTTATTTTGCGGTTATGGATATGGTTAATTTTCGTGGTTATGGGAATGGATATAGCATTTCTGTCCCCAAATCGAACCGTTGCCACCTCTATCAGTAAGAATTCAATCATCAACTTCCATATCATTTAATTTACAAAATTTTGTCTACATATTTAGTCTCTATAGCATTACCCGAAATTGAGTAGTTTCGCACCAAATGAAAGTGAAAATCCCCACTAGCAATAAAGAATGTGTTTCCTTGTTGAAGACAGTGGAACACGTTATTAGCATAGTGTGTGTGCGTGTGTGTGGTCTAATACAGGTAATTTGTAATATTAGTACATCCGCCATGTCACGTGATAGGGTGAAAAGAACTTTGATAGGACACTTTCAACATAATGCCCTTTATAAAGTAACTGTTACACGTCTTGGCAGCTAGAAGAGCAACACAAACATGTACAGTCAAAGTGCATGATAAAATTGAAAGATAAATGACACGCATATAACATAAATAAATAAAACGCTATTTTACTATTACAATTTCCCAGGGTAACTATATGCATAGCTTTGCATAGGCAGGGATGGAACCAAAATGCATTTTTCAGTCCACAATCGTAGGGTCAACATGAACAAAGCTTTATATGGCAGGCAAGCGTGACTCGTAAAAGTAATAAATGTTGTTGTATTTGTATATATATGCATAGGATGCGACCATTACCAAAAGGCAATTTATGGTCCCAACATCTAACACTGTTAATATCATGAAGATGTGGAAACAAAACCCTACAAATCTCTGTTCAAAAAAGGCTGATATCCATCTGAATTTGTCCCTCCATTTTACCTCGAAAAGCACTAACTTCAGCCGACTCAGATCCATAAACCAGCAAAATGCAATCTTCGTCTCCAACATTGCAACATCCCATGAAGCAGCACCGGCAAGGACTCGCTGTTAGCTTTTACGAAAGCACTTGCATGCATATTTACTATATCAAAAGTAGCGTCCATATATAACCAAGTAATCTTTTAGGCGCACATTGAGACATCAATTTCACTTCCACATATATAGTTCACAAGACTCACACTGAGAACAAGTATCAAAAGAAGAGAACAACGTGTGTGTGTGTGTGGATGTCTTAAAAAGTAGGAGATCAACTTATATGAATAGATTCATCATCACATGATGTTCTGATCCAATAATACATTGCCATGTGTGTGAAGAAAAATTTGCACATGGCAATGCATTATTGGTTCAGAGATGCTATGTGGCAGTGAACCTATTATATGTAAGTCCTTCTCAAAAAGTAGAGGTGGAAAGAATTTCATTCACTACGTTTTATTGGATCCTAACCCTAATTCAATTGATTCAAAGGTTTTTTGAGCCAAAATTAAATTTAACCCAAAACCTACACATTTCATCCCACCTAATGAGCGAGTATTGAATATGTAGAGTGATTCACTTTTTGAACGCGTGTTTCTCTTGTTACCGCTCATAAGTTGTAGTCTTTTTAGATTAGGTAATTGTCTTGGCAATTTTGTAGATTCTTTCTTGTCTTTTGATTTTTTAATACAAGCTTCACATCACTACCATAGAATTACAAGGTTGCGTATGGCCGTTGCATATAAGTTTCTTGCAACCTTATAGCATTTTCTTTTTTTCATAAGCAATAATTTATATTAACCTACGGTCAAGGTAAGGGGAAGGAAATCCTATATACTAAAACTCAAACAGGGTGGCCACTGTGGATGACCAGTGTCTAAACGTTTTTGTTAACTACATTGCAAAAGATTAAGAATTGGTACAGAGGAAGAGAAAGAATTGGTAGAGAGAAACAAAAGAGATTGTATTGATTGATTAGAGAAAACGTATACAAATGAATTTAAGAAAATAATAGCTATACAATCCCTTATATAGCCATATATCCTAATTACAATAATACCCTTCTAACTATATTAACAAATTCAATCACTAGAATAATGATATGTGGCATTTCTGTTATATCAATTATTAATCCCCCTCAAACTAAACTTGGAGTATCCAAGTGAAGTTTGAACTAGCCAGGTATTTGATACTGATCTGGAACTACAAGAGCAAGATATCTGCCATGCTTCAAGAATTAACTTGCTGCAAACAAGAAAGCACCCACTCACATAAGACTACAACTTTTGTCGTTAGTGAAGCCATGATGAAAGCCACATGTACAATCCAGCTTTATCTTTAACATACCCAACAAATTTTCGACTTTGAACTTAGAAGCCATAGTAACACACTCACTGTATATGCAAATTACGCAACCTAAATCTTTACAGAGACTGGCACCAAATCAACCAAGGAGAATGACACTCCAAGAAACCAAATCAACCAAGGAGATTGACACTCCTGATAGCTTCCTAAATCTTCCCAGATACCAAAATTAACCAAGTAGATTGACACTCCTGATAGCTTCCTAAATCTTCCTAGATACCAAAATTAACCAAGGAGAAATGACACTCCAAGAAATCAACATTATAGGCTGCTATAAACTTCTGAACAATTCAAACCCAATAAAGAAACAGTAGAATTTCAGTAAGGTGGAGAGATAGAATTGGACACCATAAAAATTGCACAGTTCACGGTTCGAAAATCCAGCAAACCAAATAAAGTCCATGACAAACACTGGTCGTGAAGCAATGAAGAATCTTGAACCCAAATATCCCAAATATAACACTAATATCCCAAAAAAGACTCACAAGAAAGATGAACAAGCGGAGTGTAAATTCAATATACCACTCATTGGCTATCGGTCTTACTAATTGACAAAATAGCGAACATTTTCTTACTAAAACATTTAATCAAACAGATTATGTGCACTGTGAAAACCAAAAATCAAGAACCTGATAAGAACTTCAATCTTGAGCCAAAGAATGCAAAGGAAGCAAACCAAAAACCTTGGTGAATCAATCTACCAACTAGCAGCAACCATAGCTTCCCACCAAAGAATTCAAATAGTGATTTGAGCAAATCACCAAGAAGAAAGAACCAAATCTCCAGATCTCCGATCTCCTCGCAGCATTTAGTTTCATTTAGGCATTTTCACAAACACCATATATGCATAAAGAAGATAACAGATACAAGAAACAACATGACAGAGTTGAATTGAATCATACCAGTCTCTACTGGGGGTTATTACTCATTTTTGTACTTGTTGTTTTATTTTCCAATTATTTATTTAATTAAAATAAAAAAAAAGAATAGATAGTAGGAATTCTCTTATCTCATTCGGAAAGATATCATCTCATAATTATCTATGGCTGTTTATGTCTCTAGCATGACCACTTGATAAAATGTGGAGGAAAGTAGGACAAATGGCCGATACTACTGGAAGGATTCCTCTTTGGATAATAGGTACTGCAGCCGGTATTCTTGTGATCGGTTTAATCGGTATTTTCTTTTATGGTTCATATTCCGGATTAGGTTCATCCCTGTAATAATCGGATGAACCCCACTTTCCAATCAGCAACACAGAAGAGAAATTTTGAGACGATTAAGTCGAGCATGAGCAACTGAACAGAACCCAAATGTCGTCGTATCCTAGAGCTGGATAAAGTTTAGCAAAATCGCAAGGGCAGCGACAAAATTCCCCCAAAATTCCCATTGGATTACGATTCTCGAACCTTGAAGCTTGACCCTCTCAGCTGTATGATTTGCCATGCCCTTTTGTTCGACTCTGCCAAATGCGTCCCTTATTCTCACTCATTCTGCCAAGCTTGTATATCAAGGTTCAAGGACTGTCCTTTATGTATTGAATCACCACCGAATCAAGATTTGCACAGCGGAAAGAAGATGAATCTCGACAATCAAAACCTATCTCACCAAGGGTCTCTATTCATAGCCCAGACGAAAAATCAACCAAAAAATTATAGGACGATATCGGAAGCACCGAACTACCGAAGAACTTGACAGAAAGTCTATTGAAATCTGAATAGAAAATAAAACTAGAAAACGATGAAATCTAATGAAAAACAGAACCACCAGAATCCATGGCGTGAGCCTAGTGGCTCTGATACCATGTTAACTACATTGCAAAAGATGAAGAGTTGGTACAGAGGAAGAGAAAGAATTGGTAAAGAGAAACAAAAGAGACTGTATTGATTGATTAGAGAAAACGTATACAAATGAATTTAAGAAAATGATAGCTATACAATCCCTTATATAGCCATATATCCTAATTACAATAATACCCTTTTAACTATATTAACAAATTCAATCACTAGAATAATGTCATATGGCATTTCTGTTATATCAGTTATTAGTTTTTGGCCCTCTGTTTTTCCTTCAGTTCCTCTTCTCTTCGGTCTTTGGGGTGCAAAAATGCCAATTTTATCCATGTTGGGCTCGTGTTGATCATCGGCTACTCAACCTTTTTCTACTTTTCTTCTCTCTTTTTTTCCTTGCCTTTTCATTTTTCTTCGTTCTTCTTCTCAACTTCTCCTACTCTCCTCTGTCGCTTTCTTTCATTTTTTTACCCTTGCTGACTTTTGTTTTGCTGATCTTCGTGGTTGCCAGTGTGGAGTCACTTTGTTGGGGAAACATTTGTCCAACAGTATAGGTTATTTGGGTTGGTGGGTTGGGTTCAACGGATCTTCAAGTTGTAAAAGCTAAATTCTCCTAGTGAGTTGTTTACCTTTCTCATCGCATGTCTTTGGTTTTGTTTTCTATGGTTTTCGATTCTGCCAATGGGTTTTCTATTTGGATATGTGCTTTCAAAATTTGGGGGTTTTGTTGCTATCCTTAATTTCTGGGTATGGGATTTTGATTTTGTTCCATGTAGATTTTTTCTATGGTTTTGTTCTTGGTGTCGTTGGAAACTGATCTTCAGTTGTGTGGTGCTTTTGTGTGGAGGTTTGGAAGTTGTTGATGTAAAATTAACTTAACACACAAATTAAACCCTCCTGTTGATTATGAGGGATTATGAGGGATTGCTAATCTACTCTAAACTGACTCAAAAACTCAAAAATAGCTTTAAACAACTAAATAGACTCAAACTAGACACTAGGAATGACTTTGTACGAAAATTGATTTTAACTTGACTCAAAACACTTAAAAACACAAACTAAGATAGATTCTAACTAATTTGACACACTAAAGTAAAGGGGATTGGGTTTTGGGCGAAATTAAAGTGAAAACAAATGAATTAAAGACTTAAACAAAGTTGGATGAATTTGGTGAATTAAATGGATGATGGGCTAGCTTAGAGGGTCCTTCTCCACACATGACAAACTTGCATACAAATCAATCTCCATTTGCTTTTTCAATAAACCATGAATGACAATGCCCCAGATTAACCGTGCCATCACTAATTAACCCTCAAATTTTCCTTAAGTCATTGAATTGGATGGGATACGCATCATCAACCCAAATCATTCTTCAATAGTCCCCTACACGCACATCCTAATAGAGATACAATCAAAGATCATTAAGCTCTATGAAAATCATAAGCATTGACAAAGCACTCGTAACTATGACATCATGATACTCATGCTAGGAATTTAACTTAACGCGATCGTGACCAGCAACCTTCACTACTTGTGAATATAAGTTTGTAACGATTATGTGAAACTCCCTTATATTCGAGCATCAGATTCAAGCATGCAAACTAAGTATGCCTCCTTAATCAAGATACAAGAATAAGTTTTGAATAAAACAGTTAAGCAAATTGCATTCACACTTTATGAAATCACAACTGGAATTAATCAATTCAGAATGCAAATATGTTCATGGTTTCGAAATTCCCCCTAGCTAAAAGGGGTTTAGCTCCTCATGTTCACAAAACAAAGATAAACAAACTTAAACATTGAAATCAAAAGATAGATTACACCTAAGAATGATCCAGCAATCCAAACTTGAATAGCAAGCACTTCAAGGGTCCTCCTTCTTCTCTTTGTTGCAGCACAAGGGTTGGGTGAAGGTTGAGTGGTGAATGGATATAGGTGAGTTATAGTGAAGGGGGGATTCTCTCCTCTCCTCAATGAGGGTGCTGCAATGGGTATTTATAGGGAGAGGATGGACTCAACTTTGCAAAGGTAAGAGATTTGTTTAACTCAATTTCTGGTGGGTTAGGTGAGTGCACAATCCACTCAATTTCTGGTGGGTTAGGTGAGTGCACAATCCACTCTTGCAACTTGCATTTGTTTCTCCAAATTTGTAGCATGTTCCTAGCCTCTTTTGACTTCAAATTCATCCATCCATCTTGCTCCATGCATAAGCTATCCAATCTTGGCCAAAAACTGCTCCTAAATGCTCCAAATTACACTTTCTTGCCAACTTTGTCATTTGAACCTACAAACACACGAAAATAGCTTAAATCACGATAATAAGTAGAAACTAACTAAATAAATGCCAAGAAACAAGCTAACTAAGTCACATAAATATGCTCCTATCAGTTGTGTGTGTTAAAGGTGAGTGTATTTGTATTCTCCCTTTGGGGGTTTTTCAGAGGTAGATTTTTTTTTATTTTTGTGTGTTGTAAGTCTTGATTCAGCACTGTAAGATATGATCGATAATATTTTTTTTAAGAAATCCCAATTGAATCTAAAGTAAGCAGCTTTACACACACACCTTAAATTTATATATGGAGAATAAAGTTTTATATTGGGAATCTATGATTTGTTTTTCTCAGTCTGTTGTTTTTCTTGATAGGAAGAGCTTGGTAAAGAACGGTTTCTTGTTTGTTTTCAGAATTGAGATATGTGTGTATTCATGTTTTTGTTTACGTTGTCTGCGTTTTAATTTTTTTTGTTACAAAAATGGTTTCTCCTAAAGATTTTAAGTCATAGTAAGAGTTTAGTTGCTTTATAAGATGAAAAATATTGATTGAGAGATGGTTTTCCAATTTTATACTCAAATTTTTGTTGGGAATTGCTGTCTGAGAATATTGTCGTCTCAACATTTGTTTTCTTATGATTTCTAGGCTTTTAGATTAAAAATGTTAGTTTTGATACTTCAAGTTTTCAGGTGATGTAGAAGAGACATCTAGCATAATAAAGATCCAAGTATATCAAACATAAGGATATTTTTTATTTTTTATTTTTTTTCTTAGCATATATTATTCAAATCAAAAAGCGACACGAAAAAGGTACAGCAATATTACATCAGTTGTCATTGTTAATCAATATTACATTGTGCTATTATTTTCCTCTTATAAAAAACATGGATTTACCTCTTTGTTATCTATTGTGTTTAGCATTTTTTAAAATAGGAAATTTATATATTCATCTTCGGTAAAGCTTTTGTGAGAAAGTACTAATTTTTGACAAAATTTCTGCTGTTTGGGGATGAATGCAATTTGAACTAGCTCAAATATATCTTCTTTCTTGCTCGGACTTTTGATAGGGAAAGCATGTATTTTCTTATGGGATCCAAGTTTTTATGATGCACTTTGTGAAAAACTGATTTTGAACGAGGTGCTTAGATTTTTTAAAGGTCGTGAAGGTTTTATAAGTATCAAATGTTTTAGATAGTGTTGTTTCTTTGAATTCTTAAAAGTGTTCTTTATTTAAGTATCTTTTTTGTTGAGCACGGTATTCATTTTAGGTGATAGGTTGGATGATAGCGAGGTTTAGTTCATATTTGTTTGTGTAATTTGATCTTAAAAATTTATATAACTCAGCTGGGTGGTTATTTTAAGAATGAACTTACAGGTTTTCTTTTGTTTTAAGTTCTGTCAAAGCCTGAAATTTATTTTTTGGCTGCTTTTATGTGCAGGTTTGGAATGCATGTGTGCTAAAGGTAAGTCTTTTTGTCTTTTCTGTATGTGCCTTTTACGAAGGAAATTTTATACTTTTCTATCTTTTGAAAGTCGTGTGTAGTGTTGTGTTTAGTATTTATTCGGTGTTTTAATATAAGATGTCTTTTATTGGTAATGAGCTTGGTAATGGTGGTGAGCTTATCATTATATTTGTTTGTAAGAAACTGATTTTAAAATATGTATACTGTTTGAGATATGGTGTTGTTGTGGGTTATTGGCTGAGTGAGTAATGACTGCCATCAGTGTTGGCAAAATGAAAGAAAAGAAACACACAAGAAATAGTGTATTTCAACGGAATGATCACCTAATTTGTACAAAAAAAAAAATAAGTGATTGGTGTTAGTATGTTTTTTAGGAGACATAATATTTGTATGTTCATATTTTATAAATTATAGTATAGATCATAAAAATAGCTAGAAACACATTTGTGTCAAAATGAAAGAAAATTATATATGCACATGAATACAAGTAGCATGGGTCAACCGTTTCGGTTGTGTAATTATGTCCTTCTATCAATTTTCCTCTCCATTTAATGATGATCAAATTTTTGTTTCGTTTTTCAAGTGTTTTCTATTTTAAACATCAGCTGAGGATTTGGCTTTACTAATGTTTGCAAACTATAGGTTTCATACTAAATTAACTCTGGAGGTTGGTGTTATCATCATCTGAGTTATTTACTTTTCAATTTCTGCTAATTTTTATCTTATGTAACTCCGAATTGTAACTGTAATTATTTCTTTGAATTTGTTCATGTCCATGTTGTAACAAACTGCGTTTAAGTGGTAAATCCTGTGGTTGATAAGGCAAGTTCATTTTTCTTTTGAATTTGATAATATTGTTATTGATTAAGTATTACAAGTTTTTCAGTTTTTTCACAGCATATATTGTTCGTTTGTTCGAAATTTGTAACTTTGTTATGGGCATGGTGTAAACAAATAAATGGCAACTCTTCAGTTTATAAAGAGTAGTTTATTATCTGCTTCACCCAGTTTTTTCCTTTTTGGATAAGTGCTTGACATTTTTTTCGTAGCTGTTGTAAGTAATGTTTTAGTGTTCGTAATATTTGGCTTCTTTTTTAGTTTGTCTTTTCCAACCGTTGTTTTGCTGCTTTCGTAAATTGTTGACTGTTTGATAATACTTATTGTATGTTATCTGTTACTATGTGTCCGTTTGTGTTAATGTCTTAATCTCAAGTGTATTTCTTTCTCAAATTTGGTTATTTAATTGCTTTTGGTTGACTTATTTCTTTTTGGACTTCTTTGTATTTTTGAAGTTCTTAATTTATACTGTCGTTATTGATTTTGTAACAGTTGTGTTGGAAATTATTTTGATGGGTTGCTAAATTAGGAATGAAAAATGAAACAAATCAGTCATTTCTTTCATATTTGTTTTCAAATTTGTCTTATGCTGATTCTTAAGTTTATAAAATTTATATTCTCTTTGAGCAGGTTAAATGGAAACCGTGAAGGTCACCCGTATTACTGAATTGCGTGCCTACACTAAAGTAGACAAAATAAAGTTTCGTGTGTGTATGGAAATCAAGCTTTCCTGGGACTATTCAGAAATATGTGACACTACATCTTAGTTAATGAAACTATGAGTGATCATTGTCTTATAATTTTAAGAGTAAATTGTAGTAATGGTCCCTCAACTTTAATCAAATTGGCACAATGGTCCCTCAACTAAAAATCCATTACCATTGGTCCCCTCAACTTATCAAAATGTGTAGCTATAATCATTTTCATCAATTTCGTCAAAATTTCATCAAAATAAGTTATGTTTGAATAACCATTTATATAATTAGGGTCCCTCAAATCATCAAAGTGTGTAATTATGGTCCTTTTCGTCAACTACGTCAAAATTTTTGTCAAAACGAGTTATGTTGGAAGGACCAATGCTACAATTGAGTTAAAGTTAAGGGACAATTTCTCCAGTTGAATTAAAGTTGAGGGACCAATGGTAATGGATTTTTAGTTGAAGGACCATAGATGCATGTTTTGATGAGTTGAGGGACCAATGGTAATGGATTTTTAGTTGAGGGACCATTGCTCCAATTGAATTAAAAGTTAAGGGACCATAGTTACAATTTACTCTAATTTTAATTAGGAATTTTAACAGTAATAGTTATGTCATTTTCATTTATTAGTTTGTTGATTTGTATTTATGTTTTTATATTTTTTTTTTCATTTTTATGCATGTATAAAGTGTTTTATAAATCTTTCTTATGATGGTTTACATATTTTTAGTGAATCTATTTACATGTTGTGCCAATTTAATCTCTCTGTATCAAAATATAATTTTTCGTTTTTTTGTTGATTACCTTTTTAATACTGCTCTTCTCTTTTGTTCCTTCTTTTATTTTTTTTTTTTCAGATGTGATCAATTGCGAAGAACAATGCGGTTGAAGCTTCTGCACTAGACATTGATTATGAAGTCGTTGTATCAAAGATTCAGGCTGGTGATTGCTACGAAGTCATGAATTTTCGGACAGTCAGGATCAAAGGGCAGTATAAAGTCATGCCACATAATACCTAGCTCATATTCATTGTGAAAACAATGTTTAGAAAACTATCTGCACTATTTCCGCCTATTCCTCGACATCGATTTTTCTTGCTAGATTTTAACATGCTTTATCCCCGTCTGAACATAGATGATATTCTTACAGGCAATATTAAGACATATATATATATGTCTGTGTGTGCATTAATTGAAAACATTTCTGTTTTTTTTTTTTAATGAAATGAGTTTTGACATAGTTTTTGTAGTAACTTTTTAAATTGTAAGATGTGATTGGCCATGTAACTGCGGTACAGCGTCTGGAACCAAAAAAAATAAATCAAATAATAGCGTAGAAGTGTGAAATACACATTGAGAATATCAGGTTATTCTTTCGTCCATTCCTCGACATCGGTTTTTCCGCCCATTCCTCGACTCGGTTTTTCCTGCTAGATTTTAACATGCTTTATCCCGTCTGAACAGAGATGATATTCTTACAGGCAATATTAAGACATATATATCTGTATGTGTGTGCGTGTGTGTGCATTAATTGAAAACAATGTTTAGAAGGCAGTATAAAGTCATGCCACATAATACCCAGCTTATATTCACTGCAAAAACAATGTTTAGAAAACTATTTGCGGTTTTTCCGCCCATTCCTCGACATCGGTTTTTCCTGCTAGATTTTAACATGCTTTATCCCCGTCTGAACAGAGATGATATTCTTACAGACAATATTAAGACATATATATGTGTCTGTGTGCGTGTGTGTGCGCATTAATTTAAAACATGTCTGTTTTTTTTTTTTAATGAAAAGAGTTTTGACATAGTTTTTGTGGTAACTTTTTAAATTGTACGATGTGATTGGCCATGTAACTGCGGTCCAACGTCTGGAACCAAAACAAATAAATCAAAGAATAGCGTAGAAGTGTGAAATACACATTGAGAATATCAGGTTATTCTTTCATCCATTCCTCGACATCGGTTTTTCCGCCCATTCCTTGACATCGGTTTTTACTGCTAGATTTTAACATGCTTTATCCCCGTCTGAACAGAGATGATATTCTTACAGGCAATATTAAGACATATATATCTGTTTGTGTGTGTGTGTGTGTGCATTAATTGAAAACAATGTTTAGAAGGCAATATAAAGTCATGCCACATAATACCCAGCTTATATTCACTGCGAAAACAATGTTTAGAAAACTATCTACAGTCTTTCCGCCCATTCCTCGACATCGGGTTTTCCTGCTAGATTTTAACATGCTTTATCCCCGTTTGAACAAAGATAATATTCTTACAGGTAATATTAAGACATATATGTCTGTCTATGTGTGATTGTGTGTGCATTAATTGAAAACATTTGTGTTTTTTTTTAATGAAATGAGTTTTGACATAGTTTTTGCAGTAACTTTTTAAATTGTAAGATGTGATTGGCCATGTAACTGTGGTCCATCGTCTAGAACCAAAACAAATAAATCAAAGAATAGCGCAGAAGTGTTAAATACACATTGAGAATATCAAGTTATTCTTTCGTCTGAGCACTGCAGTTCTAAACTATTAACAGCATTTCATTTGTTAGGGTGGGAAAAAATAATTTAATCTTTGTTTCTCATTTGTTTTGTACAGAAAAAAGAGTTGTGTGTTATGTTGTGGGGAGATGTTGCAGAAGTTTTTTCTTCTTTATCGGTCCACACATTGTCTTTGCCCATTATCATTGTGTTTACAAGTTTAAAAGTCAAGCTTTATCTAGGTAACTCATTTAACTGAAACCCACTTTTTCTATTTTTATTTTATTATGTTATTACTTGCTATACATTATTCCACTATTTTATCATTATGTGATTTTAGTGTATTAGATTCTTGTCCTTTATGACAAAACATTTGTTTTGTTTCTCATTTGTTAATTAGCAGCTATTTAAATGTGTTCATTGCGATTTGTGTTTCATTTTTAGCCATGCATGTTCAAATTTTTTTGCCACACTCTTAAACCTATTGATTAGAATTTTTGTCTCACTTGTTTATACCATACTTAGGGCCTCCGTATTTAGATCTCGTACAAATATTCGGGGGACTTAAATGTAATTATGTAATAAAGAAAGGGGCAAATATGGAATAAGCGAGGATCCCTTATTCTTTAAAAGGACTCATCACCCTTACAATTAGAAGAGGCCAATTCCTAGGCCATCAGAGGCCTCACTCTCTCTGTCAGAGGCTCTGAATCTCTCTCCCTCACTCCCCTCACTTCTCAAAGAAATACAATAATTAGTGTGGACGTAGCCCAAACATTGGGGTGAACCACGATACATCTTGTGTTATTTACATTTCTTGCGGATTCACGGTGGGATTTACGTTGTTCCAAGACCTCCGGTTTTGTGCATCAACATCACTTTTAAACATGTATCATCAAATTGAAAATGTTTACTCATCTCTGATATTTACTGATTTTTGTTTTATAATTTGTTATTATTTTTTGGGATCAATAGACAAGGTCATCTTGAATAGTACTGGTTCCTCACTTTTTTTCATTGACCTAGACATCCTAGAGGTTAACTCATACAAATCAATGTGAGTGGATGTCTAAAATTGTGCTTCCTATTTATACCTGCAAACAAACTCATTTTTCAAAATTGCTTACTCTGTTTTTAAACTTACAAGTTCTCAGCCTATAAAGGTGCTGTGCAAGTACTGCCTCCTTCTTCAAGACAAGTGAATAAGGTTGAAGCTCTATGCACTGCAAGGAGAGTAACAATAGATGAGGTGGTCTTTTTAGATCTTGATCTATATAAGGTATAAAAATGATTTATGTGCTAGTATCTTTTTTTAAGAGCAAGCATTTACATTGTTACATATTTAACAAAAACTAAGTTTGTTCTTACTTTTTTTGCTAGACATATGTGACAAAACATTTTACAGAATGATACATTCCTGTGTAAGCCATCAGTGAAACGTTTTGACACACGTTATAATTGGTGGTATAGTGCATGCCCCAACTATGTCAAGCAAACGCACAAAGATCCAGCAACCGGACAACTCATTTGTCAGAAACACCCCAACCAGATACCAACACCTTGATAATGTTTAATATGCAAGTTTATTGTTTTCTCTCTTTCTATTTTTTTTCTTTTTTTTTTTGGGGATTTTCGACACTGTGTTGTTTCTTTACAAGTCAAAAATCGCTTCAATTATGTAACCTCTATTATTTCAAGTTCTTTATTTTGTTTGTGACCAATGAGTTATAAAGCATGAAAATTTGATGCAATTCAATTTTTAAATATAGGTATAAAGTTAATTTAATTCTTGAAGACAACACTAATGAAATCAATGCTTTGATAATTGGCAAGTCTGGATAAAAACTGTTTGGTATGCCTTGCAAAGATTTAGTCTTGAACCAGAGATTGGTTGACCAACAGCAGTTGCCAAATGAGTTTTGGAGATTGATTGGCCAAAAGATCTTTCACTTGCAATTCAAAAATAGAAGGAATACTTTTCAACTCAAGTGATGTGCTAATTTAAAATGTCTCTAGCGATGCAGCTATGGAACCAATAACCCCAAAATGTTACCAAGAGAAACGACAATATCTTCCACTACTGTATCATCTTCGACCTCACCACCTGAAACAAGCGGTCAATCACATAAACGAAAGAGGGAATATGTGAGGAGAGCCCTTTTTATTGGCAATGAACAGAGGTTTGGATTCGGCTTCCATGCTATCATCAAATCCGATGCTTTCGTTTTACTTGTCTATGTTAAAAAATTGACATCTATTATCGATCTTGCTTTGTTTGAAATATACCGGTGAAACATCTTCCTTTTTTTCAAGAAAAATTTTCTAAGTAAACAATACAATGAATTACACTTAGGCAACATTTTTTATCATCTGGCAATCAAATGTGTTCATTTGGTATACGCATTTAAAAAATGAAGCAAAAGAAATTTCAAAAGTTGACCCAAAAGAATTTGATGAAATCCCTATCAAATCACTAGAAAAAAAATCGTCTCTGACTACCACAAAAACAGATACCGTTGTTTCAAAAAAGGACCAAGTATGCTTTCATTTTGCTCATTTTTTTTGCTTCATATCTGCTTCAATGTGACTCTGATTACTGTCTAAATGCTTTCCATTCTTTTTTTGTCTGTACAGCTTGGTTTGGTAATATTAAGGGCTGATTTGGTATTGCTGTGCTTTGAAAAAAAATTGTTGTGAGAACTACTGCAACAACACTTCTCCTGCTCTGTTGAAGGATATTTTGCATCCCTTGTTATTATACGTTGAACAACATCTAACATGTTTAGGAGTTTGTAAATATCTCTTTCTGCTCAGAAATAGACAATTTTTTTTGCCCCTCCATATACCAGCGTTTGTTAATTTTTTGTGTACAGAAGCTGATTTAGTTTTTAGGACCATGGTCTAAAATATTCATAATATCCCGATATTTCCATCGAAATTTCCGTGTTTTTGGACTACCGATATTTCTGATATCGTCAATATTTTAGACCTTGCTAAGTCACTCATGTATCTTACCATACAACGTATAAAGTGTAAAATATTGTACTAATTCATTATATATAAATTATTATGGTGTGTTTAAACTTCTTTCATTAATTACTACATATTTTCTACACTCACAATGTTTGCCAGCTCGCTATATAATCAACTTAAATCAGTTATATCTATCATGCAATGCATTTCCATCCAATTTTTTGTGATAAACTAATAGATAATTGACTAAATAAACATCCTGCAAAGTTTCAATAAAAATTTCCAAGTTTTTCTTACAATTTCCGTGGTTTTTATTCAATTTTTATCAATATCGATAATATCCCGATATTTCCATCGAAATTTCCGTGTTTTTGGACTACCGATATTTCCGATATCATCGATATTTAATACCTTGTTTAGGACACATGGAACTGTTAAAGCAACATATATAGCTGTAATATTTTTTGTATCTCCATATGAAAGTATCTGCTCATTTTTTGTGTGTAAATATGATGATGCTGGTCCAAACACAATTCTAACCACTGTAATCTAATTGAAAACTTTCATGTTTGTTCCTAATTTGACAAAATTGAACCTTTTCTCTACGAAGCTTTTGCAATTTATCTATTATCAGTATTGTTGCTGTTTTGCGAAACCATTTTTCAAATCTTTGATACACGATTTCATCGTGTTTTAAAATATGCAGCAACGCGCGGGTACTTATAGCTAGTATATTTCAAAACGCAGTGGGTTATAGAATTAAGCAACTTTCTTTTGTGCTAACCTACGCTAAAGGTAAGGGGAAGGAAAGAAAGAGTTTCAAATTGTATATATTTTGGTTGGGCTGCTTGGGAATATCAAAACATATGCATGTCTCCTTGGGCCCAGTTATCATTTAGGTAGCCATGAGTTGAGAGGATTCGTCTAACGTTCCATTTTACAAAGAAAGTCATTCAAAATCAACCAATATCAATTTCAACCAAGTATAGAGGTATTTACAAAAGCCTGATGCTAGAATACCTTGAGCAAATCTATTTCCTCTGCTCAGCTTTTCAAAAGTCTAAGTGATTTTCCCACACATAAAAGGAGATTCAATGAAGACAAGAACAAATATGATTGTGTATATAAAAAGAAAAAGGTGTGAGGAAATCATACTATTTTTAAAGAATTCATCGTGAAGGAAAGGAGAAAACTTTGCTAAGAAGCCTTAGGCCTCGATAAATTGGGTGGCATTACTCAAGAAAAAAACCAACTGTTTCAGCTGCTAACATCCAAACCTCTTTTAGTGTTTGTTGCACCAAATTATTTCGGACTAAATTTGTTTCAGAGACTAAGATGGTCTGGCTTGACTTAAACTAAGCAAGATAAGAATGGTGAAGTATTTGGTGCAGACTAAACTGTAGACTTGTTTTTTTTTCATTTTTAATTTATTTTTTCCTTAAAAAAACAGATATATAATAATAATTAACCTAATTAATGTTTCACATAATATTATCTACCATTCCATTAAAATGAAACTATTTTCTGCCATTACGTTTTTAGAAGAGAACGACTTTTTTTTGTGTCAATCTCTTTCTCACTCTTCACTTCCTCCCACAACTTCTTAATCAACTACAAATTTTTAAAATCAAACCACAGTGCAAGAAATAGATTAAAAATTTAAGAATTGGGGGCTAGGTGCATGTGTGATTGGCTCAAAGGTGGAAGATGATAAGGTCGGCGATCAAGGTTTTCTAGGAGATGGGGTAAGTTTGCAGTCGTTGATTTCAAGCTCATCCCGCTACATATTTTTTTAGGATTTTTGGTATCAATTTTGAGAGTTGGATTTGATTTTGAAAATAGAATGACTGTAGATTTTTTTGCTTTTTTGTTTCGAATTTTCTAAGATCTGGATTTGAAAATGATTATGGAAAGCGAGGAAGAAGTAGATTGGAGAGGCAAAGCGAAGCAAAGTTGGTTTTAGTAGTCCACTAGATTTCAAGGGTCTCACTAAGACCCTCTAGCGAAGCGTTTAGTCAAGCCGAGTCTCATTAAAGCTAGTCTATGCAAGAAACAAACACATGATTGTACCAACACTTAGTCCAATCCATTAAAAACTATTGAGGGCAAACAAACACAATAGATTTTTTTGCTTTTTTGTTTCGAATTTTCTGAGATCTGGATTTGAAAATGATTATGGAAAGCGAGGAAGAAGTAGATTGGAGAGGCAAAGCGAAGCAAAGTTGGTTTTAGTAGTCCACTAGATTTCAAGGGTCTCGCTAAGACCCTCTAGCGAAGCGTTTAGTCAAGCCGAGTCTCATTAAAGCTAGTCTATGCAAGAAACAAACACATGACTGTACCAACACTTAGTCCAATCCATTAAAAACTATTGAGGGCAAACAAACACAATTATTCCAGTCCAGTTTCTAAGCCGTATAACCTAACCTACAATATTATCCAACAAAAAGAGTGGTTTTTTGATATTTTACCAGATCATCTAGGGTTTTTTTTTATTTTTTATTTATATGAATGTTAATTCCAGATCTGTGCGTTTGTCTACATTGCAAGACAATTTTGATTCCAGGCAGAGCCAGAGTCCTGCAAGTTGCGATGCAAGCAATATTCGAATGTTCCGATCCCCCACCCCATCCTCATTCCTCCCACTTGGATTTACCAATCATGTTTCTTCAAAAACAAATATATTTTTTCTGGATCAAAATACAATTGTACTTCAGATATCATCAAGATCTATGAACAGCTGCTTAAAACATGAAAAGACAATAAAGCATCCCAGGACCACACAAAAAATAGCAGAATCAGACCCGTGAATTTCAATGGGAAAGGCCAAAAATGTAAAAACAACAAATCTTCTGTTCAGAAAATTTGAATTATACCAGTGGGGTCAAAGGAATTAAGGTAGGAAGTTGCATTGTATTTGAATTGATGAGTTCATTGTCAACATTACACAAGTTATAGGTAACAAAAGAATCATAAATACTTGACCACAAAAAAAAAAAAAAAAAAATCATAATCCCAATAAATTAAACGAAGAAGCCGTGGTGCATCGACAGCGTACCCAAAAAAAAAGAGTGAGAAAAGCAAGTCAAACTTACTGAAGATTCTTATCAACAAGACTAATCTTACAAACCTAAACAACACTCAACCGCAAGCCTCTCTCACTAAGAAACCATGCTCCAAGAAAACATATCTGGGACACAGCCACGGAAAACCAAAACCATTAGTGGAAAAAGGGAACCAAAGTGTAGATGATCATCAGCAACACGAAGAAAATTTTTGATCTAGTGGCGGTGATTGATGTTGCAGAAGAGATATCTTGCGGCCTGAAAAACAAAAGAAAATGTATAGTTAGAATTGGTATTAATCATTAATGACTTGCGAGGGTTTAATACATTAGGCCACAGCACATACTTCTGCAATTTGTCGAGGGCACCACAATATAGAGAATTGTCTGGTATGGGCAGCTCAGTTTTGTTATTCGCTTCCGGATTGACAACCCGCATATAAGTTTCTTGGCCAAGATACCATGAGTCAAGGTTTTCAGTTCTAATGTTCCAGATTCCAACATTGTCAAGAGAAATCAAGATGGCTGACCATGCCCCAGGATAAACCTACATACACGCAAAGAGGGAATCAAGATCGGATACCACATGATACAAATATATACAGCATTAACCAAAGAAATGTATGTTCCAAGACCCCTTATCTCTTTACTATAATACAGTAAATGCAATTCAATATAGTTTACGCAATCATCTATAGGTGTTGAGCACCATCAGGTATCATGTTATTATATTAGAAATTATACAAGGACTTATGATTAATGTCTTTTTTTATTCGACAATGAAACTATATCGAGTTTTCCGTTTTGGCTGTGAATACTGCATCTTCAATTCCGTCAATAAATATAGTTTTTTTACACGTGAGTACTACTTTAAATAAGAATGCTCGTTCTTACTGTTCATACATTATGAATCATGCTTATTTTTAATTGGATAGAAGTAGTGATCACGCATATTCTACATACATAATATCAAAAATAAGTACGAAAGAGTTGACAGACAAACCAGGAAGGGTTTTAGGAGGAACCAAATTAGATTGAAGCAGAATCGCGGTAATATACCTGTACTGTGGACCGGGCTATTCCATCCCATTTATTATATGTACCCCTGCTATTCTCTGTCCACTCACCGTAGTCCATCCTGCGATTAATGAATGCATATTAAAGCATTGAAGGGAACAAGAACTCTTATTTACACATGTTTGATGCATTAAGTGCAGAAATTCCTACCCGACAACAAAGAATGCATATCCATCCACATGGTAGCTCTGCATTTTGGTGTCGTTGTTCTGCAGTATGATTTCTATAAATCCTCTAAATGTTGCATTGATCACAGAAGTTTCCAGTTTTGGTGCTCCTGTAAGTGGCCTCGTTGGGAAGTCAAGCGTATAAGCATTCTTCACTTTGAACCAATCAGCTAGCCTGATTGGTGTGGAAGGATTTTTAAATGAGATTCCACTGAGTGTTGCTTGCCGTTTCCCATTGATCATTACAGGTGGCTTATTTTTCAACACATAAACATCAGTTACATTGATTGATCCATATCTGAAAGACCCCTGTGGATTAGGACGTGCACCACTAGCTGATACATTCCATCTGCAAAATTAGCCCATAAATGTTTCAGAAAGAGGTTTGATGTGGAAAAACCAGTTAGGAAATTCTTCAATTTCGATCATAGTTTCCTGTCTTATATCATATCCTGAACATTTATTTATGAAGTTTTGAAAATGAATTCAAGGATATAAAAAAATCCAAACCATGGAAATGTCGTGGCACTGAATCTAAATATAAAGAAGAGAAACTGAAAACAAACCTGATAGATCTTGCCTGGTTCATTGAGTATGTTTTATCAAATTCATCTTGTGGTCCCACTGGAAGGGGGCCAGCTGCCTTTCCTTTGGAATTAGTATAGTGCAGGATCCCAACTCCAGTAACTCTTTTCCAATTTGACTCATTGACAAATCTAGCACTCGCTACAATGTAATAATCAGAACTTGCATTCTGATCCATGGTTACTAGAAAAGAATAAGATTGTCCAACGTGTATGTCTAAGCTTGTATAATTCTGTTGCACTGTATATGAGCCCTCTGACTCTGCTAGAAGCAGATTATGGTTCTGGATCCTGAAATTTAGAGTAGTTGAGATCCCAACATTGTGTATGCGAAGACGGTAAGTTTTCCCTGTACAAATATTACGTCATTGCCTTAAGTCTGTATAATTCAACTAAATGTATACAAGCTTATAGAAATCACATTTTCGAAATTACTTATTGACATATGAAATACTTGACAAGTCTTTATGCTTAGAAATAAATTTTCAAGCCCCATCCTGTCATGAATCTTTCCCTTAAAAAACCCTAATTATGACTGGCGTGCCAGCCTTAAAACAGTTTTAAATGTTACTATGAGCATGACTACAGCAACAAAATAAACTCCACAAGATTCTCATATGGTTTTGCATGCGCAGATCAATTCTAAATTTCGACTTGCAACATTCAAAGTTAAATTATTACTCAGTACATGATTATTCATAAAATAGCAAGCTAAAATTTCCCACCTGGATGTACTTCAAGTGTTTCGTATTCAATGCCATCGGGAACAAGTGTAGTGTTGTATTGGTAAGGCCCTTTCCCATTGATAAGAACGCCATCGGGCATCCCAAGGTCTTTCCCCTCATCAAGCATCTTCCTCAAAGCCTACAATTCCGAAAAAGAACCATCATTGTCAAACATGTTACACACTAATCTCAAATATGTACTTTGAAGAGAAGAACAAAACTCCACCAAGCACTAACCGTATGGTTCTTTGTGTACCAGTCACCAATCAAGATAGTAATATCCCCATCCGGGTTTGCAAAAGGAATTGGAATTATAGCCCGGTTATTAATAATAAATCCGCCAAATCCTCCAGACGCTCTCTGCATATTAAGGGACGGGAAGTAAAAGAAGCTCCCAACCTGATCCTTAACCTGAAAATTATAAGTCCAATTCCACTTTGGCAGAATTGGACAGTTGGTTCCGAGAACCCCATCTTGCCATGAACTATGCCGTTGCTGAATTCCGGCCCTGTTGAACATAATCAACTTCAAAAAACCAATCCATGTGCACTAATGTAATGCATCTGCTTGAAATTCATGTCCACATTACAATAAGCAAATCATACCAGGTCATGAGGAGATTCTCGTCCAATTTGTTCCGAACATTAACAATGACATTGTTGTTAGTTGTCACATTAATAGTTGGACCTGGGAACTTGCCATTAATGGCAATAACCTACAAGGTAATGCAGATTTAGAAACAATTAGCTCAAAAGATCACTACTTTATATCACTGTAAGTTTACAAGTAAAACCCTAATCTCAGATTTTGAAAATTTAAGCGTATTTAGCAGATCTGAAGCTAAAGATTCAAACTTTCAGAAATCTAAAGGCAACCCTTTTTTCGTTGATGAAAAATAAGTAGACCACACCAAAAATTAAGTAGATTACCTAAAAGTAGTGAGAGAAAGTAAATAATCTAGAGAGAGAGAGAATGCAGCTAGAGAAGAAGCATACGTGTTGAGGGACACCGAGAGGAGAAGCAGTAATATATGAGACCTCAAAGTTATAGAAAATATTTGGATCCTCAGCAGAAGAAAAGCTCACAAAAAAGCCAATGTGGATGAGAAGCACAGTCAAAAAACTCAGGGAAGGCATTTCTTCCAACACTTTAGAGTGTTTTTCACAAATTTAAAGCCAAAATTTTTCTCCTTAGCTTTTCCTCGATTTACATTATCACAAAGAGAGAGAAAGGAAGAAGAAGAAGAAGAGGAAACCAGAAGCTATAGAGAGAGTGTGTGTGACAGAAAGGAAACAGAGAGAAACGGCTCTTTTTCTTTACTTTTGTGTGTTGAGTAGAGCTGTTGTATTTTTGGGTTGAGTTAAGAAAATGGAGAGAGAGAGAGAGAGAGAGAGAGAATTGGTTGGCTTTGAGGTCTGATCCGAAGCTAAGGTTTTTGTCGGTCACCAGTCATCAGCCATGGGAGCATATGAGAGATAATTAAGCATTTTTAGACCAACTTCAATGGTGAGTTAAATGTCAAATTTTCTCCCAAATTCTCCCCCCCCCCCCCCCCCAACACCCAAAACACTCTCCAACCCAAGCTAAAACATTGGGCTAAAAGTCAAATGCTAAAGCTGGGCCAAATACCCCCCCCCCACAAAATTCCCCCATGTGCGAGTGGACACGCTGGCAATTGGGCCAATCTCGCCCTGTCCATGCTCCAATGCGCCCCACGCGTGCGCCTACAACGGTTTCCCGACAGGGTGGGCCCCTCTGTCAGGCCGTGTGTCGGCCACCCACTTGGGCTCCCAATGGCTATAATTACATCCAAAGGCTGTGATTTAAGGACCGTTGGTTGATCCAACGGTCCAGATTCAAATTTCATTTTTTATAATATGTTATTTTAAAATACATTGAATCCAACGGTTGAGATTGTAATCAAACCTAACGGTAAAAAAGAAAAAAAAATCTAACGGCCGAAATTTAAATCCAATGGCTAAAATAATTTAAAAAAATTATTTAACTCAAAATTCACCCAAAAACTTTATAAATACCTATGTATTTGTTCAAACATCCACGCAAAACTCAATTTTCTCGTACAATTCTTCCAATTTATCTTTCTATCATTTCTTTCCATTTCCAAATTGTTCAACATGACAAGAGAGCATATTAGAGGTCGTAATTGGACCTGTGAGGAAGATGTTGCTTTATTCTTGGCATAGGTTTCTATTAGCGAAGATGGTGCAGTTGGCACAAATCAAAATAAGAAGGTTTTGTGGGATAAAATCATTGCAAAGTTTCAAGAAAACTACAATGGCGGCGGGCGGGATGGTGGTGGTGTTTATGATTGGTGGAAGACTATCAACAAAGCATGCACTTTATGGAATGGAAGCTTGGAAAGAGCCGTGGTTGGCATGGCTAGTGGAAGGAGCGCCACATAAATTGTGAGTTTTGTTCTTGATATTTTATTTGTCATGTACATAATATTATTTCGCAACTAATTATTTTTATGTATTTTTTGCATAGGGTGACAAAGGAATGGAAATTTACAAGACAAGAGTAACACCAAAAAATCAAGTTTTCAAGTTGCAACATGCTTGGGACGTCCTCAAGGATTGTCCGAGGTGGGGAACCGATGCAGACCAACAATGGGGAAGATTATTTCAACGTGAAGCCGCACAGACAAATGCCGAATATGAAGGTGTCGATGAAATGACCCCATCTCCTTCTTTTGCAAGGCCCCCAGGAAGAGATAAGCAAAAGGAAGCAAAGAGAAAAGGGAAGTCCCAAGATCTGATGAGTAGACACTTTGGTACCAGAATTGCAAAATTGAACGAAACCCATAGCGCTCGCCAAGAAGAAACGGCCCGAATGCGTTTGCAAATGAAGGAAATCTCAGATATGGAGCAAGATAGGTTTGAAATTGAATTCATGATGGAGGACCTCAACAAATAAACTCTAGAGAGGAAGAAGTTCTTACGTGGTAAGCCAAAGGAAATTTTGCGAAAGTCTACCTCAAGGAGTATGTTTCAAGATGATGAATCCTCTGAACCCTATATCCCAAGATTTTAACGAAGTTCATCACCAAGTGAAGATGATAGATATGATTATTAAGTTTATGTAGTGTGTTAATGCATAAAATCAATGAGGACTTTGGTACAACAGAAAGTGTTAAGTTTATAACCTTCGCTAGATTACTCTGGTCACTAGTATGGATAAATATGTAAATGGACAGGGACAGGGAATTAAACACAAGATGTACGTGGTTCACCCAGATTGGCTACGTCCACGGAGTAGAGGAGTTCTCATTAATTGTGAAGGGTTTACACAAGTACATAGGTTCAAGCTCTCCTTTAGTGAGTACTAGTGAATGATTTAGTACAAATGACATTAGGAAATATTGTGAGAGAATGATCTCTGTTTATAGAAGAGAGTTTCTTATTTCATTCTGACATTGACACGTGTCGTGTTGTGATTGGCTTCTGATGTTGACACATGTCGCGCTATGATTGGCTTCTGATGTCGACATGTGTCGCTCTGTGATTGGCCTCCTGGTTGGAGGGAAACTCTTCTGGGTCCTTAACGGTATAACGTTAACCGGTGCTCAGTAGTTTCAGGATTGGTCAAGTATGGTACAAACAGTGCTCCCCTAAGTTCCCAAGTAAGGGAAGCTCATCAGTTGGGGACTTGCAAGATCTAAGGCATTGAGTAATCACAAAACTTCTAAGTACCGAAGTGTGGTATCATTTTCACTTGCCTTATCTGTCTTATATGTAGATGTGGCATCTTCTCTGGAAGTATTTTTCCTCCATCCAGGGGTGGTATCTTTAACTGATAAAGATGCACAAGGTATTGTATCAATTTCACTTGAAGCTTACTTGTAGTTTCGGGCTTGGTCAAGTGCGATACAAACCCTATAGTAGGAGTCCCCCAAGTCGCCGAGCTAGGAGATTTGCCGAAACAGGTAACATACAAGATAAGTAATCAGACTTCCAAGCAAGCAACCTGGATCGGAGGTTCGACTTCAGCTTCCGATTGATTGTTCTCCTTCTCCTTGTGTCGTAAACAGCAACAAGGATAAGGAGAAGCAAATGGAGAAGAGATGATATGAGATACTTTTGCTTTTGAAGAAGTAACTTTCCACAGGCATATTCTTGAACTGGGCTGGAGGGTTTTCTGGTTTCCTCCAGATTATAAGGGCGACTCAAGAATTTGAGGGTCAAAACAAGTCCATCAAATCTAGAGTACGTTCGACCCTGATGATATGGTATACTTTTGCTGTTGACAAAGTAGTGGGTGCATCGGCACGTGTTCTGTTACGCTTGTCTCCACATGCTTCCTTGTATCCTTCTCACTTACTCTATCTGTTCCTCAGGTAGATATGGTATCTTCTCTGGAAGCATAAGATGTTGAAGATGAGTACTCGAGAGCAATGCTAGGTAAGTAATCAGGCAAGGGGTTCCAGGCAATCAGTTCCTGACTAGAAGCTTGATTCCAAGTGATGACTGATTGCTCTCTTTCTCCTTGTCTTGCAGGTAAGAACAAGGCCAAATGAAAAGACAGGGAAAATGATGATATGGGATATTATTGCTTTTAACCCTGATGATATGAGATACTCTTACTCTGGTGTGGCTTGTTTGTAGAGGTATTATCGGGAGAAAAAGAAGCTGAGTATTTCGAAAGACTCTGCTGAGACTGCCTTCTCGGATGTGAAGAAAAGTTGAGCATTTTTTTTTATTTACAGGTCTGCCTGGCTGTGGAGGATAGAAGTCGACATATATAGGAGTCTCCCTAACAACAAGTAGTAGGGTTATTCCTTTACCCTTCTTGGTCATAGCAATGTAGTGGGAGCTTCAAGCTTCACGTATTTTAACTTTGTCAGAGCACTTTGAAAAAGTGGTCTGTGGTATCTGGAAAGCTGATGTTGTGTGTGAAGATTGCAGACAAGCTTTATCTAAGGAAATATGGCTCTCGAAGTTCAAAGAGCGGTGCCTCTTCGGTTTTCGAACAAGCAATCCTGTCGGGGATCTGGCTCTCGAGATTCAGAGAATGGTGCCTCTTCGATTTTTGAGAAAGTAATCCTGTTGGGAGTTTGGCTCTCGAGATTTGGAGGGCGGTGCCTCTTCAATTTTTGAGCACGTAATCTTGTTGGGAGTCTGGCTCTCGAGATTTGGAGAGCGATGCCTCTTCGATTTTTTGAGAAAGTAATCCTGTTGGGAGTCTGACTCTTGAGATTCGGAGAGCAGTGTCTCTTCGATTTTTGAGAAAGTAATCCTGTTGGGAGTCTGGCTCTTGAGATTCAGAGGGCGGTGCCTTTTCGATTTTTGAACCAACGGCCCTGTTGCCCTTTCTTTTATAAGGGCACCAATTGTGTGCAAGAAGTACATTAAGAAAGTTATTGCTTGTAGGAATTTTCCCCTTACTTCAGAGATTTATTGCACCTCATTTCCTTCATCATTTTTGAGAAATGTATGGCCCATTCGACTGTTGTTTTGACTTGAAATTTGGTGAAGAGGCAGCCATGCCTTCTCAAGATAACATATGACGCCCATCCTTCTTATCCTTTACTGGTCCTCTTACCGTTGGGGACTCTGTGATGAAGAATGATATGATCGCTGCGGTGGTGGTCAGGAACCTTCTCACTCCCAAAGATAGCAGATTACTTTCCAAACAGTCTGATGAGTTGGCTATTAAGGATTCTTTGGCTCTCAGTGTTTAGTATGCAGGTTCTGTGTCTAATATGGCCCAACACCTATTTGGTCGAACCCGTCAAGTTGAATCATTGGCGGCTGAAGTGATAAGTCTCAAACAAGAGATCAGAGGGCTCAAGCATGAGAATAAACAATTGCACAGGCTCGCACATGAAGAGGAAGCTCGACCAGCTGTAGGAATCTGATGGTCAGATTTTACTTGATCATCAGAGGTTTGTGGGTTTGTTCCAAAGGCATTTATTGCCTTCGTCTTCTGGGGCTGTACCGCGTAATAAAGCTCTAAATGATCAACCTTCGGTGCCTCCTCCTTCTGGGGTTCTGCCTAGTACTGAGGCTCCGAATAATCACCCTATGGTGCCTCATCTTTCTAGGGCTCTGCCGACTACTGAGACTTCTCCTGAGCAACCTTTATGAAGGCTCCCTTTTGTTTGTTTATTTTGATTCATGTATATGTACATATTTGTAACTTATCGGAGATATCAATAAACAAGCTTTGCTTTATTGCAACGTATTGTGTTAAATACACCAAGGCCTTCTTCACTAAGTTCTTTGAATTTTTCTTTTTGTTGAAGCTTGTATGTTGAAGTTCTGTGAGTGAAGCATGTAGATTGAGGTAGTGCTCCCTTAATTTCCCAAGTGAGGAAAACTTCTCGTTTGGAGACTTGAAAAATCCAAGTCACTGAGTGGTCGTGATACTTCCGAGTATCAAGGTGTAGTAGCATATCGTAGGAGTCCCCTAAGTCTCCGGTCGAGGGAGTTGACGAATGAGGCATTTCCTTTCTAAGTCGTAGCCCAAAACTCCTTCTTTATATATATTTGTTATGAAAGTTGTTAGGCTCAAAGAAGAGGTGGCCTAGGCAAATTTTATTTCGATTTTTTTTTTTCGAATTTTCGAATTTCCGAAAAAAAAAATATATATTAAAGCTTTGTAGGTGAAGCTTTGAGGTTGAAGCTTTGTTGGGTACCATGAATTGATTTTGCTTCACACTATCTTGATCAAGATAGTGTCTCAAGATAGTGTGAAACTTTTGTGTTGAAGCTTTGTAGGTGAAGCTTTTGTGGGTGAAGCTTTTGTGGTGGGTGAAGCTTTTATGGGTGAAGCTTTTGTGGTGGGGGAAGCTTTTGTGGGTGAAGCTTTTGTTGGTGAAGCTTTTGTGGTGGGTGAAGCTTTTGTTGGTGAAGCTTTTATGGGTGAAGCTTTTATGGGTGAAGCTTTTGTTGGTGAAACTTTTGTAGGTGAAGCTATTGTGGGTGAAGCTTTTGTAGGTGAAGCTTTGTTGGTAAAGCTTTTATGGGTGAAACTTTTGTTGGGTACCATGAATTGATTTTGCTTCACACTATCTTGATCAAGATAGTGTCAAGCTTTTGAGAATTTATAGTTGTCCTCCATTGATGAAGCTTTTGTTGTGAAGCTTTTGCTTCACACTATCTTGATCAAGATAGTGTGAATTTTTTGAGAATTTGTAGTTATCCTCCATTGATGAAGCTTTTGTTAGCGAAGCTTTGGAGTTGAAGCTTTGTTGAATTTCCCCTTTTTTTTTTTTTGAGAAACTAGAAATTTGAAAATGTGGGAGAGACAACATATACAAATTTTGCTTCCACACTGTTGAGCAAAAGATTGTGATGCAAGCCACACCTTGTAGTAGTCAAAGGTTTGGATGAACCATATAAATTGAATTTGCTTCGAAGGTTTGAGAATTGTAGTTGCCCTTCATTGATGAAGCTTTTGTTGGCACAATAAATTGGTTTTGCTTCAATACTGTCTTGATCAAGAGTGTGTGAAGCTTTTGAGAATTGTGCTTGAACTCTTTTGATGAAGCTTTTGTTGGCACCATAAATTGGTTTTGCTTCACACTATCTTGATCAAGAGTGTGTGAAGCTTTTGAGAATTATGGTTGCCCTCTATTGATGAAGCTCTTGTTGGCACCATAAAATTGGTTTTGCTTCACACTGTTTTGATCAAGAGTGTGTGACGCTTTTGAGAATTGTGGTTGAACTCATTTGATGAAGCTTTTGTTGGCACCATAAATTGGTTTTGCTTCATACTATCTTGATCAAGAGTGTGTGAAGCTTTCTACGAGTTGTAGTGTTTGCATTGTTACAGAGGGGAAATGTTTGAAGCAGATGCAAGAGGGATGAATAGCTTGATCTTCATATGCCATGCACTGAAGTTGTTGTTGGCTTGCAATAAGACTTTGTTGGTGATTATAACTCTTGTTGGGCATAAGTGCTCCCCTAGTTGAGTTGTCAAGCTTTAGGGTTTTTGATTATTTGTGAATACTAGGAGCTCACCTTCGTACCACATGTACAAGTTGTACCACTCGTCTTCTGGTAGGTGGAATGAATGGTGAGTTGCTTTCATCACTTGGTTAGTGGTACGAAGGTGAGTTCCTTCATCACCTTTTATCACATTTCATCACCTGGTTGGTGGCATGAGGATGAGTTCCTTCTTCACCTGGTTGGTGGCATGAATGGCAAGTTTCCAAATGATATTAGAGTACGGGTTATACATTTCATCACCTGGTTGGTGGCATGAATGAGAGTACGGGTTGTACATTTCATCACCTGGTTGGTGGCATGAAGATGAGTTCCTTCTTCACCTGGTTGGTGGCATGAATGGCAAGTTGCCAAATGATATTAAAGTACTGGTTGTACATTTCATCACCTGGTTGGTGGCATGAAGGAGAGTACGGGTTGTACATTTCATCACCTGGTTGGTGCCACGAAGATGAGTTCCTTCTTCACCTGGTTGGTGGCATGAGTGGCAAGTTGTCAAATGATATTAGAGTACGGGTTATACATTTCGTCACCTGGTTGGTGACATGAAGGAGAGTACGGGTTGTACATTTCATCACCTGGTTGGTGGCATGAAGAGGAGTTCATTCTTCATCTGGTTGGTGGCATGAGTGGCAAGTTGCCAAATGATATTAGAGTACGGGTTGTACATTTCATCACCTGGTTGGTGGCATGAAGGAGAGTACGGGTTGTACATTTCATCACCTGGTTAGTGGCATAAAGATGAGTTCCTTCTTCACCTGGTTGGTGGCATGAGTGGCAAGTTACCAAATGATATTAGAGTATTTGTTGTACATTTCATCACCTGGTTGGTGGCATGAAGGAGAGTACGGGTTGTACATTTCATCACCTGGTTGGTGGCATGAAGATGAGTTCCTTCTTCATATTTTATCACCTGGTTGGTAAGAATAAGGGCAAGGTGTTGAGGCACATTGTAGCAAGTGTCGAAGACACAAAGTATGTTGAACCCTGTTGAAGCACAGTTGGCTTATGTATGGATGTGTTGGAATGTATGATGTTTGATGCGAATTTTAACTTAACACACAAATTAAACCCTTTTGTTGTCAAATTGTAGTATAAATGTAAGTAGGGATCGTTCTAAACCGGGAATTAGGAGGGCTTGCTAAAACCTCTAAACTGACTTAAAAACATATAAACAAAGTGAAAAACACTAAACTAGACTCAAAGAACTTAAAACAAACTCAAAGGACTCAAAACAAGCTAAAAACACTCAAATCTACCTAAAAACACAAACTGGGCAGATTTGGACTCTAACACACTTTTGGGACACCTAAAAACACAAATCAAAACATATTTTAACTAATAAAACACTTTAAAGTAAATGGGGTTTTGGTTTTGACGAATTTGAAAACAAACAAGTAAATTAAAGAACTAATGAAATCTGCATGAATTTGAGTAAATTGAATGGATGGAAGGCTAGCTATGAGGTTCTTCTCCACACATGACATACTTGCACATAAACCAATTTTCAGTTGTTCTTTCGATCAATCATGAAACTCAACACCCAAGGTTAATTAAGTCTGCTTAAATTAACCTTCAAGTTCTCCTTAAGTTATTGAATTGGATGGGAAAATGCATACAACAATTCAAGCATTCTTCAAAAGTTCTTTACGTGAACAGTACAATAAAGATACAATCAAAGATCATTAAGCATTATGAAAACTATAAGTATTGACGAGGCATTCGTTACTATGATGAGCATGAAACTCTTGCCAAGAATTTATTTAACGCGATCGTTTATAAGCGACCTCCACTACTTGTGAATATAAGTTTGTAACTATTAGGTGAAACTCCCTTATACTCTAGCATCATATTCATGCATGCAAACTAAGTGTGCACTCTTAATAAACATACATGAATAAGTTATCAATCAAGCAGTTAAACAAATTAAATTCACAACTTATGAAATCACAACTGAAGGTAATCTCATATTGCAAGCATGAACATGGTTTCGAATTCCCCCCTAGCTAAGGGGGGTTTAGTTCTTCATACTCACAAAGCAAAGATAAACAAATTTAGACATTGAAAACAAAAGAATGAAAACACCTAAAAATGCTCCAACAATCCAACTTGAATGGCAAGCACGTCCAAGGGTCCTCCTTCTTCTCTTTGTTGCGGCACAAGGTATGGTTTGATGGATGAGTGGTAAATTATGGTGGTGGATGGATATAGGTGAGTTATGGTGAAGGGTGGATGGGTGGATTGTGTTCTCTCTAGTTTTCTTTCCCCTTGTTATGGTGAAGGGTGGATGTATTTATAGGCTAGGGAGATGACCACCATCTAATTAAGGTGGTAGTGATGAGTGTTGTGGTAATGAGTGGATGTAATGGGTGTGGTGGATTGATGTTTGGTAATGAGTGGATGAGTGTTTGGTAATGAGTGGATGTAATGGGTGTAGTGGATGAGTGTTTGGTAATGAGTGGATGTAATTGGTGTGCTGGATGGATGTTTGGTAATGAGTGGATATAATGGGTGTGGTGGATGAATGTTTGGTAATGAGTGGATGTAATGGGTGTAGTGGATGAGTGTTGTGGTAATGAGTGGATGTAATGGGTGTAGTGGATGAGTGTTTGTAGTTGTAGGTCAACACACTTGCACACACACATGCTGATTTCTAACCTTCTAATCTTGAAAAACGTCCATCCTCATGTCTCCATGCTTGGACTATCCAATCTTGGCCCAAAAATGCTCCAAAGTGCTCCAAATAGCACTTTGTTGCCAACTTTGTTATTGGAACCTACAAACACACGAAAATAGCTTAAAGTACTAAAATAACTAGAATTAAACTAAGTAAATGCCAAGAAACAAGCTCACTAAGTTGCATAAATATGCTCCTATCAAATTCCCCCACACTTAGCTTTTGCTAGTCCAAGAGCAAAACAAAAGAAACAAAACGAAACAAACAAAACATAACCTAGACCTGTCAACATTTGCCTCAGGGATTTTCAATGAAACATGACATGGCAAAGATCACCACTTACATAGATTTAAGCAATCCTTACCCTCGAGCATACTTAATCATAGTCACCTTTCACTAGCTCACATTTAATCAATTAAAACAACATTTTGAATGTAGTAACATGCCTTAGAGAATTCTCTCAATTCCTTACTAGATACTCTCTATTTTCACACACATTTTCTGACTACACACCCTACACTAGTTATATGTGAGAAGATTGATGTAAACATGGAAGACTAGTTCTCACATATGTTATAACAAAGAAAGCAATTTCTGGAGTTAATAAGCATGTTTAGATATGATCTCATGAATGGTATGCTACTACTTAGATGTGAGAACCAGTGACACCGTACGCTCATACCAATTTCGAACTCCACAAATTGAAACACACAACACTCAAGATTGAAGTTAAGGGTTGTAACAGGGCTTAGGGGTATTGGCTAACAAAGAAAGGATAGGAATAACAAATGTTCTTTAAGCGATAGCAAGCAAAGCAATGAAATAGACACTTGGAATTCTCTTTAGAATGCAGAATCAACTTTTACATACAAAGGGAAGATTCATGCAACACTTAGGGCCGAATTCAATGTTTTGGACCCTTTTTTAACAAACAACACTTTAGAGCTCTTTCTCATACTCTTTTTTCTTTTCTCTACTGGTGCCTTATTAAGGACTTTGGCACACACACATACAAGAATCACTTCCCCCACACTTGTTTTTCTGCAAGAGTTCAACAAAAGGAATTCCTTCTAAATTATGCTTTACTATGCTCCAAGATCAAGGGTATGGATGGTCCTAATCTAGGCTAGGTGAGGATAGTGTGGGTAACAAAGAACATAGGCTACACAAGGCTCAACGGGGTTAAACTTAAACACATAATGAACGGGATAATCTTTTTGGCTCTTGGCTCACTAAACAACTTCATCTTGAATATGTGTTATGCAAATCAATAACATGCTTTGAATGAAATAGGCATGAGTTCTAGCATTTGGAACTAAATGATGAAACGCCTTCTAAGTAGCAACCAAGCAAAGAATAATGAGATCATGCAACGACTTTAGAAAACAATGATGTACAGATTATTAACTCTCCAAATAAACGTTTAGGCTCAAGTCTCATAAGGTTGTAGCGTTCATTTGAGTTCCTTCTTTCAAGCATGTTACAAAAACTGATTTTTCCTTTTATGATTGCATGTGAATTCATAAATTATAACCACAACCAAGCATACACCAAAGAGTAAATCAAATTTTCATCCATGTTTATAACTCTCTTTAATAGTCATGTAATTACAAACTAAATCCTCATCATTGTGTTGGAAAGTACCTTAAGACACAAGTAAACATACAAAAACAACTCTTTTTGGGTTTTTCAAAACAATTTTTCAAATTTTTATGAGATTTTTGGATTTTTATGTCAAAACACACTAAAACACTCTAAAACAGCTTAAAAACACTTAAAACAGCAAGGAACAACACTAGAAGTAATGGGTGATAAACTCCTACGAATTTCATGCAAAACAACTTGGTTACCCCCCATACTTAAATCAAACATTGTCCTCAATGTTTCAAGCATAAACTCACACAAAAACAAGTAAACAAACAAACAACAAATAAACATGACAAGTATGTCAAAGTAAAAACCAGACAAAGTAGCGTTTAAGAACGCAAATCTGGTTTTGGAGATAGATGATCTTGTTGACTTTCCACATTTTTGATCTCGAACTGGTTTGAAATTCTGAGCGAGGACTCTGAGAGTTCCTTGGTTTCAAATCAGACTCCTTCTGCTGGGTTGATTTGATTGTGCAGTCTGCATTCTTCTCTGCTTGTTTCTTCTGCACGACAGACAGACACGAGGTAGAGGTGATGGTTTGTTTCTTTCTTCAATATTTCTAAGTGCCCACCTCTTGCTTTCTTTCTCCTTGTCCCTAGCTGAGGATAAATTGGCAAATTGTCTCCACATGCTTCGAGGTATCATTTTCACTTCCCTTATCTGTTCCCCAGGCAGATGTGGTAGACGAAGAGGAAGCATAAAATGATGAAGATGAGTACTCGAGAGCAAGGCTAGGTAAGCAATCAGGAAGGGGTTCCAGGCAGTTGGTTCCAGATTGGAAGATTGATACCAAGTGCTGGCTGATTGCTCTCTTTCTCCTTGTCCCAAAACAACGACAAGGAGAAGGGCAGAGAGAAAGCATGATATGAGATACTCTTACTTTCAACCTTCATGATATGAAATACTTTTTCTTTGGATGAGTTGTTTGCAGAGGTACCTCAAGGAATAAGGAACACTGAGTGACTCGAAAGGGTTTGTTGGAAAGGCATTCTCGGAGATGAAGAAAGGTTATGTATGTCTGCCTTGCAATGGAAGGTGAAGGGTGACATTTATAGGAATTAATAACCGGTACTATTCTTTCACCCTTGTCAGCAACTGTTGGATGATTTAATAGTAAACTTCACGTGTTTTCTACTTCACAAGAGATCTTCGACAGATTGCCCGTAATTTCCGCAAGGCTGAGTGTACATATGACAGGCGCTGACACGTCTGGAAAAGCAAGTGCCTCTTCGATATCTGGAATCGGCGTTTCAACAAATTGCCCGTGATTTCCGCAAAGCTGACTTTGCATGTGACAGATGCTGACACATCTGGAAAAGCAGATGCTTCTCCGATTTCTGAGCTTGCCTCTTTGAGTTCTGAGCTCGCCTCTTCAATATCTAAAATCCTGTCGAGTGCAGAGGTTGCATGTGACAAGTACGGACAAATCTGGAAAAGAAGATTGGCCTGTGGTTTCCGCAACGCTGAGTGTGCATGTGATAGGCGTTGACACGTCTGGAAAAGTAAGTGCCTCTTCGATATCTGGAATCGGCGCTTCGACAAACTACCTGTGATTTTCGCAAAGCTGACTCTGCATGTGACAGATGCTAACACGTTTGGAAAAGCAGATGCCTCTCCGATATCTGAGCTTGCCTCTTCGAGTTCTGAGCTCGCCTCTTTGATCTCTGAAATCCCGTCGAGTGCAGATTTTTATAGAGGTACGCAGAACGTTCAAAACACACTTGAATTTCTGCCTGTAGAAACTCCCTTCTTGCACTTCTACGATCTTGACTTGTTCGACCTCTTCTTTCTTTAACACCTCTTAAAATGTCTGGCTCCTCCGACCGTTGTTTTGACTTGAACCTTGGTGAAGAGGTAGTCCCGCCTTCTCCAGACAACATATGACGTCCATCCTTCATATCCCCTACTGGTCCTCTTACCGTTGGGGATTCGGTGATGAAGAATGATATGACAGCTACGGTGGTGGCCAGGAACCTTGTTACTCCCAAAGATAACAGACTACTTGCCAAACGGTCTGATGAGTTGGCTGTTAAGGATTCTCTGGCTTTCAGTGTGCAGTGTGCAGATTCTGTGTCTAATATGGCCCAACGCCTATTTGCTCGAACCCGTCAAGTTGAATCATTGGCGGCTGAAGTGATGAGTCTCAAACAGGAGATTAGAGGGCCGCATGAGAATAAACAGTTGCACAGGCTCGCACATAACTATGCTACAAACATGAAAATGAAGATTGACCAGATGCAGGAATCTGATGGTCAGATTTTACTTGATCATCAGAGGTTTATGGGTTTGTTCCAACAGCATTTGCCTTCGTCTTCTGGGGCTGTACCGCGTAATAAAGCTCCAAATGATCAACCTCCGGTGCTTCCTCCTTCTGGGGCTCCGCCGACTGCTGAGGCTTCGCCGACTACTGAGACTTCTCCTAAGCAGCCTTTGTGAAGGCTCCCTCTTGTAGCTTTTTTCTGCTTAATGTTCCTTTTTTTTTTTATGAAAATGAATGTAAAAATACCTTGCATAACTATCAGTGTTTTAAAAATAAACCCACACCAAAAACAATTAAACAAGCAACAAATAAAAATGACAATCATGGCAAAATAAAACTACAGAAAAGGGAAGGTTTTTAGAAATGCAAAACTGATTGTGGAGCAATTCAAAAATCTTCCTTATTTGAATACATGGGTTCCTCCTAAGAAGCGCTTGCTTTAACGTCTTATAGTTGGACGATACCTCCATTTAAGCTTGTACAGGGCCCACGACATGGAGTTGATCCTTGAATGGAAGGTGATACTTGACGTGATCTGGCAATGGTTTAAATTCTAGTGTAGGTGCCTGAATCATCAAAATCAGCAAGTTAGTATATAATAAAATCGAAGTTGGAGAAGATGGCTTACTTGCTTACTCCAACACAAACTCAATTACGAACACCACATCTTTGAAAGTTGCAGGGATATGGGACTTGGCCAGATTTGGTGTTTTGAGAGTTATGACTTGTCCCGTGTCATAAAATCCAACTTCTTTGAGAATTTTCGTCTCAAGTGTATCTTCTTTGATGAATTCTTGACATTCCCCATCCACTTTTTGCTCTTGATTCGTTGGAAAGGTTTCGAAGATGCCTTTCTCACCCTTTTCTTTCTTGGATTGCATGATCTTGCAAGGAATAAGGACATTTGGTGAAACGGGGTCAGGACAAATTAAATTTAGGCTTACCTTGGTTGTAGTAGACGGCATAAATGGCATATGGGGCTGCGGAAAGGGTGGTTCTTCCCTTGCCATGGCCTTGTTATTCTCCTCTTCTTCGAGCAACAGCTGTTCATCCATGTTTTGGCTTGGTTTGGATGTCTTGGGTTCACCTCCAACCTCTATGGCACTTCCCAAAGTGATAGCATCATGGATTTCAAAATCTTCCTTCAAATTTTCAATAGTTGAGCTGGAGAATTCACTTTGCTCTTGAATTTGTGCCGTGAACTCCATAATCTGCCCAAATTGCTTTTCTAATTCGCCCGTCTTCTTGGCTTGATTTTGCACCTCTTTGTTTCAGTTTTCTACATCCTGGTTCAAAGAGGTGAGTAACTTATTAAACATATCATTATCCAAAGATGTACCTGAATTGAATTGGGCAGATTGTTGTGGTGGCTGTGATGGTTCATATGGCCGGTGATAGAACTCCTCTTCTTGCTGCCAATATCCATCTTGTTGGAATTGTTGCGGTTCTCCACACATGTAATCTGAATAATCTCTCCAATTCGAATTGTAAGAGTTGGAAAACATGTTGTCCCATGATTGGCTATGGCTTTGATAACCCCAAGCATCTTCATTCGCAGTGAATTGAGAACATTGATAAGTTGGATATCCTTGCCCATAGGACACACCACATGTAGGGACACTTTGCATTGTGGTCATTTCGGCATATTGTGACAATTGAGAAGTAAGTTTCGCCAATTGAGCTTGAATGGTAGCAAAATCCATGTCTTACTTCTCTAGTCCCTAAAATCAAGGAAACAAAACTAAATCAAATATCACAAGTAAAAATAAAAGACACAAAAAGAAACAAAGTCAGTAACTAAAACAAAAAACATGAAAAAGAAACAATGGGGGATTAGCAAGGTTGCTAATCCCCGACAACGGCGCCAAAAATTTGATGCGAATTTTAACTTAACACACAAATTAAACCCTCTTGTTGTCAAATTGTAGTATAAATGCAAGTAGGGATCGTTCTACACCGGGGATTATGAGGGCTTGCTAAAACCTCTAAACTAACTTAAAAACATATAAACAAAGTTAAAAACACTAAACTAGACTCAAAGAACTTAAAACAAACTCAAAGGACTCAAAACAAGCTAAAAACGTTCAAATCTACCTAAAAACACAAACTGGGCAGATTTGGACTCTAACACACTTTTGGGACACCTAAAAACGAAAATCAAAATAGATTTTGACTAATAAAACACTTTAAAGTAAATGGGGTTTTGGTTTTGACAAATTTGAAAACAAACAAGTAAATTAAAGAACTAATGAAATCTGCACGAATTTGAGTAAATTGAATGGATGGAAGGCTAGCTAGGAGGTTCTTCTCCACACATGACATACTTGCACATAAACCAATTTTCAGTTGTTCTTTCGATCAATCATGAAACTCAACACCCAAGGTTAATTAAGTCCGCTTAAATTAACCTTCAAGTTCTCCTTAAGTTATTGAATTGGATGGGAAAGTGCATACAACAATTCAAGCATTCTTCAAAAGTTCTTTACGTGAACAGCACAATAAAGATACAATCAAAGATCATTAAGCATTATGAAAACTATAAGTATTGACGAGGCATTCGTTACTATGATGAGCATGAAACTCTTGCCAAGAATTTATTTAACGCGATCGTTTATAAGCGACCTCCACTACTTGTGAATATAAGTTTGTAACTATTAGGTGAAACTCCTTTATACTCTAGCATCATATTCATGCATGCAAACTAAGTGTGCACTCTTAATAAACATACATGAATAAGTTATCAATCAAGTAGTTAAACAAATTAAATTCACAACTTATGAAATCACAACTGAAGGTAATCTCATATTGCAAGCATGAACATGGTTTCGAATTCCCCCCTAGCTAAGGGGGGTTTAGTTCTTCATACTCACAAAGCAAAGATAAACAAATTTAGACATTGAAAACAAAAGAATGAAAACACCTAAAAATGCTCCAACAATCCAACTTGAATGGCAAACACGTCCAAGGGTCCTCATTTTTCTCTTTGTTGCGGCACAAGGTGTGGTTTGATGGATGAGTGATAAATTATGGTGGTGGATGGATATAGGTGAGTTATGGTGAAGGGCGGATGGGTGGATTGTGTTCTCTCTGGTTTTTTTTCCCCTTGTTATGTTGAAGGGTAGATGTATTTATAGGCTAGGGAGAGGACCACCATCTAATTAAGGGTGTAGTGGATGAGTGTTTGGTAATGAGTGGATGTAATGGGTGTAGTGGATGAGTGTTTGGTAATGAGTGGATGTAATGGGTGTGGTGGATGGAATGTTTGGTAATGAGTGGATGTAATGGGTGTGGTGGATGAATGTTTGGTAATGAGTGGATGTAATGGGTGTAGTGGATGAGAGTTTGGTAATGAGTGGATGTAATGGGTGTAGTGGATAGGTCAACACACTTGCACACACACATGCTGATTTCTAACCTTCTAATCTTCAAAAACGTCCATCCTCATGTCTCCATGCTTGCACCATCCAATCTTGGCCTAAAAATGCTCCAAAGTGCTCCAAATAGCACTTTGTTGCCAACTTTGTTATTTGAACCTACAAACACACGAAAATAGCTTAAAGTAGTAAAATAACTAGAATTAAACTAAGTAAATGCCAAGAAACAAGCTCACTAAGTTGCATAAATATGCTCCTATCAATGTTTATGTATGAATGTGTTGGAATGTAGGATGTTTATGTATGAATGTGTTGGAATGTATAATGTTTATGTTGATTGATATGAGTGATGTTTATGAATGTTTTGCTATGCATGAAGGGATCTATGCTTTTGATATGTGAACCATGTTGGTTATAACACTTAGTATCATATACTTTGTGTCAAAGTATGCATGTTAAAGCTCTGAGTTGGAGTATAAGGGTAGGTCAGCGTAGACCAAATGTTCCAGTGCTAGGAACGCAAAAGACTCAGAAGAAGTTGTCTGAATTCCCTCTTCTTTAAATATTTGCCGAATGGCTTATGTGACAAAAGATCTCAAGCGATTGAGAGTCAAAACATTTGTAATGTGTATGCCTTCTTATGATAGCATTTCCTTCCGTACCTAGTCCTCCACTTTGAAAGAGTGAGGCTTGGCCCCATAGTCATAATAGTCAACGGTACGTTCACCCCTGGTTGTCTTGATACGAACTTTTATCCCTCTTGTTGTAATGGGTTTGCTGAGAGTAAAAATCCTTCCTATTACCAAGAGACAGATACGTTTGGTGACTTAGCGAGTAGCTAAATGAGGCAGGAGATGATGCAATGGGTGTCTGAATAGCCAATATCTCCTCACTTGGTAGAACTTGACTTCCACTTCCCATTTGTTGATAGAGGTTAACCATATGAGGGTTCCCTTGGTAGGTCTTTGCTTTGGCAGAGGCGTGATTGTAAGCTTGTGCCATCACCTTAGAGTAAGTATTCCAAGTGTTGGCATTGATCATGTACTTGAAGAAACAATCACGTAGGCCTGCTGTGAAAGCCTTGAGGGCGATCTTGTCATCTACCTCAACACAGCGAGAATACTCATGGCTGAAGCGACCGGCATACTCTCGTATTGACTCGTCCGGCTATTGGTGAATAGTGTACAAGTCATCTGCAGAATGTAAGTGATCGGTATGGAAGATGTGTTGAGAGACAAATAGTTTCCTCAATTCCTCAAATGAGTCTACTGTCTTAGGTGGAAGATGGCAATACCAATTTAGAGCTCCGCCAGAGAGGGTGGAGGGGAAGAGAAGACATCGTTCTTCGTCGGTGTGCATCTGATATGCCATGGTGGACTCAAAGAGGTTAAGGTGTTCAATTGAGTCCTCCCTTCCAGTATAGAGTTGTAAACCAAACTTTTGTTTTATCTTCACTTGAAGGGGGTTGTCGAAGATCCTTTTTGTGAGAGGGCTAGGCCTGGGTTGGTTCCAGGTATCTCGGTCTAACATTCGACATTCAACTTGTTTACTTCCTTAAGGAGTTGTAGGACAAGGGGGTCCTGAGTGGAGTCATGTACCATTGGATTTTTCTTTCGTAAGTTTCCATCACTTCTTAGAAGTAGAAAAGTTTGAGCAAGGGCGTGTGGTTTTTTTCTTGGACTCGCCATACAAACTTCTAGGACGAGTCTGTCGGAATACATCAGAGTCTCCCGTACCTTCATGTTCTTCTGGGACCTGTCGTTCCTTCGCTAGATTGGCAGCTGGCCTGGGTCGTTGGAGGGGACCGAGTCTTTCAGAAACCCTTGGGTCATTGATCTTCGAGCATATGTAGAGGGGATTCTCTCGACGTTGCTTTATAAAGTCTCGGCAGTCACAATAAACGGCTTTCGATCCTTCCAACCCTTCTGTAAGGAGGTGTCTTCCTCCACTTCTTCTACTTCGGGTCGAAGCATCTGGATTGAGAGAAGTCTTATGTTGATTAATGTTTTGATGATTAGCTTGCTCTTCATCAGGGATACCCATGTCGAAGGGAGGTGACCATCCGTGTTGGGGGGCACCCAGATGAGGTTGATGTCTACAGAGGCAACGAGCTCGCATGTTTGAGTACGCCTAGTTTCATGGAGCGTCTCAAAGAGCTTCTCATATTGCTCTTGGAGGACCTCATTCTTCATTCCTATCTTGTTGTTCTGAGCTTCTAGCTCATCGACTTTAGCTTGAAGAGCAACCCTCTTTCCTTCCTTCTTTTGTTGTTTCGCACTAGGTGCAAGAGGGGTGTCATTCTGTGTGATGTGGCTTCCTTCGCTCCCCATGTTGTATAGGGATGCTTGGTCAAAAGAGAGTGTACGAATGATAGAAACCAGCTTGGCAAAGCTGAAAAGAGTGGGAATAAGTGTCGTTCCCACAGACAGCACCAAATGTTAATGCACAAAATTAGTGAGGACTTTGGTATAACAGAAAGTATTAAGTTTGTGACCTTCGCTAGATTGCTCTGGTCACTAGTGTGGATAAATATGTAAATGGATAGGGACAGGGAAGCAAACACAAGATGTACGTGGTTCATCCGGATTGGCTACGTCTACGGAGTAAAGGAGTTCTCATTAATTGTGAAGGGTTTACACAAGTACATAGGTTCAAGCTCTCCTTTAGTGAGTACTAGTGAATGATTTAGTACAAATGACATTAGGAAATATTGTGAGAGAATGATCTCTATTTATAGAAGAGAGTTTCTAGTTTCATTCTGACATTGACACGTGTCGTGTTGTGATTGGCTTCTGATATTGACACATGTCGTGCTATGATTGGCTTCTGATGTCGACACGTGTCACTCTGTGATTGGCCTCCTGGTTGGAGGGAAACTCTTCTGGGTCCTTAACGGTATAACGTTGACCGGTGCTCAGTAGTTTCGGGATTGGTCAAGTATGGTACAAACATAGTGTATGAATTATGTGCTTTATTAATTAAGTTTATTAATTGTCATTTGTATTAAGTTTATGTAGTTTATTAATTATGTGGTTTATGAATTATCAGTTGTATTAAGTTTATGTGGTTTATGTATTATCAGTTGTATTGTTTCTATTAATCTAGATGCCTTCAATACTTATCGGAGTGTATCATGACATTGAGGAGCTTGAATTCTATTTAAACGTCTCATATACTCACTCAAGGTGACCCTATCTTGTCGGGTGTCATATGTGGTTGAAGCGAGATATTTAACATCTCATGCAATAGCTCTCGCATGTGTTGGTTGGTCATCATCCACATCTTCGTCTGAATCTTCTTCAATTTCGATGTACTCATCTTCCACAATCATGTCGTGCAAAATTATGCACGTCATCATGATTGAATGGAGGTCTTCGGACTGCCAAAATCATGCAGGCCCTCTAACAATGGCCCATTGAGCTTGTAGGATCCTGAACACTCTCTCCACATCCTTCTTGTAAGACTCTTGCCTTTGCGAAAATAATATTTTCTTTGCACTATTAGGATGAGAAAAACTTTTGACAAAGGTAGACCAACTAGGATAAATACCATCAGTTAGGTAGTAACCTAGCTTATACTTATTACCATTTACCTTGTACCGAAATTCTGGTGCCCATCCATTGACAACATTATCGAATAAAGGAGAAGACCAAAGAACGTTGATATTGTTGTTTGATCCAGAAGCACTGAAGAAAGCATGCCAAATCCATGTGTCGTAAGACACCACAGCCTTGAGCACGATGGTTGGCTTGTTATAACGGCCCTCGAATTGGCCAGCCCAAGCAGTAGGACAATTCTTCCACTCCTAATGCATACAATCAAGACTTTTTATCATGCTAGGGAAGCCTGTTTTGTCTGCCTCTGCCTTGCGTAGAAGCCTCTTCAAGTCTCACAATTAGGGTTGCGGAGGTATGTAGCTCTATATATGCCTTTAATTGCCTTACAGAAGCGCTTCAGGTTCTCAATAGCAGTACTTTCTACAAGTCGGCAATACTCATCAATTGAGTCTGCATAACCCATTAGCTAGCATGCGAAAAACAGATGTGAGCTTCTGATGAGGTCTGCGGCATCTAGCCTTCTTGCAAAGTAGTGGTCATGATTGACAACTACGTTCAAGATGCTTTCAAAAAGCTCTCTCCTCATCCGAAACCGCCTCCGAAAATCATGAGTAGGAAATCTCGGACGCTCGATGAAATAATCTTTCATCATTCGATTATGACACTCTTCTTTATCACGCTGCACATATGAACGCCCCGTGATAGAACCACGATGGCTAGATTCACCATAGTGCTCAGATTGCATAAACGAGTTGACAAGTTCAACTTCAGCGTTAAACAATTATGCATCCTCAATCTCGATCCTTGCTTGGTATTGTGCCATCTGCATTGCCATGATACACCTTCTTCTATCACCCATTGATGAGATATTGAGGATTTTTAGGAAACAAAAACTCTTTGAAAGTTGAAAGATTCGTGAATGTAGAGGATGATTGAATGTTGAAAGGTTGTGTGATCAACAAATATTGGACGTATTTTATATAGAGGATGATTGATGAAAGTTGAACGGTTGGTGAAAGTTTGGTGTTGAACGGCTGGTGAATTGAAAATTTGGTGTTGAACGGTTGGTGAATTGAAAGTTAGCCCATGGTTGAAAGATTAGTGAAAGTTGAAGGCTTGCTTTGTGGAAAATTTAGTGATTTTTCAATATTTATTGGAATTTAATTTTTTTTAGATTAAAATGTTTATAAAATTAATTTACAATAGTCTACATATTTATTTTTTTATAAATTTAATTTAAGAAAAAAAATAGCATAAGTTCATTCTTTAATAATCTCAGACTAAAATTTTAGGCCAGAATGGTTGGAGTAGAAAAGCCGTTTCTGGGCTAAAATCTAAATTTTCCGGGCTAAAATCTTTGGCTTTTAGCCTAACCATTGGAGACAAAAAGTTTATATGGTACCAGTTTACGTTATATGGTGTTCAGTGTTAATAATATAGAGATATATATATTAATTACTTTTATATATACTAGCATTTGCCTACACACTTTGTGTGTATGAACACATTTTTTTAGAAAATGAGAAGGAGAGAGGGAGAGGGAGAGGGAGAACGTGGAGGGAGTGGGAGGTTTTCGTTTTTGGTTTTTCTTATTTTTTTATTTTTTTATTTTATATTAGAGGTAGTTTAACATCACCTGTAGGTGGGGCTTCAATAAAAAATAGTAAAATTTGGACCTGTGAAATTACATTATTGCCCATTGATAGGATTTTTACCACCTGTGCAAAAGGATTAAAAACACCTAGAATAATTGCAAGAGAAAGAAGATTGTCGTAGTATAGTTAGCTCAAGCAAGGTCGTTCTCCACAAGGATTAATTTAAATAGATTAACGCCACAACAATTCTCAACGAATTATTTAGAACAAAATTTTGGAAAAAGGTGATTTAATGACCTAAATTAAGAAAAAAAAAATTTAATTAAAAATATTAGTTAAAACTGTAATTTTAAAGAAAGAGAAAGAAACAATTTTTAGAATCAAAGTAACAAAGTACTAGGGTTCTGCCGTCACCCTAACAATCCTATCTAACTCTTCTAATTACTTATGAACCATGCATGCATAATTTGAAAATTAGGTTTTCCTAAAATATATCCTACTTGGAATCTCCAACATAGAACGAATATCTAACATGCAACCCGTCCGTGGTGTCCAGATCGAATGTGAACATGCAAGACTCATTAAGTTTTATGAAAACCTTTTGAAAAACCTTATAACCCTTAAAACGTGTCGTCCATCCTAAGAAATTACACATATTAATCACAAGAAGCCTTAGTCAATTTTAGGGACAGCCCTCCTGTTGGAAATATGCCCTGAAAGTCAATCTTTAGAAGAAATCTTTCAGGACAAATGAATGGATGTATGGATGAATCTTATACATCAAAGGCAAAAACACGAATTAAGACTATCTCAATGAACGATATATGTCCTAAATAGTGTATCCATGGACAATAGATTGATTGAAGAAGTAATCTAATGATGTTAGATTACAGAGACCTTCTTCACATAACCAAATGTCCAAAAGGTTCCTAGTCATTGGATTGTCGGAGGGATACTGACAATGCGTAGACTGGTACATACTGTGTCTGCTTCAAATGGAAGGATGGAAAGTCTCATCCCATTCGTGTTGTGACACTAAGACAAGTATGTAGGTGCTCATTAGGGGAATGAGTTCACTGAACACAATCGAACGAGAGTACTTGCATGGAGGTCTACTCATATGTCAAGCAAGTAACTCTAATGGTTGGAATAATGTAAGTAGTCCTTAGACCTGAGGCATCGTCGTTGTCTTGTGGCTAAGTATTTAATCTTTGATTATGTCAAAGTCTCCCCATTCGAGGGTGTTCACGGCATGATTGGGGTTAAGCCACTTAGTCATGAAGGCAAGTGTATACGCAACAAGGAATCTCTAATCCTCAATAAGAGAGGAAGAATGCTCTAAGATATGATTCGGGAATCTTCGGCCGAAGTATCGAGCGTATTAAAAGGAATGCGTTCCTATACGACTCAAATGAATCATATAAGAAGGAATAATCACATTAGGGGTTTGACATAATACATCCATACCCTAATGATGTGATTGAGAGTATTGTATTAGAGAAGGATCGAATTACATTGTAATTCTAACTGAATAGGTTCTCTGAATAAACTTCTACATTAGCTTGGGTAGCTATGACATATGGTTAGATGTCAATCATAGCTTGTGAGTTCTTCTAGATGATTAAATGTAGTCATCAAAGAAGAATGGTGAATTGAAATGAAGTTTCAATTCACTAAGTGATTGAATTAATTGGATTAGTGCCAATCACCTCACTGCCTTGCTAATTAGAACCTAAAAGATTGTTCACCAATACACTATTGTAGTGAGTAATTAATGGATGATGGAAACAATTAATTGGATTAATTATGTGTTGTGATTAATTTAGAAAAGTCTAAAGAAATCATAAAAGCGATAAAGATCGTTTTGGGCTTAAAGAAACGTTCGGGTTTAATTGGGTCCATTGGGCCCAAACCCATTGGGCTTTTATTCAAGCATTGGATGACTTGAAATAAATGAAAGCCCAAAGCCCAAACAACACAAAGAGGGCCGGCCATATTAGGTGTTTAGGAGAGAAGAATAGTCAAGTTGTTGACTAGGTTTCTTTTGTCTATAAAAGGAACTTTATAGCAAATGTTTCTTAAGGGTTTTTTTTTGTGTGTTTAGAACTAAAAAGAGGCTAAAGAAAACTCTCTCAAATACTCACAAGGGCCGGCCACCTTAAGGGAAAAAGAGCTAACAATCTTTCACCCTTTTGGTTATTCCTTCATCCTTCTCATTACACTAGTGGGTGAGGATCTTTAGAGGTTTCCTACTTTGGAAACTTGAAGAGAACCTAGGAGCACTCATTCTTTCAAAGTGGAGGAGGCAAGGAGGGAAGCTAGGCTCAAGGATTTCAAGGAGCAAAGAGATTGGAGGTGGTCCATCCTTGGTCTAAAATCAAGATCAAGAGGTATAGATCTATTCCTTGACTTTGTTCTTGATTCTTTAAAATGTTTTGATGCATTATATATAAACCTATGAACCTTGAAGGGGATTTGCATGACTATAGCTTTGATTTTATTTGATAACATGCTTCCGTTGCTCATGTATATATATTGTTGAATTGTATATGCATGCTAGTCATCTAGAAATCCCACATGAAACTCATAAATTTCCCTTCAATTGGTATCAGAGCCAAAGGTTTATGTATAATGTGTCCTTTTGGATTTTATGCATATGGGTATTAATGTTATGTATGACATATTACTTTTCCATTCAAATTATGTTTATCTTTTGTTTTTCAATAGTTGAAAAATGTTAGTCAAAAGTTGAGAAAGATATGTATGCAAAATGTTTTGTATGCATGAATGAAAAATGAGTTTAGAACTAGTATGACATATTATTTCTTCATCTAAAAGTATGTTTATCTTTTGTTTTTTCAATGGTTGAAAAATATAAATCAAGAGTTGAAAAAGATATGCATGTAAAAGTTGTTTTGTATGCATGAATGAAGAATAAGTCATGAACAAAATTTGGGGTTTTGTTACTTGGGGTTGGCATGGTTTTGGCTTAGTGTTTGTGTTTTTATTTTGAATCACACACACACTTTAAAGCTAGAAAGTAGAAATCTTGTCACTTTTGTTTTTGGGTTTGAAAAATCACCAAGAACATATAAATCTTGAAAATGTGTTCATGGTTTTGTTCTTGGTGTTCATGGTTTGGATTTGATGAAAATGGTTTTCATGCATTGTTTTGTGGTTTTGGATGATGTACATACCATCCATAGCCATCTCAAAAATTTATTAAATCCTAATCTTTATTAGGTGAAATTCCATCATTTTGTTTCATTAAAGTCCTTAAAGCATAGACAAGTGACAAATAAAATTTGTTTTTCTACTTTGAAATGATTTAAAGCAAAATGAGTGGGATTTTTCTATTTCCCCTCACTTATGGCCGGCCTACCTATTGGAATACCCACTTGTGGGGTATTTTGTAATTTAGAAAAAGACATTTTATACTTTTGAGTATTTATGGTTTGACCCCTAACTTTTTCTTATTTGCATTTAGGCCCCTACTAACTAGAAAGTTAAAATATTTGATTTTAATTTTGTTAGTTGTTTAAACTCATAATTATATTATGCCCATATGCACTAAATCTAAATGTTTATGTTGCATTCCATTTAATTATTTAAATGTGTTTAAATAGTTGTGAAATGGATGACTTTGGACTTATGCCTTAAACGATAATTGAGCTATGAGATAAGGCGCTAAAATCAAATTGTTTGAACCTTGGGAATGTGTTTTAATTACTGTTTAATTGGACCTTATCACGTTTGAAGTTAATCTATCTCTCTCCTTTTAGTATATGTAATTTATAGGAATTTGTACAAATCGGTTTGTAATTCTTATTACTTCTTAATCTCTATTCATTAGTTGATTCCCTCTAGTGCTAGACTAGAGTTTCTTTAACTATTGGTAAGGAGACATAACTAAAAGAAGGGTTTTTTGACATAAGATTAAAGTTTAAATGGGTCCAACGCCCTAATTAGCAATGAATGATTGTCTTTCATTTCTAATGGCTCAATGAAAATAGTTTTAATTGGATTAATAAGCACGTAATTAAATTGACACAACCTCCCCGAGTTTTTATTCAACAATGTTGGCTCGTTGTTGCAATAACCTAATAAGTCCATAGTCATCCAAGAGCCTAAGATAAACTATAAAGTCCAATTACAAAGGAATGCAAAAACCATAGTAGTAGTAGTTACTTCCAATATTTGAAAAATTCGTTTTTGATATTGATTTGTTTTTCTCAAAACAAATAGTGGGAGTATCATACGCTACTAAACTATAATGAATACAATTAGTAGTTATATATATCTCCAATATTTTGAAAAATGTTTTGATATTGATTTGTTTTATGAAAACGAATAGTGGGGATATTATATGCTACTAATTTCATTAACTTTGGACTAGTAGTTGTAATAGGACATTATTTATTTGATTGTGATTAAATAAATGAAATTGATGAGACCTTAAAATCCCTCAAACCACTCAATATTAAGTTGAAAACGTAAGAGTGCTTTGAACACTTTTTCGTGGCCTTCCACCATGGTAGGCTCCAAGCGTTTATGACTTGTACACCGCCTTCACCCTATAATGGGGAAGTGACAAAGTGCATGCTTATATTCAGGAGGAGTTTATTTAAAACATTTGATGAGGTGAAGATAGGCAACGAGTGTGGCCAATATCGTATAATCGTGAGGTCATGCTTGAACCCCTATCTAAACCAGCATGGTGGGAAATAACTTAACTAAGAGAAATGGTGCCAATATCGTATAATCGTGAGGCATTGTTCTCTAGAGGCCAAAAAGATGGGTAATCACAAGAGGTTGTTGTGAATGGGTAAGTATACCCTCTCATTATTATTTTTGCTAGCCAACATCGTATAATCGTGAGGTGGGCTTGGTAATAGTGAGCCTCCCATAACCCGCTAGGAGCTTTCTTTGAAATCTCCCGGATTCCATCATGGGGGATATGGAATTTGCCAAAAATGGTGGGTGGTGTCATTCGGTTTAAAGACCCGAATCGTTTGACTTAATCAACAATCAATCTAATTATTTTATTGTTTATGTATATAGATATGGTTGGAAGCGCACTCGCGAAAATACTCGACAAACATTGCCTAGAGGGGCACAATTTCCCATCATGGTATCGTAATATCAAGATTCTCCTAACATTGGAGAAGATTGTTTACGTGCTAGACAAAGTCCCATCTCACATACCTCTTGGCCCTGAGGCTACTGAGGATGAACGTGCTAAGTATGACAAGTACGTTGAGGATGACACACAAGCCAAATGCTATCTGTTGGCTTCCATGAATGAGGAGCTACAGAGACAGCATGAGGGCATGGACAGTGCATATTCCATAATACTCCATCTTACGGAATTATATGGTGAAGGGACGCGCAATCGTCGCTTTAGCACTGTCAGTGAACTTGTGAAGACCAAGATGGTCAAAGGGGCTCCAGTGCATCAACATGTACTGAAGATGATAGGACTCATTGAACAATTGGAGAACCTAGGTACTCCACTTGACGGGGAATTGGCCCAGGACTTTATATTGGCTTCTCTTTCTGATTCATTTGCGCAGTTCGTAATGAACTACAATATGAATAAGATGGATAGTTCTCTCTCTGAGTTGCTAAATATGTTAGTAACTGCCGAGAAGACTATGAAGAAAGAGAACGTTGTAGGGACTGCTGCAGTAGCCTACAACAAGCCATCCTCTTCCAAGGCTATGCCGCAAGGCAAAGGCAAAGGGAAGGAGAAGAAGTCACCCACTCATAAGCCGAAAGGAGGAGTGAAGAAAAAGAAGGCAATGGAGCCCAAGGGGACTTGCCACCACTGTGGAAAGGAGGGGCATTGGAAGAGGAATTGCAGGTTATACCTTGCAACTCTTAAGGACAAACCACAAGGTATGGTTTATGTTCTTATCTTCAATTCTAACTGTTAGATCTTCTAAATATTTATATTTGATATAAAGAGCTAATCACTTGTATAATTGTATATAGGTGGAGGAGCCAAGTAGAAGAGGAACAAGCAAGGAATAATGTGGAGAAGGGTTCGGCCACTATGTTTTTGCTTACTACTTAGGAAGTTTGTTAGGCATTTAAAGATTGTCTTTAAACTTTCTTATTTTGTTAAGAACTTAATGTGGCTTCATATGATGGAAGACCACTATTTGTGCCTAAATGTATGAAGGTATTTATATTAGACTCTAAATGTATAGAGCTAATATTTTTGTGTTAAACATTATGAATGTTTGAATTATCATATTAATGTAATGTGAAGAATGCCTTTTTAATATACTATTTCCTTAAAGTAGTGTTATGAATTGAAAATTGTCTTGTTGTATCCTAGATGAGATACAAGAGTTATATCACATTATAATGATATAAATAATAAGAAAAACGTTTCTTATATGGTTATCACTTAAATCACAATGATCAAGATCACTCTTGATTCAATTAGTAGTTTTGAACAACATATTGGGCATTCTTTAAAATTGTTTTAAAATGTCAATTGTGTTAGTGATGAAACCAAGAAAGAAGTGTCTAAATCTATAAAATGTTTAAAGACTTTAGTCACTTAATAACAAGACATTAACTTAGTGAAGATTGAAACAAATAAGCTTGAAATGTTTTAAAGCTATTACCCAATGTCTTCCTCCAATAAACTCCACGTTTATACATTTTGAATGTATGAAGTGATTTCTCATTAAAGTCATGAGAAATAGTGGGAGGTGTGAAAATGGATATAAACTTGAATGTGATTGGTTTATAGTTGTCTAAATGAATAATAGTACTTGACTATTATTAAGAGTTTGTAATTTTAATTGTTAAAAGAACTCAAGCTCTTCAAACGTTAAAATGCTATGTTGTGAGACATTTAAAGAATAGTCTTTGAATGTTGGTTTCGTCAACCTAACGTAAAATGGTTATATGTTGGGTGTTATCCATCATTCTCTTTTATGAGAACAAGCTAATAACAAAGCATATGGACAAGTTGATGAAACAAAAAGGGAATAAGTTTCAAAATGAGTCACAACATATGGTTTAACAACAAGACAATCCAAATTCAACATCTCATGTAACGATATTGCTCAATGTAGTTTTGATAAAGAATTATATCAACCACCTAGAAGGAATGGTTGAGTTTCTATATTCTTGGTAGGAGCTATGTTTCCACTAAAGACTTGGATAATTCTTATATGACTACATTAAAGGTCTTAGTATGACTAAAATTTGAAGTATGGTGTATGACACCATATAATTTAAATGAATAGACTTAATGAAACAAGTCACACATTTTGGAATTACTTGAGAAGGAATTCTTTTGTGTATGATTCATTTAAGTTAATGGGAGCAATATGCATTCAAATCAAGAAATTATAATTGTTAATTTTGAAGGAATGCTAAGTTACAAACAAGGCCAGTGGGAGTGATGTCATAATTTGAGCAACAAAGATATGAATAAAGTCTATTTGATAGACTTACTTAAACATAGATGTTACTCGAAAAATGACAAAATATGACACGGTCAATTTTGAAGTATAGACTTGAAATTGGACTTATTGATATAGCAAGGCTATTTCAATAATGTTATATGGAATTAAATCTCAGATGTTGGAGATTTAAGAAAGCATTTTACTATATGATAGAAAAATCACTTTCATAACCCTTATAATGAATGTGTCATAAAATCACAAAAGGGACACATGTATTGACTTGTGAAGTAGATATCCAAAGATGAAGAAACCACACGGGTTGTCACTTTAAGATATTACTATATCCCAGGATCAGAACCAAAGCAACTGATAGAGTATTATTGCCTTTAAGAAAGAAACATCAGAGTGGGACTCTGGAAGCGTGCATTCACTTAGGTTGATTAACCAAAGTGAAAGATAAGCCATTTTAACAAATGGAACTTCATAATGGATGAAGTACTAATCATATGAATGAATTGTTAGTATTGTACTACAATGGTCTCAAGATTGGAGCAAAGTTTGTATAAAGTATACAAACGAAATATATGTCGATATATAGTTTTAGAAACTGCTTCAAAAAGTGTTTTGAATGAAGAGGTTCTTATAGAACCAATGATTGAATCCAAACCATAAGGTCGTTAGTAGGATACTACGACGTAATGGGGCGATAGCTCAAGCCGTGGAATCAAGGTCTCATCAAAATATTCGAACACGATGAAGAGACATCATCAAATGTTTTTGGAAACATTTGATAAGTAAATCCCTTTTAAATAATAAAAGGAATTAATACATAACCAAGTTAACCTACGACCATAAGCTCTCTCAGCTAAGATGTATAAGATACACTAGTGATTGACTTTAGTGCAAGTGGGAGATTGTTGGAAATATGCCCTGAAAGTCAATCTTTAGAAGAAATCTTTCAGGACAAATGAATGGATGTATGGATGAATCTTATACATCAAAGGCAAAAACACGAATTAAGACTATCTCAATGAACGATATATGTCCTAAATAGTGTATCCATGGACAATAGATTGATTGAAGAAGTAATCTAATGATGTTAGATTACAGAGACCTTCTTCACATAACCAAATGTCCAAAAGGTTCCTAGTCATTGGATTGTCGGAGGGATACTGACAATGCGTAGACTGGTACATACTGTGTCTGCTTCAAATGGAAGGATGGAAAGTCTCATCCCATTCGTGTTGTGACACTAAGACAAGTATGTAGGTGCTCATTAGGGGAATGAGTTCACTGAACACAATCGAACGAGAGTACTTGCATGGAGGTCTACTCATATGTCAAGCAAGTAACTCTAATGGTTGGAATAATGTAAGTAGTCCTTAGACCTGAGGCATCGTCGTTGTCTTGTGGCTAAGTATTTAATCTTTGATTATGTCAAAGTCTCCCCATTCGAGGGTGTTCACGGCATGATTGGGGTTAAGCCACTTAGTCATGAAGGCAAGTGTATACGCAACAAGGAATCTCTAATCCTCAATAAGAGAGGAAGAATGCTCTAAGATATGATTCGGGAATCTTCGGCCGAAGTATCGAGCGTATTAAAAGGAATGCGTTCCTATACGACTCAAATGAATCATATAAGAAGGAATAATCACATTAGGGGTTTGACATAATACATCCATACCCTAATGATGTGATTGAGAGTATTGTATTAGAGAAGGATCGAATTACATTGTAATTCTAACTGAATAGGTTCTCTGAATAAACTTCTACATTAGCTTGGGTAGCTATGACATATGGTTAGATGTCAATCATAGCTTGTGAGTTCTTCTAGATGATTAAATGTAGTCATCAAAGAAGAATGGTGAATTGAAATGAAGTTTCAATTCACTAAGTGATTGAATTAATTGGATTAGTGCCAATCACCTCACTGCCTTGCTAATTAGAACCTAAAAGATTGTTCACCAATACACTATTGTAGTGAGTAATTAATGGATGATGGAAACAATTAATTGGATTAATTATGTGTTGTGATTAATTTAGAAAAGTCTAAAGAAATCATAAAAGCGATAAAGATCGTTTTGGGCTTAAAGAAACGTTCGGGTTTAATTGGGTCCATTGGGCCCAAACCCATTGGGCTTTTATTCAAGCATTGGATGACTTGAAATAAATGAAAGCCCAAAGCCCAAACAACACAAAGAGGGCCGGCCATATTAGGTGTTTAGGAGAGAAGAATAGTCAAGTTGTTGACTAGGTTTCTTTTGTCTATAAAAGGAACTTTATAGCAAATGTTTCTTAAGGGTTTTTTTTTGTGTGTTTAGAACTAAAAAGAGGCTAAAGAAAACTCTCTCAAATACTCACAAGGGCCGGCCACCTTAAGGGAAAAAGAGCTAACAATCTTTCACCCTTTTGGTTATTCCTTCATCCTTCTCATTACACTAGTGGGTGAGGATCTTTAGAGGTTTCCTACTTTGGAAACTTGAAGAGAACCTAGGAGCACTCATTCTTTCAAAGTGGAGGAGGCAAGGAGGGAAGCTAGGCTCAAGGATTTCAAGGAGCAAAGAGATTGGAGGTGGTCCATCCTTGGTCTAAAATCAAGATCAAGAGGTATAGATCTATTCCTTGACTTTGTTCTTGATTCTTTAAAATGTTTTGATGCATTATATATAAACCTATGAACCTTGAAGGGGATTTGCATGACTATAGCTTTGATTTTATTTGATAACATGCTTCCGTTGCTCATGTATATATATTGTTGAATTGTATATGCATGCTAGTCATCTAGAAATCCCACATGAAACTCATAAATTTCCCTTCACCTCCGCCAAAATTGCATCAAATTATTTTTCTAAATATCCTAATGGTCGCGAATCACTAAGACAAATAGATAGTTTAAATCGGTGATTAACAATTCAAAACTTGCATGCATGAATTCATAAGCAAATTAAGAAGAAACTACATATTCTTGCTAAAGATCATGGCCTCACCCTAGCAAAAAAAATCAGTTACGCATATTCATAATTAAAATCATAGAAAAATATTATTAAGAAAATGAATGAAAGCACCTTCAAGTAGAAAATCTCCAAAACCCTAGCAATTCTTTCTGTCTCCCAAGTTGCATAATATAAACGTTCTAAAAAAATGGTAGACAGCTGAGCAATAAATTTGCTAAGCCCCACCTCACACAAACCCTAGGAAACTAAAATTAATAAAATACCAATAAAATAGGAAACATAACCCTAAATTAAATGGTAAAATTCGCCTAAAATCTGAACATCCACGTTTTGGACCCATAAGCTGCTCCAAAACTGGCCCAATATAGCTGGATTTAATGTTTGGAATATTATGAACACTTCTCCAGAAGGCCACGAACCCATCCGAGGTCATCTTGGGCTCCAAAAACGCAATTTAAGTCCAGAAACGTCATTTTCCAGCTCTGCGCATCGCTCCTTTATTTTATCGCCAGAAAATAACCGCTTTGTGGAAAAATCCCAAATTTTGATACAATCAAGCTAATTGACTCACAAACGTCCTCCAACTGGAATTACTCCAAAATTCGTCCAATTGATCCTGTTTTGCTCCAGAGGAAATCGAAAATCTTATATTGAAAATACAATTCAAAGTATCAAAATTCTTTCAAAATATTAACCAAAATATACTAAGATTAGGGTAAAATATATAATATAAAATCTACTCATCACCCATCATTTTTTTTGTGTGATAGAAGACTAATTTATCTTTTCACCCTCTTTTGGTTGACAAAAAAAGTTTTATTAATTAGTAGAAATGCGTGTGTTATTAGTAACAAGCATTACTGTAGCAATAAATATGTGTCACGCAAATCGTTCTCAATAAAAAGAGAGTGACAACGAATAGCCAGTTCACCTCTCTATCTACCACGCACACGCCCTATATGTATGTGCTTTTATTTTTTTTTGCTCTTGTCTCTCTTGGAAAAAATACCAAAAAGCAAAAATAATAAGAGAGAAAAATGATAAATGGTTACAACGTTCGAATTTCTCTGAAAGCGCCACATGATTGTCAGCCGTTAGGCACTGCCCACGAATGTAGAGTGCGGTGGGGTAATGCTGGATGGATTGGAATTTGGACCGTGGCTCATCACCGTCTGATTCTTGATACGAGTTTGACCTAGTTGGCTTTTTATTTTTTTATTTTTTTTAACAAAGGCCCAGTTGTTTTTTGTTTCGAAAAAATTGGAGCATTAGTTGTAACATCCCACATCGACCAACAGAGAAGGGGTGATATGCCTTATATGTACATGCCCACCTCCTATAGCACGAGACCTTTTGGAAACTCACTGGCTTTGGGTTCCATCGGAACTTCGAAGTTAAGCGAGTTCGGGCGAGAGCATTCCTAGGATGGGTGACCCACTGGAAAGTGCTCGTGAATTCCCAGAAACAAAAACATGAAGACGTGGCCCAAAGTGAACAATATCGTGCTATGACGAAGCTAGTTTGGGATGTGGTAGAATAGTATCAGAGCCACTTTGTCGTTCGGTGCAAGTGTGCCGACGAGGACGTTGGGTCTCTAAGCGGGGTGGATTGTAACATCCCATATCAACCAACGGAAAAGGGGTGATGTGCCTTATATGTACATGCCCACCTCTTATAGCCCAAGGCCTTTTGGGAACTCACTGGCTTCGGGTTTCATCGGAACTCCGAAGTTAAGTGAGTTCGGGCGAGAGCACTCGTGAGTTCCCAGAAACAAAACCATGAGGGCATGCCCCAAAGTGGACAATATCGTGCTACGACGGAGCCGGTCTGGGATGTGACAACTTTAAATCAAGAAACACCCAGTTACACCGGCAACTTTAAACATAAAAATATTAAGAAAAATTCTTTCCTGCTATTTCAAATTTTGAGTGTTCAATTTAAAGAAACACCCAGTTACACCGGCAACTTTAAACAAAAAAATATTAAGAAAAATTCTTTCCTACTATTTCAAATTCTGAGTGTTCAATCGTATTGTCACATCCCAGATCAGCTCCGCCGTAACACGATATTGTCCGCTTTGAGCCACGCCCTCACGATTTTGTTTCTGGAAACTCACGAGCACTTCCCAATGCGTCACCCATCATAGGAATGCTCTCGCCCGAACTTGCTTAACTTCGGAGTTCCGATGGAACCCAAAGCCAGTGAGTTCCCAAAATGCCTCGTGCTATAGGAGGTGGGCATGTACATATAAGGCACATCACCTCCTCTCCGTTGGTCGATGTGGGATGTTACATTAGTTCCAAGTTTTAGTCAAATTGGAAATTTGGTGGTTGAATAAAAATTCGCGAGTATTGATCACTTAATTTGTCACGGTATAAAATACTTAGCTTTTTTTTTAAAATAGAAATTTTATTCAAAATAAAGAGTGTAAAAAGACAAATAAGAGCATTTCTAAAGAAGATGTCAAAATATCCAAATCAGCAATACCGGCTAAAAAAAGCATCAAAATGTTTTCTAATTAAGAAACGAAGTCTGATGTGACATAACATGAAATGACATTTCTCCCCTTACTGTCAAATTTAACAACAGCTTCAAAAATTAATTAATTAATTAGTAAAGGCTTGTTATTAATTTTTTTTTATTGATTTAAAGCATTGCCCTTTTATTTCTTTTCATTACCAATGCAATGTTTAAATATCTTTATACTTTTTATTTTATTTTCTTTCACTACCAATGCAAATAAAATAAATATGAATTTTTATTTTATGTTTAAAATTTGAATCATTGGATGGAGAGCAAAACTTTAAAAATGTTAAAGTGCCACATAAGCTGTCAAATTTAAATATTATGTTTAAAATTTGATATCTCCTTCGGATTTATATGCATCTTGCAATAAGCACTTCAAGTGTTTTATTTAGGATTCACTTGCACTTTTACTAAGAATTGATTCCAAAGGCACCTTTATAAAAAGCGTTTTCAATCATTTTAAAAATATTTATCTTTAAAACTAACCCATAAATAATTAGACTGTTATAGATATTATATTAAAGTATGACTGTGTAAATCCTAGATAGATTTGGTTATTAGTTATTCTTATCCTACTAATATTGTATTTACTTTGAGGACAAGTAATTCCTCTCCTCTTTACTACTATAAATAAAGGCACTGTGTAGGAGGATAACACAGCTCATACACACAGAGAAGTCCCTACACCTTCTCCACTCTCTTTCTCTTGTTGCACCCTCTCTCTCCCTTGTTAGATAAATTGGTTACAACACGTTATTAGCACGCTCTTCTGCTACGCTAAGGAATTTGACGTGGAATATTATGCATCAAACCAGTTCATCAATATCATCATGCAATCGGATTCTTCCAAAACAACAGGCTTTATCTCGATATTTTTGCAGCCCTAATAGCATGAACATTCACCATAATGCATGACTCAACTTTACATTTACAAATTTTAGACTTTACATAAATTGTCTATGTATTATATTCATAATTGTTGGACTATGTGAAGTGATATTGTGATCATGCATTAAATTATATTGAATATGCATGCAATTGAAATTGAATTTGGAAAAAAAAATAAATAAATTAGGGTTTTCGATAGAAACCCAACAAGCGATGGCTTAAAGCCGCGCCGCTGAGCTCCTCAACCTGAGTCGCGAGAACAAACCACAGAACCACGAGATCCAAGTTTTGAAACCGAGAAACTCGTCACCATCCATGGCATCCCCATCATTGAATCATCACGGGCTTTGGCCTGCAGCCATGCCTCGACCCATAGGTCATTGTCCTCGATGATCAAAAGCTCATCCCTGACGAATCTTGATCGAGATTCCTTCGAATCTCGTTAGAAATTTCACGAAATTCCAATTCAAATTTCTAGGGTTTTGGTTTGATCGTCGAGATTTACCCATTTCTCCATTCATATTCGTGATCACCGTTGACCCACAAACTCACCCCGAGATTTCTCGACCAAAATACTGCCACATAAAGTGGCGACGCCGACTTTCTTGCCCGACGAGCACACCCAGCATTGTTGGGGTGTTACTGGTCTAATCTATGCCTTTAGGCCTGGATTCCTCTTGGCCCACTACTGCACAAACCTTTTGTGGGATCGCTTGTAGCGGCCTAAGCCTGTGGCTTCCCTCACTCCTCCACGTGACATTAGACCGTGTGGCTATGGTGTCCCCTCTGCTATGAGCTGCATAAGATCCCAAACCGTGTGTTGGTGTATCGTTGTTTGTGCCACACATGATCCTAGCCCTTGCGCTAATGTATCCATTTCCGTGATGCATATGATTAGCGTGTAGTTTGGGCTTTTATCCTTTGGACCTAGGTCTGCAGCCCATTTCTTTGTGCAAAAGGGCTTGATGCCCTGGCTTACTTAACCCTGCCTATCCTAACACAATTTTGGCTTAGGCTGAATGGTTTCCAAGGTTTTTAGCCCATTGGGGCTTTGGTTTAATTTTTGGGCCACCGAGTTTTATTGCCTAATTATTTTAGGCATTGGGAATATTTTTTTTTTTTGCCCACTTTAAAAATTTGGCCCCAAGTCCAATAATTAATTCAATTATTATGTAGGCCCTGAAGACCTACATGCATATATTTGTTGCATATTTTTTTGTATATCTTTGTGTTTGCTTGCAGGAACCCATGAGCTTAAAATTCATAAAATTTTCAAAACCGAAGTCTTCGAAAAATATGCCTTGAAAATCCAAAGTTTTCTTAAAGCATTACACCAATAAAAACCCAAAGTTTTTCATATAAATTTAACCAATACATGTCTAATAGAACTCGAATGTTCTACTCCTTTGTGAATGGATTGATTTTGTCTCCATTGCACTAACCACGATGTTGTCCATTTACTTTGTGATAGGGATATGTCGAATTTGAACAAACTCGACTTTACCACTTTACAGGTCTCTAAAAGAAACTACCTCAAGTGGGTCCAAGGTGTGAAGCTCCACCTCACCCCTTAGAATCTTAGGGCATCCATAGAAGCTGAGATGGATAACTTGGTTGGTGAAGCTGAGAAAGCCACTGCATAATTTTAATTCGAAGACACATTCATGACGCATCCTGTAAACCGAGTACCTCACTGAGAAAATTCCTTGAGTTTTATAGGTCGCATTGGCAGGTCGTTTCAATCACCAAAAAGACATTTTATTGCTTGAAGCAATACATGACTTGCAGCACTTGCGCTTCCAAGACTTTAAGTATTGAATGAATACAATTTTGAAGTTTGTCGAGTCCAATCACTTCTCAAGTTCTGTAACGAGGACTTGACCGACGAAGATCTTTTAGAGAAAACCCATTCGACCTTTTCTACGACCAATATTGTCTTGTTGCAACAATATAGGGTTCAAAAGTTCACTAAGTTTTCGGATTTGATCTTGTTTTACTTCTTGCTGAAAAAAAACAGAATCAGCTGTTGATAAAGAAACATCAAGCTTGACTTACTGGTGCAACTGCTATGCCTAAAGCACATAATAGCGGGAATCGATGCCCAAACACCATTATAGGCGTGGCCAGAAGCTGTCAAACCAAGGTTAATATAGCCAAGACCCATCTAAGGGAAGAAACAGAGCCCATAAGCCTTCTAACCTCGCCCCCAAGGTCTCAAACTTCAAGATTAAGAGCAAAGCACTTCACACTATGGAAACGGACATGTGTTACCGCTATGGTTCTAATGACCACTAATCCCATGTTTGCTGAGCTCATCTTAAGGTCGCTGAGTATCATTCTCGTCGTAAGAAGGTTGAATCGAACTTTGTTCAAGTGGATGAAACAGAGAATACAAAGATTGAGGTCTCAGACTTTCAGGAGGAAGTTGTCCCGATGGAAGATTAGATTGTTAGACATAGGCCTAAATACTGGTCAAATTTACCCCTAGGTTGAATTCCCTATGTTGGCCGAACCCTATGTTATTTTTTTGTTTAAGTTTTGAACAATTTCCTTTAAGTTTATTTGTTGGTGTTTTTTTTAATTTTGGATATTAAGTTTTATGGAGTATTTTCTCAAATAATTAATTGAATTGAATTGAATTTATTTTTCCAAACATTTTATGCATGTGACAAATTTAATTAATTTATTTCTAGGTATGACTAGTGGGAAAGTTAGTTGTCTGGCAGATAGTGCAACCACGGACTCCGTTTTGCGTGTACTCACCTATTTCACTAACTTCATACCTAAGAATGCACCACTGACAACCCTCGTAAGTCCATCTAACGTGATCAAAGGATAGGAACATGCACGTATAGTGTTGTCCATTGGCATTGAATTGACCATTAAAGAAGCACTTTATTCTCTTACCCAGAAATGTGGCAAACCCCTTGGTTGAAAGGATTCATAACCCTGGGGAAACCCATAACACAAGTTGTTGATCCCATCAAGAATCCGACCATCGCCTACTCATTTATCTAAATGCATGAAGAAATTCTAGATTATAGAAGTGTCCTAGAAGAGACGAATCCACCTCCCAAGAATTGAGAGATTTCAGTCTACTATGCTAGTTTGGATGATGTTTGATATAGAAATGAGATGATAATCAATAATGCATTAGCATATGCAGTAGCTACTGAGATCATGTTGAGCAATGACATTAAACCTCGTTCCATTGATGAATGTCGATGTGGAACTGTTTGGTCAAACTAGAAAGAAGCAATCCAAGTTGAACTCGATTTGCTTGCGAAATGCAAGGTGTTTGGATAGCTCAAACACCACCACATGTGAAGCTCGTTGGCTACAAGTGGGTTTGGTAAGGAAGCGTAATGAAAGGAATGAAATACTACGATACAAAATACGTCTTGTGGTGCAAGGCTTCTCTTAACACCCTAGGATTGATTATGACGAAATGTATTCACTCGTAATGGATGTGATTATGTTTTGTTACCTTATTAGTTTGGTAGTTTCCGAAAAACTGGATATGCAACTTATGGAAATGGTAACCAGGTATCTCTATAGGGATCTTGATACGAAAATCTACATAAAAGTTCATGAAGGACTTACATTTACTGGATCAAATAGTCTTAGACCACGGAACACCCTTTCCATTCGGCTGAGGTGTTCACTGTTCGGATTGAAGCAATCCAGGCATATATAATATAACTGTCTGAGTGAGTATTTGATAAGTTAGGAATATGTGAACAATGAACTATGCTCTTGCGTGTTTATTAAGAATTCATATTCTAGATTTGCGATTATTGCAGTTTATGTCGACAACATGAATCTCATTGGGATTCTTAAAAAGCTTAAGAAAATTGTCATGCAGTTGAAGTCAGAATTTGAGATGAAAAATATTGGGAAAACTCAATACTATCTCGACCTAGAGATCCAACAATGTTCGGATGGAATCCTAGTACATTAGTCAAACTACAACTAGAAGGTGTTGCATCGTTTTAATGAGGATAAAGCGAAGCCTTCGAGTACTCCTATGGTTGTTCGATCACTAGATGCTAAACGAGATCTCTTCCATCCAAAGGAGAATGAAGAAAAGATTTAGGAACCCGAAGTTTCATGTCTAAGTGTGATAGATGCTTTATTGTACTTAGTTCAGTTCACTAGACCCAACATCTCCTTCGTTGTCAATCTTTTGGCAAGATACAACAATGCACCCACACCAAACAAGGAGCAGCTTACTTACTTCTCGAGCAATAGTTCCATGATATGTAGAGTAGTTATATGATATGTAGACACTAGACAAGTGTTAAAGACATCTTTCGCTATCTTAAAAGTACGACGAATTTGGGTTTGTTTTATCCCTACGAATCCTCAAGAGGTGTCGCAGCCCCTCTCAGTTCTGGAGTTGATTCTCACCTTGTTGGTTATTCTGACGCATGGTACTTATCCAACCTGCACGAGGTGCACTTACAAACGGGTTACATCTTTATCGTTAAAGGCACCACTATATCTTAGAGGTCAATCAAATAGACCTTAGTTGGCACTTCTCTGAACCATGTTAAGATACTCTCCTTACAAGAAGCTACTCCGAAATGCTTCTAGCTAAGAGTAGTTGTGGGACATATTTGAAGCACTTACGAACTTTTTTTCGTTGTTGACATCCCTGCAATGATATTTGAAGATAACACAACATACATCGAACAACTTAAGAAAGGATACATCAAAGGAGACAACACCAAGCACATTGCGTCGAAGTTAATCTTTTCACATCAGCAACAAGAGCATCAGAATATTGGATTCAAGCAAAATAGTTCCTAGGACAACCTGATCGATCTCTTCATCAAATCTTTGCCGAAGATGACGTTTCAGAAGCTTGTTCAAGGAATTGGTATGCCTAAATTTTCTGAGTTGTAACATTGTTAGTTCTTTTTGGAATTATGTCAAACTCAGGGGGAGTATCCCGAAGTATACTCGCTTGATCTTAATGTACTATCTTTCTTTACGATTATGAGTATTTTTCCCTTTGGATTTATGCTAGCTGATGAGGTTTTGACAAGGCACCCATCTTGGGTTGGTCATATCCCTGATGTACCTCCAATAGACATGTAATTTGAATTTACACTCTCTCACACACTTTCCTTAGACTATGGGTTTTCGTCCTACCTCGAGTTTTACCATAGTCTTTGGGGTTTTGTGAGACTTCATTCCATATGCAAGTTTCTTTGTCTAAGACAAGTGTAGCCCCAGATCAGTGCCGACAAGTTGACTTCCTCAACTATACCTGATGAGGAATCTACTTGAGTATTTACACTAAAGGGGGAGTGTTATAGATCATATATTAAAGTGTGATTGTGTAAATCCTAGATTGATCTGGTTACTAGTTATTATTTCCCTACTAGGATTGCATTTACTTGGAGGACAAGTAATTCCTCTCCTCTTTACTACTATAGATAAAGCATTCTGGGTAGGGGATAACATATCTCATACACACAGAGGAATCCTACACTTCTCCACTCTCTCTCTCTCTCTATTGCCTCATCCTCTCTCTTCCTTGTTAGATAAATTGGCCACAACATAAACCATTTTTTTAGCAATGAAAAAACACCAATTATTAAGGACACAAAACAATGTTACGGCAACAATCCAATGCAAAGGATATATTTTCTTATGATAATGTTATTACAAGCTCATTTTACCTCTCACATACCCTTATTGATTTTTTGTCATTCATTTTCTTCAATTCATTCTATTCTACAACCAAAAATTAACAAAGGTGTTAAAAATAGTTGTGTGGATATCACTACCCTTTTCTTATAGTATATGAGTTGTGAGGTTCTCCCATGCTCCAAGCATGTGCAGATAGATCCAGGAAAGAAGAAAAAGGGCATAGATTTTCTGGTAAGTAGGGACCAATTAAACAGAAATCATCAATTCTTTCAAAATATAAAAAACGAGAAGAAAACGATCGATGATTCAATTTCTATATAATTTCTAAACATAGAAAATTTGCTTAGATGACAATGTTAAGACAAGAAAACTTTCTCTTGGAAGCGTTCAATTTGTATAAGAAATGTAATTAATTATTTTAATACGTTTTTGGTTGGAGGGTATGCTGTCTTTTGTCACGTATATAATTTAATTTACAGCCATGTTGCTCATGCATGCACGCTATAGTTAGTACTAGTAGAAATATATATTCAGCAGGTAAGAGTTATTAGAAATCTGTGTCGCGAAAAGAATATATAAAAATATTATGATGAAATGAAGGGATACTGTGAAGCTAATGGGCCAACAAGAAGATAAAATATATGAATTGTTTTAGAAAGATGTACTAATTCAATTAAGAAACAAGGTGATTTGGGTATGAATTATGACTAACCGGGCACAATGTGATATCCAGCTAGATTTGGCTTTGACTGCCCCATCAATAACTAGACTAGTTTTGTTTATTAGTTATTAATTTCTTTTACAAGGTACAATAACATTAGGGGAACAGATCCTCTCCGGATCTATACATCCGGAGCTTAGAGATTAAATGATCCGGACCTTTAAAATTTGATCCAACGGTTAAAAGCAGAGAAATTAGTAAAAAGTTTTAAAAGCTACAATATTTTTTTGCCGTAGGATCAAATTTTAAAAGTTTGGATCATTTGATCCCTAGGCTCCAAATGTATAGATCCGGAGAGGATCTGGATCATTTGATCCCTAGGCTCCAAATGTATAGATCCGGAGATGATCTCTTTCCTAACATTAGGACCTAATACTAAGCATATTAAAGTTCAACTTACAAGGTTATTTATAAATGCTGCATATGGTAAGGTGCCCAAATGCTAAGCCTACTGCTTCGAGTTATTTATGTTGTGGTTATTTTTCTAAAGGGAGAGAGAGGGTACAACAAGAGAGAGAGTGGATAGAATAAGGCGTAGAGAAATGATAGGATTATACTTAATTTATGTCAGTGTCTTAATTTATAGTAAATCATGATAAAAGAGAAATTTGTTCCTCAAGTAAATACATAATCTAGGAAATAATCACTAGAATAATGAGTAATCCTAAACCTAATATACCTAGGAATTACACAACCACACATGTGGTAACATTGATCACAACACTCCCCTTTGAGTGGGTAAATATTCAAGTAGATATCAATTAGATCTTGCAAAGATAGTTGATGAAGTCATCTAGTCAGCACTAATTGATAACACGCTAATCTCAAACAAGAAACTTGCAATAGAAATAAGTCTCATGAAACCTGGTTATGGTAAAACCCAATATGGGACAAAAACCCATAGTCTAAGGAAAACGGTAAGTTAAATGCAAAGTCAAGTTTAAACGTCTACTGGATGTACACAAAGGTATGACCATCCTGCAAGGTTATGACCATTCTAGGATAGGTACCTCGTTAAAACCTAGTCAGGTTAGCATAAATCCAAAAGGAGAAATGCTCGTAATGGTTAATTTAGTACCATAGGACAACATATACATGCAGTGCCATACCTCTCAATCAGGTTAAAAAGACCTGAAAGGATTGTCAGAGGTGATATTTTAGGTATGAAGTTAGTAAAATAGATGTGTTCACGAAAATAGTGTGCATGGTTGCACTATTAGCTAGAAAACTAACTTCCGCATTAGACATATCTAGAAATAAATTAATTGAATTAGTCACAAGTATAGGGAAATTTAAATTTCATTCATTCAGCTAATCATTCGAGAATAATATCCAAAAATTTAATATCCAAAAATTAAAACAAACACCAAACAAATAGACCAAACAAAGGAAGTTGTTCTAAACTTAAACCAAAAAAATAACAGGTAAGTTGGGCCAACATAGGGAACTGGCCATTGACCTATGTCTAAGAATCTATTATAGCATTTACGCAGATGCCTCCTGAAAGTCAGAAATCTCCATTTTAGCATCTTTTAGATTCTCCACTTAAGCAAAATTTGTCTCAAACTTTTGACGATGAGAATAATAATAAGCTACAATCTTAGTGGAAGCCTGGCAAATACGAAACCAATAGTTTTTCGAATCACAACGGTATCAGTTTCCATGGTTCATGTGCTTGTTTGTGGCTTTAGGATCGAGGGTGTCGCGCTTTGGGGCTTTGTTTTCTTCCTTGGATGGGCCATAACTTTGTCAAGCTTAGGATTTCGACTTCTGGTCGTGCTTACCATGCTTAAAATGGCGGTTAGGGCGTCAATTTGGTTGGCATGTGCTTCAGGCACAGCAGTCGAGCCACTAGCTTGGTGATTTTTCATCAATAGCTGGTTTTGCTTTTCAGCAAACAGTAAGATAGAGATCAAATTCGAAAACTTCGTAAACTTATGTGTCCTATATTATTGTTGCAGGACAATATTGGTGGCATGGAAGGTTGAATATGTCTTCTCTAAGAGATCCTATTCAATCAAGTCCTCTTTACAACTTTTGAGAAGTGATTGGATTCAACAAACTGTAGAGTTGTATTCATTCATAAGCTTAAAATCCTGGAAGGGTAAATGGTGTCAGTCTTGTCTTGCTTCAAGCAAGAATATATCTCTTTGGTTATCAAAGAAATCTTCCAAAGCGATCCATGAAGCTCTTGGATCTTCCTCAGCAAGGTACTCGATTTGTAGTGCATCACATATATACCTTCATATGGAGGAAAAAAGCATCCATACACAAGGAGTAGAACAATCAAGTTCTATTAGACATATTGTCATGCCTTGATCCGCGAATAAGGACTATTCACAAGTTAGGGTGTGGACATATCTTAGCTATAGAAATAAATTCTATAACCAAGAAATGGTAAGAAAAGGGATTAGGGCTTTTGTTTTGATGAAATGGTAAAATTGGAAAAGTTCTAATAATATAAGTGAAATAGAATCCAACAGTACAAATTTATTCACATTTATCTTACGGCTATCATTTAAGTAAAGTCTTTAATAGTTTTTTAATTAATGTAGAAGAGTAAAAAATATAGAAAATATATATAAGCACTCTTAATGAAAAGCTTTACAACTTTTGTGAAGAGCTTAACTTCGAAATTTGCCACTATAATCATATAAATCATAGATCAAAATTTAACCGTTGATTGTTGTTTACATTTACGCTTCATTTTTCTTATCAAATTTTGTTTTTTTCGGATTTTCTTTTTTGAAAACATGATCTATTAGAGGATGCAGGAAAATGAACGATTTGGATTGTTGATATTATGTTCATAGTTTTATGGTTAGTGAAAATATTGCTTGATGTTTATAAAGTTTCTACAAACTATATGACATTGACTCATATTTCAGTTAACCTTAAATATTGAAACGTGATATCAAAGATCGAACTGCTCATCTTCTTACATCCGCCAGATGATCATGTTTTCAAAAAAGAAAATTTTAAAAATGAAATTAAGTAAGAATAATAAAGCGTAAATGACAATCGACGGTTAAATATAAATTTAAGGTTTATGGATTATAGTGTTGGATTTCGAAGCTGACCCCTTCATGAAAGTTGTAAAGCTTGTCACTATGAGTGATTGCATATATTTTTTTTTATTTCTTACACTTCTACAATAATTAGTATTAATTTTATTAATTTTTCCCTCAAATAAAAAACATTATTCATGAGGGTTTGGAGGATGTTAAAAATCTAAATGATAATGTAAGTATAATCATTATCTACTTGTAGAGGAATAATGATGGATCACGAGTGTTTATATATATTCTTTCACATTTTTCATACTTGTATGTTATCTTTTTAGTTCTTGCCTATACAAATACTATACTAGTTTATTTTAATTTTGGACAACAACATGTTAAGTAAAATTTATCCTAGTAATGATAAATGATAATAAGGAACTCTCATACTAAAAATAAATAATGACTAAAACTTTTTTTTTTAACTTATATAGAATAATAATACAAAACTATATATTTAATACAAAATATATTGTATATATTAATATGGCTATTGTATTTTATAATAAATCTTTTAGTATTTAAAATTACCAAAATAATTTTTTTCTTAACGGGTCAAAATGGGTTATCCATGTGTTACCCGCGTATATACCCATTAACAACCTATTATTAACAGGTTCTTAACGGGTCACCCGATAATAACCCGATTAGTTATCTTGTTGACTCGAAACTCGCTATTTTTGCGTCGTGTTAGAAACTGTCGGGTCTACACATCCCATACCATACTTAAACCACTTGGCTTCGAATACCTTAGAGTATGAGTTAACTTTGTTCATACCTTAAGCCTAATTTTCATAAATCAATTCTCAATTTTCTTTTTATTATATAAGCACTACCCCTGACGCCCAATTGTATACTTAAGTCCTTATCTTAACGCTTAACATATACAAGATTTCATTATTTTACAATCAACCAATTGTATACTCAAGCCCTTCCCCCACAGCTTGACATATACTAGATTTCATTATTTTATATTCATAGCATTCTCCAGCCCTTGAATATATACACAACTCTACAACCCAACTCTTGAACACAACAATATTTTTTCTTGCTTTGCAATGCTTATTCATATGTACTGCATCATTGACGACAATAATCACTTGCTCTATTTACAGCACTAATAAAAATAGTTAGTAACCAAAATAATATTACACTATCAATAACAAAGTAATGATAGCTAACAACAATATAAATGAGAAAATATCACTTTTAACAATTGTTTCCTGTTGTTGATCGTCCTTCGGATGACAATTTCCATTAGGTTTCTATCTTGCTTTGTTTCTCTAAATAATTCATTTTCTTTATTTTTTTTTCTTCAGACCAAAACCCTTTCACTTTAGTTTAAACGAGAAAATATGCCCGCGCATTGCTACGAGATTGAATGCATCACCTTGAATTGCATGAATAAGACACATTTTACCTGAATAAATTTAACACAATCATGAATGAACAGAAGGATAGATGAGTGAATGTGGTCGGCAGGATATGCAGTTTTGTTTTTATATACATTCAACTTAGTTGACATGAAAAGACATTGTACAATTAACAGGACGAAACTGAACGTTCTGTTTCCCTAATAAATAGAAGAAACAGAAGCAACATGCAGTACACACAAATCTTGCCCAGGTAGTCAAGGTGGCAAAATATATATCCTGTAGGTTAGGCACATGTTTTAGCAGTCGACAAAAAAACATAAAAACGGTTTCGTTCTTATTCTAGCATCTAAGTTTTCAAGCACAAACGTGCAAAGCAAAAAACATGCAGGACGCCTGCTTCCATAAGAAACAAAAGTCTGAGTAGTGTATTTTAGTTTTGAGAACATGCATGTATTTTCTAACAGCGAAAACATGAGCAAATATGATTGAGCAGAAAGATATAATGGGCAGAAACATGAGAGTGAAAAATCCAAACCTCAAGAATATGATTGTATTACAGCAAATATGATTGGTCGTACTCGAGGATCAAATGGGGACTTGAGATTTTGGTAACTGTGTAGAAGAAAAAGAACATCAATGGAACATTCCTCGAAACCAACCCTCAAACCCATCCAAATCAGATCAACTAATCAACCAAATTAACCCAATTAATAACCCTAAATTTACTCAACCAAAATTGCACAATCAATAATCCTCAAGGATAAGATTATTTTTAACTATACACAAATTCACATGCTAGTCATTTGATACATTTAACTAATTCTACAAGTTGTATTTCTGTAAATGGGAATGAAAATGTAACTTTTGGTCTTATACTTTCAGAACTAATACACATCTCAAATGTGGGAGTGTCAAAAGTTGTTTCATTTATTTCATTCCAAAGAAATTTTTTGTTCGGACACATTCGAACAAAATACTCTCTGATTGACACTCACTTAAACACCTTAGAAGAACTCACGTTTCTCTACTTGAAAAGGAGTTTAGGGATATGAAAAAACTACTTAATACCAAAAACATAAACCACAATCAATACAATCAATAACTAAACTAACACTATATTCAACAATTTATCAAAGGGGTGTGCTATCCACACACCCCAATTACTTCCCACATACCCCTTGTTAATTTCTGTTTGTTGATCTTCTTCAATTCATCCAATCCGACAACCGAAAATTAGAAGGGTGTGTGAGAAGTAAAATGGGGTGTGTGGATATCACACCCCTTTATAAAAAACACCATCAAATTAAACACCTTTAAACCATAAAAACCAAAGGAACAAACCAAACAATTAATGAGTGGTGAGTGTAGACTTTCTAGCATTCAGGGCACCAATTATCCTAACAGAGAACGTGTTTTGGTCCTCCTCCTTTGCCATTTCCTCCTCATCCGTTAAATCCTCATCACCTGCATGTTCCAACGCTGTCTCGAGAATTAGTGCAAATACATCCATATATAATAAGCAAACACACGAATGCCTGAAAACACTAAAAGTCTAATATATCCTTGCATTTATATTTGAATTTAGAGTACATGGAAATCACATCAACAAATCAAAGCCCTGAATTTTTATCATCCTGAACTGGAAAATTTGTAAAATCAAAAAAATTTCGCAACATCAAAATAATTATAAATTAAACCCCCCATTCTCTTATAGCTGATAATCAAAACCAAATTAGTAAATTACTCAACTAAAAGCCTTTTCTCAACGAAAACATAGAAGGCAAGCTTGAGTCCTAAGAATCCAAAACCACGTCAAATGGAGGAAAATGATATATCATAATCAAATACTCATATACTAATAGCAAATTTTTCCTTAATTTATCTAATTATAGAAATAAAAAAAATTAGATCAAGAAAACCAAGAGCTAGATACAATTTTGATGCAAAGAAAGCAAAGTTAGAATACCAAGAGCTAGATTATGCTATTAAATCAGAGAAAACTGAGATGCAATGGAATGTATACAAATCGAATCCAAGAAAGCAAACCAAAACCCTTACTGTCTGAGAGAAATTGGGATAGAATATCGTAGAGAGAAAGCAAGAGGAGAGATATACCTGGCTCTAGTTGGAATTGTTGGTGATGAATGTTTGGAGAGAAGCTTTACCTCTCACTGGCTTTTGATTCCTGTTGCAACAACAGACACATCGCTTGTGACAGTTTCCAAAGGGAATTTTGAATTCAAAATTCAACAACCTGAACCATAATGAATTCACAATTTAGTTCCATCAATATGAAAGACATACCAAACTGTCAACAAACTAACAAAAGTAAACATGAACGTCCCTAGAAATAGCCCAACGGTAGGATTATGTAGTCCAACTGTGCTGAACTAAATAAGAAAAAATTCAAGTGATCATAGCTAATCTAGAGCTTTCTTCGCTCCCAAACACAGCAAGAATCAGAACGTACGTCGTCAATTTCAAGAAATTCATAGAAAGAAAGAAAGAAAATGATAGAGTTGTGATAGGAGCATATTTATGCAACTTAGTTAGCTTGTTTCTTGGCATTTACTTAGTTTAATTCTAGTTATTTTAATACTTTAAGCTATTTTCGTGTCTTTGTAGGTTCAAATAACAAAGTTGGCAACAAAGTGCTATTTGGAGCATTTTGGAGCATTTTTGGGCCAAGATTGGATAGTGCAAGCATGGAGACATGAGGATGGATGTTTTTGAAAATTAGAAGGCTAGAAATCAGCATGTGTGTGCAAGTGTGTTGACCGACAACTACAAACATCCATCCACTACACCCATTACATCCACTCATTACCAAACACTCATCCACTACACCCATTACATCCACTCATTACCAAACATCCATCCACTACACCCATTACATCCACTCATTACCAAACACTCATCCACTACACCCATTACATCCACTCATTACCAAACATTCACCCATTACACCCATTACATCCACTCATTACCACAACACTCACCCACTACACCCATTACATCCACTCATTACCAAACATTCACCCATTACATCCATTACATCCACTCATTACCACAACATACACCACTACCACCTTAATTAGATGGTGGTCCTCTCCCTAGCCTATAAATACATCCACCCTTCACCATAAGAAGGGGAGAAAAAGATCCATCAAAAGACACTACATTCACATCTCACAACTCCATACACTTACACTTTCATTCCTTGGCCGAGAGAACACAATCCACCCATCCACCCTTCACCATAACTACCTATATCCATCCACCACCATAATTTACCACTCATCCATAAAACCACACCTTGTGCCGCAACAAAGAGAAGAAGGAGGACCCTTGGACGTGCTTACCATTCAAGTTGGATTGTTGGAGCGTTTTTAGGTGTTTTCATTCTTTGTTTTCAATATCTAAATTTGTTTATCTTGGCTTTGTGAGTATGAGGAGCTAAACCCCACTTAGCTAGGGGGGAATTCAAAGCCATGAACATACTTGCAATATGAATTGATTACCTTCAGTTGTGATTTCATAAGTTGTGAATTCAATTTGTTTAACTGCTTGATTAATAACTTATTCGTGTATGTTTATTAAGAGTGCACACTTAGTTTGCATGCATGAATATGATGCTAGAGTACAAGGGAGTTTCACCTAATAGTTACAAACTTATATTCACAAGTAGTGGAGGTCGCTTATAAACGATCGCGTTAAATGAATTCTTGGAAGGAGTTTCATGCTCATCATAGTAACAAATGCCTCGTCAATACTTATAGTTTTCATAATGCTTAATGATCTTTGATTGTATCTTTATTGTGCTGTTCACGTAAAGGACTTTTGAAGAATGCTTGAATTGTTGTATGTGCTTTCCCATCCAATTCAATAACTTAAGGAGAACTTGAAGGTTAATTTAAGCGGACTTAATTAACCTGGGTTGTTGAGTTTCATGATTTATCGAAAGAACAACTGAAAATTGGTTTATGTGCAAGTGCATCATGTGTGGAGAAGAACCCTCTAGCTAGCCCATCATCCATAGTTTACCCAAATTCGTCCAAAATCTGTTTTAGTTTACAATCTGTTTGTTTTGTTTTCAAATTCGTCAAAATCAAATCCCCCTTTACTTTAAAGTGTTTTATTAGTCAAAATCTGTTTTGATTTGTGTTTTTAAGTGTCTTGAGTCAAGTTAGAACCTAATTTCGTCCAAAACCATCCCTAGAGTCAGTTTAGAGTCTAATTCATTGTTTTAAGCAGTTTTGAGTCTTTTAAACTAGTTTTGAGTCTTTTTAGTTTGTATTGCATCTTTTGAGTCTAGTTTGGTGTTTTAAACTTAATTTTACGTTTTTCAGTCAGTTTCTAGTGTTTTTGCAATCCCTCATAATCCCCGGCCTAGAACGATCCCTACTTACATTCTTTATTACAATTGATAAAAGAGGGTTAAATTTGTGTGTTAAGATAATTTTTGCATCAAATTTTTGGCGCCGTTGCTGGGGATTAGCAATTTTGCTAATCCCTTGTTATTTCTTTTTGTTTATTTTCATGTGTTTTTGTTCGTAGTTGCTGACTTTACTTGTTTTCTTGTTTTAGGTGGTTTATGACTCGAAGTTCTCAACCTATTCATAAGCACATCCGTGACTTTGACGACGATTTTGAACGAACTTTGAGACCAGCAAGGAATCAACAAGAACCCCAACCATCTCAACCTGCACCAAATCTTGGAGAAGACAAAGTAGAAGAGCAAGAGTAGTCCACGACACAGGTTGTAGAGGAAGATCCCAACATGGCAGCGGACAATCGAACAATCAAGGAGCTTTCCACTTCAGGATTGGACAATGCCGCTCCCCTATGCATCCAATACCCCATGGCTACCCTAGGGAAGATGGACGAGTTCGAATTGAAATCAAGTTTGTTGCATCACATTCTTAAGTTCCACGGGATGTCCATAGAAGATCCTAATAACCACTTGAAGGAGTTTGAGGTTGTTTGCTCGAGCATGACCCTTTATGAACGTTGATGGGAGCATTATGAAAATGAAGGCTTTTCCCTTTTCTCTCTTAGAAAAGGCTAAAGATTGGTTGTATGAGCTAGCCCCCGGAACTGTCACATCATGAGAGAGTATGAAACGGGCATTTTTGGAGAAGTTTTTCCCAACTTCTCGAGTCATTCTACTACGCAAAAGGATTAGTGGCATTCAGCAAAACCAAGGTGAATCCTTTCCCACTTACTATAAGCATTTTAAAACCCTTGTTGCTTCATGTCCACAACACCAGATGAAGGAGGAACTTCTTCTTCAATATTTCTACGAAGGGCTTCTACCAATTGAACGCCAAATGCTAGACGCCTCAGCGAGAGGAGCTTTGGTGGACAAAACACCCATAGCTGCCAAGACCTTAATTGGTAACCGAGCATTGAATGCTCAACAATATGAAGGCTTTGGTCAAAGGGACACCCCATGGTAGTAAGTGAATGAGGTAAGTTCCACATCCGACATTCAATCGCAATTAGCTAATCTTACTTCCATTGTGTCTCAGATGGCCGAAGGAATGAGGATGAAAGAACCAAGTGTATGTGGTGTGTGCTCTATCCAAGGACATGCCTATGAAAAGTGCCCGTAATTGATTGAAAATGGTGGATAGGAAAATGCCAATGCAATTTGATTTCAAGGCCAAAACTAGCTAAGGAACGATCCATATTCTAATATGTACAATCCAGGTTGGAGTGACCATCCAAATTTCAGGTGGAGGGAGCCCCAACAACCCCAATAACAAGGAGGCTTTAGGCAATAACCTCCGGGCTTTTATACCAAGCAATACGCACCAACAAAAGCCCCACAACAACCTGCCCAAAATACCTCAGGTAGATCTTTAGATAATGAGACACGTCTTAAGTTACTCACCAATTTGTCTCAGGGGCAAGAAAATCAAGCTAAAGCAATGCAAAACCAAGACAAAAGGGTGGACCAAATGGAAAAGCAAATTGGGCATATTGCGGAGTTTGTAGGACAATTCAGAGAGCAAGGTAAGTTGCCTAGTTCAACCGTTGTCAACCCGAAGGGAGGATTCGAATCTGCCAAAGCCATGAGTTTGCGAAATGGAAAACAAGTTGGATCTGATCCCCAATCTTCCAAATCACGTTCCAATGAGGTTGAAGAGTTGATAATTGAAGAGGAGGAGCAAAGCACCCCCACGGCAAGGGTGGAAAGACCTTTGCCGCAGGCCTCAAAAGCTTCTAAACCATTCAATTCGGCCAACAAAGGTAATGAAGTTCCAATTTTGATTAATTCTAATGTTGTTCCTCCAAATGTACCCTTTCCTCATAGGTTTATGCAATCAAAGAAGGAGGAGGCTGAAAAGGATATTTTGGAAACGTTTAGAAAAGTTCAAGTTAATATACCACTTTTGGATGCAATTAAGCAAGTTCCAAAGTATGCCAAATTTTTAAAAGAACTTTGCACAACTAGGAAGAGAATTTCGAGCAAGGAGGTTGTCAAGGTAAGTGAAAATGTCTCAGCTGTTTTACAACGTAAACTGCCCACTAAATGCAAGGATCCGGGAAGTTTTACCATTCCTTGTGTAATTGGTAATACTCATTTTGAATCGGCCATGTTAGACTTAGGTGCATCTATAAATATCATGCCTTATTCAATCTATGCATCTATGTACTTAGGCGAATTGAAAAATGATAGGAGCATAAGTGCATAGCCGCAACAAAGAGAAGAAAGAGGACCCTTGGACGTGCTTGCCATTCAAGTTGGATTGTTGGAGTGTTTTTAGGTGTTTTCATTCTTTGTTTTGAATATCTACATTTGTTTATCTTGGCTTTGTGAGTATGAGGGGCTAAACCCCCCTTAGCTAGGGGGAATTCAAAGCCATGAACATACTTGCAATATGAATTGATTACCTTCAGTTGTGATTTCATAAGTTATGAATTCAATTTGTTTAACTGCTTGATTGATAACTTATTCATGTATGTTTATTAAGAGTGCACACTTAGTTTGCATGCATGAATATGATGCTAGAGTATAAGGGAGTTTCACCTAATAGTTACAAACTTATATTCACAAGTAGTGGAGGTCGCTTATAAACGATCGCGTTAAATGAATTCTTGGCAGGAGTTTCATGCTCATCATAGTAACGAATGCCTCATCAATACTTATAGTTTTCATAATGCTTAATGATCTTTCATTGTATCTTTATTGTGCTGTTCACGTAAAGGACTTTTGAAGAATGCTTGAATTGTTGTATGCGTTTTCCCATCCAATTCAATAACTTAAGGAGAACTTGAAGGTTAATTTAAGCGGACTTAATTAACCTGGGGTGTTGAGTTTCATGATTTATCGAAAGAACAACTGAAAATTGGTTTATGTGCAAGTGTGTCATGTGTGGAGAAGAACGCTCTAGCTAGCCCATCATCCATAGTTTACCCAAATTCGTCCAAAATCTGTTTTAGTTTACAATCTGTTCGTTTGGTTTTCAAATTCGTCAAAATCAAATCCCCCTTTACTTTAAAGTGTTTTATTAGTCAAAATCTATTTTGATTTGTGTTTTTAAGTGTCTTGAGTCAAGTTAGAACCTAATTTCGTCCAAAACCATCCCTAGAGTCAGTTTAGAGTCTAATTCATTGTTTTAAGCAGTTTTGAGTCTTTTAAACTAGTTTTGAGTCTTTTTAGTTTGTATTGCATCTTTTGAGTCTAGTTTGGTGTTTTAAACTTAATTTTAAGTTTTTAAGTCAGTTTCAAGTGTTTTAGCAATCCCTCATAATCTTCGGCATAGAACGATCCCTACTTACATTGTTTACTACAATTGATAAAAGAGGGTTAAATTTGTGTGTTAAGATAATTTTTGCATCAAGTTGTACAAACCTCATATCAATTGGCCTTGATCCTCTAGATTCCCTCATTATTGTAGCAGAAATCAACAAAAGCATATATACAATGACATTTTATCAGCTACTGGTTGGACCACGTTTATTACCTGCCATAAACGGAGAAACATTTTGGTATAAGAATCTGATAAGAATCTCATTCTACAAAAACTTCTTCAGTGTTGCCCTAAACAACTGCAAGCAAGCAAAAAAAATCCCAAGATACATACTTTCATCCAAATCATCCACCACCATTAACAAAACCACACCCTATATCTTCCTTTAGCTAAGATTAAAAGAGTGAACTTATCACCCAAATAAAGTAGGTGGATTAATGAATATGAGTTATTGCCTTGTATATGAAGAGAATAAAATACAAAGTTCATTATAAGCTTAATATACAACACAATGAAGGCACAAGATTACATTAACAGCCGACTTACCATCCATACCATAGAAAATGCATCTAAACGTAGAAAAACATCGTCCTCCATACCTGATGAAATATCTCAGGCTGCAAGGTGTAACCATTTGCAGTTCATTTATCTGCATCCCACAACATGCAGCTTTGCTAATGACCAACGAATTCATACTGCAGCACATAGAGAAAAATGCAACTGCACATAAACTCTTAACTACATCGAAAGTCATGATATCAAAGCAATGATGAAACTTCTTCACATGATATCATTTTGAACCATACCAAAGCATGTGAATTCTATGTGATTTTTTTAAGAGTAAATGTTCATTTTCTATGTTGTATATATCCATGTAACAACGTCAAATCTACTAATTTTGAGAGAAAGAAAAATAATTACAACATTTTTCCATGCATGACCATAATAAATATGACTCATAAATAGTATAGACCTTAAACAAAAGAAAATGCTTAGGAAAATCAAATTTAACAGAGGTCCGTACCTGTAGCAGGGAAAAGAATGGATGTATCGCTTCCCTTTTCTTTTTTGGTCTGAATATATCCCTTCCCTTTAAAGGTTGCACTGCTCAAGAAGTAAACTCATTATGAAGAAAGTATATTCATAAATTAATTAAAAAAAATGAAAGTAAATTATGCATCACGATTTGGACTTAATTTTCTGGCAACTTTTTGCAGTGAAGAAGAGAGCCGGATGGAATAATCGATCAGCTGGGTGAAAAGGATTTAGAGACCCTACCTCCTTCATTCTCTGAGAGCGAAGCCTTCCTCAGGTAGCATCTCCGATAGAGCCGGCGAAATCGGATTGTCGGACCCGCCAAACCCTCTATCAAAGCCCTGGCCGTTCGATTCGGCGTAGATCGACGGAGGAGAGAAGGCCTCTGACTCCGGTTGAGTGGAAGATTGGGGAATCGGCAGTGGAGTCCTTGAGCGACTCAGAGTCGACGAAGGAGTCGAATCGTTGGGAGGAGAGTTGGGGGTCGTAGCCCAAGTAACCGTCGTAGTGCCTCTGTCCCCATCCTCTCCAGCCCATCTGTCCTCCTCCTCTCCTCTCACCACAGCCACACCCAGCTGTCTCTGAGTGAAAAATGGGACCAATCGTCTCTCTCTAATTTGTCAGTCGTTCTGTCCCCCTCCTCTCTCTCTCCCCGAGTAAAGCCTAAGATGCAGCAGCTGAAAATCGAGTCTTAAGCCTGAGTGGCAGTTTTGTAAATAAAGAGAAAGTTGGCTAAAAGCATCCGAGTGGCAGTCTTGTAAATAAATTGAAATGTCTTACAAAACACCGTTCATATGAATAATGTGATTTCCCCTCCTACTTTAGACTAAAGTAACGTATCTCAACTTCCTCTCGCTTTATCTACTCTACCAAAGCCATCTTATTATCCCACCGCCACACCTAAACACACATAAACCCATCTCATCATTAGGCCATCTCCAATGATCTGGGCATAGGGCTATGGGCTCTTTTATAGACCGAAATGAGAAGAAAAACAAATTCATCTCCAATGAAGGTCCAGGTGTCAAAGCCCTTCCCGAAAATGTGCATTATTTTATTCTCGAGGACGTGAAAGAACGGTTTTATCTTTAGACGTTGAGATTGTAGTGTATGTGTGTGTCATATTGAGACTTAGAGGTTATTTGTGGTTTTGGATTAGTGACCTACGTGGACCACACATAAACCACACACATTCCCTTTCTTCTCTCATGTACTCTCTCATCTTTCTCAAACTGTCTCTCTCTTTCCCTTCTTCATACGGACCAGTTTCAAACTCCCCATTTCAAGCACGGATCGAAGCTTTAAAGGTAAGGTTCTTCCTCATTGTAACCTCCTGAGTCTATTGGTACCCTTGTTTGGACGTGAATGCTTTGAAAACCTAAGAAACCCTAACCCCGATTTTGTGCACTGTTCATGCACACGTAAAACCTTATGTTTCAGGGAATTCTAAGGACATAGGAAGCTTAAGGAGGTCCTCACGAGTCTCAGGGTACTTCGTTGGAAGGATTTGGACGTCGGAGGATTAAGATCGACGTGTTTCTAAGTAAGCCGAGCTATCGACCTTTCTCGGGGAAAATCTAGTAGAATTTAAGCCTTGAAACTTGTATAACGTGATTCTACATGAAAGTAAATTATGCATCACGATTTGGACTTAATTTTCTGGCAACTTCGTGCAGTGAAGAAGAGAACCGAATGGAATAATCAATCAGCTGGGTGAAAAGGATTTAGAGACCCTACCTCCTTCATTCTCTGAGAGCGAAGCCCTCCTCAGGTAGCATCTCCGACGGAGCCGGCGAAATTGGATCGTCAGACCCACCAAACCCTCCATTAAAGCCCTTACCGTTCGATTCGGCGTAGATCGACAGAGGAGAGAAGGCCTTCGACACCGGTTGAGTGGAAGATTGGGGAATTGGCAGCATAGTCCTTGAGCGACTCAGAGTCGATGAAGGAGTCGAATCGTTGGGAGGAGAGTCGGGGGTCGGAGCCCAAGTAACCGTCGTAGTGCCTCTGTCCCCATCCTCTCCAGCCCCTCTGTCCTCTTCCTCTCCTCTCACCATAGCCACACCCAGCTGTCTCCGAGTGAAAAATGGGACTGATCGTCTCTCTCCAATTTGTCAGCCGTTCTATCCCCCTCCATTCTCTCTCCCCGAGTAAAGCCTAAGATGCAGGGGCTGAAAATCGGGTCTTAAGCCTAAGTGGCAGTTTTGTAAATAAAGAGAAAGTTGGCTAAAAGCATCCGAGTGGCAGTCTTGTAAATAAACTTAAATGTCTTACAAAACACTGTTCATATGAATAGTGTGATTTCCCCTCCTACTTTAGACTAAAGTAACGTATCTCAACTTCCTATCGCTTTATCTACTCTACCAAAGCCATCTTATTATCCCACCGCCACACCTAAACACACATAAACCCATCTCATCATTAGGCCATCTCCAATGATCTGGGCATAGGGCTATGGGCTCTTTTATAGACCGAAATGAGAAGAAAAACAAATTCATCTCCAATGAAGGTCCAGGTGTCACAGCCCTTCCCAGAAATGTGCATTATTTTATTCTCGAGGACGTAAAAGAACGATTTTATCTTTAGACGTTGAGATTGTAGTGTATGTGTGTGTCATATTGAGACTTAGAGGTTATTTGTGGTTTTGGATTAGTGTTCTACGTGGACCACACATACACCACACTCACTCCATTTCTTCTCTCATGTACCCTTTCATCTTTCTCAGACTCTCTCTCTCTTTCCCTTCTTCATACGGACCAGTTTCGAACTCCCCATTTCAGGCACGGATCGAAGCTTTAAAGTTAAGGTTCTTCCTCATTGTAACCTCCTGAGTCTATTGGTACCCTTGTTTGGACGTGAATGCTTCGAAATCCTGAGAAACCCTAACCCCGATTTTGTGCCCTGTTCATGCACATGTAAAATCTTGTGTTTCAGGGAATTCTAAGGACATAGGAAGCTTAAGGAGGTCCTCACGAGTCTCGGGGTACTTCGTTGGAAGGATTTGGACGTCGGAGGATTGAGATCAACGTGTTTCTAAGTAAGTCGAGCTATCAACCTTTCTCGGGGAAAATCTAGTAGAATTTAAGCCTTGAAACTTGTATAACGTTATTCTACATGTTATTAGCTTCATTTTGGTACCAATTTCATGAAAAATGGTGAAGAAACGAAGGAGAATAGTGGTTTTAAAGTTTTACCCAGAAATCGACGAAGTCACCGGCGACTGGCGACTCACCGGAAAAGAAGGGAGAATATTCCGTTAGTTTTGACGGACTATGCTAACGCCATCAGTTAGGGTTAACAGTTACCGTTGTGTTTTAACAGAAAATTTTGGGGAATATTCCTAACGCGTGGCTGCGCGTCTTGCCGTGCACTCACCGGCGCGTGGCGGCGCGTGAGGGGTCCAAGAATTAATCTGAAAATTTGGGGATGATCCTGAGGTTGTGTACGTCACTGTGGTATATTCATATACCCATTTGGGGTTATGTATGAGAAGTTATTAGCTAGTTTTGCCTATGTGCTTTAAAATAACGTTTTTATAGTTAATTCGCATATAGGTGAGACTTATCCCGAGGATGAGCGTATCCAAGGCAACTCGAGGGCTACGACCCTTTGACTTACCAGTGAGTGGGCTTTTGATTTTCAATATATATTATATACTTGATATTTTCGCAGAAATATGTGTTTAAATGATAGTATGCCATAAATGCCACGCATAAAGTTTATAATTCAAGTATGAATTGGTATGTGATGCTTTATATATATAAATGTGGTGTTGTGGACACTCAGGTAAGCTCAGGTAAGTAGTGTTTCATTATTTAAATCATCGATGATGCGATATGTGATTGAATAATGTTGAGCTCATAAAACTGCACTTAGGGTGATTGTGATTTAGCCATAGATATGGCACATACCTGTTTATTATGTCACCTCCCGCACCATATGCTCATATTGGATCCAATTTAGGTGCACAGTCTTGTTGTACAGACCTTATTTATGGTTCCGACTGGTAGGTGACTAGCGATTTATCGCCCAGCTATTATGTGAGAGTAGTATTGAGCATGATTGTATTACACCCATTATTGTCGTATAGACCTTTTTGTTTGGTTCCTACTCTTATGCAGTATGTTGTTGTATAGGTCATTGTAGTGACTCTGGCTAGAGTGACTTTTGAGCTATGAATTCATCCGTACAGACTACCACAAGGGTTCTGGCTAACATGTTATATTTTTATGAAATTATTCTTACCTGGATTGCTGACTCTATTATATCTTGGCATGGCATACATATGAATATGATTATGTGAAGTATGAATTGAGTTGATAAATTTCATATTTGATTATGTATATGATTATATCTTGATTTTGGGAAAAATTATACATGATTTACAGCGAGGGGTTAGATATGTTAATAAATGTAAAACATTTGTTTTTGCCCACTCACGTTATCTGTTTTGCGCCCCTCCAGGTTATAGGTAAGTTTTAAGTTGCTGAGTGCGAGGACTTTGGCAGTTCTGACACATCTAAATAATTGTAGGACATTCCTGTTATTGTATAACTAGTATTTGTCCTACTGGACTGCACCTAGACTTTCTATGCTCTGATTAGGAGTGTTTACTTCTGTATATTACTCCTAACACTTCCTGTTTAGTAATGCACTCTAGTGGTTGTTTTTAATTATTCATATATTTCTTATCATTATTGCTTTCGCACTGTGCACATGGCTACGTCACTCTCACGTGTTGGCCAACATTCCTTGATCTCGGTCGGGGTGTGTCAGTTTGGTATCAGAGCTTAGGTTTAGCAGTCTTGTATAGTTCTTAAATGTTCTAATCCTTGTGATGTCTTATGTTAGAACTATGACGTCTCGTAGAGAGCCTCGTCACTTAGCTGAGCCTAGTTTCCCTAATATTACTCAATTAAGGGAAGCTATAGTGGCTGCCCTTTAGACTGCTTTCCGTCCGCCCCGAATTAGCAACAAATTAGTAAACATCCTGTAATACTCATTAGCTAACATTATCAGGGCGACGCCGCTCCTTACACCTCAAGACAGTATCAGTACTCCCAGGATCCTCAGTATCAAAGTAGGTACCCTCAGTATCAGGGAGAATCTATGTCTTATCAGCCACATTCAGCCGGAGGATCTCAGTGGTACCAAGGGGGACAGCCCTAGCAGGGAGAGATTGCTGCTAGTAGTGCAAGATCTTCGAGGCAGTTGGGTCAGCAAAGGCAGGGACGTGGTGTTCATGCTAACAGAGGTCGCGGTGGACGACAGCAGAATCAGGGACATATCCACAACATGTCACTGTAAGATGCCCAGAACAATCCTGATTTAATCATGGGTACGTTAAATATTCTTGGTAATTTTTCTAGAGTATTGATTGATTATGGTGCTACACATTCTGTTATTTCTCATACATTTGTTCAAGTGACGCAACCCTATCCTACACCTCTAGGATATGATTTAGAGTTTTCTATGCCTAGAGGGGATAGATGTTTTGTGGATCGGGTATATCCAGGATGTCCAGTGATACTAGAGGATGTTATTCTGCCGGTTAATCTTATGCCGTTGGATATTATGGATTTTGATGTGATTTTTGGCACTGATTAGTTGCACTATAATCGTGCCAAGATATATTGTTATGGAAAGACAGTCACACTTCATTGTCCTGAATTAGCTGAAGTTACATTTGTAGGAGAGCCTAGTAGGGTAGGGCATGATATTATTTCAGCCATGAAAGCAAAAAGATTGTTATCGAAAGGTTGTCAGGGATATTTGGCTCATGTGGTGTTGAATGATGATGCTCCTAGTAGTGTGGAGGATGTTCGTGTGGTCAGATACTTTACGGATGAGTTGCCTGGATTGCCGCCAGATAGAGATGTGGAGTTTATTATTGATCTGCTTCCAGGTACGAATCCTATATCCTTAACTCCTTATAGAATGGCTCATGCTGAATTAAGGGAATTGAAAGTCCAGTTGCAAGAGTTAGTAGATAGAGGTTTTATTCAACCTAATACTTCACCTTGGGGAGCTCCAGTTTTATTGGTGAGGAAGAAAGATGGAACTTTGAGGCTGTGCATTGATTACAGGCAATTGAATTGGGTAACCATTAAGAACCGTTATCCATTGCCTCATATCGATGATTTATTTGATCAACTTAGAGGTGCCTGCGTATTTTCTAAGATTGACTTGAGGGCGGGTTACTACCAGTTGAAGATTAAAAATGAGGATGTCCCTAAAACCGCATTCAGAACTCGATATGGTCATTATGAGTTTCTTGTGATGCCATTCGGGTTAACTAATGCACTAACAGCTTTTATGGATTTAATGAATCGAGTATTCCAGCCATATTTGGACAGATTTGTTATTGTCTTCATTGACGATATTCTGGTATACTCTAAGTCTAAAGCTAAGCATGCTAGACATCTGAAGTTGGTGTTGAGCAGTTTGAGGGAACACCAGCTATATGCTAAGTTTAGCAAATGTGAATTTTGGTTGAATCAAGTGGCATTTTTGGGACATGTCATTTATGCTCAAGGCATTCAAGTGGATTCTCAGAAAGTGGCAGCTGTGGAGAATTGGGAGCAACCTCGAACCGTCACCGAGGTTCGAAGTTTTCTTGGCCTAGCAGGCTACTACAGACGGTTCGTTAAGGATTTTTCAGTGATTGCTTTGCTATTGACGAGGTTGACTAGAAAGGATGTTAAGTTTGAGTGGGATAATAAATGTAAGCAAAGTTTTCAGCAGTTGAAGTACTATCTCACTCATGCATCTGTTCTAGCACTTCCAGATGATAACGGTAATTATGAGGTTTATAGTGATGCTTCTCTGAATGGTTTGGGTTATGTATTGATGCAACATGATAGGGTGATTGCTTATGCTTCGAGATAGTTGAAACCTCATGAGAAGAATTACCCTACACATGATTTGGAGGTAGCAGCTATCATCTTTGCTTTGGAGATTTGGATACATTATCTTTATGGTGAGAAATGTAAGATCTTCACAGATCATAAGAGTCTTCAGTATCTGTTTACTCAGAGAGATCTTAATCTTCGACAACAGATGTGGATTAAGTTACTTAGTGACTATGATTGCACAATTGAGTATCATCTTGGTCGTGCAAATGCTGTGGCGGAGGCACTTAGTAGGAAGACTCTAGCCAGACTTAATGCTATTTATGATTGTCATGTTCTTCTTCTAGTAGATTTGAGGTCAACTGGAGTGGAGTTAAGAGTGGAAGATCGAGAAGAAGCCTTGCTTGCTAATTTTCAAGTTAGGCCAATTTTAATTGCTCGTGTGCTTGAAGCTCAGATGAATGATGAAGAGCCCTAGGAAATAATTCAAGCAAGAAATCAAGGCAAAAAGAGAGATTTCGGGATTCGAGAAACTGATGGTATGCTTATGCAGGAAAGCAGAATGTATGTGCCAAATAATGCAGAGTTAAAGAAAGAAATTTTGGATGAAGCACATATTTCGGCATATGCGATGCATCCAGGAGGCACTAAGATGTATCATACCATTAGACCATTTTATTATTGGCCGGGTATGAAAAGAGAAATTGCCGAATATGTGAGTAGGTGTGCCATTTGCCAACAAGTTAAAGCTGAAAGGAAGAAGCTGTTTGGATTGCTGCAGCCACTTCCCGTTCCACAGTGGAAATGAGAAAATATTACTATGGATTTTGTGTACAAGCTTCCTCGTACACAGAATGGATATGATGGCATTTGGGTGGTCGTTGATCGGCTTACAATGTCAGCACATTTCATTCCAGTAAGGGAGAAGTATTCGGTAAGCCGATTAGCTAAGCTATTTATATCACAGATTGTGAAGTACCATGGTGTGCCAGTTAATATTATCTCGGATCGAGATCCTAGATTTACTTCCAAGTTCTGGATAGTATTCCACGAAGCTCTTGGTACGAGATTACTTTATAGTATGGCATATCACCCTCAGACAGATGAACAATCTGATAGGACTATTCAGATATTAGAAGATATGTTGAGATCTTCCGTGTTGCAGTTTGGAGATAGTTGGCATGATTGTTTGGATTTGATGGAGTTCGCCTACAACAACAGTTATCATTCGAGTATTGGTATGGCACCATTTAAGGCACTTTATGGGAAATTTTGTCGTACGCCTCTATGTTGGTCAGAGGCTGGCGAAAGAGTTTTAGTGGGCCCTGAGATTGTGGATGTGACTACTCAAAATGTTCAGGTAATTAAGTCTAACCTGAAAGCGGCCCAAGATCAGCAAAAGAGCTTAGCAGACAAGCATGCCACTGATCGGAAGTATAATGAAGGTGATTGGGTATTTCTGAAGCTATCACCTTGGAAAGGTGTTGTACGATTTGGAAAGAAAGGAAAGTTGAGTCCTAGGTACATTGGACCATATACGATCACCGAATGAGTCGGTGAGGTTGCTTACAGGCTTAAGTTGCCTTCAGAGTTGTCCAAGGTGCACGATGTATTTCATGGTTCAATGCTTCGACATTACATTTCAGATCCTTCACATGTGATTCCTCCTCAACCTTTTGAAATTAATCCGGATTTAACTTATGATGAGGAACTAGTGACTATTTTGGATTGGAAGGATAAGGAACTAAGGAACAAGACCGAGCGCTTGGTGAAAGTATTATGGAGAAATCATTTAGTGGAAGAAGCTACTTGGGAGACAAAAGATCGGATAAGAGAGATGTATCGACGCTTGTTTTATGATTCTTAATGGATGTATTTGTTGTGTGTAATTTCGAGGACGAAATTTTATAAGGTGGGGAGATTGTCACAGCCCGTCTCGGAGATGTGCATTATTTTATTCTTGAGGACGTGAAAGGACGGTTTTATCTTTGAACGTTGAGACTGTAGTGTATGTGTGTGTCATATTGAGACTTAGAGGTTATTTGTGGTTTTAGTTTGGAGACCCACATGGACTACACACACACCACACTCACTCATTCTCTTCTTTCCTGTACCCTCTCATCTCTCTTCGACTCTCTCTCTTTCCCTTCTTCGTACGGACAAGCTTTGAACTCCCCATTTCAGGCACAAATCGAAGCCTTAAAGGTAAGGTTCTTGCTCATTGTAACCTCCTGAGTTTATTGGTACCCTTGTTTGGACGTGAATGCTTCGAAAACATGAGAAACCCTAACCCCGATTTTGTGCACTATTCATGCACATGTAAAATCTTGTGTTTCAGGGAATTCTAAGGACATAGGAATGTTAAGAAGGTCCTCACGAGTCTCGGGGTACTTCGTTGGAAGGATTTGGACGTCAGAAGACTAAGATCGACGTGTTTCTAGGTAAGCCGAGCTATTGACCTTTCTTGGGGAAAATCTAGTAGAATGTAAGCCTTGAAACTTGTATAACGTGATACTACATGTTATTAGCTTCATTTTGGTACCAATTTCATGAAAAATGGTGAAGAAACGAAGGAGAATAGTGGTTTTAAAGTTTTACCCAGACACTGGCAACCGGCAACTCACAGGAGAAGAAAGGAGAATATTCCGTCAGTTTTGACGGAATATGCTAACGCCGTCAGTTAGGGTTAACGGTTACCGTTAGGCTTTAACGGAATATTCCGGGGAATATTCTTAATGGTAGTTAGAGAATCCAGCAGTTAGAGAATCCGTTAGGGGTCCAAAACTTAATTTGAAAATTTGGGGATGATCCTGAGGTTGTGTAGGTCACTGTGGTATATTCATATACCTATTTTGAGCTATGTATGAGAAGTCATTAGCTAGTTTTGCCTATGTGCTTTAAAATAACGTTTTTATAGTTAATTCACGTATAGGTGAGACTTATCCCGAGAACGAGCGTATCCAAGAGCAACTCGGGGGCTATGACCCTTCGACTTACCAGTGAGTGGGCTTTTGATTTTCAGTATATATTATATACTTGATATTTTCCCAGAAATATGTGTTTAAATGATAGTATGCCATAAATGCCATGCATATAAGTTTATAATTCAAGTATAAATTGGTATGTGATGCTTTATATATATAAATGTGGTGCTGTGGACACTCAGGTGCTCAGGTACGTAGTGTTTCGTTATTTAAATCATCGATGATGCGATATGTGATTGAATAATGTTGAGCTCATAAAACTGCACTTAGGGTGATTGTGATTTAGCCATAGATATGGCACATGCCTGTTTATTATGTCACCTCCCGCACCATATGCTCATATTGGATCCAATTTAAGTGCACAATCTTGTTGTACAGACCTTATTTATGGTTCCGACTCGTAGGTGACTAGCAATTTATTGCCCAACTATTATGTGAGAGTATTATTGAGCATGATTGTATTACACCCATTATTGTCGTATAGACCTTTTTGTTTGGTTCCGACTCTTGTGCAGTATGTTGCCGTATAGTGAGTCCGGCTAGAGTGACTTTTGAGCTATGAATTCAACCGTACAGACTACCATAGGGGTTCCGGCTAACATATTATATTTCTATGAAATTATTCTTACCTGAATTGCTTACTCTGTTATATCTTGGGATGACATACATATGAATATGATTATGTGAAGCATGAATTGAGTTGATATATTTCATATCTGATTATGTATATGCTTATATCTTGATTTTGGGAAAAATTATAGATGTTTTACAGCAAGGAGTTAGATATGTTGATAAATGATATTGTTTTGTAAAACATTTGTTTTTGCCCACTCACATTTTCTGTTTTGCGCCCCTCCAGGTTTTAGGTAAGTTTGCAGTTGCTGAGTGCAAGGACTTCAGCAGTTTTGACACATCTAAATAATTATAGGACATTCCTGGTATTGTATAACTAGTACTTGTCCTACTAGACTGCATCTAGACTTTCTATGCTCTGCTTAGGAGTGTTTACTTTTGTATATTACTCCTAACACTTCTTGTTTAGTAGTGCACTCTAGTAGTTCGGTTTTTAATTATTCATATATTTCTTATCATTATTACTTCCAGACTGTGCACATGACTACGTCACTCTCACGTGACGGCCAGCATGCCTTGATCTCGGTCGGGGTGTGTCACCAGGCCAAAGGAAAAAGGGGACCCACTAGCTAGCTGATGTCAGCATGACATCATGTAGTTATTGGATTTGAATTTTTTTTAAAGGACGAAATTTAAAAAAAAAAAATTACAAATATCTAAACCATTTCTACACCATTTCTCACATTATTTTCACCCTTCAATACTATCTTACCTCATTTTATTTCAATTCTTCATAGTCTATTAACCTCAAACACTCTTTTCATACACACTCATCTCTTACCTCTTCCAATGATCTAAATTTAAAATTTTCCAATATTTTTCAAATGGCCACATCTTCAATTTGCATAACCAATTACATCTCGACACGTGACACTCGAAAATCATATGCGAAAGATTATTAAGATTACATAAAGATACGAAATTTGGAGAATTACTCAGTTTAACGACACGTGTAACTCGAAATCCTATCTGAAAAATTATTGAAATTATATAAAGATAGGAAATCTGAAGATTTATTCATTTAGTGACAAGTGACACTCAAAATATGTCTGGAAACCTTATTTCAATATAATAGTTTAATTCAAATAATGAATAAAATTAAAGAACAAACTTAAATAATAAATTATTGAGGTGGCTAAAAAATAGCCCCCTTCGATTGAAGATGATATATAAATATGGTTTGCCACTATTCATTAAAACATAATTTTTTGTAAGACTATAATATGGATGAGGGCTATACATAGTACCTCTCCGATTAGAGATGACCTTACTTAAATCAAAACCAGCACCCCACTCTAGAGCATCTAACCAATTCCCTCAAATCCACTGCTTAACCTTTTTATTTTATGAGTACTAATCTCCTCCCTTTTCTACAACCGACCCCTAGTTCTTCTCTCTCTCTACACAATTCACTCTTCACCAAACACCCCGCCTCTATCTCGTCATCTCCCTCTCCATCAATTCCACATCCAACAATGATCGGCACGTCGTTGCACATGGAATGATTCTCTTGAGGGCTTAGCCATGGCGTCATCCGCTGTCTCGTCTACCATGACTTCCATTGGTGCGGGTGACTGGCCAAAACCAAAGTTGCTACTGCTGCATCGTGGTGGTGATCAGACACCGGTGGGAAGATGAAGAAAAATGGGTGTTGAATGTCTGGATCATTTATGTATAAGTTATAGTTGGTTTCTAATTAAAACTCAGTATTCTATTAATAAATGGTTTGCTCAACTGAAATTCTGTTTAGAGTTTGAAATGGGCTTAAATATTTAGAGCTTGAAAATACTGCAATTAGAAAACGAACATGGAGATTTAAGTGGTTCACCAAATCAGCTATGTCCACTGAGATGGTATTTGTATTTGTATTTCTATTCACTATATAAGTATTTCTATTTCTTTTCGATAGCTTAATGCCCTTACATAAGGTAAAAGAAATGGATGATGGGGATGGTTAGGGCTAGCAACGGTTCAGTTTGGAGACAAAAATGTTATATCCATTCCCATAACCACGAAAATTAACCATATCTATAACCGCCAATTAATCATCGGGTATTATCCATAACCATACCCACCAGATAACGGATTCCCCATCGGTTAATGGTTATATCCATCCTCGTCAATACAAAAAATATACTCGTTCAATTGACGCATAATAATTTATTAAATATTAATTTCATTATTAAATATTTAATGCATGAAATGATTTAATGGATGGATCTTGTGGAGCATAAAAATTAAAGCTAAACATTGATAATGTTGGTTGATCTTTGATATCTCCCATAAGCACTATTGGTTTGAATTCTCATAAATTTTGATTCATATCAAAACTTTTTAACTTACCCACAAAATGCAACTCACACAGTGCAACTTTTGTATTCTCAAGATAATGGATTCGGTGAATAATATATATATATATATATATAGGGAATTGTTATTAGCACTCCAAAAATCTCATTTTACACTTCTCACAAGTGTATTTTTATTTCTAATTATAGAAAATTTGGAGTGCCAAATGAAATTTTTGGAGTGCTAATAACAATTCCCTATATATACATACATATATATATATATATATTATATAATACAATTATATTATATATAATTCGGTTCGGATTCGGGGACGGATACAGATTGGGGATCCCTAAACCATATCCAAAATCATAACCGAATATTATTTACGGTTTTCCCCATATTCAAAATATATACGAATATTCATACCCGTATCCAATCCATTCGAGCGATTATCCACAATTATCAGTTTTAACGGTTAGAATTGTCATCCCTAGGGATAGTGGTCTATGAAAAAGAGTTCTCTTTTGTTGCTGTTTTCTTGCTCCCCCTTCGTCCCTTGGTTCATCTTCTTGTATGGAGAAAGAAATGAAATCTTCAATTAAGCCTTCAATGACATGTCTTATATCTTGTGCTACACTTGGACATTTAGCATTGGAAACATTAGTAACTAAGCATGATTATAATCATTACCATGCATGTGCGCAGCTAGATAAAATTCCACCTTAATCTTGTCTCTCCAATTAAACTGAAAACATCTCTAATTAAATATGAATATGAAATAATACTAGCTAGTTTTGAAATAACTTTGTAGCGAAAGAATGTTACTTTGATCTTTGAGATTAGTTTACATATCAAAAGTATGAGTTCTTGTATAAACATAGTGTAATAAAGAAACCTAAAGAAAATCATTACATTTGAAATAAAAATAATTACCCATAAACAAACACGCATATTACTCTTTTTTTTAAAGATGGGATATTACACATGTTTTGGTTTAAATTTTGATGAAAAACTTCGAATTTTCATGAGTGTAGTTTAAAAAAACTTCGGGTTTTCTTGGTACTTAATCAAAACTACATGTCAAAGGTTCCAGCAAGTAAATGCAATACACATAAAACAAATATATACATACAACAGATAAATTAACATAGGTCTTTAGGGTGCGTTTGTTGCGCCGGACTGTCTCGGACTAGACTAGCTGCAGGAACTAAGCTGGACTGGCTTAGACTAGACTAAGCTGGACTAACTTACTGAAGCGTTTGGTGCAGTGTCGGACTAAGAAGCAGGATAATAAAAACAGTATTGTTCACTAGATTTGTGTTTGCTTAGACTAGGACTACAAATTTTTACAATTGTGTAATAGAGTAATGCTACAAATCTCATGATATGGGTTAATTGGAGCATATTTTTGCCATGTATATTATGAATCTTAAAAAAAGAGGAGAATTGTTTTGTTTCAATTACCTGCTAATAGAATTGGGACATACTATTTATAAATAGTTGAGTTTAATTTGCAAATGTAGCTTGGTTTAAACTCTATCACCCAAAAGAAGAAAAAAAATAGTGCCCGATACATGCAACTTTAACAAATACAAGTACATAAGAAGATACTTGTGACAAGTCGATCTTTGCCATTGATTGACTCTTAAAACATCATTCACTAAACTTTCATCTAGGATATTTTACAAAATGCCAGTGAACTATAGTATAGCATTCCAAAGTAGATATCCATAATACAAAATCCTAGTTAACATTAGCCAAAATACTTTATAGTGCAAAGCTAAGTTATAAGCCATAACATAAGATTGTACAATTAATAAAATACATCCATGTCAAAAGGCACCACATAATATACTCATCCGCTTGCTTTGTCTCTTAAAAGTCTTTGGACGAACACTTTCTTGAGTTCCGATTTGA